>NC_073745.1:279948931-280600833 GCF_029784135.1 Toxorhynchites rutilus septentrionalis
GTCTACGAGATAACCATTTCGTTTTCTTTTTAATTTATTTTGCTTACTGGTTAGTACATTCAAAATAAATATTTAACACATGTTTTGACATCCTGATACGAGGGTCACTATTTATATTTCGGGAATTGGCAACACTGATGTCATGTGAGTCCATCTGACGGTTCCATCGTAAAGTTTGACATTTTTGACGATATACGTACTCAGACCATTTTGTCGTACGGACGCTATTTGTTTATTTTATATTTAGTTGAAAGTTTGGTCTCGGCAAAAAAATGGAACTGAATCGTGAACATTTTCGTGCGATGATTTTTTACGACCTTCGACGTGGATTATCACAACAAGAGTGCGTCAATCAACTTAATTTGACTTTTGGCGATGAAGCTCCATCAAAAACCACTGTGTATCGCTGGTATAGTGAATTCAATCGTGGTCGTAGTTCGCTGTCCGACGAGTTTCGTGAAGGTCGTCCAAAATCGACTGTAGTACCAGAAAACATCGATGCTGTGCACGAAATGATTAAGCAAGATCGTCATGTAACCTATGGTGAGATTGAGGCATCCCTAAGCATTAGTTCCACCAGCATATATGCGATTTTACATGAACACTTAGTTGTGCGAAAATTATGTTCACGTTGGATCCCACATAATTTGACAATCGCTCAAAAAAAAAGCTCGTGTCGATTGGAATAAATGCTTTGAAAATTGGTTTAAGCGCATGCAAAAGTGTATCGATCATCGTGGCGAGTACTTTGAAAAACAATAAAAATATATTCGCGGCTTAACTATTTGTTTTTGTTCCTATTCCCGAAATATAAATAGTGACCCTCGTACATTATATCAACGCTAGGTTTACGGACATAAACCTTCGCGCTCTGACATCAATTGATATTTTGTGTTTCATTTTTTCTATTGTTACTTTTTGGCAACAGTTATTTATCGCTTGTGTTTATTTATCGGATAACGGAGATAGCCGATCGAAGTATTGTCGGTACATTCCTATGTATTGTTGATGTGATGTTTGAAAATTTTCTCAAACTTTTGCCTACATTACGATCGCGTCAAATTGACGCATTATCGTAGAGTAGGTACACCACATAGAGAATTTCAATATTTCAACGCTTTAAAAAAAGACATCATTATATATTCACCTCGATCAAAGCATAAAAGTCATTACAAGAGATGAAATGAAAATACAGACGGTTTTTGTTATTTTCCCTATAACGTTTGAAATGCGCAAAATGGAGCGTTCCGTAAACCTAGTGTTAAATGAGTTAAAAGTTTAATTAAATGTGCTATCCTCCCATACTGGTACAGCATTTACCCAAGCGTGAGGCGAGTTCGTGTATGATATATATGTCATAGCAATATAAGAGCAATATAACAGAGCTAAATAAGAGACACTTTGCATGCTCTCCGTTTTACTCTCAGCAAAAATAGCTCTCTTCCGATATAAGATTCAATATCATTTTATAATGTGATGTAATATTCTCGTGCCTTGGTATAACAGTATGGTTATGTGGTCTGTTCCTTACTTACAAACGTTTTAACAATCTTCAAAAAGTTGCTTTTATTTCTGCCAAAGATGATATATTTTCTGCCAACGTTAGTTTGAGTGTTGTAGCGATAAACCGTGACAAGTTGACACACATCGTTATTGTTTACGATTTACAAATTGAAATGATAGATAATTGAATGAGTGAAATAGTGAAAGATTGAATAGATGGAAAAGAAAAAAAGATAGAGTAGAAAAGTAGAATTTGAATAAATCGATGATGCACAAATTTCTTTATCACATTTTGGGTTTTCAACCTGTTTTGCTCCATTCCCCTCTTTACGAAAATTAATCCCAGTGCTTCCTGCCTAGCATTCCTTCAGTAAAGTAATGAAGAAATGCGAACGAGTTCCAAGTTGATTTTATACTTGTATCCAATTACAAAAAGGTATATAACGTCTGTCAAGTCAGTATAGCATCTTCGCCTCAACAATTTCCGCCAAAATCGTAATTCTTGAGAACGTTGTCGAAAAGCACATCTCATGTGATCTCCGATATGCACTCTGTTACGGTGTTTTGTTTCCATTAGCAGCATTGTAGAAAATTCTGTTTAACATAAATACTACGCAAAAGACAACAACACTAGTAAGAATAAGTACCGATCAATTGTAGATCGATGAGTTTGATCTGAAATTGATCTGAAACTTGCATCACCGCCAGTCGGAAGGCCTTTCAAACCATGTCCAAATCTTGTTCTCTAATATAAGGAAAATATGTTTCAAGTTTAATCTGTTGTAAAAAGTCTTAACAAATGCTGTACAATTTCCTATTTAATGGTCTTCTGTACTGTTTCGTCGTCTGTTCCATCATCGTTCACTGACGAAAGTCTTTCAAACATTGCGAAGTTGTTCAATTAACGTAAATTTGGAAATGTTTGCCGAGGATGGCAAATTTTAGCGTATCCATCAAGTTTTTGAGGCAATTTTTGCTAATCATTGTCATCTTGAAAGTGAAGTTAATGTGCAATACTCCCTTGCACAATTCCCCCTTTTAATGACCAAATTCCCCACTAGGGGGAATTCCCCACCGGTTGAAAGTCACCGGTTTAAAGAGTAAAATTATTTTTACTTGTACAATCATACAAATCAATCATCAAAGTTGATCGGCATACATTATATACTAAGTAATGTTCGGATTGTTCAGAAGTCTAACTTTGCACAGAAAAAATGCTTAGAACTACGTGAATGGGTGCAATACAAGTCGGCGCAAACGGTGGCTAAGTCAGAATCGATAATTGGGAAGTTTGTTTGACGTAGGATTACGTCGGTAACATATTCACTGAAAAATTGCAATTCAGATGCAACTTCAATCAAATGATTTCTAAGTCAACAGTAGTCCTACGTCTATCTTGCTGTTATATCACAGATATAACCCACCCCTTTTTAAATACCAGAATCTTCCATATCTTCCATTCCAGAAATATTGTTTGTATTTTCATTTGATAGAGCAATCAGGGAAAATCACTAAGAACTTAAACTTCACTTTACCTTTGGCTGAAATTCTGAAAAATTTTCACTAATGAAAGTTATTGCCATCATCCACTGTTGGCGAAGTATTCCAACCCAACTCTCCTCCTCTTGGTTAGACACGCATAGCGCCGATTTCTCCGGAACGACATCCATGCCATGAACGCAACTTCTGCGATTGCTTTCTCGGAAGATTCCTCTAGGTCACCTGAACGCGACGTGAAGCACCATGTTCAATGTATCTCAAGATAACATTTTTTCCAAGCAATCCAATAGTCGGTTATAGTCATCGAAGGATTGCAGCTCTCTCATCAGAATGACCTCATATTGTTCCGTTCGATTCCTTGCTAGCGTTCAAATGTTCCCGTTTCGTGTATTCCATCATCGCCAACGGAACCAGCCGGGTTGTGCAGAGGAAAAAGACCAACTCGTGCCACGAATTCATTTCGCGCTTTTTTGTTACATTCCGAAATACCGTTGATATTTACGGTACTATTCAAATTTACCTCGGTGGTTTTTTTTCTGCAATGGTTGCTCTGAGTAATACAGCCGTGGGGATTGTGTTCGCCCACTGAAGAGCGTTTTGAATTCAAATATTTTTACGCAAATTGAAGCGATAGCTAGCTGAGATTACTGTCATTCATTTCTCCCGCGCGCTTCCTTTCGAACCACAACAAAACCGCAACACGTTCCCCATTCTAAATGCTCCCAACATATGTACCAATTTTCTCGCTGTAGTTTATGAGTTTTTGGCTCTTCTTTCTTCAATTTTCAGCACGTCATTGTCACCGCTTGAATGGCTCCGACTGACGGCGGCTCTTCACTGGGGGTACAAGGTGTTCGGTACGGTACGGTACGCGAGCGAAAGTGTGGCCACGTCAATGTCAGCCAGCGGTTGTATTTCTGGGCGCGCTGAGGCGGAAAAATTCTCAGCTCATTCACCAAGCACACAAGCACGCAAGCTGCCTGAGCGCGGGGACTATCTTAAGTGATAACACGTGTAAACGCCGCCCACCACTTCGCCGCTGCCCCGTTACGTGGGAACATATATGCCACACCAAATCCGAAGCTCCTCTCTCCTAACACACTTTGCTAATAACCGTCCTCGTCGTCGTCGACCCGATGGGGAAACTTGTCAGATTGATTGGCCCGACTTCCGTGTTTTTATTTAGTATTACGCACACACATATGTTATCCCTTCGTATAGGATAGAGAGAGAGAGAGAGAGAGGAAGAGCGCGTGGGTGAGCTCATCCGGCGCGGTTTCGAAATATGTGATCTATTATGGTTTACACGGTGCGGTTAATCACTTCCCGGTCGTTTGTAAGTACTACCCGGGAATGCTTTTAGTAGTAGCAGTAGATAGCGGTGGGCTCGCGGAGGGAAATACGTTTGAGGAACAGATGGTTATATCTCCATAAGAGGATCGATAAGGGCTGATATTTTCAGAAAATTCGCTCCGTCAGTTGAGATTGGAAATATTGTAGGAATCAACACAAACTGCAATAGTTGCTGTCATTTGGAATTTAAAATGATCAACAACAACGTCAGCTACGTCCATATGGTGGTTAGTTTTGATGCATATGAAATCCATTATCCTTACGTGCACTTCAAGACTTTTTCTATTGGTAAAAATTTTGAATTCTTGATTTTCACATGCTTTACTTGAGGTTAATTTTTCACCAACATAGATATTAGGCTGTCAAAAAAGTCCTGCGGTATTTCCGCGAGGTGTCGTTGTAAGCGCGTAGTTCTAGTTGTATTCATTGTATCGAGTCATACTATAGCTTGTTGGAAAGGTATTTTTGCGCGCTATAATATAGTCCTTGACAGTGTTTTGTTTGGTTAAGTCGTTCGTGAGTTATAGTGTCGCAAATATGGAGCAAAATAAAGAGAAAATCCGACATATTTTACAGTACTACTATGACAAAGGCAAAAATGCATCTCAAGCTGCCAATAAAATTTGTGCAGTTTATGGACCCGATATAGTTTCCATTTCCACCGCACAACGATGGTTTCAACGTTTTCGTTCTGGTGTAGAGGTCGTCGAAGATGCGCCACGCTCCGGAAGGCCTGTCGTCGAAAATTGCGACAAAATCGCTGAATTAGCCGAGAAAGACCGGCATAGTAGCAGCCGTAGCATCGGCCAAGAGCTGGGGATAAGTCATCAAACCGTTATTAACCATTTGAAGAAGCTTGGATTCAAAAAGAAGCTCGATGTATGGGTGCCACACACGTTGACGCAAAAAACATCTTTGACCGTATCGACGCATGTGAATCGCTGTTGAATCGCAACAAAATCGACCCGTTTCTGAAGCGGATGGTGACTGGCGATGAAAAGTGGGTCACTTACGACAACGTGAAGCGCAAACGGTCGTGGTCGAAGCCCGCTGAAGCGGCTCAGACGGTGGCCAAGCCCTCATTAACGGCCAGGAAGGTTCTGCTGTGTGTTTGATGGGATTGTCAAGGAATAATATATTATGAGTTGCTTCCCTATGGCCAAACGCTCAATTCGGACCTGTACTGCCAACAACTGGACCGCTTGAAGGTAGCACTCATGAAGAAGAGGCCATCTTTGATAAACAAAGGCCGTATTGTCTTCCATCAGGACAACGCCAGGCCACACACTTCTTTGGTGACGCGGATGGGAGGTTCTTTTGCATCCGCCGTATAGTCCGGACCTTGCACCAAGTGACTACCACCTGTTTTTGTCCATGGCGAACGAGCTAGGTAGTCAGAAGTTAGCCACAAAAGAGGCCTGTGAAAATTGGCTATCCGAGTTTTTTTTTTACCAATAAGGAAGCGAGCTTCTTTAACAGGGGTATTATGAAGTTGGCATCTCGTTGGGAACAAGTCATCGAACAAAACGGCGCATATTTGACTTAAAACAGATGATTGTAACTAATTTTATGAACAAATGAAAATTCAAAAAAAAAGCAGGACTTTTTTGACAGCCTAATATATTAATCGACAAGAACAGGTGGTAATCAATTGATGCTAAGCCCGGACGATAAGCTGAATGCGTAAGAGCCACCCAACCAGACTACTGGAGCTTCTGGTGACCTCGTTCATGGTGGTTTCCTTCGGACGGTCCAATTCTTGTCAAACAGGTCCGAATGAAGAATTAGACAATGATCATATTTTGTGATTTCCTGACAATTCTACCAAACACACAGAAAAAAAAAATACACCAGAGCGCTGTGTCTGATACACGACCACATATTTGACGAAGAATTACGTTAGGCTACTTGTTGCATATAGATAGGGGATATATGGAGGGTGATTGAATAGTAGAACCTTACCGAGTCTGAAAAAATAGCCATTCATTTCTACAATCACCTATTCGTTTAAATAAAATCTTTTTCCCGCCAGCCATTTCTTAAAATTCGGTAGCAAATAGTTGGTGCAACATCATGAGAATACGGTGGGTACGACAAAAAGTCAGTCTTATTAGAGTATGTATCTGTTATACGACTATTGTTCCATGGGATCAAATGTTGTGTTGAAGAAAAACAATAGGAATTGTCGTAAGATACAATACTTATACTTCAAACTTCAAATACTTTAAACACACAATCTTGAAAACCTTTTCTTGTTTTTGAATCTAACCCGTGTCGTTCAGTTGTAAATGAATGAAATGCACATTCTTTAATATCAAAAAAAAAAAATCCTTACAAAACACAACATAACTTACATAACTTACAAAGTTGTGCCTCCATGAATTTCGATAGACTTCAGCTGTACTTTTCTTCCAATCAAAGCAGGAAATAAAAATCTCAGCTTTTCTGACACAATAAGCTTTCTGTAGGTTTCTGTACGAAATTCACAGTAATAAAAGCTGAGTTTCATCAGCAGTTCTCTAACTTCTCATAAACAGTCAAAATCAGTCGTCACTATTCTCCATTCAGAATAGCCTCTCACTATTTTGGGTGCCAATTGTCCTACAAAATTCAAATTCTGATACATTACGATAACTGTTTTGTTTATGTTTTCTGAAACAGCTGCTAAATTGGTACCACAGCATTCAGCGTCATCGATGCTCATATGGAATCATTGGAAGTAGTGCAAAGAACAATTTTTTCAGCATTCGCCATTCTCGTCGGAAAAATGACACTTCTTCTGAGGCCTTCGAAGAATCGACTATTTTTTTGGCATTTCAATAACGCTAATAACTATTTTCGCTACGGTCGAATTCTGATAATTTACATACCAATCGAATTCTCTAAGATTTGTTTGAAAACATTTTCTCATACATTTCTTCTGGTCATTTGAATGTTTACCTACTCGTACCGTTCACAACGGGCAACTAATGTACTCGTTTCTGTTCGTTTTTGACTTATTGGTATAAATAAGCCATCTGGGATTTGAATTTACAGTCTCAATCCAGCTAACGAGCAGATAATATTTTTCCTAACGCTGATATCACTCACATATACACACAGCTCGATACAAGAATGCAGAGAGTGGAAAATATGGCAAAACAGTAGTACAATTTTGCTCGGTGGAACCATCGCGACGATTCGCATGTCATTGCGTCACGTACTCGTCGTATCACATTGCATCACGCACACGCACTACAAATCGCCTGCCTCGAAGAGGAGGAGCCCACTGTATTGAAGTGTTTATTCAAAAAGATGTCGATTGTAGCGAAAACACCGGTAATCATAATACGGAATAACCGTAAAATAATTTGTCCAAAGTACCAAATACAACGAATTTTTGTTGGAAGAATGCTGAAGCATGAAGCATTACTGTTGCATGGGCTGAGGTTCAATTCCATTTTAAGGGGGTATTGTAGAGTAGAGACACGAATTTCGGACGTTTTTTCGAGCTCCGTAAAAATAAAACAAAGAATATTTCTGCTATCCATTATATCATTATTTGTTCATCTATCTTTTAACAATGAAACAAAAATTGAACGGAGAAAAAAGAATCATAACTAGAATAGGGGGTTGTGCCATGGCGTACACGATTGCAGTTCTACTGGTTATCCGAAACGAAAATATCGAACAGTTTCTGAATCAGTAAAGATGCCGCTATCGCATGAACCTCGGACAAGTCAAAAACATCTATTTTGACAAAATGGCGGTCGTTTGAAAAACAAAATGCGGTTTATAACGTTTTTTTCTTACGTTTCCCAGTTTAGAAAAAAAGTGAAATTCAAAAAAGTATCATTTTTAGAGGTTCATGCGATAGAGAGTTGCATGCAAATTGTATTCATATAAATTCGACATGAATCGGTTCGGTAGAACTTGAGATATTGTGTACGCCAGTTTGAAAAAAACAAGTTTCGAGAAAACCGTACCAGTTTAGATACCCACTAACATGGCTCTAACTCGGTAAATAATAGGATTTTCGATAAGTCCTTTCTAGAGTATATTATAGAATGCCAAAACTACAGAAATATGAAGTAATTTGATTTTTTTCAAATTTCTAGACTAGAATGCGGAATACCTTAAGCGGAATGTAGGAGTAAAAGTGTTTATAGTTTGTGGTGGATGTGTGTGTGTGTGTGTGTGTTTTTTTTTTTTTTTTTTTTTTTTTTAAAGAGGTGAGGAACGCTCTACCAGCCTTACCTGGGAAGGGTTAACCCAGACGTCGAGTGGGGATCGCACCCACAAAAACCAAGCCCTCTACTCGTTGCCTTATTCCCCCTGGGACCACATCTAGGCGACTACTTCAGGGGGCGGCTGTGCTCATGCACTTCTCGAGTTTTCAACGCAAACTAGCGTTGTCCTTCCCTTTTTCTCAATATTTTTTTCTTTCCATTCGTTATTAATTCCACTGCGCTGATGTCCTCTTCGCAGGCATTTTGAATTTACCCGTCGAGACGTGAACCGATTAGGAATTGCCCTCCAACTTGACGCGCAACCCGTCACAGCCACCCTCGCGGGGTTTCTCACCTGTCGAGACGTGAACCGATTAGGAAGCGCCCTCCAACTTGACGCGCGCCCCGTCACAGTCACCCTCGCAGGATTTCTCTTCCCAACGGAGCGCCGATTAGGCAGTGCCCTCCAACCTGACGCGCACTCCGTCACAGCTACTCTCGTGGGGTATTCACCATTTTGATCGTGGCTTCATCCTTGATGCTCGTTCCTTCGAAATGTTCGCGGTGTTCCTCCATCCAGGCCACGATCAGGCGTTGTCAGGTAGGCCTTTTGCTGTTCTCCGCGGCAGTATCCGTTTACCTGTCGAGACGTGCACCGATTAGGAAGCGCCCTCCAACTTGACGCGCGCCCCGTCACAGTCACCCTCGCAGGATTTCTCTTCCCAGCGGAGAGCCGATTAGGTGGTGCCCTCCAACACAACGCGCACCCCGTCACAGCTACTCTCGTGAGGTACCATCTCTTGCAACAGCCGTCGCCGTTGTTCACCTTTCACCGTCGGACGTTGTCAGCACTTTGGTCAGCCCTCCACCTTCGCTGCAGCTCCGACATGATTTGTGTGATTGCACTGCTCACGGCATTCCAGATCATCTCGTCGCGACACATCTCCTCCACAATATTCTCTACATGAAGTGCAGGCAGCCCCTCGCGCCTTTCGATGAACCTGGGACAGACAAAAACGACGTGCTCCGGTGTTTCCTCCATATCTCCACAGTCCGGACAGAGGGGTGAAACTGCGTGCCCGAACCGGTGTAGATATTGCCTGAAACAGCCATGCCCAGACAGAAACTGCGTCAAGTAAAAGTTAACTTCACCGTGTTTCCTGTTCAACCAGGTCGAAAGTACCGGTATCAGCCTGTACGTCCATCTACCATTTTCTGCCGTATCCCATTCATACTGCCATTTGTCCAACGACTCCGCTCTCATCAATTTCCGGATACCTCTGCTTTCCCGTCGCTTGTAGCACTCGCTATCTTCCGCCAGAGTGATGCAGATGGGAATCATTCCGGCGATTACACACACAGCTTCTGTCGAAATGGTCCTATAAGCACTTACGACTCGCATGGCCATGAGTCGGAATGTGCTGTTCAGCTTCCTCCGATTTCGGTGGGTTTCCAGAGCCGCCAACCAGGCAGGGCCACCATACCTCAGTATCGACGAAGATACACTTGCCAAGAGACGCCTCTTGCTGCTGCTTGGGCCAAAGCTATTTGGCATGATCCTCGCCACCACGTTGATGGCCTTTGACGCCTTCCCACATGCATAGTCGACGTGCTGGTTGAAGTTCAGCCGGTCGTCGATCATGACTCCGAGGTACTTCACCGCCCGCTTCGAAACGATGGTATGTCCTCCGACCGATACCTCTGCCCGCAGCACTGCCTTACAATTGCTCACTAACAGCACCTCGGTTTTGTGATGTGCCATCTGGAGCTTTACGCTGTCCATCCAACTACCGATCATGTCTACAGCCTCAGTCGCCAACATTTCCACCTCCTGAAGCGTCTCGCCGATTACCGTTGTTACGATGTCGTCCGCGAAGCCCACGATCTCCACACCTCTGGGTAGCTTCAGCCTTAGAACACCGTCGTACATCGTGTTCCAAAGCGTAGGACCTAGGATGGAGCCTTGTGGAACTCCCGCCGAGATATTCTTCACTATCTGTCCCCTGTCTGTGTTGTATACCAGGATCCGATTCTGGAAATAACTCCTCAGTATCCTGTACAGGTAGCTAGGGACCTTCAATCTGTGTAGCGCCTCGGCGATGGCCTCCCAGCTGGCACTATTGAAGGCGTTCTTCACGTCAATCAAAATCACCGCGCAGTAACGGTCGCCTCTTCGTTTTTGTTTAAGCGAGACCTGAGCTTTCTCGATAACTGTCCGAATAGCGTCCACTGTCGACTTTCCTTTCCGGAACCCGAACTGCATTTTCGACAATCCGTGGTCATCCTCCGTGCATTTCACCAGTCTGTTGAGAATAACCCTTTCCAAGAGCTTTCCCAAAGTATCCAACAAACAAATAGGCCTATACGACGCTGGATCTCCAGGTGGCTTTCCTGGTTTCGGGAGCAGCACCAACTTTTGTATCTTCCATTCCGCAGGGAAGAGACCGTCATCCAGGCATTTCTGCAGCACCACCCTGAACATGTCGGGGAAAGCAAGGATCGCCGATTTCAGGGCCACATTGGGGATTCCGTCGGGGCCGGGTGCTTTTTTCAACTTTAGACCTTTTGCCACCGCGATGAGTTCTTCGTTGGTGACTTGTGTGTTCTCTGCTTCGTCCTCACCGTACAGTGTGGGTGGCCACGTCGGTGGGTCGTGCTGCGGAAAGAGTCCATTCACAATGACCTCGAGTTTTTCCGGACATAATTCCATGGGAGTCGTTGAACTACGGAATTTCGCCATCACGATTCGATATGCTTCACCCCAAGGATTTGCGTCGACGTCACGACACAGCTCCCTATAGCAGTTCGATTTGCTCCTACGTATCTCTCGTTTCAAGGCGGCTCTGGTCGCTCGGAAAGACGCGCGGTGCTCCTCTCTCTCTACATCGGTTCGTGCCCTCTGGACTCTTCTTCTGGCTCGTAGACAGTTAGCGCGGAGGATGCTGAGTGTCTCGTTCCACCAGTAGGCTGGACGTCGTTCATTCGTCGGGTTCAGTCTTCTCGGCATCGCTGTATCGCATGCCCTCACCAATGTTCCTGTTAGCCCGTCGGCGCTCAGATTAAGAGTTCTGCTGTCTATGCGTAGTGCTGTGTGTGTGTGTGTGTGTGTGTGTGTGTGTGTGTGTGTGTGTGAAGAAAATCTGGTAGGAGTGGGCAGCGCAGCTCAAACGCAAAGATAGACGGAACTGAAGAAACGAAAAAAGGTGTTCAGAGCGGAACCAAATATAACTCGCTGGCATCAAACATATGTTTAAGTTAAATAAACGCTAAGGCGAGCAACGAAAAACTCCATGAGTGCAATTGATATAGCTTAAAATCACTAGCAAAAATTTTACTCGCGTTTGCGTGTCAGGCAATAGAACCACCGACAACAGTAGCCCACTTGCCACATAATTTACCACGATCATGCGGTCGATTAGTTAGTTTTTGAATTTCATATTAATGTTAACGAGTACACTTCCTGCATGTTGTTCTATGATATTATATTATACGAGGGCAGCCCGATAAGTACTGAGCCTATAAAAAAACAAAAGTTTTGGAGAAGTGGCGATTTAATTCTCACCATAGTCTCCATTTAGCTCGATACACTTGACCCAGCAATGCTCCAACTTCTTTAATCCATCTGAAAAATACGTTTTCTCGAGGTCTGCAAAGTAGGCCTCCGTGGCGGCGATGATCTCCTCATTCGACTCAAATTTCTGCCCGGTGAGTGATTTTTTCGAGTTTGGGAACAAAAAAAAGTCGCCCGGGGCCAAATGAGGAGAATACGGTGGATGGGGCAGCAGTTTGTAGCGCAGTTCGACCAATTTGGCCGTGGCGACGGCAAAATTGCCATTTTTTCATTTTTCTAAAATCCGCAGACACGCCTGCTTCCACACACGGTCAAACCAAAACTACGGGTCCGATTCGGCTGAAATTTTGGCAGTAGCCGTTTACGAGAATGTACTACACGATAAGTAATCTTTCTTGCACCATCGGGCGATGAGGCTAAGTACTTGTCGGACCGTCCTCGAATTTTCTATTGCATATATATTATATAAAAATTACATCCGCGCGCAGAATCAATTACGATTTTCTGATTTTACTACATTTTCCACTTTTATAAGTTCTTCAATGTTATAGGGTGATTATACGGCCTCGATATTAAGCATTTTGATTGATTGTTTCCAAATTGTGGAAGTGAAAGTAAGACGAACAGTTATGAGAATAATTCGAAAAAGAGTGGATTAATCTATTCAAGCGAAATACTTCCTAACCTGTGTTCCGATCGTGCACCCAAAATTAAGTTTTAGCACATGTTTAGGAATCCCGATGTATTACATTAAATGAGCTTAAAAATAAAGGAAACTGTGCTACTCTCTCATATTGGTATAGCATTTGTGTAATATACTGGCTGACCCGGCAAACTTCGTCTCGCCCAAAATTTATTTTTCGTTATCACATCCACGTTTTCTTTCCAGTTTCGAACGAAGATCAATTTCGTTAGCGCAAACATCAAATGGACTAATAACGCTTGTCAATATGTAATTGTAGAATATATGCGAATTGATTTTTTCGAACTTTTCCATTTTTTTCAGAGTTTTCCGAAAATTTTCAATTGTCATGTTTGGTTGAAATATGTGTATTATTTTTATGGGACCCCCTCTCCATTCCAGAGGAGGGAGGGGTGTCATACCATCCTAGAAACATTTCTCGTACCCAAAAACCCTCACATCCCAAATTTGACTCAATTTGCTTGATTATTTCTCGAGTTATGCAGAAGTTTGTGTTTCATTTGTATGGCAGTCCCATGCCCTTAGTGAGAGGGGACGAGTGTCTATTCACCATAGAAACATTTCGTGCCCCCTAAAATCTTCACATGCCAAATTTGGCTCCATTTAACTGATTAGTTTTCGAGTTATACAGAAATTTGGCAGCCTCCTCTTGAAGAGAAAGACAGAAAGACAGAAAGACAGAAAGACAGAAAGACAGAAAGACAGAAAGACAGAAAGACAGAAAGACAGAAAGACAGAAAGACAGAAAGACAGAAAGACAGAAAGACAGAAAGACAGAAAGACAGAAAGACAGAAAGACAGAAAGACAGAAAGACAGAAAGACAGAAAGACAGAAAGACAGAAAGACAGAAAGACAGAAAGACAGAAAGACAGAAAGACAGAAAGACAGAAAGACAGAAAGACAGAAAGACAGAAAGACAGAAAGACAGAAAGACAGAAAGACAGAAAGACAGAAAGACAGAAAGACAGAAAGACAGAAAGACAGAAAGACAGAAAGACAGAAAGACAGAAAGACAGAAAGACAGAAAGACAGAAAGACAGAAAGACAGAAAGACAGAAAGACAGAAAGACAGAAAGACAGAAAGACAGAAAGACAGAAAGACAGAAAGACAGAAAGACAGAAAGACAGAGAGACAGAAAGACAGAAAGACAGAATGACAGAAAGACAGAAAGACAGACAGACATCACTCCATTTTTATATATATAGATATATTAGAGTGCCAATGAAGATGGCCATCTCGAATTTTCAAAGCGAACTTGATTAAAAATGTTGATTCCCACGAAAAAGTACCCTGTGCAAAATATCAGCTCAACCGGTCTTCATTTACTAGTATCGCACAGCGGTCCCCCATGGGGAGTCTAAAATCGACTTTTCAGACAAAAACGACCAAGTGCCTAAAAGTCAATTTTTTGTAACAATTTTTCTCGAGTTAACAGTGAATCTCGACGTTTCACGCAATTCTAAGACATTTTTTTTTTAAAACCCCGATTTCTTTTACTTCCCTTAGGTGATTTTTCGATTTTCAAAAAACTAAAATTTCGAGATCTGCGACAATAGCGAATGAAGTCCGTATGAGCTAATATTTTGCGGAGGGTATTTTATCGTGCAAATCAATATTTCGCAGGGAGTCCCGCATGAAAAATCGATATGACGATTTTCATTGGCACCCTAAACCATACGTTTTGCCTCGTATTCCGAAAAAAACGACAAAGCCTCAAAGTGTCGATTTTTAACAAAAAAAAATCGAGATGACAGTAGACAGTTTTTGGTATCAACATTTTTTTTTCGAAAACTCCGATTTCCTTTATTTCCCTTGGGTGATTTTTCGGTTTTCAAAAAACTCAAACTTTGACCGCTGTGCGACACTAGTAAATGAAGTTCGCTTTGGAAATTCGAGGGTCACCTTTTTCCCATACATCCATTAGCACTCTCATATATATACTAGAGCAATATGAGCGAGCAAAACAGAAGACACATTGCCAATAAGCACACATTAGAGCTTTTCGCATATTATGCCGCATACACGGCCCAGACCGAAAATGATATAGCAGCATTTCATTTTTACTAAAAAAATTAGTAAGAAGGTGATAATTTGGCGAGCAATTTGATCCTGTGGTTAGATTTTTAAGATGTTAATCGTAAATGGATCAATGAATTTAGGACGTGGGTTCTGGAAGGATGTTTACGATAACCAGTGGATGAAAACGTTTCTCTTGCCTTTTATTTGTCAACATGATATGTTTTTCTGTCATATTGTGACCAAATCTTACCTCCTGCGATTACTCTTGCCATGGATTGGTATCTGGTTTTTGTACCAAATTCATGATTCTTCCAAATTGTTCGGAAATTCGGCCAATTGAGCGATTTTGAGCTGAAATGAAGGCCTATCCTCGAAAATAAAAGGTGAGTCGATACTTATTGCGATACTTTCAAACTTGCGTAATTTGTTTCATTTAAGATCGGAATTCATCAAAAGAGAAAGAGAGAGAAACTAAATTTACGCTCAGTTATGCAGTTGTCAGTGGGATGGAAGAAAATTAGCAAACTGGTCACAAAAGGATTTTGTTCACCCAAATGCAAAAATCTGGGTTGTTGTATCGTGCCGCGGGCAAACTGATAAATCATCTGCCGTCTCAAGGGTCGTCCAAACCTTCTAGGAACGGATGACAGTGGACCACAAGCCAGGAGCCGAACGAAAACCGGCAATAATTTGATTGGTTATTTCAAGCGTTTGTGACCGTTTCAAATAGCTATTTTGGCAGGCCATATGACCATGCACAAACGAAATGAACCATTTGTGACCAAAGGCACCATAAACGGTGAGATCTACAAAACCGAGAGCCTCCAAAACGACTACATCACTACAATCAATGTTTCAATTCAATAAATAATCATGTTTACCACTTTGAATTGTGTCATTTTCTGGGATAGAAAACGATGTAAATTTTGTTAAATAAAATTTAATAAAAATAATTCGTAATTGCTCGCGCGTTCGAAACTCTCATTCTTGTACTTTTGGTAGAATGATACGTTAGAAATAAGCGCTAATGGGCATATTTCAAAGTTTGGAAACTTTGCGATGAAACATTTTTCCTCACGCTCAACGCAGAGAAAACTTTCCGATGTATTCTCTTTTCCGAAACTTTTGAATATTCTATCCATCAAATGCCGTGAAATTCCTCGCAAGTATCACCGGCACAACACGCCCTCTCCGAGTTGATCGTCTTTCCACTCAAACATATTCTTCCATTTTTCCCCATTCTCATTTCTGCTCCATCAGCAGCCGTCGCGGATATCCTTCATTTGTCTTTCCTCATATCTCCCGATGGTGGCGCGTTCGAGAGCAACAGATGAACACCAGAACGCCATCCCTCCTCCGCCTGGCGAATCACACGCTTCCCATTTGGGGGAAAATTCCTCCGAAAAGCAAAGAATCACTTTTCACTCGCACCGTGGCATCGTCACGTTGTCAAAAAAAAAAAACCTAGGGGAGTGAAATGTAATCAGGAAGTGGTGTCGTCTTGGTCGTTTTTCCTTGTGTGTGCGTTGTTATTGCATCTTTTGCTTTCGCGGACATTTTTAGCATAAGAATTTTACTACTCTGCCTCCCACTTTGGCGCTCCGCGCGCGAAATGTCCTCAGCCTGCGCGTGGAGCGCGTGTGACGCAAAATCAGCAGGACGGAATCGAAATGGTCAGAGGCTAAGGAGAGAAAATATGTGACTGAACAAGAAAAAGACTAACGAAAAACAGGAAGTTTAAACTCGCCGCGCGTGTTCTTTGACTCTTGCTGTAACTGAATAACCACGGCTCGATCACCGCCCCGTGGTGGAGAGGGAGTAGGAAAGCAAACAAGGGGAGTTAGCGAACCCTCGTGTGGCGCGAAATTCTGAACACCTTTACGTTTAGCGGTTGTTTGGAAATTTGGTAAACCTTGGGCGGCGGCGGCAGTGGGGGTGGCGGCTTGTTTATCATTCGCCGCTATATATTTTTTTCCGCCGCCAGTTTGCACGATCCGCCTTGTTTGTACGATTATTATTGGTTCAGTTCCAAAAACACCAAACAACGGAGTATGCCGTCGCAGTGATTCCGTTGTGGACGGAGTTTGTAGCAAAAGTTCGACACAATGAACGTAGTAACGTAACAACGGCAGTCAAGTACCCGGGAATTCATTTGGGTAATGTTTGTCAATACATTATCGAGCCAAGAACCTCTCCAAGCAGAGGCGGAAAACGTGATCGTTTGCCGTTTTTCGAAGTTTTCAATCGACGAAAGGAAGTGAAAAACATGATTTCGCTGAATTGCCAAGTGTAAACCGATTGGTCGTTGACCGCCCGGTCATTTCCGCCCCTGGTATGGACTTTGTTACTTGCGAGTCATAGCATGTTGAGTACTTTGTAAATTTGAAAGTCTCAAGAACAGCTACTGTATGGCACCTGGATTGTGGTTTCTACCACCAGCCGATACTGTTCGCGCCCTGCAGCTTGTTCCAAGATGTCACATTATCTCCTGATGTAATCAACCATGTCGAGCAACGCCGCGAATCGAAAGTGTTTTTTTTTACTTCCGGGGTTACGTGACCAAAAGTATTTGGCCGCGATTGGCGACTGCAACGAAGCGATGTGTCAAAGAAGGCACTCAATCAAAACAATGCAGATAACGTTACATAACACAGCGTAACTTTGGCAGGAAATGTTATCGAATGTAGATAAAATAATGGCCATGCGCAGATATGTCAATGATTCGTCTCCGCAGAGCAGTTTAGGACCGAGGTCCGTGGTTTGACCTCAATTTCGCGTAGAAGACGCGACTCGTAACAGAGAAAAGGTAATCTCACGGAAATTGTTAAAACCTAAAGCCGACACAGAAAAATGGGCGATAGAAGAAAGATCACGGAAAACATCATCAGCACCTCTCCATAATGCGACGAGAGGCTTTTGCGACTCAGCAAAATCTTATTCCAATTCCTCAACAAACAACGGGCAGGGCGTTCAGCATGATCACGTGTTCATTGGTATGGCAGCTGGATATGGGATATCAATATCAAAAAGAATGGTCATTTGTGCATAAATTCGCAAACGGTTCGGAGCTCGCGTGTTGTGTTGGCGGCACGTGTAGATGATCTTTGTGCGATGCTTTGCGATATGATATGATCGTGCTACAAGTTATTTCTGTGCTATTCCGTAGTTTGATCGACACAATAACTATCGTAGGGGATCATCAAAGTCTTTATCTTCTTCAGTTGACACTTTTTTTTCTGTCAAGAGATTCTTCGCTTTCTTGAAGGAGTGTCACTTTGTATTTCCACGCTTCTTTTTAAGGGACTTTATCCTGAAAGTCAATCGTTCTTGCTGGATGACTTCAAATCTTATTAATCTTATCGTATAGACAAATCTTCAGGTTTTATATTAACAAATTGAAGCAATCTTTCATCAGAATCTGGGGAGCGGACTTGCTCCCGGATGGTAATAAAATCATTAGATAATCGTTCAATATAATAGATTTTAAACTTTGTTGATATGTGTGGGATGGACAGGGCTACACCTCAAGTGACGCATTTGGAGCGATCTTGTTAGGCGATTGGGTAGCTATCGATAAGGTTTGTGTGTCCAACGCGGATGTAGGAGAGGATTGAAGGATGTTGTGGTATGGGATGATGTAATCGATGTGATTCTCTACAAGACAGTGTTATGTTATATAATTTCGAATCCCAGGGTTCCCTTATGGCGGAGCATCATCCACGAAAGGCACGCTAACCGCCTCTGTCCTACAGTCCCGACCTAGACCCAGACTATCGACTTCGTCGTTACCGGAAATACCAGAGTGACCTGGAACATACTAAAATGATACATTGTTCTTCAATACAAAAATCTCGTTAAAAAAGTCGATGATGTTTGCTGGAAACGGATTTCAGCTTTCGCAGACAGCTTGCTGAATCGCTGAAGATTACAAACGGTCTTCAAGGTTGGGGAGTGGTTGAAGCTGGAAGCTTTCATAGGGGCATACCTTAGTGCTGAAGATAGAACAGAATGAAGGTAAGGAAGCACACTTGTAACATAGAGTGTAGAAACGTTGTTGAATTGAGAATGGTTGGTCACCGACTGGGGGAAAACAGAGTAAGACCCCCATCTTAATCAAAACAGGCTAAAACATATATGTTTTCTACATATTCCAATGTTATCTCACATCCGCAACATAATCATGTCAGTTTTCGTTGTAATGAAATGAACTCAAACGACTGAGAATAGGAAAAATAAAATAAAAAAAAGAACAAAACTAGAATTATAAACGCATGCATATCACACAATTTTTAACCCTTTAACCCTTGAACGGGTACCGGCAACTATATTGCCACTATAAAAAAAAATAATCTTTTGCTGCTCTCGGGATATTCTTACAATATTTTACTTAGCCAAAACCTTCTAAAGGTATCTGGCAATACTCCAATTTTTTTTGACTGCTAAAAATTGTACGATATTAATTTGGGAGTCATTCTTATGTTAGAGCGCCGGCGGAAAAATCTGTTTAAATTGGTTGAAAATGCATCATGTTGAAAAGTTTTTCACTGTAAATTTACTATTTGGGATCTACTGTGTAAGATCATGTACTTTTTTCAATAAAATAAATGGTGTATTTGATTAAAACTTCAAATTTTATTTTTTTCTTTGAAACTCTATATAAAAAACATGTTTTTTCGTTGCATTAGCAATATTGTAAATCGCTGAAATAATTGGTATCGCTGCACTAGAAATATTGTTTTGATTTTTGCAGAACCAAAGGCACAATAAAGTGAAGTGTTTTTGGGGTTAACGGGCAGTGGCAACTATATTGGCACCATTGCCAAGCAAAAATCAAAACAATATTCCTAGTGCAGCGATATCGATTATTTCAGCGATTTACAATATTGCTAATGCAGCGAAAAAACATGTTTTTTTATATAAAGTTTCAAAGAAAAAAATAAAATTTGAAATTTTCATCAAATACACCATTTATTTTATTTACAATATTTCTAGTGCAGCGAGATAAACCTGAGTTTCAAGAAAAAAAATCAAATTTGAATTTTTCATTAAATACACCATTTATTTAATTGAAAAAAGTGCGTCATCTTATACAGTAGATCCTAAAAGTTCTTCATCGTACTAATTACAGTGAAGAACTTTTAAACTTGTTGCATTTTCAACGAATTTGAACCGAACTTTCTGCCGGCGCTCTAAAATCGTGATTTAGTTTCATAAAAATGACTCCCAAATTAATATCGTACATTAACCATTTACCAGCCCAAAAAAAAATTGGGGTTTTGCCAGATACCTTCAGAAGGATTTGGCTAGGTAAAATATTGAAAAAATATTCCAAGTGCAGTAAAAGAATATTTTTTGTTGGTGGCAATATAGTTGCCAGTACTCGTTAAAGGGTTTAATATGTGAGGTGCGATGGCGAGATGGCAAAGGGCCACAACAACAGGTTAGAATGTCGAAGCATGTCTTCCAGATGATTCTTTATTCGCTGCTTATACCTTCCGCTTCTGATATGTTCTCTACAAGATAGAATCGCCAGATTGTCTCGTATTTTTGAGGCATTTTTGTTGTCGAACCGAAAATGCCGAGGAATTTTAAATTACATATTTTTTGTTTACAAATGTATTGACCAGCGGCACGGTCATAAATGTGTTGCCAGATTTCCGCCTTTATATTTATTAATTCGGATTCTGAAGTTTGTATTATTCCTAATAATGGATGGATTTTCGTAGCGAAAAACATTGGAGATCGTTAGAAACAGCAATCTTGAGCGTCGGATCATTAAAACCAATTTTTTTTGTCATTTACTTGATAAGCTCCACGAAAAAAATGCTACAAATATCCTTAAAAATTATCTACCTTCTCTATTCATTGTTCATCTCAACATAAATCTTATTGTCGTGTTTCAAATGATCTACAAATTCAGTAGCATTGTACATCGAAACATCGCAATATTCCCTGCAAATGTTGGTGGGAATGGTTGGATAAAGATCTTTCAGCTATTCATGTATCGCGAACTCATGGTTTTCAGCCTGGAACAAACAATTCAATCTGTTGATCTGGAGCAAAATATATTCCGAAAAAGCAACAGCAAGTATTCTGCAAGCAGTCTGATTTTTGTTACAGTTATACTTCTTCTATAGCTCTTTTTCATCTGTACTAAAGGGTGTGTCACATCAAATTGCATCACGGAAAAAACGCTGTAGAAATTTAATTTTTAGGAATTATATCTTCAGCTTTCGCTAATAATCAGATAAGAGTGTATAGATCACGTTGGCCATGCTTCACTGTCAATTTTTCGTAAATTTGTCGTCGAACGAAAAAGAGCGTCGTGAATTAATCCTGCGCACTCATTTCGAGAATCCGGAGTTGTCACATCGGGACATCTGTAAGATGCGGGGAATCGTCCAATCCACGGTCAGCAGAGTACTAAAACGATACTTCGAGAACCTAACCATCGACCGGAAAGTGAAGAACGGCAAAAATGGATGCTCCGTCAGTGAAAAAGATCACAGGCGCGTAGTTAAGCAGTTTAGACGTGATCCGAGAAGTTCGGTCCGGGATGTCGCCAATAAGCTGAATTTGTCAAGTTCATTCTTCCAGCGGACCAAGCAGCGGGAGGGCCTGCGTACATACAAGGTTCAGAAGGCTCCTAACCGCGACGAAAGGCAAAACATGGTGGGGAAGACGCGAGCCCGGAAGCTGTACACCGAAATGCTGACGAAGCCGCATTGCCTGGTAATGGACGACGAAACCTACGTCAAAGTGGACTTTCGTCAGCTGCCGGGCCTGTTGTTCTTCTCCGCAGAGGACAAATTCAGCGTTCCGGAGGAGATTCGCAAGCAGAAACTATCCAAGTTTGCCATAAAGTACATGGTGTGGCAAGCGATCTGCTCTTGCGGAAAGCGGAGCGCCCCCTTCGTGATGACCGGCACGGTAAACGGGCAGGTTTACCTTAAGGAGTGCCTACAGAAGCGCTTACTACCACTATTGAAGCAGCACGAGGGCCCGACCATCTTCTGGCCGGATCTCGCTTCGTGCCACTATTCAAAGGACGTGTTGGAGTGGTACGAAGCCAACGGAGTCACCTTCGTGCCAAAGGAAATGAACCCGCCCAACGCGCCGGAGCTTCGCCCAATAGAGAAATATTGGGCGATTATGAAGCAGGCCCTCCGGAAGAACCCAAAAGTTGTCAAATCGGAGGCGGACTTCAAGAGAAAATGGATTTCTGTTAAAAAAAAACTACAACCTGACGTTGTACAGAACCTTATGGACGGGGTAAAGAGGAAGGTGCGAGCATACGGGCTTGGGCTCGAAGTATGAATAAAAAGAAAATGCCAAAAGTTGTTTAATAGTTTTTATTTTACTGTCTAAAATTTTCAAAAGGATCGGACTACTGGGCGAATTTCTACAGCGTTTTTTCCGTGATGCAATTTGATGTGACACACCCTTTATTTCTCTTAGAATATAGAAAGATCTATTGAAAAAATAGTACTTAAGCCTAGAATGACTCATTTGTTTGATGATAGTTTTACACACTCTTTCCAAACTTTGACTGCATCTGTTATTAAAAATTTCGAGCTGCCCTATGCTGTTTGATCAAATGTTTAGAATTCAACATTGTGATTATCGTATCTTTGCTTTGTCGGTTTGAATATAAATATAATAAGTATAGTTTTGTTGATGTTATAATCAGAAAAAAAAAGCCCGACAGTTGCCGAGGAATGCCGGCATAGTAAGAATATGCGAGCGAACTGTCATATATTTTTAGGCGAATGATTCCTGTCCAACAGAGATTTATTTACAGAGCATTTTCATTTTTTCAGGTTTTCATTCCCCATCGTAAGAACTTGTAAACGCTTCCAATACTTCTTCGATGCTTGTTAGATTGGGAATGTTTCTGGGATTTATCTTTGCAGAAGCATTGAGAGTCCAATCATCGAAATCAAAACTCTGCCTTACCAGTTTTGTCAACTACACTTGTTATTGATTTATCACTCCAGAAAATTTGTATTGTATTTGTATTTGTATTTTGTACAAAAATCTTTAATCTGTACCGTACAGAATCTGTACCAAAAAAATTAAAAACAAACTGTACCTTTCCAGATATATCTATACGTGTGACAACACTGCTGGTAACATTTGAGAATGTATTGAAGTTTGCACAATTCAAATTAGTTTTATAGTGCTCCAGAAGCCTTATAACAGAAACGGTCACCAAAGTTGCATGAGGTCATGCTTTTTTTAATGTACACTTATCCCCTAATTTACACGGTACCTGTTTTACACGATTTTGCTTTCACACGGTTTATAAAATAACAAATTTTGAAAAGCTTAAAAAATTATATATGTATTTCATGAAAGAAAGTAAAATAGGACCATAGTTTTGACTGCGATTTTGTGTTTCAGATCTGGAAAGTTATCAATTTTATAGCTTTTTTGTAGTATTTATGTGTTATTTGTGTCAATTATTCAAGCTCTTAGAATGCGAAAGACATCGACAGAAATAAAAAGTAAAGGAAAGTTATATCTCTGCTTTCGGTTTAAAAATCTCTTTGATACATTTAATGATTAATAAAGCAATAAATCTACACAGCTTATAATAGATTTATTTTTTATCACTAAGTCTGAAGTCGAATCTGAGATCTTCCCGGATTCGTCGACTGTTGAACCAGAATCGCATCAGGAATGCTCAAGTGATAAGGATGATTTATACTAACCAGAATAATAAAACTGGTAGTTCCAAAAAGTGGTGATCATTTATTACAATCTAGTTTCTTGTAGAATTCTGTTTTTATTGTAACTTGAATTTTTAATGAATTTCATAAGTAGACAATTATAAAATATTTCACTTCAATATATGATTGAATTGAGCATATATTGAGAGTTTATTTCGTTTTACACGGTTTTACATAGCAAATTCTGAGATTTCATTCTACACGGTTTTGTCGGGAACCTATCTTCAGTGTAAATCGAGGGATAGGTGTATTACTATTTTATGAACCAAGACGAGGTTTTCAAAGATTTATAAAGAAAAAAGTTGTAAGTATTGAAAATTTGAAATGAATTTAGGTGATTTAATACATAGTCCCAGGATTTTTAATGAAAATAATCATTTTTGGGTCAAAGCTGTATTTATTCCTCAGCATAGTTTCCTTCGAGAGCAATACACTTGATATAGCTAGTTTCCAACATTTCGATTCCCTCTCTGTAGTCTTCTTCTTGAATGGCGTTAACGTTCCCTGTGGAACAAAACATTTTTTTTAGCGCTGAATCTCTAGGAAAAATATGGATACAACCTGAACAAACATTCAAAACAAAACTGCTTCCACAAAAAAAAAATTGCTTCGGCAAAACCTATTGAAACCGGACTAATACACCAAAAAATCATTGTACTGAGGTTATGTTCTCCAATTGCTGGCATTAGAAAGATGTGGTGAATCTATCTGATACAATTCCCTTCGTGGTGTTTTCAGGTAATTTATAGAAAAAAAACAACCAGAATGGACGAAAGGGAATAATAAATTAATTTTTTTTAGCATTTTTGCCGGAATTAATCGTGTGCATGTTACATGTTTATCAAATCAATACATATGGTAAATTACACAACAGCCAATAAGGCGTAAGAGTATTCTTTCTGTTTCATTATTCAGTTAGACCGTATAATAGCACAACAGGCCGATGTGTCTTGTGACAAGCATAGCTTGTATAGATGGAGGGAGGCCAGGTCTCCGACCGTAAATCACAGATAATGTTGCGTGGACGAAGTAATTCTATAACAACACACAGATGGTCAAATGAGGATTCTGTGTTTTGAAGTTACGATCGATCGTTTAGTAAGCGAACGCGTAACCGTTGTAGCTACAGCGGGACAGTTTACACGCGGCTTGCATTGTTGTGCTAATAATAACACAAATAGTTCGATGTTCCTGGTTGCAAGCAGCAGAACGAATGTGGACGGAGTGAGGCCAGGATCTTCATCATTGAGATGCGTCGATGTTGTTATAACACAAAATCGGTCAATCGAGTGTCCTGAGATTTTAACTCACGATCGTTTGCTTAGTAAGCCGAAGAAGTTCCCCAAATGCGTTATGTTTTCGTAAACAATGCGTATTCTTATAATTAGTAATACGAATCCATCGGCAAATTAGCAACGTACGCAAAATACGTTAGTAAATTAGATTAGATTAGATTGGAATTAGGCCTTGAAGATTACGCATGATTTTGTCAAAAATGGAAGACAAAAATGCGATTTTTCCGCGAATTCGAAATCCACATTTTTTAAATAACTCTCTCACTTTGTATCATACAAAACCTCTTTGTGTGACATCATGATTAGGAAAGACTGTTGATCACTCGTTGACTAGAGTGAAACAATCGCTATCGTAGTACGTTATACTTTGTCACGATGCAATACGTTGAAAACGGGTGGAGTTCAAATTGCAACATTTCCTTTCTCCTCAGCATCCATAGAACACACATACACACAGTTCGAGGGAGCAACTCACGCGCACCCGATGTGCAGTGTAACATAAAATAGCTCAGGACTGAGCTTACTTTGTACATATTCTGTGAATGTAATCCGAAGCAAACAACTTTTCGGGTTGCGTTAGTACATGCATTTTCTCGAATTTGCAACTCAGAATTAATTGAAGAGGTGTAAAGAGATGACATAATGGATTAATAAGAATAAGAATAAGAATAGAAATAAGAATAAGAGTAAGAGTAAGAGTAAGAGTAAGAGTAAGAGTAAGAGTAAGAGTAAGAGTAAGAGTAAGAGTAAGAGTAAGAGTAAGAGTAAGAGTAAGAGTAAGAGTAAGAGTAAGAGTAAGAGTAAGAGTAAGAGTAAGAGTAAGAGTAAGAGTAAGAGTAAGAGTAAGAGTAAGAGTAAGAGTAAGAGTAAGAGTAAGAGTAAGAGTAAGAGTAAGAGTAAGAGTAAGAGTAAGAGTAAGAGTAAGAGTAAGAGTAAGAGTAAGAGTAAGAGTAAGAGTAAGAGTAAGAGTAAGAGTAAGAGTAAGAGTAAGAGTAAGAGTAAGAGTAAGAGTAAGAGTAAGAGTAAGAGTAAGAGTAAGAGTAAGAGTAAGAGTAAGAGTAAGAGTAAGAGTAAGAGTAAGAGTAAGAGTAAGAGTAAGAGTAAGAGTAAGAGTAAGAGTAAGAGTAAGAGTAAGAGTAAGAGTAAGAGTAAGAGTAAGAGTAAGAGTAAGAGTAAGAGTAAGAGTAAGAGTAAGAATAAGCCATAATAGTTGAAATTGGGGTGCAAAATGGTTTCAAGAATAGATCATTGAAGTTTGCTTTCCTTGCTGTTTATGATCATCGGGGAAAACGTCCCATTTTGAAACGATTTTACGTTGTGTTTGTAGTTCTCAATCTTCCTTGTTAAAGTGTTTTTTAGGTAAGTTTGAACGGCTTGGGATAACACTATATTTTGATATACCGATTAAAGGAAATGGTAATGGAAATCGAAAGATTCATTGAAACCATTTTGTGCTTTGCAGCTTCTTTCCACCAATCGAACAGAGCTTTTTAAGAATTTGACAGATTACATGGGATTCATCGAGAACAAACAATGAGTTTGTGATAATATACACCTGCATGCATGGGGCTAAAAACGACATTTTGACAAATTGAAAAATAAAAAATGGATTGTGGAATCGGAAATGGACTTCTTGGATTTTTTCACTTTGATTCGAACTGTTTTGTCGCATGTCATTTTTCCGTAAGGTATGATACTCTTTGAATAATGAAGCTGTTGCAGTTTATTCCTTCGAACTTCTTAATGAGTTTGTTCAATCATCTAATCATTTGTTTGACATTTGTTTCACTAAATTTGATGTGTTTCATTCAGAGATCGAAATGCTCGCCGATTTGAGACGAAAAACATCCATTTTCACCCACAGAGAAACATAGCTGAAAATATAGGAGGCGAGAGAATATTATACGCTCACTTCGATTCTCGCGAGAATCGCAGAGCCGATTTTTATTTTTCGGTGAGTTATGATTGCCGAAAAATGGTCTCGTTTTCAGTGACTCCTTGAGTCACTGTCGATAATGGTTTTTCACTTCCTCAGTACAGCTGAAAACATGCGGCAATATTGGGTTTCATCGTGAAGTGAACATGAGATGGATTAATATTTGTTCAAATCACATGCTGTCCAAATGCAGATCGTTTGGACGCTGCTCTAACAGACTAATGTTGGTAAAGTTAGCTTTGATTTTTCGCTCCATATTTTCAGTACCAAACGAGAGGCGAAAAAGCATTCTCGTTGAACTTCCGAGATAGAGATTTTCGACATCTCTTTCTCTCTGAAAAAGAATTTTCGGTGAAAAGGAAGAGACGAAAATATCAACAATACACAGTTCATCGAAAACTAGACTGTTTGAATGAATATTTATCGCGCAGCCGAGCGAGAATTTCGATCTCTGGTTTCATTCTATAAGAAGCTGATTTTCAGCAATTATTTTTTATTTTTATCCCATTTATTTATTTAAGGCTCATTAGCATTTTAGCTGTAACAGAGCCGAATTTTAATTGTGTACATGTCACATGGTTATCATATCTATAATTAGCACATTACACAGTTGCCGTTCGCCAGTATTCCTTCTATACCATTACATATGGTACATTCACACAGTAGCCATTTAGGCGTAAGAGTATTCTTTCTGTTCTTCCATTATCCAGTTGGACCACCGGACAGCGGAGACAGTTGATTGATCATTGTTGAGTTATTTATAGAACAGCAGCCCGATGTGTCTTGCAGAGCAGAGCAGTTGTATCTTATTTGTATCAATCTTATTTCAACCGTGGATCGATCTCCATCGCAGATGATTGTTGCGTGGACGTAGCTATTCTGTAACAACACAAAGATGGTCAATGAGGGTCCTGAGTTTTGAACTCACGATCGATCGCTTACTAAGCGAACGCGCAACCAATGTGGCTACGGAGACCCCCATTTTCAGCAATTATTTGTAAATTCATCTCTATACTTTATTGCGGGTAAGCAAATAGCTTTTATGTACTAGTATCAATCTACTATTCTATCAGGTCTGTGTCGAACGTTCGTTGAATGTTATCTCCAATTATAAAAGTTTCATCTTAAGTTTTCCTGATTCTAGATTGACATTCTACATTAAGTGAAAAGCCTTCACAGAGAAATCACTTCACAGGCATCACAGAAATATCAACTTTATTATTGAATTGATATGCCAGCACAGAGAATCGTCATATTTCATAACATTTTTTAACCGAATAGAGATCAGCGATTGTGTCAGATAGGTGTTTATTTTGTATATGACACGAATTCACATTGACAACCAGTAAACGGTAGGCAAATCTTTAAACACATTTTTAATGAAAAATCACGTTCAAACTTCACGTCAGAATAAATGTAGTAGCAATGAGTTTTAAAATGTTCAACTCATTGTGTTTTTCTACTTTCACTTCACGGTCTCAGCGTAGTACTACTTGAGTCATTTTTATTGGTACTTGGTTAAGATTTCCACTCAAAATAACACACATTGATAATATTTCGAATGGCATGTTCAGAAAATAAATTGTCTGTTTCGGTGTTGTTCAACTGACCGAAGTAGTGTTCGATGTTACTAAGTAGTTTTACCGTCAGATGAATTATATCTGTTGTTAGTTGGGGATAAGTCGAGTTGGAATGCATTTTATTTGTCCAACATCAACTCATGACCAGCCAAATTTTCTTCTACTGCATTCCGCTGTTTTTCCTCTGTTGCAAAGCGTTAGGCAATCTCGCGAACTTCAAACAGAGTTCATTCAAATGTCAGACAACCTTGAATTTTACGTAAATACTCTGTTTAGAAAAAACATCACCGCCGTCCACTGGCTCAACTCATTAGCGTCGACGGACCTTTCTCCACCGTTTTCGGATTATGTAATTGACTCATAACGAGCAGCCATACCATACCTCACACCGTGACAGTGTGCGAGTAAGGTACGGAGCGGGTCGGCCGCCTTAGAACATTATTTTCGCATCCCGTTGACAGTTAGATCACGTCGAGGCGCTGAAAGATGTTCAAATGTGCGCTGCTCGCAACTAGTTCCGAAGCGCTGCAAATAAAAAAATATTTCCATTATTTCTCCTCGCAGCACTGCTATTTTTAAAATAGATGACGACGGAACCAAGAATGTGGCTTTCTTTTTCCACCAAAACAACTGTCTTTCTCCTTTCCTCTGCCGATCTGTGGTAGTGACCGGGGTAGTTTCAAGGAACGTGATCGTATTCCAGGAATATTTAGAAGGGGGAAAGAAGGGGGCGATAAAATGGCGCGGCCAAACTGTTTTAAATTACGCGTTCACACGCTCTCGTCCGTCTGGATGCCGTCCAGATATCAGCGTGCGCGCCAAATGTGTGATCGCGGCGTTGTCGGCGGGAAGAACCGAGACATTGAACTTGCTCCCGTCAACAGTTTACGCGGAAACTCAGCTCACGATAATACCAGATATTTCTAGCTAGAATGAGCGCTCCCGCAATATCCGCTTGCTATTTGATTCACGTGAGTCAATATTGATATATCGCTTAATTAGTGGCTTAATTGTTTCTCAACAGGAGAGTTCTTGATTGGAGCCAGGGGCGACTGCACGGCGTTACGTATGACGGTGTTAAACCGGTTACACGATCAGTACCCACAAAAAAAAAACAATGTAACAAGTCTACTCTAGTTGCTCTGATAATCAAACACAGTTGCTATTTATGCACAGAATACTATTAAAGAGGCTTGAAACTTCAAGTTCGTTCGCCTCTGAGGAAGATCATCTAGAAAAATGTCAATGGAGGGTCCTTCGATTGAACCCACGATCATTCACGTTGTAAGTTGACGCGCACCCACTTTGGCTACAAAGACCCCCTGGGAGTGCACTGGAATTCATTGCGCAAACGAATTGTTTATCTAGTTGTACACGAGAACACGAGCATGATTGTGATCAGCATAAGCTGGATTGCAACGGCTGCCTTTCCGGATGTGGGATAGAAGATTTTTACTCAATGGAAACACCATCGCAAAACGGCAGGTCCGTCACTCGATTTACGATCCATTCACGATCCAGAACGTGCGATTATTCAAATGCCGAGGAAACGATCGCTGCAAATGCGCTCAAATCAGTGCGCCATGCTTGTACTGTGTTAGAGATCATCACTAGATGTCGTCTTTGTCTGGAACAAATCAATTTTAGTTTTCTCGTGTCACTTTAAAAGCGATACAATGTATTTTGAAGTCAATTTCCTCAGCTGATTTTAAAGAAGGGAACGAATCAGGGTTTGAAAATTGTGATTTATTTGCCTCTCGACGCTCTACCCCTTTGCGTATCGTTTTGCGCTTGCAGTGTCAGATGATGTGATTCTAGTGGAGTAGAGGGTGGAATGGATGATTTCTAGTGTTTTTACGGGATGAAGATGGGAACGAGTAGCACTATCATCCGGACTAAGTTCTCAAGGTCAGAGATGGAATAGTGCAGTAGAATGTTGTTTTACGGGAAGCGACACGTTCCTGTCGCTAGATTTATCGATATTTTTTTAAAGATTTATCATTCATATTCAAATAGAACTCGTTGTTGGAAATGTTACAGTTGAACATACACTCTCTGCAATCTAACGAAGATGTTGAATTAAATGATCAAAGTATTCAGTTGTGGACTAACAATGTTATGAAACTGAGTTTCTGGAGACTTATGCGGCTCCTTATTAGCTTATTCACATTGTTTCCTGCTCAAATAACACGTTTAATCTGTCACATTGTAGAGGCAAGAGGAACTTCGCAGTTTCAACGTAGTATCAATTGCGCCACTGTTTTTCCATCAGTACTGAGTTGACATTTTTTACCAAATAACACGCCTTCAATTTATGCTGTATGGTAATTTTAAGAAAATCATAACGGCAAATTACCCGGCAGTCGAACACGAAGTTTCCGGCATGATATGTGTGACCAGTAGCGTAGTGTGTGGGCGGCAAACCTGACATTTGCCGGGGCGCTGGCTCTTGGGGGCGCCAAAATCCAAGAATTTTCAATTGCTATTTTTCCCCGTATTACATTTCATCTTTCAATTGAGTAAAAGACATCCATTATGAGTAGCTGCTTCTGTCCGTACATGAAACCAATAACCTCTCTTTAATTTTCGCAAAATTGAATCAACATCACATCACATTATATCAATACCCTTTTAATTTTTTGCTGCGTATGCCTGGCGCTCCTCCATGCTATGCGTCGTTTTACAGTTATTGCTTAAGGGGGTAGTACACTATGGAAACTTGAAAAAATAAAAAAAAAAATTCTGTTCTCTGGGATGTGTACTTTACTGTAGTTTTTGTCCCAGGTTTGTCCGATGCTCCGTTCCGAAGATACAAGCCAGTTAGTGGACCTAAGTTATTGCTTAAGGAGCGCGGATCCAAAATTAAAAACGCGTTTTTCTCGAAACTATGTTTTGCAAACTGGTGGGAGTTCTACCTCCGGAACGGTCCATCCGATTTTGATGAAATAGTTTTTACAAGATTCTTCACTAAATTTCCTTTCACCGTACGTACGATTTTTTTGATATTTTGAAAAATAAAATTTTGGTGAATATTTTTGTCTCGATTTTTGAGGCAGAAACGCAATTTTTTCTACAAAAAATGTCACAATTTCGTCAAAAATCAATATTTTGAAAAAAATCCTACGTACGTTGACAGGAAATATATCCAAGATTCCGTGAAAAAATCATTGGTTGAAATCGGACCACTAGAAAAACTTGTAGAACTCCCACCAGTTTACAAGGTTTTGGCTGCAAGAGTTCAACAAACCAGTGCGGCTATTCAGGGGACAGTCCAATTGACACCAATTTATTTTTTGTTTGTTATGTAATATATACCTAATATAACTGTGGAATCAAATTAATCATACTAATTTATTTTCTCGTTTGAAAAAAATCGCGAAAATAACATACTTTTTATGATGTTCTACCCCCTTATGGGCGGGCCCTTTCTGGAAGGTCAAAAAATAATGAATTTTTGTGATTTTTATCTGGATACTAGCTGACCCGGCAAACTTCGTCGCGCCCAAAATTTATTTTTCGTTATCACATTCACGTTTTCTTACTAAGCGCTGTTCATGGGTCCAATCGCAGAATTATTCATTGATTCTAATCTACCCTTTAAAATTACCTTTTACTATAAAATTCCTAGTACTTCTACCAAAACTCGACATCATAATATCACGATATTTTCAGACATAATTCTCGTTCAAGATTTTTCAACCACTTGTAAAAAACATGTTTCTCCGATACGTTACATGCCAAATTTGGTTTTATTTGCTTGATTAATTCTCGAGTAATGCAGAAATTTGTGTTTAATTTGTATGGGGGCTTAGGGGCTTAGAGGAGGGGAGGGGTGGAATGTCTAACCACCATAGAATCATTTACTGCACCCTTAAACATCCATATGCCTAATTTGGTTTCATTTTCTTGATTAATTCTAGAGTAATGCAGAAATTTGTTTTGTATGGCATTCCTGTATGGCAGTCCTCCCTTAGAGAGGGGGGTGGAGTGTCTCACTACCGTAAAAACATTTATTGCACCCTATAACCTCCACATTTGCCATAAAAGCAAATTTTGCATTTGCCAAATTTGCTTCTATTTGCTCGATTAATTCTTGAGTAATGCAGAAATTTGTGTTTCATTTGTATGGCAGCTCCCCCTTAGAGAGAGGGGGGGGGATGAAATATCTAACCACCATAGAAACATTAATTGCACCCTAAAGTTTCCATATGCCTAATTTGGTTTCATTTGATTGATAAATTTTCGAGTCATGCGTGTTTTTCTTTCGTATGGCAGCCCCCCCTAAGAGAGGGGGAGGGGTATCTAACCACCATAGAATCACTTACTGCACCCTTAAACCTCCAAACAGCAAATTTCGTTTCATTTGCTTGATTAATTCTCGAAAAATTTAGAAATTTGTGTTTCATTTGTATGGTTTGGCCACAACCCCCCTCCCCCCTTAGAGAGGGTGGAGGGGTCTCAAACTATCACGAAAACCTTCCCCGGCTCCAAAAACCCTTACTTACAATTTTCATGTCGATCGGTTCAGTAGTTTCCGAGTCCATAAGAATCAGACAGACAGATATCACTCCATTTTTATATATATAGATTAGGAATAAAGAGAAATATTCGGATATTTTGGTTATTGTTCAATGTGCGGATAATGATCATTATGCTGTTGACAGCTGGGTGCGTAGAAGCCGGTGAAAGGGGTTTTGATGCATCATTAGAATTGATTTTTAACAATGAATTTGAAATAATTGCTCTGATTAAAAAAAAGTTGCTGTCAAGAAACACAGTTATACGTAGAACAGAAGCTGAAAGTTAAAATTTGGATGAGATGCTGATAGAAAGTATTGATGAGCTCCGGTTGCATTCTTACAACTCGACGAATCAACTGATTCCACATAGTTATGTGTATTCAAAAGGATGTGTTTGCAGGATATGTCTAATAAAGATGTATTTTTAACAAATATTGATCAATGAAGGAACAAACGACATATACAACTCGTTCAAGTTCAAGACCCTAAAGCATGGTTTCCAATACGAAAATTGGTATCGATTACGACTTAATGAGCTTGGTTAGAAGTCCTAATGGATTTATGAATCATTGCAACATTGATGATAATTTTAAAAATTTTATCAACTACCATTGTATCCATCAGCAAATACTGTGCGCAAAAATATTGAAATCCGATTATGTGAGGATTTTGGCACTCAAAATAGTCAATATAGTTAGTTGAAATAGTTAACTACGTATAAAAAGCAGTTTGCAGGAACGCAAATTCAGGGCAAGAGAATTGTGGATCAAATATCGGAGAATTATTATTACACCCCGAGGTGCCAAGTTTTTTTTTTAAAAAGAATTAATGGTGCATGATTTCGTTTTCATTGAGTCGTCATAGCGAATCAAAATGAATTAAATTTGAAACATCAAGGGAAAAAAAACTTAAAACACTCTTAAGAGCACAATTTAGGAGACGAGATTGAAAGCGATTCGAAAATATTGCGACTGAATCAGCAGATTAAAACATATGAATACGATCGTTATGCAGATTAAATTTCTTTGTTACGAAATGAGTTCGACAGAAGATTTGAAGATATTTCAAAAACATAATTCATCATTTCCATTCAATGATGGAATCAACATAGAAGAAAAGTCAATGAAATTATAAAGCATTGATTGAGAATGAAATCTTCAATTTTTCATGGCGATATATTTTTAAAATCAAGAGAGATGAAGCTCTCGATTTCAAAAGTATTCAATAATATATTTACTGTACTTGTTGGAATTTACTTTCCGAGGATATGTGTTGTTGATAACTTTTTTTCGGATATACTCATTCCCGAAAACAATATTTTCTACTATGAATACAATCGAAACAAAACATCGCTTTTACAGATTACTATTTGGCAGCCTGTTTGCAATTAAATTTGAGTGCATTTGAACAAAAATATGAAAAACATGTCAAAAATATATAACCTAATGTTTTCAGCGCTTTATCAGATACAAAACAAACATTCGGGATAAAATGTGTTTAAAATAATTGTTCGCAATAAAAATAAAAACATAAAAAATAAAAGAGCCTATTATTATAACTAACTAGTTTTTGAGAATAAATCGTTATTCTCGATACCTAAACAACATTTTGCAATCAAACTACTACTTATTAACTATGATTTAATAAACATATTGTATTGGTAGGGAGGGGTAATGAGAAGTTTTACCCCTGATATTGTGGATATAGCATCAGATTTTCCATTTATAACGAGAGACTGACTAACATCTATAATGGATCAATTGGATCAGGATCATGGATCAGATGTTGAAACAGAGGAACTTGTATCAGAGGTGGAGGTGTTTAATATGCAGATAAAGGACCAATTCCCTGACCTGAACTCTTCATTCTATCCTAACATCTAGACGGCACTACGAATTTTATTGACGCTTCCAGTGGCATCGTGCGAACGCAGTCTCAGTAAGCTTAAATTGATTGAAAATTATCTGCGTTCTAAAAAAAGCCAAGGCCGATTCAATGGATTGAAAATTCATTCGAACGAGAAAGAATTGCTAAGACATTGATTTTGATGCAATTTTGGACCATTTTGCTTCAGCTAAAGCACGCAAGGCAAAGTATAAACTGCTAAAACTGAACATTGGTATAATTGAGTAGTTTTCTTCATATAATATTCAAAATATCACAATCTTAAAACTTGTGAAAATAGGAAAAAATGGGTACTTTTTGGGGCGCCATTTCCATCGTTTGCCGGGGGCGCTATCTCCCCTCACTACGCCGCTGTGTGCGGCGATAAACACTCGGCCACGGAAACCACCAAGTGTCGAGATTATTCACACATCTTGGTGGCAGAATATGTACGTATTCAAAAAACTTCACATGAGCTGTAACGAGTTCTCAAAAGCTCAAATAATTATTGAGAATATTGTATATATTGTATTATTGTATTTTTGTGATGGCCAAGTAAAAAACATGACCCGAATTATGGTAGAACAAGTCATGGATTTTTCCCAGAACAACCCGCGCTGGCTCATTTGGCTGTGAATAGGCTTCTGGCCAAGATCAGTATATCAGTGTTAAACTATCCACTATACATCGGATAGAGCGATTTTCATTTATTTCAACGATGAAATCTGCATTAAGGGGCGATCACATGGGATTTTGATGACTTATTATGTCATTTGAGATTTAGTCAAACATTCGAATCTCTCGATAATTGTTTAGTGTATGTTTGCCGACGGAAGATTCATTTCAGGATCTATACACCCGACATAGCTGTTTTTTTTCTAGAACACAAAAATGTATTCTCTAACGCTTTTTCCAAAATGGCAGCTATAGGAATTTTATTTAATTTTTTGTAGCAAAAATCGTTCCATCATAAAAAATAGAAAACCAACTACGCGATAGAAAAAAAACATTTCTACGTATTCTAGCCAAACTCGCTTGAAGATTTAATAACTCAGCGATTCTATGAATAAAGGAGAGCAAAAGAGACCAAAAATGCACCGATTTCGATCAAACGTTCTAAATTTATTTTATAACGAATAATTCGGACCCATATTGTTTTGACGTAGGACAACGTCATCAGTAGTTGTGCCAAATCAGAAAACGTAGCGTAGCGTTAATCACTATTTTTATGGCGAACCTGTCTTTACACATTAAGGACCGCACGTTTTTGGGCAATCCTGAACGCTTCATTTGCTCGGATTACACGAATGAGATTCTTCGGTGTGGATCAGACGAAGGCGAGCCAACGGTAGGTCTTGTTAGATTCTTGGCAAACCAAGGATTTGACCATTAAGTGTAGAAAACACGGATTATTTCGTGATCCATCCATAACAGACGGAACGCGAAACACGAGAAAACTCGTGAGCGGTCCGCAATGTGTTAATGATTTATCGACCAATCGGATAGGAAACTAAGCTTTGTTTGATATCCTCTACATCGCAATCCTCTAGTCTACAAATGGTTTGAGCTAATAGAAATCGGAAGCATTCCAATTCTCCCATACATTTGTGCTGCCATTTTTGTTCATACCTAACAGTACCGTCAATAAGGAGCAACTAATTCGTCTCTGATGGACTGTTATACCACTGCGAATCAATCGCATATAAATTGTTCGCTAGAAATGCAAATGCAGAGTACAAACATTGCAATATGTGAACGGGCACTGGGGATACAGGAAATATTTGAATTTTAGCTTTAACCGATGGCAACTTATTGACATGACCAGATAGTAAAAGCAAAGCACTTGCGAGCGATCACCATCACTTTGGAGGGTCGATAGTGTGTGTGTGTGTGTGTGTGTGTGAATCGTGGTGCGATTTTGTTTGCTACCTCAAATCCAAGGTGGACTTTATTTCCGTAGTACTCCGCCTGCGTATGGCGGATCTTTATAGTAGCATGTCCGAAAAAGAACCTGAAAATATTGGGAACCAGAGTAGAGGGTCCGAGGCCCCCAGGGAGGATGGCAGTAACAGGGTGCTGGCCCCGCGGACCGTGAATATTTACAATCGCCACGATTGAAAAAAATTGAAATGTAAGAGTTTTCAAAGGAGTTTTCTCAGTGACCTTCTCAGGTCAGGAAAAATACCTACGTACTAAGCACGATGAATAGCGAAATGTGTGGCCGGTCCGATATCCATTCTAGCCGGACCGATCATACCGTTTTGTCTCAAATTCCGAACACTTCATTTTTAAAAGTAAATTTACTGAACTCTAATGTCGTAAATAATTGAATAATAAAGACCCTGACATTGTTTGTGGTATGGGCTTCATTTTAACATCATTCACAGGTATCGATACTGCTTATAACTTATAATACTGAGCATTTGCAAAAAAGTGACTGTCAATACCAGCGATAAAATGTTTGCGTTAGCAAATTCGGAATTTGAATCGAATTTCGAAGCGCAAAATCCAAAATTTGGGGAGTATAGTATTTTTCCAATGAAGCTTAGCTAATTGGTTTTCATTTGATGTATCGATCATCTGGATCGGTCTAGTATCTCAATAGTTATGATTTTTCTAAACAAAAATGCATTTTTGCTGTTCGGAATTTGAGACAAATGTCATCAAACATATTTTTAGTTTTTCACCATGAATATGTATTTGTAAAGGAATAAATATGTTTTTTATCGATACTCGAAACACGGTACGAATTGATAAAAAGACGGGACAAACAAAACGTTCAAAGCGTTCAAAACTGTACGTTTGGTCAGTCTAGTCATTTTGTAGTCTGTAGTGGGGAATTGCTGTATGTGCAAACTCTACACATAATTCTGAATTCATCCCAAAGGAATATAATCCTCCGAATATTCCACAATTGGGAATCATTGAAATTTTGTTAATAAATCTGAAGCAAATTTTGTACCATTAAGGTTATAGAGTAAAATACTGTTGTTTAATAAACAAGACAAGAGAAGTGCTGAAAACAGTTGAAACAACATGAATTCAGAAAGTTATGAAGTATGTGCTACAATGGGTTATGTTTAACATTGTTTGAATGAGTAAATACATCGTGAAAAAAAAGTTTGTTTGATATTTTACAAACCAGTTTTTCCGAATTTTTCCTCATAATTTAGGTGTTGAGCTTCCCACTTTCTTAATACCATTAACGCTGTTTCGTCAATTGTTGTTTTTAGTAAAATCAATTTCCTTCGATTCTTTATTGCAACTTTTATCTAGGCAAATGGACTTTTCCACGGAATTGTAATATTTTTAGTTTGTTAACATGAAAATTGAGATTCGAATGTACATTTCACTATTCTTTAATTTTCGTTAACAAATAGAAACTGTAAAGTTTATTCCGGGGCAAATGACCCCATAATCCCCTCATTTGGGTGCTCCAGATGCGATACCACCACGCGTATCAATCCAGAATGTTCGTCTACACGCGGCGGGATTTTTTTCTGAATGAATTTTTCAACCCGACTCCCCACACGTTGTTGTCATTAAACACGCGCGCGATCAAAATAGCAAAATGCTTCTCGATTTAACCGGGAAGATTTATGCTTTGATTAAAAACAAAAAGCAAAGCGTGGATGCGAAACAGTAAAACAAAAAAAAATCGCTACACACTCCCGCAATGTTGATCACACATCATACATCACCGATCGCGACCAACTGCCCCACAAGCAACTAACGCAGCACACATTTCGACCGACTCGGTTGATAGATTGTGCGAAACATCAGCATGCCGTAAACAAACCCCGCGCGGGTCGCCTCCAATCCGGGGATCTGGTTCCGTCCGTCACAGCAGCCACAGAAAATCGACTCAGTCGGGTGGTCCCGCATCCGCTCCGGTGTCCCACTTCGCGGATCACTTCGCTGAAAATTGCTCATACAGAACAGATGACAACGACGGCGCGGCGAAGATTACATGAAAACGGAAGATTATTTTTAAAAGCATTCCGTTCGTCTCCTTTTGGGCAAGAATTTAGAGAGCATCAGGGAGGGCCGCGACACGGAACAGAAAAGTTAAATTTAAAACCATTAAAGTGAGGCGCCTTAGTTTGGAGAGAGAACAACACTTGCGAATGTTTTTTTTTTTGCCGAACTTTTGCAACGTTAATACTTTTATTAACGTTGCAAAAGTTCGGCAAAAAAAAAAACTTTCGCAAGTGTTGTTCTCAGCAGATAAACATCATGCAGCAGTGCCACGTCACGATCATGGGCACCGATTGGAACCGGACCACTTTTCTGGATCGAAGCAACTAAAAACAATCTCTATTTTCCTCAGAGCCTAGAACAGTTTCAGTGCAGCTAATACGAAGCGGCACTCGGGGAAGTTGGCTCGATGAAGGTAAATTATAATTAGTCACGAATTTTAACATACCAAACGTCCTGACATGTGTGCCTGTGAGCCATATTCACAGCATGGACACCTCCACCTCTCTCCTCGGACGTAACATCTGACGAAGTGCATGCTTCCATCTGCACTGGAAGCGGTTTGTTTTTCACTCCGTGTTTCAGCATACGCACAAAACGCTAAATTAAATACATCGCGTTAAATTAAATTTAATAATCTTATGAGGTCGGTTTTTTTGCTTGCCGTTCTAGAGTTGCTGCGCTCTCAGACGCGCCGCGTTACCCTGTTCCCTCGCGAGACGGCGCAAAGGTGTCCGCTACTGTCAGCCTAGAGGGGCCACGGTTTGTCCACGTCCCGGCCGCCGCCGCACGCGCTCGTGTGGAGATCGTAATCTGCTACCGGTGCTGGTCGGCTGGTAATTTACCACAAGAGGAGTATCGAATTAAGCTACTGCACGGATCGCAAAGGATCGCTGCCTGGCTTCTGAAATGGTTTTTCTAGCTTTGAAAAGTTGGGGCGGGGATTCGGTTGGATGGATCGATGGTGATTACATTGCCCTCAGTGCATCGGAGGGAGGTTGCAAGTTGATCCGAGAATCATTTCTGACCTTTGCTTGACACTGATTGAGAACGCGTGTTGGCATGCGTTTAATCGAAATCTGAACAGTCGCGTTTGAACGCTTTGCGGTGGCTCGTTGGACTAATTCGATCCGATCGCAAAGCAGTCCTAGTCGGCGCAGGATTCGCGTTTGGAATTCACGGGCGGTCGACTTAGTGACTACAATGAATGTGTTTTGTCGAGTTACTTTACATATTGAAGTGTATATACGAACGATGGTGATGGAAACAGTTCTTCTACTAACGCTGGTACTTGTTCTCAGTTTTGACATTTCTCGGTGAATTCTAAATTCTCGAAAAAATGGGTCTATAAATAATTTATTTGTAATGAAAAATTGTATTGACTTCAATGTATTTGCAGTGCCGATTTCTCCAGGCGCCTTGGTTTTGAAGTCTGTGTTGCAGAAACCGTATTTCGCTGTTAATCTGGTTGCTCCTTTTGGTCGGTTCGATTTGAGGAGCGCACATCGGGCCAACCAAAACTTCGGATTCAGCGCGTTTAGATAAGCCTGACATTTCACATTTATTCAATTATAAATAATTGAAAAATTGGGGGGTCTTCGTACCCACATCGTGCGTTCGCTTACTAAACGATCGATCGTGAGTTCAAAACTCAGGGTCCTCAATTGACCATTCTTTGTGTTGTTGAGCTTGAGCTTGAGCTTGGGTAGACTGTACAATTCGTAGTTGCTCTCCGTGATTGACCTGAACCAACCAAATTGCACAATGAACACACAGAATGACGCTTGGGACTAGCAAATCATTCTCGTTGTGCAATTTTCGGTGATTGGAACTTTAAATGGTCAATAACGACGCCGGCCACGTCCTTACAGTCACCATGGGAAAGGAAGGAATGTTAGTATGATAATCGCCGCCCGAAGGCCAGAAGGGTCACCTCTATAGCGTGGTTCCCTAGCGTTTATCATGGAAGGGATAGTGGTTAGTGGGAAAGGTATGAGTCAGGATTCACTGAGGTAAGTGATGTAATTATGTGAACACGAACTATCGACCACACAACAGAACGAAATTGTTTATCAATGTCCAATCACGATGTCGGAGAACTAACTGTGGGAAACCTGAGAAGGTAACCTGATCTCTGAGATCTCTGAAACCAATAAGACCGGAAATATGTATTGTTATTCATCGCACGTATTCTTCATTGAATTCCAATTGTGATCGGGGAGTCCTCTTTTGAAGACCTGAGAAGGTAACAGACAGAACTCTTCTTAAATCACTTAAACCGGAGCATATTATTTATCGAATTCCAATCGCGATGTATGAATTAAACTATAAAAACCTTAAATTTAAAAATTTCCGATTTTAGATTTTGAATATCACATTTTTAATTTCTCGAATTTTAGATAATTGAATTTGAAATTTTTGGAATTCATAGCCTACACGGTTCTGTCATCATCACAAATAAGCAACCGGGAGAAATGTTGTATAACATAACGTACCTACTATATGTATCTTGATTCATCGCACGTTTATTCTTCCATTGAACCATCACGCAACGACAGAACGATCAAGACAACCGGGAGAACTCTTTTAAAACAATCCGAACCGAGTTCATATTTGGTGATTTGAGCTGGAATAGATTTACACTTCGTAGTTGCTCTCCGTGATTGACCAGAACCAGCGAAGTTGCACAAAGAACACACCAACTTTATATTTTGTAATTTATTGAACATTTATTCTTCCATATGCACCAATGCGACAGCGAATAATCTCAACGAGAGTTCTTAAAAGTCAACCGCGAGAAATATGAAAACTTTTTAATTCATCATTTGTCGTGCGATGATTTTTCGGCATATACTGGTACGCGAAAGATCTCCATAAGCGGTCCTTAAATACTGTCAAAACTTCAATCGCATGGAAAGCCCAGCAAAAATGAAGGAAATTCATCAAAATCTTTTACCCGCTTCTTTCAATGTAATTCTTGCAACTGAAACTAGCTGGGACGAAAGCGTAAGAAGCGAAGAAGTTTTTGGAAATAATTTTAACGTATTCCGGCACGACCGCAACTTATCGTTATCTCAGAAGAAGTCTGGAGGAGGGGTCCTCATTGCCATTAATGCAAATTTCACTTCTGAGGAACTTTTAACCGAAAAACATAAAGAATTTGAGCATTTATGGGCAAAATTATCTATAGCTGGCGAAGTACACATATTTGCTTCTGTGTATTTCCCACCCGAACATGCAAATAAAAAGTCGTATGAATTATTTTTTCAGACGGCAAATCGAATTGCAGAAACACTAGAACCAGAAGTGAAATTGCATATATATGGCGACTTCAATCAAAATAAAGTAGACTTCATTCCCGATAATGATAATGAATGCATTCTACTTCCAGTCGTCGGGGAAAATGAAACCCTACAATATATATTTGACGAAATTGCACATCTCGGTCTTAACCAAATAAATCATGTAAAAAATTTCCAAAAATATTATCTAGACCTATTATTCACTAACATCACCGAAGACTTTTGTCTGAATGAGTCCATGACTCCTCTTTGGAAAAATGAAAAATTTCACACAGCAATTGAATACTCAATCTTTATACATAATAGACAATTGCCCATCGACTGGGAGTATTAAGAAGTACCGGAATAAAGGGTGTGTCACATCAAATTGCATCACGGAAAAAACGCTGTAGAAATTCGCCCAGTAGACCGATTTTTTTGAAAATTTTAGACAGTAAAATAAAAACTATTAAACAACTTTTGGCATTTTCTTTTTATTCATACTTCGAGCCCAAGCCCGTATGCTCGCACCTTCCTCTTTACCCCGTCCATAAGGTTCTGTACAACGTCAGGTTGTAGTTTTTCTTGAACAGAAATCCATTTCCTCTTGAAGTCCGCCTCCGATTTGACAACTTTTGGGTTCTTCCGGAGGGCCTGCTTCATAATCGCCCAATATTTCTCTATTGGGCGAAGCTCCGGCGCGTTGGTCGGGTTCATTTCCTTTGACACGAAGGTGACCCCGTTGGCTTCGTACCACTCCAACACATCCTTTGAATAGTGGCACGAAGCGAGATCCGGCCAGAAGATGGTCAGGTCCTCGTGCTGCTTCAATAATGGTAGTAAGCGCTTCTGTAGGCACTCCTTAAGGTAAACCTGCCCGTTTACCGTGCCGGTCATCACGAAGGGGGCGCTCCGCTTTCCGCAAGAGCAGATCGCTTGCCACACCATGTACTTTTTGGCAAACTTGGATAGTTTCTGCTTGCGAATCTCCTCCGGAACGCTGAATTTGTCCTCTGCGGAGAGGAACAACAGGCCCGGCAGCTGACGAAAGTCCGCTTTGACGTAGGTTTCGTCGTCCATTACCAGGCAATGCGGCTTCGTCAGCATTTTGGTGTACAGCTTCCGGGCTCGCGTCTTCCCCACCATGTTTTGCCTTTCGTCGCGGTTAGGAGCCTTCTGAACCTTGTATGTACGCAGACCCTCCCGCTGCTTGGTCCGCTGGACGAATGAACTTGACAAATTCCGCTTATTGGCGACATCCCGGACCGAACTTCTCGGATCACGTCTAAACTGCTTAACTACGCGCTTGTGATCTTTTTCACTGACGGAGCATCCATTTTTTCCGTTCTTCACCTTCCGGTCGATGGTTAGGTTCTCGAAGTATCGTTTTAGTACTCTGCTGACCGTGGATTGGACGATTCCCAGCATCTTACCGATGTCCCGATGTGACAACTCCGGATTCTCGAAATGAGTGCACAGGATTAATTCACGACGCTCTTTTTCGTTCGACGACATTTTTCCAAATTTACGAAAAATTGACAGTGAAGCATGGCCAACGTGATCTATACACTCTTATCTGATTATAAGCGAAAGCTGAAGATATAATTCCTAAAAATTAAATTTCTACAGCGTTTTTTCCGTGATGCAATTTGATGTGACACACCCTTTATAACAAGACGAACTTTGAAGCAATCAAATGTAGCCTACAAGCCATAGAATGGCAAATTTTATTAAACAGCGAACGAGATGTCAACTTAACTGTACATATTCTTCACGAAATTCTGAATAACATAATATCAGAATTTGTGCCGAAGAAAAGAAGACGAAGAAATTCAACCAGCAACTATCCTATTTGGTTTAACGTTCAAATAAGAAATCTAAAGAATAAAAAACAAAAAGCACATAAAAAATACAAAATAGACAAAAGTCATCAAAATTTGCTTGAATATCAAAATATTTCCCAAGAATTAAATTTTGCAATTAAAAGTGCACACGAAGAGTACAATAGAAAGGTCGAAACTGAAGTCAAATCATGCCCGAAGAAATTCTTTAATTACGTAAAGTCTAAGCTCAACAGCAATAACTTCCCATCGCAGATGCATCTCAATGAGGATGTGAGGAATTCTTCGAACGAAATATGTAATCTCTTTGCAAATTTCTTTCAGGAAGTATATACCACACTTTTCATTTTTACCGGATTATCCAAATGACATATCGGTGAACTATCTTTCACAACAGGAAATATGCCATGCACTGAAAAAATAAGACGGAACAAAAGGACCAGGACCTGACGGAATAGCACCTATATTCCTGAAGAACCTGGCTGAGGAACTCACCCTTCCCTTACATTGCATTTTCAATATGTCACTACAAACTGGAATATTCCCTGAAAAATGGAAACAATCTTTTTTGATACCTATCTTTAAATCAGGCGCTAAATCTGACGTACGTAATTATCGTGGCATTGCCATTATCTCTTGCATTCCTAAACTATTCGAAGCAATAGTCAACGAAAAAGTCTTCCAACAAGTAAAGAATAGAATTACGTGTATGCAACATGGCTTCTTCAAAGGCCGTTCAACTGCAACTAATCTGTTGGCTTTTGTGACTTTTATTTTGAATGCAATGGAAAATGGCAAACACGTAGAAGCTCTTTACACTGACTTCAGTAAAGCATTTGACCGCATCGACATTCCATTACTACTCTTCAAATTGCAGAAAATAGGAATGGAACAAAGACTCTTAAACTGGCTCAATTCTTATCTAACAAACCGTGAACAAATTGTTCATTTTCAAAATTCTCTTTCAAATCCAGTAAAAGTCACTTCGGGAGTCCCACAAGGCTCTCATCTTGGTCCTCTTCTTTTCATTCTGTACGTTAATGACATCTCCTTCGTTCTCAAGCGTATCAATGTACTTGTGTATGCCGACGACATGACGACATTTTGTCGTCACAATAAAGCTTTTATATATTACATATGTAAGGCCTATTCTGGAATACTGTAACATCGTTTGGAACCCGTATATGGCCGTACATGAAGAACGCATTGAGTCAGTCCAGAAACAGTTTCTTCTATTTGCACTTCGTAAACTCAACTGGACCTCATTTCCACTTCCTGTGAAGGTGAATTGTCGTATTTGACGTGGCAATCCGTTCATCTTTTCTCGGCCGTCTTTGCATGTCTTATACTATTCATACTCCCGTGTTTTCGACATAGTTGAGTCAACAAATGTATTCTGAAACATTTTCAACGCTTCGTCACAAGAAATTTTGTCTGCAACACAACATCTCACACAACATCTTTGACCGAAAGAATTATCCATATCAAAAATCGCAGAGCAAAAAAAAATTAACCTGTTCTTAACCCTCCTGTACTCGCGTGCAAAATCATAACACGTATACTCGCGCACGGTGTCACTCTGTAATGTTGCCATTGTGTATTTTTCAGGCTTGATTGGCATTTATTTGAAGAAGAGGGTATTATTAAATGAAAAAACTCCAAAACATATGTTTTTTTCGTCTTTATTATGTTTTAATAGATCACCTAATTCAGCCTCCTCTAAACAGAGTAATTTTTGATACTCCAACAAAAATAACGAAATTCGAATTTTTCACTGTTATTAATTAAAAATAAGCAACTGAATATAATTCATGGAAGTATTAAGAGCTATAAAACAACATAAAAACGTATTAATCGATTGTGGTTTCATTGGAGTAAGAATCAGAACATAGCATAACTGCATGCTCGAAACAAACATATTGTTTACATTTCATGGAGTTGTTGCGTGTTTTTCGGGTCTTTTATCGAAGAGAATAATGTATAACGACCTTCTAGATAAATACCAGATGATAAAGGTTCTGGAATATAAAGCTTGCATATTTCTAATATTCTTTGTCTCTGTTTTCTTGGTAAACTAATAATTAATCCCTTTTTTTAGATGGGGCATAAAAAGATGATATAAAAGGATTTCCAGGAACTTCCTTTTCTTTTTCTTTTTTTTTATATATCTGTATTATAGTGACTTTCAACACATTTGGCTGGTTCGTCACTTTTACTCCCATTTTTGGAAGAATGTCGGGAGTGAGAATTGAACTCGTGACCTTTAGCGTGAGAGGCATGGATGTTACCACTACGCCAGATCCCCTCCATTTTCTTTTTCTTGTTTTTATGTCGATATTGTCCATTATAAAAAATATATACCCGAAACTGGAACTGTTAAAAATTATCATAAGCTACCGATTAGTTTATAGTTTACTGTTTACAATTCTTCCGCAAGTGGAATTCTTTCACAAGTGTGTATATGTATGACCATTATATTTAGCGAATAACTATACGAAAGTCAAACATTTATATACGTACGAATCTAACGACGAATAGTTAATCTATGGATCTGTTCAATCCAGTTACAAAAGGGACTGTAATCAAATAAGAATAGTCCGGTAATGATCTTATGCATTATATTCGATAAATATTCCACGCCACTAACATTTATTTATACATTTCATTCAACAATATTTTAGAATATGAAAAAAGGCACTTGTCCAAAAAAGTTACTTCTATACTCGCGTCGGTGTGTCAGACCGAAAGTGTTAAAAAAGTGGGACACTTCCCCTTTGTACCAACACATGCAATACGCTGAACGATAACGAACGACGAATAACGATGCTAGAGAGAATCGCAAAGTCGTAGTGTTGATATTTTCTGAGAAATGAACGAATTATTGATTTCTCGGTCTGACAGACCAATGCGCGAGCATAGGAGTTTTAATGACGCTATAAACAACCTAAACGACAGATCGCATTCAAAATTGACATAAGGACCACAGACAATGGTTCCAACTTAAAAAAAAGCAAAGTTACAAATTCCCGGTATATATTTGACAGAATGTATTCCTGTTAAACGTAGTGCTACGTCAAAAACAATGGTTCATCATACCTATTTATTACAAAACTCATGCATCCAAATTATGGATTCAGATTCTGCATTCAGATTCTGAATTCAGATTCTGAATTCAGATTCTGAACTCAGATTCTGAGTTCTGGTTATGGATTCTGATTTTTAATTCAGATTCTGAATTTTCTGAAATTCTGATTCCGTATTCTGATCGGGAATGAAGAATCTGAATCCAGAATTCGAATCCAGTGACTGAACCCAGAATCGAAATCAGAATCTGAATCTAAAATCATAATTTAAAATCCAGATTCTGAATTCAGTTTCTGGGCTTCGGTTCTTAATTCTGATTTTTTTCGATGCTCTGATTCAGAAACTGGATTCAGATTCTGCATTCTGATTCTGGATTTAGATTCTGACTTTAGATATTGGATTCAGTTTTCAAAGTATGATTCTGATTCAGAATTTATAACTTGGATTATAAGATTATAAGATTCGGCATTCAGATTCTTGGTTCCGATTCCGGATTCAGATAATGGAATTCCAGAATGGAATCCAGTGTCTGAATCTAGATTATGAACCTAGAATCTGAAACCGGAATCAAAATCAGAATCTAAATCAACCCAGAACCTGACTACAGATTTTGATTTCCGATTCTGAATTCTGAATCCAATTTCCAAATCCAGAATCTGAAACCTGAATCAGAAACAGAATCTGAATTCGAATTCTGAATTCAATTCTGGATTCAGATTATTCATTCCCATTCTGGGAATTATTCAGATTCAGGTTCCCAATTCAAATTCTAGATTCAGAAACTGGAATCAGATTCTGTATTCTGATTGTGGATTCAGATTCTGGGTTCCGATTCAGGATTCAGATTTTGAATTATGGTTTTGGATTCAGATTATGAATTCAGATTCTGGGTTCCGATTCTGGATTCAGATTTTGGATCCAAATTTTAAGATATAATTCTGATTCTGTTTTTTAGATTGTGGATTTATTATCAGGATTCGAGTTCTGGATTCAGTTTCTGGATTTATAAACTGGATTCAGACACTGGATTTGAATTATTGATTCAGATTCTGGGTTCCGAATCAGAATTCATATTCTTCATTCTCATTCTGGGAATTATTCAGTTTCTGAATTCGAATTCTGGTTTCAGATTCTACATTCTGATACTTGATTCAGATTCTGAATTCAGATTTTGGATTCAGATTTTGAATTATGATTTTGGATTCAGATTTTTATTCTGGTTTCAGGTTCTGGATTTATATTTTGGATACAGACACCGAATTCGAATTCAGATTCTTCATTCCCATTCTGGTTTAAGATTCTCCCATTGTGGGAATTATTCAGATTCAGATTCTGAATTCAAATTCTGGATTCAGAATATGCATTCTGATTCTGGATTCATATTCTGAATTCAGATTCTGGGTTCCGATTCAGGATTCAGATTTTGGATTCAGATTTTGAATTTTGATTTTGGATTCAGATTCAGATTCTTATTCTGGTTTCAGATCCTGGATTTGTATTTTGGATACAGACACTGAATTTGAATCCTGAATTCAGATTGTTCATTCCCATTCTGGTTTAAGATTCCCCATTTTTATTTTGGATTTGGATTCTGAATTCAGAATCTTCATTCCCATTCTAGGAATTATTCAGATCCAGATTCTGAAATCAAATTCTGGATTCAGAAACTGGATTCAGAATATGCGTTCTGATTTTGGATTCAGATTCTGAATTCAGATTCTGGGTTCCGATTCAGGATTCAGAATTTGAATTCAGATTTTGAATTATGACTTTGGATTCAGATTCTGATTCTGGTTTCAGATTCTGGATTTATATTTTGGATACAGACACTGGATTTGAATTCTGAATTCAGATTCTTCATTCCCATTCGGGTTTAAAATTCTCCCTTTTTATTTTGGATTTGGATTCTGTATTTAGCTTTTGAGTTCAGATTCTAGATTCTGATTCTGGATTCAGGTTATGGATTCAGATTCAGGAATTTGATTCTGAATTCAGATTCTGGGTTCCGATTCTTAATTCAGATTTTTTGGATGTTCTGATTCAGAAACTGGATTTACACTCTGCATTCTGACTTTGGAATTAGATTCTGACTTCAGATTTTGGATTCAGGGTTCAAAGTATGATTCTGATTCTGAATTTATAATCTGGATTTGAGTTCTGAATTTAGATTCTGGGTTCCGATTCTGGATTCAGATAATGAATATAGATTATGGATTCAGATTTTAAATCATTATTCTGAATTCAGATACTAATTCTGATACTGGTTTCAGATTCTGGATTCAGATTGCGAATGAAAAATCTGAATTCAAAATTCGAGTCCAGATTATAAACCCAGAATCTGAATCCAAAATCTGAATTTATAATCGGAACCCAGAATCTGAATCCAGAACTCGAAGCCAGTGTCTGAATCTAGATTATGAATCTAGAATCTGAAACCAGAATTTCTAGATTCAGATTCACAATTTACAATCTGAATCCAAAATCTGATTCTGAATCGGAACCCACAATTTGATTTCAGATTGTGATTTCCGATTCTGGATTCAGATTTTTTATTGATGCTTCTGATTCAGAAACTGGATTCAGCATTTTGATTCTGGATTCAGATTCTAAATTCAAATTCTAGGTTCCGATTCTGAATTCAGATTTTGGATTCAGATTTGAAAGAATGATTCTGATTCTGGATCTATAATCTGGACTCGAATTCTGGATTCAGCCTCTGGATTAAGATTTCAAATTGTGATTTTATATTCAGATTTTGATTCTGGTTTAAGATTCTGGAATCAGATTCCAGATACATATTTCAGATTCAGATTCCAGATTCATTTAGATTCTGGATTTCATAATTTGATTCAGATTCTGGATTCAAAGTCCTGATTCAGATCCCAGATTTAGATTCAAAATTTACGTTCCAGAATCAGACTCTGGTATCAGATTAATGATTAATGATCAATGATGATTCTGAATCTGGAATTCCTGATTCAGATTCAAAATTCAGATTCCAGATTCAGATTCCAGATTCAGATTCCAGATTCAGATTCCAGATTCAGATTCCAGATTCAGATTCCAGATTCAGATTCCAGATTCAGATTCCAGATTCAGATTCCAGATTCAGATTCCAGATTCAGATTCCAGATTCAGATTCCAGATTCAGATTCCAGATTCAGATTCCAGATTCAGATTCCAGATTCAGATTCCAGATTCAGATTCCAGATTCAGATTCCAGATTCAAATTCCAGATTCAGATTCCAGATTCAGATTCCAGATTCAGATTGCATATTCAGATTCCAGATTCTAGATACTGATTTCAGATTGAGATTCAAAATTTAGATTCCAGATTCAGATTCCAGGTTTAGATTGAGGTTTCAGATTCAGGATTCAGATTAGAGATTCAACATTATTTTGTTTAAAAAAATTAAAACAATGGTGATGCTTATATTTCATTTCGAAATAATTGAAACAGGCGCATCCTCGCGTTCAGTGATATCCTCATGAACGATATAAAACAAAAAAAACGCAAATATCTCAGTTCGGTTGTTGTTCTATAATTTGAGATGGGTTCGCACGTGCACCGAAACAGTCAGTTGGTAACAATATTAGCTTCGATGAGAATGAACTGTAATTTTCTCCTCGCTTCAGTTCAGTCAATCAGAATTATTATTATCATCATCATCAGCATTATTATTATAGTAGACAGCCGCCGGGTTAGAAGGCACAGCAAAACAACTTACCTTGAAACTTGACTTCATCTGAAACGAGAAAGACAATAGAGAGAGAAAAAGATAAAAAAAGTGAGAAAAGTCTCGCGCTAAGAATTAATTAAATGAAAACGAAAACAATTAACTTTTCGCTACATTCAGCAACGGTAGCAAAGAAAAATGAAATTGCCGATCGTTTGAGTTGCTTCACTCGGTTTGGTTTCTGTCTGCCGTGTACCGCCCCCTCGCAAGGGAGGCTATACTGTGCGCACACATGTTGGCAAAGAAAACACATCTCTCGCCCCAGCATCAATTCCCCTCCCGCACCAAACCATTTTCCCGTGTCTTTCTGTCCGTGACTGACGTTCCGCGAGTGAAAAGTAGGCCTAATCACACACTGGCAGCCAGCGGCTGCGGCTTGCATGCCGACATACCCGCGCAAAGTCAGTCAGTCAGTCGGATGCTGAAGTGGTTTTGAGGCAAATTTTTCCTACCTCTGGCTTCCCCCACCCACCCAGCTCAGCGCCGATTGTTTCTCTTATTATTGTTATTATTATTAATATCGTGTAGTTGTTAACGGCGGTAGCCGGCGAAGAAAAGGCGGAGAAGGGAAGAGAAGATAGCGAATGAAAATCGAGGGAAAAACTGCTCACGGCAGCGCCAGCGCTACCCATCCGTGAACCCACGGAGCTTTCTTTTCAGCTTAACCACCACCACCACCACCTGTCCGATCCATTCCCGCGACCTTGACTTTCCAACCGATTCATGCTCGCCATGCATGCAAGCCCAGTGGCAGCAGGAAAACCGCAAGCGAGGGAGTTTTTCACATGCTCTTTCCGCTTGTTTTCTAAACAACGAACCGGAGGGAAAAGTCCGTACTGTACCGTATTAGGAAATTTTCTTCGTTATTATTCGTACCAGCGTTGAGTTTTTTGAACAGGCTATTGTTTGCATTCCGCCTTTTTGTTTTACTATAATTTTAGTAACCAATGAAAATGAGTAATTTTCCAAAACATCGTTGAACTGAATATCTGCTATACATAATTTCAAAAAATTGCAAATTCAGGATGAGGTTTTCACAACTGTTTCTTTGAAAAATCATAACCTGATCAAACAATTCATTATAGACCTACAAAACGTACTTATTTTACCTAACTACTACCGATGCGGCTGTTTTGATTATTATTATGTCAATGGATTCTTAGAAAAGTGAAGAAATGTTAAAAATGAAAATATTATCATTTTGCAATAGTAAAATAGAGTTGAGTTTCTAAACAATCTTTTAGGTTCTCCCCAACAATTTTCATTATGATACAGTTTGTTGTCCTTATTTTGTGGCACGCTGCATTCAGCTGGTGCGTTAATCCACGATATGGTCAAAATACGCCCTAGCAAAAGCAAAGAGAAATATTTCGGCAGGCCGAACGCCGGAAATCAAAAAAAAAAAACGTTTGTTTACCACATTCTGTTTTACATATTTTTGCTGGTCAGTCTATTGAATAATTCTAAGTCGGAAATAGCACTACACTCAAGAGGAAAGGGTAGTGATTCAACTTTTGAAGAAGAATGTTAAATCTTATCGACAGATCGCAAGTGAATTAGCACGAGGACGGATCGAATTGTAACTTCACGAGAGAATAAAAAGATCCATTTGCAAGCACCTCGTCTATAAAAAAAATTGCAGCTGAATTTTTGTACTAGAATAAAGGGTGTGTCACATCAAATTGCATCACGGAAAAAACGCTGTAGAAATTCGCCCAGTAGACCGATCCTTTTGAAAATTTTAGACAGTAAAATAAAAACTATTAAACAACTTTTGGCATTTTCTTTTTATTCATACTTCGAGCCCAAGCCCGTATGCTCGCACCTTCCTCTTTACCCCGTCCATAAGGTTCTGTACAACATCAGGTTGTAGTTTTTTTTGAACAGAAATCCATTTTCTCTTGAAGTCCGCCTCCGATTTGACAACTTTTGGGTTCTTCCGGAGGGCCTGCTTCATAATCGCCCAATATTTCTCTATTGGGCGAAGCTCCGGCGCGTTGGGCGGGTTCATTTCCTTTGGCACGAAGGTGACCCCGTTGGCTTCGTACCACTCCAACACGTCCTTTGAATAGTGGCACGAAGCGAGATCCGGCCAGAAGATGGTCGGGCCCTCGTGCTGCTTCAATGGTGGTAGTAAGCGCTTCTGTAGGCACTCGTTAAGGTAAACCTGCCCGTTTACCGTGCCGGTCATCACGAAGGGGGCGCTCCGCTTTCCGCAAGAGCAGATCGCTTGCCACACCATGTACTTTTTGGCAAACTTGGATAGTTTCTGCTTGCGAATCTCCTCCGGAACGCTGAATTTGTCCTCTGCGGAGAAGAACAACAGGCCCGGCAGCTGACGAAAGTCCGCTTTGACGTAGGTTTCGTCGTCCATTACCAGGCAATGCGGCTTCGTCAGCATTTCGGTGTACAGCTTCCGGGCTCGCGTCTTCCCCACCATGTTTTGCCTTTCGTCGCGGTTAGGAGCCTTCTGAACCTTGTATGTACGCAGGCCCTCCCGCTGCTTGGTCCGCTGGACGAATGAACTTGACAAATTCAGCTTATTAGCGACATCCCGGACCGAACTTCTCGGATCACGTCTAAACTGCTTAACTACGCGCTTGTGATCTTTTTCACTGACGGAGCATCCATTTTTGCCGTTCTTCACCTTCCGGTAGGAATCGTGATTGCAATCGATTCGAAATGTTTTCACATAACAGTCGATTTCGTTTGCAATGAAATATTTTCTCTGAACTCGCGTTACTGACTATTATTTTTGTTTGCGATTTCGTTGAAATAGTCTAAAAAGGTGTCATAAGCTGGCCATGTAAGGTTTCGTCTCTTTTGCTTGCTTTAAAGAACTTCTAAATAGTCTAATATGATCATCAGGTCCAGAAATGTTGCATTAAGTAATTTGGATTTTTCCCAAGTAGTTTAAATGGCTTCCTAATATAATGCTAAATATGCTTTCATGCGAGGTTAGTTCGGTGTTTCATGTGCAGTCTCGTCTTAGTCCAAATGCTTTTTTATGCAGCAAAAAGTGACATTACTTCGTATATATAGGGGATGCTAGATATTATAAATCTTGTAATTTCTTTAAACGATATCAGAAGCCAAACGCATTGTTCCAAAAGCCATGTAGCATGGTTTTAGTGAATATTTCAGATTATCATCCCTGAAGACATATTCCACAAGAATCTCATCATTGTGGTAGAAAAATCATTATCAGAAAAAAAATCTGTTCAATATTCCTTGTAGACAACTCGATGCTCTATTGAAAGATATTGATTATAAACGGAAAATTTCATCATTGTTTATTCTTTTTATGCAAAAATGTGTCGATCTATCTCCCTAAAATGTAATTTTTTTTTGGTTCATGCAAACATGCTGTCTCTTCCAGTTTCTTTCTCGCAAATAAGAAACCGAATATCCGGCAGCCAGATATCCGGCTATCCGGCTTCGAATCTTACCGGATATCCGGTATCCGGTATCCAGCCAAACTACTATCCGTTTCATCACTAAAAATAATCATCAAGGAACTAAGAGAAGTAGCTTTCCTTCAAAAACAACATATTCTTGTAATAGCCATGTAAAACACACACCATGTTATGGTCGGGTGATACGAAATTCAATCTTCTAAAATTGAAATTTCATGATTTTTTAAGGAATCGTATCTTCATTTTTGCAGGTCAGATACTTTGTCAAAATAAAAGGATTTTCTAATATATTTTATAAAATATATCGGAGAGGACATGTTTTGAAGTATACACGTTTTTAATATTAAATTCAATTTTTGAGTCAGATTGTAGGGGAAGTAGGGGAAGAGTGTAGGGGAAGGATGGTAAAGACGGACACCTTAAGTAAAAGTTGATTTTTTTTTCGTGGAAAAAATATATAGATATCTCACTACAAATATAGATTTTAAGTCTCTTTTTACGATAAAATTTGTTTTTGAGTCGAAAATTTAGCAAAATAAGGCAAAAAAAACAAAAAAAAAACACTAGGGTGCCAATGAAAATGGTCATCTTGAATTTCAAAAAGTTACCCCATAAAAAATGTTCACCACATCGAAAAATCACCCAAGGGGCTCCCGATTTCCGGTGATTTTTCGGATTTCGAAAAATTCAAATTTTAGCGTCTGTGACACTAATAAATGAAGTCTGAATGAGCTAATATTTTGCATAGGATATGTTATCGTGCAAATCAACATTTCGCAGCAAGTTCCGAATGATAAATCGAGATAACTATTTTTACTGGCACCCAAAACCATATGTTCCGTCTCGTATTCCGAAAAAAAAGTAGGTCCTAGAGTGACGATTTTTGACAAATTTTTTTTCCGAGATGATGGTAAATCTCGATGTTTCATGCAATTTTAAGACATTTGGCATCAACTTTTTGTTTCGAAAACTCCGATTTCCTTTACTCCCCACTTGATTTCCAAAAAACTCAAACCTTGACCGCTTTGCGCCACTCTCCCTTAAGTCCAATTGAGCTGGAATTCTGCATAGGGTGTTTTTTTAAGGTGGTGAACATTTTTTATAGAGTAACTTTTTGAAATTTTAGGGTCGATTTTTTTCCCATACATTCATTGGTATTCATAAACAAAAATGGAAGGTCAAATGTGTTGGTAAGCGCAAAACCCGAGGAAGAAATGGTCCGATTTAAGACGTATTTATTCTCTTGTGTTCGTTTCTCCCCGTAGATCAATGTTATGGAGAAAAAAAATCGAAAACTTTTCGGAAAACTCTGAGGGAAGTTGGGAAAATTGAATGTTCATAAATTTTAAAATTACACATGAGAGGCGTCGTTACTTCATTCGATGTTTGCGCTAACGAAAAAGATCTTTGTTCTAAAGTGGGAATGGATTCTCAAGCGAAATAACGCACTGAAATATCTTCTATCTACATAAATGAAAATGGATAGCCGAATGTGTTGGTAAACGCAAAGCCCGAGAAAGGAATCGTCCGATTTGAACCGTTTTTATTTTGTTTTTTTTGTCTCTGCCCATTGATCGATGCAATGGTGAAAAAAATAACGACGCAATCGTTATTCGTGAGCAGCTCCCGGAGCCGTTGTTTGGCCGTCGTGTTCTGCCTGTCGTTGCGATTCGAGGTTTTCGCCTTCCTGTAAGACGACAGTCGGCTGCGTTTCTTCTTCTCAGCTTGTACTCGATGTTTCGGATTGAGAAGATGGAGTTCCGCTTAAGTGCTGCACATCCCTCCAATTCAATTTTGGGGCAGTCAAAGAACGTTTCACGAATTACGTTCGTTACAAGTGATTCGGTCTGATTTAAGAATTTTGCCAACATCACTTGCGAAAAACTAAGTGTGGAATGATTTTGCCGGTGACAAACTTGCGTTAAGGGGGTATTCTAGTCTAGAAATCTGAAAAAATCGAAATTTTTTTTACCATATTTCTGTAGTTTAGGCATTCAAGAATATACTCTAGAAAGGACTTATCGAAAATCCTATTATTTACCTAGTTAGAGCCATCTTAGTGATGTGGTATCTAACCTGTTACGGCCATCACAATGAACTTCAAACGCGTTTCTCTCGGAACTAGTTTTTTTCTAACTGGCGTACACGATATCTCAAGTTCTACTGAACCGATTTATGTCAAATTTATATGAAAATAATCAGCATACATCTCTCTATCGCATGAACCAATAAAAAATTATAACTTTTTAATTTTACTATTTTTAAAAAATCGGTAAACGCAAAAAAAAAACGTTTTAAACAGCATTTTTGTTTTCAAACGGCCGCCATTTTGTTAAAACCCATGTTTTTGACTTGTCCGAGGTTCATGCCATAGCGACATCTTTACTGATTCAGAATCTGTTCGATTTTTTTGTTTCAGATAACCAGAAGGACTGGAATCGTGTACGCCATGGCACAACTTTTTTTTGAACACCCTCACTTCACCAGCATGTAACTATTCTAATTATGAATATTTTTTTCCGTCCTATTTTTGTTTTATTGTTGAAAGATAGATAAACGAATAATGATATAATGGATAGTAAAAATATTCTTTGTTTTATTTTTACGGAGTTCGAAAAAACGTCCGAAATTCGTGTCTCTACACTAGAATACCCCCTTAAGAGAATCCTGAAAACGACTGCCCTGTTTTTCGTGTCTTACAGCTACTCAAGAGTTATTGGATTGTCCATCTGAACACAATCTTCTGCGTAGTCTCGCATGAAAAAAAAATCTAGTGACAACGAATCGCATGATAAATTGACATCGACAAATCGGGAAATCACACGATTTGGAAATATTTCGTTAAATGAAAGCAAATCTGCTCGTTGATTTTTCGTTTGTCAAATGGTACATATAGTAAAATGGCAATCCAAAAACTGACCAAATCACAAGTAGAATAGCATCTAAATTTCACAGCTTTCAGAATATAGGGCTGTACAATAATCACAAAAGTTATTCAACTATTCAAATTGTTGCTATTGATGATGATGATGGTCCCGCCACCTTCCTCTACAGAGGTTTGAGCAAGACAAGTTATCCATAAGATATTTTTTTTCTCAGCTTTGAAACCAGTTCAACATGAAAAAACGAACTGATTTTACATACAGATATAAATTCAAAAAAAAAAATTTATTACATTATCGAAAGAGAAACCAATACTCAGTCTTGTCCTCCACAGAGCCGATACGGTCCCGACAAGGCCCTTGTAGCCTATTGGTTCGAGATGACACTAGATCTCGACGTTTCATGCAATTTTAAGGCATTTGGCATGATTTTTTTTTTCGAAAACCCCGTTTTTCTTTACTCCCCCCTTGGGTGTTTTTGCGATTTCCAAAAAACTCAAACTTTGACCGCTTTGCGCCACTCTCCCTTAAGTCCGATTGAGCTGATATTTGGCATAGGGTGTTTTTTTTGAGGTGGTGAACATTTTTTATAGGGTAACTTTTTGAAATTAGCGATGACCATTTTCATTGGCACCCTAATGAGTATCCTTATCCAGAGAAATCGAGAAATTTTCCTTTACAAAAAAAACCTAGACTGGCCCTCACAAAACTTTTATTTTATAATTTTATATCCTCTATATCTGCGAGACGCACGCGAGGCTCAAATTTTTGTAGACTAAACTTATACAAAAGAAAACAACAAAATAAAAAAAATAGTCCATCATCACCAAGATCATGACTTATGTCTGTCGCATAAATACCAATTTTCAAAAATAATACAAATAAAATAAAAACGAATTCTACACAGTATACTGCCGTTCTACGCATAGTAGTCCTATGTTCTAAAATCAGCAACTGAGAAAAACGTATTCAAAGTTTTCTAGCACATTAGTCTACCAGAAGCTTTAAGCATTTCGGTTTAGGTTTACACTGGTTTTTTTTTATAAGCAGTGAACTATTTTTTAGGGCAATATGAAAAGATTCCCTCATTTGAATAAATCAATTTAGGTTACAGGCTCAAAAATTCATGGTGGAACAGTTATGCCTAGAATATCAACATGGGATCATTGAACTAGATGTTGTTTTTGGAAATACTGGAAACAAACAATAAGTTTTTTTTTGTGTTTTCCGAAAGATTATGCACAAAATCATCGTTTTATGAAGAAGGCAATGATCTCCAATACACTGGAGTTGCTTTTTACGCGGGGGATACGTGCCGCGTAAACAAAAACCGCGTGAATTCCAAAATCCGCGTAAAAAACCGCGTAAATTCCGAAATCCGCGTTAAGATAAACTGGGTATATTTCAAAATCCGTATAAAGATCTAACAAACAGTGAACTACTAATTAAAAATGCAACCCATACTCTAACAATTTTTATTCCGAAATATATATTTCATTATGGCACATATGGCGTGAGCCTAACGGGGCCGGAAGTTCAATATTTTGACAATTTTTGTGTTATTGTGTTTGTTTGTGTGTGTGTGTATTTGTTATTTGTGTTTGTTATTCTAACAATTGATTAACTGATTTTTTTGTATGCTGCAATCATGATATCTGTATCTCCTTTTATTTGTCTGCTACTAATCAGTGATACAATACAAAGTTATTTCGTGAAAAGCCACACCAATTAGCACATTGAATTTGTACGCGGTCGATACGTGCTGCGTAAATTTCGAAATTCGCGTGAAAAAACCGCGTAAAAAAAGCCGCGTGAAATAAAACCGCGCAAAAAGTGACTTCAGTGTACTATGCAGATTATAAATCTCGTTGTTATTAGGCATTCGCTGACAAGGTGCACACGTGCTCTGTTCGCACGTTCGCAAGGCAGTACTAGTAGCCATGGACGTGATCAGGAATCGGTGATCCTCTCGATGATAATTCTATATCCTACAGGGGCGTACCTTCTAGTAAACAACACGGGAAAATAACAAAACATCGGCTCAGGAGAGCGAAATAGAATGATATGAGAATGTAGAAAGTATTCTGGAAGTGAAGTGATTATGTCCCTAACTACCAAGGCAAAAAGGTCGCCATGATTGTGAATTATTCTTGTGTAGTACAAGTCAAATAAATGTACTGTGGAACCTCGATTATCCGCGAGCGATTGATCCGCGATGCGGTTTATCCGCGAAAGCGAGTTCCATAGTAATGCTATGGACTTTCCCGGAAATTATCAGTAAGGTGTAGGATTTTGCATTTTTGTTTTGGTCATGACTTTCACATTATTTGACTGGTGTACACCTTATAGATGGATAGTTTAATGATTCCTTTATTGATAAAACATAGTTATCATGCTGAAATATTGTGTTTGCATCTCTTTTTTAGTCATTTATTGCATTATTCGCGATTTTCGTGATCCGCGGTGACCTAGCCAGACTATTCCGCGGATAATAGGGGTTCTACTGTAATTATAATTTTGTAATAAATATTGTAATGTAATGTAGTATTGTGAATATAGTGTTATTTATTGAACATTGAGTGTTTTTATCCAATTTAAACCGGAATCCTTGGTTGCGAAGAAAATTCATTGAGGATACAGTCCAGCACTCCGAGAACCAGTCCCAAACATGTTCTGTTGAACTTTGTTTTTTTTTTCGTTTGAGAATTAGTTCGTTCTTCCAAACCAGAATTGAATTGAATTGAATATCAACATGGGACATTTGAGCTTGATGTTGTTTTTTTTTAAAGCTGGGAACAGACTTTACCTTTTTTTTCGGAAGACATTGGGCCTGATTCTCGAATACACTACGAATACACTTCACGGTGGAAACGGTATGAAACGCATTCGCGATGACAACAGTACGGTGTCCACATCTGGGTGCGAGATTAGTTTCCCACTAAATTTATCATTATAATATAAAATTATCTTCAGATTAAATTTTTGTATGAGATTATTATATCACATGAAGAAAACAAACTTTTCCACTAACATTGAACACCAGTTTGATACGAAGAAGTTAATTTTCATTAATGATTTTTTATTTGAAAAGTGCTCATTCTGCCTGGAAACTCATCATTATCTTCGACACTGCACTAACTCGTAAAACGTAGTTTAATGGCGTGCCGTGAAGTGTATTCGAGAATCAGGCCCATTGTTACGAAACATCGATAGAACATCGTTTTATGAAGAAAAGTGAAAATTGTCAAAAAGTAACATGGGACAATTATGCATGGAACGGCAGTCTAATCCGTTAAAAAACTTCGTCAGGTAAAGTATTCATTGAGAAAACATAAATAAAATCTACAATAAACTGTCCACACAAAGATATCCGTTTGTATAAAGTTTCGTTATTTATTATTCTTCGTCTAAAATTAAAAAAAAAAAAACATTATTCAGAAACTAAATCACAAAACACTTCTTGATAGTATTATCGTTAAATGTTGTACGAATATTTACAAACAATATAACTATTCAATCATTTGCAGCACCTCTTGTCTATGAATCGTAGATTTTATTCTACGAAATTAAACCGAGAGTTTTAGAGATAGAAATTCTTCGTCCGCCCTTGGAAAATTAAACTCTACCGAACCGGTCGCATTTTCTTTCTCGGTCTCTCTCTCTCTCTCTCTCTCTCTCTCTCTCTTTCTCTCTCTCTCTCTCGCTCTCTCTCTTTCTCGGTCCGTTTGACGTCACTAGAAGATCTACCTCTGGCATTTAAACCTAGGCATGAATCAAAAATGAACCGTAAAAGCCCTCAGCTATCGATGCCAAATCGAATGTAGGATGAACGATCGGTGACGATCGGTGGCACCGGCTGTCAGCGGAAAGGATGCCGCCGCCGGAAGACCGAGCCAACTGTTTTGCTGACGTATTTTCCCTCCCATCGATGGGAAGGGTAATGATTCTCACAGGAAAAACCTTCAAGGAGACGACGACGATGGGCGACATTTTGCGTCCGCAGAGATTCTATCGGTTGTGCAATGTAGGTAACTGGGTCAATTTTAATTATTCGGAAGAAGTGAGACTTAAAATTAGATTTTTCTCACTCCACCCGACGAATTCCCTTCTGCCTGCTCGCGACAAAGTCAACCATGTAGCACTCGATGATGTGATGATTTGGTGGAGAAATGAAGGGGCCGGAGCAGGTGGTTCACATGTTTTCATGTTCTTGGGATTTTGTTTATATACTGACGCTGCCTGGCCGCGGATGTTTCGGGTCTGATTTATAGCGTTTATTCACGGAATCATATTCGGTGGAGTCACTTTCTCATGTCGCTTCTCTGTCCGCCGAGGCCCTTTAATCGGTTCGGCTCGTGCGGAGGCAAACAACGCTGTTTTCGCTTTCAACCGGCTGCCGTGACGTCAGGGCGAATACATATTAAGTCCCATCTCGCCAAAGACGCGTGATGATGCGTGAATAATTTTCACTGAAAAGTAGATCAGCGAGTCGCGCGAGTCAAGCAGCCGAAGGAAAATGAAATCGAAATTAACATTTCTGTTTTCCTTCCCAGAGACGGGTTTTCCTTTCCGCCGAACAGACATCTCCCTTTTATGCTGATAGGCCGTTAATTATCCGCTTATTAAATCATTAAAAGTGCATTTTTTTCTCCTCTCCGCGCGCACAATTTCACTCTTTTTGTTGGCATTTGTGTCTGTGCGTGTTTTCTTTTCTATTTTGTTTGATTCCACCCTTTGGCGATAGGAGAAAAGTGCCGAGCCCCGTAGCCGTGATGCATAAAGGAAACACTACATATCGACAACTTCCACAAAAGCGCATAATTTTCCGTACATCGCTCGCAAGCCGCACGCAACGTTGAGACGACGGAGATGACGTCAGACCCCGCTCGATACACATACGGTAAAACCCCCCAGCCACACATGTGGTACGAGACAGACAAAAAACAGGATCTTGATACTACTTTCCAGCCAGCTTTCGATTTCATTAGGAAGGGAAACTAGAGCGATTTTACTTTCGTGAAGCGATTCCACTTTAGCTGTCATCTGGATTGACTCAACTGCGGCTTCAAGTTTTGACCAGAAGACGTTCTTCATAACGCGTAACGCTCATATATCCGTATTTGCGCTACCAAACGCAGCTTAACAACCATCCGAGGGAACCCCCCTTCGACAAAAAAACAGAAACTTTCATCCGCCGTTTGAGCGTTGAACAATTACGGTTTCCGATAAACTGCAACCGCAATGCATATTCACTTGTTGCTGCACATCGGCCGTCGTCGACGGCTTCGACAGTCAATACATTTCAGCACGATTCATCGAGTGAAGGAAATCATTTCCCCCCAAACCACCAATCCAACTACTTCCACGCCTACGCTCGCGAGCCTCCCGCGCCCAGCTGACGACTTCGACAACGGCGGCGGCGGCGGCGACGAGTGGTTACTTCCACGGAAAACCGCAGTTTTATTTCTATTTTTTACTCGTGTGTACGCTAACCTTCGCTCGAACGAGAGAGGTATTCGCACTTCCACTTTCCTATCGAACAATTAGCCAATTATAAGCGATGTGTATGACGCTGCAGATTCACCATAACACAACACGAAGGCGGTGGTGGCGGAGGCGACTGCAGCAAGGGCAACGCAATCGGATCTCTCAGGCAAAAAAAAACATGGTCTCGTGATGCGTCTGTATAATCGCTGTCTCACCGGGTTTCTGGGGAAAGACTTTCCTTCTCCGAATGTGGCGTATGGAATGAAGATTATCATCTAGAGGAAGAATTTTTATCGTTTAATGACATATCCTACTGGAAAATGTTATTGAATCAGCGAACTGATTTATTGCATAAACCGTCGTCTTGTACCTTAATGTTGCTTTGTTCAAATGTAAGAAATTTCACACGAGGAAAAATCTGTACCAATCTGTATTTTTGACGAAAATCTGTACCCTGTATCGTACAAATTCTGTGCCAAAAATAACGAAAAACTCTGTACCTTTTCAGATCAATCTGTACGTGTGGTAGCACTGATTGCGTCATTTTGTGGTGGCGGCCATTTTAAATTTGCATTTTTCATGCAAAGCTTTCTTCTACTAGTCAAGCACTTTCGTTTGATACGAATATTGATGGGGTTCTGAGAAGATATGTAAACCGCCATTTCGTAACGGCAGCCATCTTGGATATGCATTTTTCATAAATAACTGTGTTCTACTTTTTTTTTTAAGATGATGATGGTCCCGCCTCCTTCCCCTACAGAGGTTTGAGCAAAACGAGTTATCTAAAAGATAATTTATTTAATTTTCTCAACATTGAAATCAGTTTAGTAAATATGAAAAACGAACTGATTTTACTTACAGATATAAGTTCAAAAAATTGCAATGTCAAAAAACAAGCCAATACTCAGTCATGTCCGCCACAGAGCCGATACGGTCCCGACGAGGCCCTTGCAGACAAGTGGTCCACCAGAGCACAAGTCCAACCGCCAGCGCTGTTTTGGATTGACTATGAATACCCTCATTCAGGGAGGCGATCTGGCGTAGTGGTAACATCCATGCCTCTGACGCTGAAGGTCACGAGTTCAATTCTCACTCCCGACATTCTTCCAAAAATGGAAGTACAAGTGATGAACCAACCAAATGAGTTGAAAATCACTATAATACAGATAAAAAAAAAAATAAAAAAAAAACCCTCATTCAGAGAAATCGAGAAAATTTCCTTTACGAAAAATTCCTAGACCGGCACTTTAAAAAACTTTCAATTTAATATCCTTTATATCCGTGTCCCGCGCGCGACGCTCAAACTTTTATAGACTACTTTTATTTTTTTTAAACTAATACAATTATAAGAACGAAAAAATAAAATTAAAAATAGTCCATCATCACCAAGATCATGACAGACATAATAGAGATCAATACAAATAAAAAAAAAGATAATTTAAAAAAAAAATTAAATAATCTACATAATATAATCCGTTCAAAAAAAACCTCGTCAGATTCATTGAAAATATTGAAAACAAACTGCAAAAAAAATTGTCCACATAAAATTATCCGTTCGTATAAAACTTCGTCAGTAAAGATCTTCGTCATAAAAATAAACAAAAACTCGTTTGGCTGATAAGAAAACACAGCTTTTACATGTGGAATACAGTGCCTCTTAAATTCTGTAAGTGTTGTTGCTCATTTAATATGTCTTGGCATCGAGTTGAACACATTTATTCCTTTGAAGTACAACTAATTTTGTGAAGCACATGACAAGAAATTAGGTGATCTTAATTTCTAGTTGTTATAACTATAGAAGTCACTTCCTCTTTCAACTCGATCACACAAATATCGAGGCAGCAAACCGTTAATTACTTTAAAAATGATCACCATAGTTAAATAAACAATTCTTTGCTTCACGGATAACCATTGCAGAGCGTCCAACATTAAAGATGAGGAAGTGAATCTGTTCCATTTTAGTATCAACCGCATTATTTTGTTTTGCAAGCGCTGTAATCTCGATATTTGTGAGTCATTGGCTAAAATAAAATGGAAGAGCAAAAGTCTAAATGAGGAGAGATGATTGATTTGTATAGCTGTATTTTGCTGCAAATAGTTAAGTCGTTTTTCAATCGACATAAGATTCTATACTTCTTGGCAATTTTCTTGATGACATTGTCAATGTGAGTGTTGAACTTGAGTTTGTCATCAATAATCACGCCAAGATTAAATATGAATGTCCCGAACTCGATCAATAGTCTCATTATCAATAACGATGGAGACGTTTTCATTTAAACGATTTCGCGAGATTACCATATGTTTAGTTCTACTTATGTTCAATTTCAATTGCTTATACTTCAACCATCTACTTAAAGAATGTAAATCTCCATTCAAATGTAAAACGACCTGATCTAAATCATTAGCTGTCATGAATAACACAGTTTTTTTTATTAATTCGTTTATTTTTACAGGCTTAGTTACTTAAGTTTAAAGGAGCCGAATTCTTAAATATAATTTTAAAACTATATATATATATATATATATATATATTTATATATATATATATATATATATATATATATATATATATATATAAACAATTTTCATACATCTATGATTAGTAAGGTGGAAAACCGATTACTCGCGGTGTACTCGAGATTAGAAGGGTGACATATTTTTAGGAGAAGGATGGGATATAAGGAAATTGTAACAATGTTGATGAACACTCAATTCTTAAATCTATTCGCATATCTATAGTGTATTTACATTTTACCTTATTCTACTATTTATAGCAAGGGGACGAATTACCCGCAAAGAAAGGGAAGAAGGGTATAAGGATATAGGGATAATCACACACGAAGATCGATAGCTTTAAGGAAAACATATATATGGGACATGTAATCAAGGTCTAACCGAGCCAACACATCTCTTACCGGCACATTGGGCTGTTTTCCTCGAGCCCGAAGGGAGTTTTCTAAATTCGATCTGGCGATCAGATACACCTCGCACGACCAAACAACGTGCTCGATGTCGTGATAACCTTGGCCACAAACGCAGAGATTGCTGCTGGCAAGATTGAAACGGAAGAGTATTGCATCTAACGAACAGTGATTGGACATGAGTCGGGAGAAGGTGCGGATAAAGTCCCGACTCAAGTCTAGACTTTTGAACCACGGTTTGAGGCTAACTTTAGGGATAATCGAGTGAAACCACCGGCCCAATTCATCTTCATTCCACTTGCGTTGCCAGTTAGCGATGGTATTTTTGCGGACTAAAGAATAAAATTCATTGAAGGCGATTTGACGCTGATAAATATCGCCTTCAATTGCACCTACCTTTGCTAATGAGTCAGCCCTCTCATTACCCGGAATGGAGCAATGTGAAGGGACCCAGATAAAGGTAATGACATAACAGCGTCTGGATAAAGCACTCAAAATTTCTCGAGCTTGAATAACACAGTATCATCTGCAAAAAGATTGATATAATAAAATCGTAAAACTCTTCGCATGTCATGTTTGAATATTCCAGCAGCTGGCCTTTAACGACTACTTCTAATATTTTCTCAAGCGTGTGCAACATATTGATGGGACGAAACTCTTCGGCTTTAATCGTTCCAGCAACCTTTTGAATTGGAACTATTAAAGATTCCTTCCACACCTTAGGCACATGCCCAGTTAGCAAAGATTTATTGATAAGGTCCAGCAAGATGTGATCGATGACATGAAAGCAATCTTGAAATTCTCCACTCCAGCCGTTTTTCCTAAAGAAAAGCAAATAGTTCATTTAATGTAATGAAAACTTTCACATCTACAACTACTGTTAACCGGCTGTTTTATTTCATCAGGTTCATCAACCAATTCAATGGACTGATTGATCAATGAAACACTATTGACAAAATAATCGTTAAACTTAGATGCTATAGCCTGTTCAGACTGTTCAAGTCTGCCATTAAAAGTTATGGACCGCGGTTTGCTATTACTAGGTTTTAATAAAGATTTCAAAATTTTCCATAACTCCTTGCTGTTGCTTTGATGCAGATCAATCTTCCTCTGAATATATTCACAACGAGTTTTCTTAATCGATTGTGAATATCTATTGCGCGCGTTTGTGTACATATTCCAATGATTTCCATCATTTGTTCTACAAAATTTCTTGTACCATCTGTCTCTCTCACGTTTAAGGCGTAAAAGAACCAAATTGTACCAGCTGTTCGAGTTTTTCATAGGAACAAATTTTTGCGTAACAAGCCGATTTGTACACTCTTTCAAGGTTTAAGTTAGAACAGCTGATGATTCATCTAAATTACTGACCTCGAATGGAAAATCCAGGCTTCTCACTACGAGATTCGAAACAGCATGCTTCGAATATTTCCTCCAGCACTTTAATTTCACAACATCTTCGTTTACCACGAGATTATCTACAATATTGATAGTTAAAGTCTCATGATCGGTTATTATCAAATTGGTATCCGTGACTGTGTAAATAGTATCAAAATTGGAATAAACATGATCAATTAAAGTTTTACTGTGCTTGGAAATGCGCGTAAATTCATGTACTGTTTGTTTCAAATTGAAGAAATCGAATACACGCTTCAAATGGTTCGAATTGTAGTCATCACGCCAATTAATATTGAAATCACCAGCTAATATATTCAATTTGCTAGAGTCAAGGAACATTTCAAGCCAGTTTTCTAAAATTTCAACAAAACGCAAGTCGCTTGAGCTGGGACTATGATACAAAACACCAAAATTACCCATCTTCATGCCATGTTCAACTGTAGTGCCAAAGAACCAGTTACCATCAACAACTTCGTTGAGGCGAAGATTGAATTGAACTGATTCTCTGACATGAACAGCAACACCGCCAGTGTGCCTGGAATGTGATAAACACGCAGCAACATTATATCCCGGCATGAACGGCATGAATTAAACAATAAAAATACTGATCAAATGATTCTATTTCAACAATGTGTGTTTCAGACAAGAGTACTAGAAATGGACGCTTTTCCTCAACAATCTGACGTAACGCTACGTAGTTTGTTGACAGTCCCGCAATATTCAAATACAAAATATAATATTGGTTCACAATTCTTCTGGAACCTGGTTGCTATTTATTGAAATGCAAGCTGCTTTTTTCAAATCAAAAAGTCTCTGATATACTAAACATTAAGAGCGAAATGCGGCATGATTGACGTCCAAATTCAATTTCCGTTCTTTATTCATTTTCAAACAATTGACACATTTCAACACAGTTGACTTGCATTCAGATGTCTTGTGTTTCTGACTACACCTTGAGCACGTTTCAAAATATTGTTTGCAATCCGTGCTCTTGTGTTCAAATTCTCCGCATTTGAAGCATCTTGATACATTAATCGCTGGAACTACGGAGCACCGATCGAACCCCACATTTACTTTTTTCGCGTTCAATAAACAGTTATATGTGTCAACATCTACTTCAATTACAGCAGTTAACTTATTGTAGGTGAAGCGTGGATTTTCGTACACATTTAAAACCTTTACATCTTTTATTTCGATGCCTTCATTCTGACTTCGGAGGTAATCAATGAAAAAATCGGAGGAATGCTGATCGCTCATGCCCACAATTTTTAATCTGGGCACCGATATGAGAACAACAGCACTATACTTCTCACCCAAATTGCTTTCGATGTCATTTTTCACATTGTCTATATTAGCTCCAGTTGCACACTCAACAATGATGGAGCCATTTCTTCTATTTCTGAAATTACTAATTTTGTGTGTTATTGGATCTAATTTTGTCTTCAAATGCTTCCGAGTATCCTCGCAAACTTGTTTGGACTCTTTAGGCTTGATTACAATCTACTAGTCAATCCTTTTCATTTAATAGCCATATTGATGGGCTTTGAGAAAATATGCCCGCCATTTTGTAGCGGCCGCCATCTTGGATTTTAAAGATCATGAAATATGCAGTTTTTAAATGACCGCAGAGATGAAGGTGTGTTGTAAATTTTAGATCAACAGTATAGGGGGTCAAATTTGTATTAATGTGGTACTGCGCTACAGACGGGTCGAGTTAAATAAAACCGTTTAAAAAAACCGCTGTGTGTGACATCTACCGTACTGGAGAAACATTCGAGCAATTCCACACCAAATCTGCCCCGACCTTCTCCGATTTTTTTTCGGGACATATTATGGCAGCTATCCAATATCGCAATTTCTAGTATCATATGACCAATTTAAACTACGATGTGTTCATAATCATTGATTTTTCATTCAAAAAATCGTACCTCGAAATACAGTATAAGTTGACAAAGTTGTTGAAAAATCATTTCATTGATCTGAAAAAAAACAACATTTTAAATGAATATTTTTATAAATATCCGCTAATCCATCCTTTATATCCAATTTTCATCTCTGGCCAGAGTAAGCATGTGGAGCTAAAATAGTTTCCGGGACCTTCATCTAATGTAGCGATACGACGATGGTCTATCTCTAACTACCTCTTCGCCGAACGGTTTAGGACACGGTTCGATAGACTTTTGATCTTAGAAGTTTTAAAACGCAAGTTGGCACTGTTCCATATAATCAGATGGCTTGCTAAGTATTATCTTTGCCATTTTTGAGCAGCCCAACGTCCAACGCTCCTTTTTGTCTACTCTGGCTCTTGTCCTCCCCGAAAACGTCGTACAGAACTAGTGCGAAAGAGGTCGACCATTTCGCTGAGTGCCGTTTGTTCCTTGGCATCAGTTTTCTAGACACGATTGCGACTAGGGGTGTCCGATTTTCAATTTTTTTTCAAATTCAATTCCTCATCAATTCGATTGATGTTCAGGTTTTACATCAATAAACAAAAGTATTCTCAATGAAATATTGGAAAACAAATACTTTCTTCAAAGTAATCAATACTTTTTTCACGAACTTGTGTGAGTCCCGAAATGAATTAGGATCTTTAAATTGACCAAAAAGAACTAGAATAAGTGAAGTGAAATTTAGACAGATAACATTGAATAAAAATATGTGTTTCAAACCATAAACCGTCATTAGAACGACTCTAAGAACGGCAAAAATGTTTTAACAATCTAACATTTACCATACAAAAAAAAAGGATTTAGTATTTTGACAGGCGAACAAAAAAGACATTTTTTTTGCATGTTCATTTTTCGCCTGAAATTTCGGTGGTCACTCAAGTTTATTCGCTATAAGCAAAGCTGGAAATGTTCGAGTCACGAACATTCTTGCGAGTAATTAACACAGTATTGCAATCCACCACGTTAACGAGTTTGTTTGTTTGACCATTTCAATGATTTACTCTAAGAAACATTGCTTCAATACCAATGGCTGATGGTCGCTAATAGGAAGTATAAAAAGTAATAGGGTAATATATGACAGGACATTAATCATCATTCTCTCTCTTTATTTTTCTCGCATACACTCTCACTACCTCTTCTAATTGGTACTTATACCCTGTATTCGCGAGTAAATATTTGCTTCATTCCTTCGTACTCACGAACCAAGAACAGTGAGTGAACTCGGAGCTGCGTTACTCGGGAGTATAATTGTACTTTTCGAAACATTTTTGTTACAGATGGTAGAGTTTGCGAGTACAGTGTGCGTGATAGCATGCACTGCCATAGCTACTTCTCGAATCGTGACGTCAATATTTGTGTTTACATTCAATTGCCTTCTACATCCATGTAAAAACGCCATTCTCAGTAAGTTTCTTATCAATTAAAAACAGATAGATTTTTAGAGTTCGCGCCGAATATGAGTATAATGTGACAATGTACAGTGGATATTTGCAGAATCAGGTCAAAGAATAATAAAAGTGATATTTTTGTGTGTCTTTTTCACTCTCTCACCTTCATAGAAACAAACAAATTTTCATTATTTTCGCGATAACTTGACGATTATTTCGAGGCTCACAGTATCGGTGTATGTGATTTGAGAAAAAAAAAGTACAATAAAACAATATTCCATTGAAAATGGTGCTATCCCAGAGGACTAAAAAACGACTGTTCTCTGGACCAGTCTTGCTAGTGTTTACCATCGTATGACTATTCATGAAGACGTATGTGCGTGTCATTAATGAACACCATAAATGAACAGTCAAACGACCGTCGAACTAAAAATGTCATATGACATCTCGATCTTTTTTTCGTCTTATTCATTAGATATTCATCGTCCTGTAAATTAAAAAATGAAAAAAATCTCAGAGAATTTACGATTCAATAAGTAGCAATAAACGTTAATTTTATTGCATAAAAACGTGAACTGTTTTCTGATTTGGCATTCATACTGAAAGACGCAGTCCTACGTCAAAAGACGTCAAAATGATTTGTTTGATACGCAGTGCTTACGCAGTACGTAATTATTTGGCAAATCCCGGAGGTTAAGGAAAAACTGAAAAAATACTTTGCAAAAATCGGAGTTCTTGAATTAAGATAGGCAGGAAATATTAGGAACTGCTTTGAAATAACTCGAAATCGTTTTTTTTTTATAAATTCGTTCACTTTTACAGGCTCAGTTACATAAGTTTAAAGGAGCCGAATTCTTAAATCGAAATCGTTGATGTAAATCAAACAATCTTAGCAGTAGAATGCTTCCCGGCAGACAATTCGTCATGTGTTGATTTAAACTCCAAAAGTTAGAAGCACAAAAAACGTAAAAGTCCCCAAATCAAAGGTAAAATAGCTTCTCAAACCGATAAAACGATTGAGCTTCCATGAAATTCATATGAGTTGACAATGGAATATGGTAGTCTTACATAAATTTCAATTTCTCAAGTCTTCATTGTGATTAAAATAGTCTTCAAAAATTTGAAAAGCCAAGAAATATTTCGGTTCAACCACGACGATCCAGAAGGGTTTCAGTGATACTAGTGTCATTGACAGAAGGTGGAATAATATTTCTCTACCCAGAGCTCTAGTGGCGGATCATGGCTGGTACGGGCAGTATTTTGTACAGCTGAAAACACAAGATAGTTTGCACATTCTTTAAAATTGATAGCAAGGATGAAACTCGCATTTTTGGCGCAAATATTGTCGAAAATAAATTAGGTTACAGCTGAAATTTGGTTCAAACGAATTTTGCGAAAAATTTACAATGAAGCAAGTGTGAAATATAAATTGGTTTTATAGCAACTGCACAGCAGAAAGAATGTGCATTCAAGTCTCAAAAGACACTGTACAATTCCTTCAAACCGAATTGGTGTTAAATCATTGCTTCTTGAAGTACTCAATAATTTATCGAAACATTGACGCATATTTTTTATTAAAGTGTGCATATAAACTTGGACTAATTTTAGTTTTTTTTTTCATGCGATTACCTGGCCATCTGATGGCGAATGCATCTATGCTTTCCTGATCGTGTAACCCTGTTCATAAAAAAGTTGACAACGTTATGACGAACAGTCAATCAACTTCGAACTAACACCCTGTCCATCCTTGAGTGGAGAAGCTGGATATTGTGAAGCACTTTGTGTCCGCCGTGTATAGCCGATTCGGTATTGAACACATCCTCGCCCTACTGGAGAAAGGCAGGATCATCTAGATCAGGGATTCTCAAAGTGGTCGATATCAACCCCTTGGGGCCGACCCAATATTTCTCTATTGGGCGAAGCTCCGGCGCGTTGGGCGGGTTCATTTTCTTTGGCACGAAGGTGACCCCGTTGGCTTCGTACCACTCCAACACGTCCTTTGAATAGTGGCACGAAGCGAGATCCGGCCAGAAGATGGTCGGGCCCTCGTGCTGCTTCAATAGTGGTAGTACGCACTTCTGTAGGCACTCCTTAAGGTAAACCTGCCCGTTTACCGTGCCGGTCATCACGAAGGGGGCGCTCCGCTTTCCGCAAGAGCAGATCGCTTGCCACACCATGTACTTTTTGGCAAACTTGGATAGTTTCTGCTTGCGAATCTCCTCCGGAACGCTGAATTTGTCCTCTGCGGAGAAGAACAACAGGCCCGGCAGCTGACGAAATTCCGCTTTGACGTAGGTTTCGTCGTCCATTACCAGGCAATGCGGCTTCATCAGCATTTCGGTGTACAGCTTCCGGGCTCGCGTCTTCCCCACCATGTTTTGCCTTTCGTCGCGGTTAGGAGCCTTCTGAACCTTGTAAGTACGCAGGCCCTCCCGCTGCTTGGTCCGCTGGACGGATGAACTTGACAAATTCAGCTTATTGGCGACATCCCGGACCGAACTTCTCGGATCACGTCTAAACTGCTTAACTACGCGCTTGTGATCTTTTTCACTGACGGAGCATCCATTTTTGCCGTTCTTCACCTTCCGGTCGATGGTTAGGTTCTCGAAGTATCGTTTTAGTACTCTGCTGACCGTGGATTAATTCACGACGCTCTTTTTCGTTCGACGACATTTTTCCAAATTTACGAAAAATTGACAGTGAAGCATGGCCAACGTGATCTATACACTCTTATCTGATTATAAGCGAAAGCTGAAGATATAATTCCTAAAAATTAAATTTCTACAGCGTTTTTTCCGTGATGCAATTTGATGTGACACACCCTTTAATTTCAGAAATTCGATTATTTTAATTAATCGAACGATTAACCGACGTCTCTAGTGGTGGCAACTATATTGTCATCAATTTTTTCAACTGTTGGAACAGTTTTTTTTATCATTATAATGTGTTCTTCCCCAGGAAAGGATAGTGTTCTCTGAAATTGGAGTCGATTCGTTGTCTAGTTTCCACGGCCTTTTAAAGAGTTAAACGGAAGATCTACTCCAATGATTCAGTGGCCAAAACGCAGAAACAGCTGATCGCCAATGCCAACGAAAGGGTTAAAGAAGACGCCGACAGCCATCTTTTCATCGGCCATGGCTAAGGTTCTGGCCAACTGCCTTAAGGCCACCCGTTAGGGGTTCGAGACTTTTTTGTAGAAGGCTTCATAAACGTAGGATTTAACGAAGACTTGCTCCATTGAATTATTTCTTGTGGTTTTTTTTTGATAGCCTTTCGAAATTTTGTAAATTTTCGAATACATACATTACATACGTTAACAAGGAAGTTGTTGAGGGTGGTCTCATAGAAGTTGAACAGAGTGTAGACACGTAACCTACGACAATAGCTACGCTGCATTGGTACACGTTTTTATTCTTGGAACTTTCATAATATTTATCTAATTATAATCAACAGAAAACCCGTAATGTACAGAAATTTACAACCTAACGTCGTGCAAACAGAGAAGGAAAAATAACAAAAATAGTCTGCAAAAACATCAGCGCACAGACAATACCACTATCGATCACACGAAGTCATCCGTGTTTTCGAATCGCACGAGTGGCGGTCACGACACTAAGGAACTGAACTGAGAAAAACTAAAAATAAAAACTCTTATCCGGCATTCCTGGGTCGAATCTGTGGATCGCAAACGGAAGCAGCGGTCGGTGCGGTGCGGTGGTCAGGATGCGAGCATATCTCACCGCCGTTCGTTACGGCGGCGGCGGCCGGTGTTGATAAATAGCGGTGCGTTTCACTTTAGCGGTTCACTGCCACCAACCGATCAAACGTCGGTATGGGTATGGGTGTGGGCGTTGAATGTAAGTGAACGGGGAAGGTTCGCGCATCAACTTCCTCCCACAACCGATGTTCGTTTGGGATAGTTTCGACCAAACAAGTTCTATTCTGGTTTGAGCGATGGGCGACAACGATGACGACTAGAACAGAATGTATGTCTCAGTATGTCACCCGAAAACTAGTTTAATGTTGTATCATCAAAGATGTAGGACTTCGGCATCGGGTGAGCAAGAGTGCACGCGGCGGACGAGAGGCTAGTTTCTCCTTTCGGTTCGAGTTCAAAAATAGGTTCGCTTTCGGTGCAAACGGAGCGATGGGAAAATAAATACGAGAACAGGTGTCGTCCCGAGAGCGGATGCTAGCAGTCACCGGCAGGCTAGACAGTGATTCGTCAAAGTGCTCGAAGGTACCACGGAACGAACCTTTTGGGACCGAGTGCGATGGGAAGCTATTGCCTAATCACTACACACGGCTTAGCACACCGACCGACGTGGCTGCGGATGATTTCCGCCCGCACTCGGCGTGAAAGTAAGGGAGGTTGGATACTTTAAGGGCCTCACTAATAGCAATTAATTATTTCCCACAGAGACACACAGAGAGAGTGCCGCGGTGCGGAAGAATGCAGTTTAGACTGGCTGCGGACTAACGGCTTCGGAATCTAGATCAATATCATCTATTCATAGAATATAGTGTGCCAACTATGTGCGCGCGAGAAGTCGAGAAGGTCGCCCAAGTGGCCGCTCAAGCCGCAAGGGTTCAACGGTGGTTGAGGTGAAGAAAGGCAGCAGGCGGCACTATGAGTGAAGAATAATATCCCGAAAAAATTGTGATAGATGAACCCAGATTTATGCTGGCCAGTTGCTGCCTGAGTCATGATTTATCTAATTACAACCTGTTTTCGTCGTTGTTTGTCGCCGATAGGGTGATATTTGCGCGGGGGTGGCGGAAACATTATGAAACACAATGAAGCGTGGGATATTCGTTCCGCTGCTTCTTCGCCGCCAGGTGGCATTATTTTTTTTGTTTTGCTCGTGGTTCGAATTCATTATCAGCGCGCACACATTATAGCCACGAGCGCCATCGGGAAGAAACGATGATGTGTTTATCGTGGGTGGCGGGAAATGAAAACTCTCGTCGCTCTCTCTCTCTCTGTCCTTCTCGACCCTCGATCCGCGTAATTTTGGCAAACAGCTGTGCTGTCATATTCACGGGGATTGCGTAACGGAACCATATGAGTCGGGGGAACTATTTTCCCACTGTTGTTGTTTTGTATTTTTATGGGGAAAATTTGAAGAAAGCTTGTTTGATACAGTTTCAAACCAACTGGAGAGTAATAAACGCCACTCTGACAGATGGTTTTGGGCAGAATCAAAAATATCGTTGTGTTGCAGAACAAAACAAAATGAAAATAAATGAATCATGAAAGAGTATCAGCTTCAGTGTCGAAAATATTCACGTTCACGACATTCAAATACGGCGAATTTCAGCCTATCTATACTGCTCAAGCGAAAGTCGATAAATATGAAATAACACTATCAATAAACACCAGCGGAATGAAGATCAACATCAGCTTGCCGTGAAGTTCATGTTTCATTTGCTTCTTCATTTTCGTCAGGACTTTCGAAACGTCGAAGTTGAAGATCATTGCGTGTTAGTGAAAACCGAGGCATGAAATTCAACGTTAACCAGTTGAGAATGAAATTGATCAATGGTAGAGGATGACCATTCATCACACAAAACTCTTGTTTTGGCGACTTCAGCAATGGAATGTATAGTATAACTCTTACTATGTTTTTTGAATCTACTCCCGATTGGCCGGAAATGGCATAACGTCCAATTATATGGGCAATGTGTTTAACCTTGTTTTGATTTACGGTTTAATGACACTGGCTCTAAATGACCAGCAAACCCAACGCTAAACGGCACTCAACGAAACTAATGTTGCCTTTTCCGCATTCCTGGTCCTGTTTGCTGTTTTCGTTCAATACTTACACTCAATACTGTTATACTTATTATGACAGATATGGTGTTTAGTTTCAACAGAAGAGAATTCATCCGAAACTGGGAGAAAGCTAACTCCTTCTTTCGTGGATAAATTTAAATAAATTGCGGCACTGATTAGCTGTGACTGCCTGAATACAGAGATGGGCAAAATGGTTCTTTGAAACGAGCCGGCTCATTTGAGCGGCTCGATGGCTCTTTTCAATAAGCCATTTTTTTCGGATATGAAAAGAAGGAAGACGTAAAAATAAAGTAGCAAACATTAATTAGTGCAAAGAATATCAAAACTATTACTTTATTCTAAGTTTCGTCTAATTTTTTTTTCCTCTGATTAAAATAAACTAACATTTTTCACAAATAACTGTGTTCTACTTCTACGTCTCTAGGACTACGTCACGGTTCTTCTATGAACCACGGTTCTTTTATGAACCGAGGCTCGTTTTCAAACCGGGGTTCTCTTTAAAGTCGAAGCTCTTTTTTTAACCGCAGCTCTTTTTTGAACCGCGGCTCCTTTTTGAACCGGAGCTCTTTTTTGAACCCTGGCTCTTTTTTGAACCAAGGCTCTTTAGAAGCGCGGTTCTGTTTTGAACCGAGGCTCTTTTTAAAATCGAGGCAGTTTTTTGAACCGTAATTTTTTTTTTTTGACCAAGGTTCTTTTTTGAAGCGAGATTCTTTTGAACCGCGGCTCTTTTTTTGAACTGAGGCTCTTCTTTGAACTGATGCTCTCTTTCGAACAAAGGTTCTTTTTTGAACCGACGGTTTCTTTTAAACCGAGGCTCTTGCACCGAAGTTCTTTTTTAAACCGCATCTATTTTTAGAACCAAGTCTCTTTTTAAACCGAGTCTATTTTGAACCATGGTTTTTTTTTTAACCGAGTTAATTATTTAACATGTTAAGCCCCGCGTCGGTCCCTGGGACAGACACTGAATTTTTCGTCTTTTTTGCACGGATCTCACCGGACCGACAGTAAACTTTTTGTTCGGAGAGTGTCAGCATTGGAAACGACAACAACATAGTAACAAAATGATATTTAGAAAAGTTCACTATCGATTCGCTGGGACCGACGTGGGCAAAACGAAAAGATCATTGTCGTTCTCATATTTCGGTCGGGGCTTAAGGTGTTAAAAAATTTGGAGCCGAACCGATTGAATTTGTATGAATTTGTATGAATTTGTATTATAATAATTGATTCCGGCCAAGTTTCGTGGAACGTATCTAGGCCGTAAAGCGAGGTATGGGTGTATGCAAAATAAAATGTATCTTAGGCTGTCCATCTCGGAAAAAATCATTTGAAATTCTTCAGACATGCTGCAATGAATTCGAAGCAATAAATATCCTTTCCTTAAATTTTGCGATTTTAAATCAACCACACCAACTGGTAAAAAGCTTAATAAAAGAGTCTCACTGTACAATTCAGAGCTGAAGTCACAAAAAAAAACTAATACTTTGGATACTTTATGGCCTTTCCAATTTGAGAGGTCGGTTCCGAATATATAACAGTTCGGCTGAATATTTTATAAGATAACACAGTAAAACTATTTTTTTTTACAAAATCCAATTTTATTATTCAACATGACTGCCTTCGAGGGCGATACTGCGATTAAAGCGATCTTGCAACTTTTCGATACCACTTTTATAGTACTCTTTCGGTTTTCCTCAAAATAGGCCTCAGTTTCGGTAATAACTTCATCATCGGTCTTAAATTTCTTTCCAGCGAGCATTCTTCTCAGGTCTGCGAACAGAACATAGTCGCTGGGTGCCAGACCTGGAGAATACGGTGGATGCGGAAGCGATTCGAAGCCCAGTTCATGCAATTTTGCCAATGTTTTCATTGATTTACGATTTTTCCATTTTTTCACAACAACAAAAGTTGCTTCACTCTCAATGCTGAAACTCACCAGCCAATCGACCGATTGTTGTCAAATTTTGACACGTATCCATTGAAAGATGGTTCTTTGTGATATTCAAGTAGATTTTCGTAAGAGGCACCATCTAGACGTCAATCTTGTGAACTTTTCAGCCGAACTGTTATACTCTGATTGATATTCGTTGATAATTTGAAATAATTCTATGCTTTATTCTAGATTGTTTGCAACATTTATCAAATCTGATAACATCAAGGTATGGCTTATGAATATTTTGATCCAATGCTATGCCAATTTATTTTTTCTTTCTATTCGTTGTTTAGTCGGTCAGAATTAGCGCTGATCTAATGGATCTGGAAACGTAGCAAAGTCTCATTACGTTTAGTCAAACCTCGTATGATTACATAGTTGTGTTTGTTTTCGTTTCTATTTGAATTCAAACCATCCTCTCGATCTGCGGCATAACAAACAATCAGAATTCGAGGGACAGATCTGGGTCCCCTCTAAATTTATTAATAACCGAGTTCTCCATGGGCCAAATAATCCACATACGCACAGCATCAGCATCACTAGCGTAGCGAGGAAGCTGATGAACAAGTATGTATGAGAAAAATACCCACAACAACATTCACTTTCCGGTGTCCCAGATTACACATTTCACCCCCACCACCCCTCGGATTACACGAACTGCACAAATCGTCCGCTGTCGGCTTGGTGACAGTCACCAGACCCAACACGGCCACAGCCGGTAGCATCTTCAGTCAAAAAGTGTCCAGTGGACCCGAAGCGGAGACGTGTTGCATGCGTTGCATGGATGCTACGACTGCAGCGATGCCGCTGAAAGATTTTTGTTTATTAATAAACATTGTTCCCAAAATTTTTAACCCCAAACGAATTTCTGTTGCCGCTCAGCTCTCATCACCCAGTCATGAACAAATGTGGGGACAACTGGTAACGGAAAGCGCAAGTTGTCGCGTGAATCTGTACGCCAAGCCAAAACGAATTAATCTGAGATATTTGTAAAACAATTGGGTCATTCGCTTCGCGCCTTGCCTTGATCCAAGAGGGAAGCGCTTTGCCTGAAGATGGATGTTTGGCCGAAGGTGATATTTATATTGATGGGTGATTTTCCTCGATTGATTACCCCCTCGGTTGACACCAATGACGAGCGGTGGGCAAAAATACGATGTCTACGGGTGCGATTTATTTCCGACAACTATGTCTATATGAGAAAAGCAGCAAAGTGTTGTCTGAATTGTGTACAGCTTCTGTTTGTACCGATAAAAGGAGGGCCAGCAACGTGAATATTGTGATTACTCGATAAACCGAGCATCGTCACATTGTTTGCCGTATCTCTATACTGTCATAAAATGGGGTGTCCGCAAATTCGTGCCGATTTTTGGAAAAAAAAATAAAAGCATAATTTTATAGATAGGCTTGGTGGAATGTACACTTCGTAGTTGCTCTCTGTGATTGTCCTGAACAAGCGAAATTGAACAAAGATCACACCGAATTGCGCTTAACATTATTTTTATAGGTAGGTAAATTTTTATTCAATTATCTACGCACCGTTTCAATCCACATCATTTCTTCTCTATTTCTTTATTCTACATTGTTATAAATAGTCCTTTTTTGTTATCCACCACAATTGCTACCAAAACGACGTGTTTTTGTTGCCTTTTCAGTAACAGCATGTGCTCAATTGGAAGTTTTTCGATCAAATTGCGTAGAACCCATAAATAGTTGCGATTCAGGTAACCAAGCCTCACAGGATGATCAAGAACGGTGGTTTAGAAACCAGCTATGAAACTACTTGTTCACATGCCATGTACCAAGGATAATTTTTGATCACCGTCAGGTTTGGTTACCATAAGGTGTGATAAGGTGTTGATACAAACTATAAGAAATATAATATATTGTTTGTAAAAAGCACGATGTGCGTTCTAAGCAATTATGGGATCTTCCAAATTATTTTCTTTTTATTTCGATTATTGAACATCAGGTAACCCAGGAACATTTCTAGTTTATAGTATTCGAGAAATATTTGGCAATGTCTGTACTTAAAATCTAGGACGTAACAAAACTCATTTCTAAAGTCTCGAACATATACCCGAGGAATTGATTAAAAAATCGCGTATCAATTTTGCGACTTTTGTGCAGATTTGACATTTTCATCATTTTTTTGTGCTATCAACAAGTGTTGTCAAATAGGCAATTTTGAGTTCAATTTGTGAAAATTCATACTAAAGAAACGGCATTCGCATAGAGCGTTTTTTCGCTCTAATGATGGGTTCGGTGATTGAATTTTACTGGAGAAATTGCCCATTATTAGACGAAACTTGTTCATAAAAATAGAAACAATTAGCTTTTTATTGTTTACGGGAGATAGGAAACATTTAGCAGATCGTCAGATGGGCACTACACGAGTTGAGAAGAAGCCGGGAAAGAGACGCATGTGGAATTCTGGAAATTCAAATGTGGAAATATGAAATGATCTCAAATTCGGAAACATGAGCCTAAAATACTCTAAATGTTAAAATGTAATTTTAATCTGATTTACAGCACGTAGTAACAGAATATCTCTCATTTGATATAAAATGTTAGTGAAGCTTGGCTAAAATCGGAAATATCAAGAATCGCATCTATATCTCAAAAAATGAACCCAAAAATTTAAAATTCAGTGATCCAGACATAAAACTTAAAATTAAATCTAGAATTTAAAAAAACGAAAAAAATCTAAAAACTCTCAGATCTCAAAACATAATCTATACATCGGGAATAGTTTGTGGTTTTTCGCTAGTCGCATGTTGAAAATCTTAAATATTAGGCTGTCAAAAAAGTCCTGCGGTATTTTTTTTGAATTCTCAATTGTTCATAAAATTAGTTACAATCATCTGTTTTAAGTCAAATATGCGCCGTTTTGTTCGATGGTCGAGTTACCACTTGCTGCAATTACGGCAGGTCCTAATAATGTAGTCTGGCTCCATTTCTCTCCAGGTACGGGTCAAATTTTGTATGATATTTGCTGTACTAGGGTGCCGTTTGTAACAAGCCTTGTCCTTCATGACGCACCATACGGAGTAATCCAGCGGATTGAGATCGTGGCTAGATGGTGGCCACATATCCTTCGTACAGATCGGCACATATGATTTGCATACTGCTTTTTGATCCACGGAAGAACATACTCACTTCAAATTCCGATGTAGACCTCCGTGTTTTCTTTGGCGCCTTTTGGAATGAACACCGAGTTCATTGTTTCGCCATCGGATGCCATCAACCACACCAACACCACAACGCTAGCAGTATGCTTGGTCAGATACACGTTTTTAGGCTCATCTGCACGTCTACACGTAATCAGTTCTGGAATTTGATACGAGATCGCAGTAAACATGCTCTCATCGATGATTAGGATAACCCAATTTTTTCGCTCGAGGAAATTCAAGATTTTCTCACATCACCCGACTTGTAGCTCCCGGATATGGTTGGTAGTCATGTGAGTTTTTTTTCCGTGCCCTCAACATCGTTCCGCAATTTTCCTTTACGATCAACCGTGTCGTAAAGTCCCTGATCCCGTGTTCCTTCGCCATGTTCAACATTAAACGCATTGGATCCACCCGAATCTACCTTTTGATGGCAGAATGCGAGCTGATCTCGGACCACCTTCGCGGATAGTTGTCCTTTCTTTTGTCAAACTAAGACCTTTTTCAGTATCCACCGGGACACTTCCACGGCGATTGAAATGTCTTTTTGCGCGTGGGTCAAATCACGAATACGCAGCCACTTCATCATGGTGCGATGGTGCAAACGTGCACGTATATAGTAGCATAGGGCTTCTTTGCTGAAAATATATCGTGGTTTGAAAAATACTGTGTGCCGTGTGACATCAGGCTATTTCCAAAGCGGAAACAGACTATAGAAGGAACAAGTTTGTGTAATTTTCGATATGAAGTTTAGAAAACCACAATTAATTGAATATGGAACGGAGAAGAGGTTATTCCCTCTCTCTCTCTCTCTCTCTCTCTCTCTCTCTTAACAAAATTTAAAGAGAACAAAATATATATCATTCTTATATTGCAAGTACATGATAAATACATCTATTTGCATAAAATATAGTATTCTAATTTGTTTTTTAATTTAGATATACATTCGACAAAAAAGTTTGTTTCTCTAACTTTTTTGTCGAATGTATATCTAAATTAAAAAACAAATTAGAATACTATATTTTATGCAAATAGATGTATTTATCATGTACTTGCAATATAAGAATGATATATATTTTGTTCTCTTTAAATTTTTTTTAAGAGAGAGAGAGAGAGGGAATAACCTCTTCTCCGTTCCATATTCAATTAATTGTGGTTTTCTAAACTTCTTATCGAAAATTACACAAACTTGTTCCTTCTATAGTCTGTTTCCGCTTTGGAAATAGCCTGTATACTGTGTAGCGGCACACAATATTTTTCAAACCACGATATATTTTCAGCAAAGAAGCCCTATGCTACTATATACGTGCACGTTTGCACCATCGCACCATGATGAAGTTGCTGCGTATTCGTGATTTGACCCACGCGCAAAAAGACATTTCAATCGCCGTGGAAGTGTCCCGGTGGATAGTGAAAAAGGTCTTAGTTTGACAAAAGAAAGGACAACTATCCGCGAAGGTGGTCCGAGATCAGCTCGCATTCTGCCATCAAAAGGTAGATTCGGGTGGATCCAATGCGTTTAATGTTGAACATGGCGAAGGAACACGGGAGTGCAAAGTGCAAAGTGATTTTTGAGATGCTGTAACTTTTTTTTAAAATCAACATATGAAGATGGGATCCGTGTAAGTTTGAAGCTTAATACTTACTTGTTTTGGAATATGTTATGAACATATTTTTATCTGGGTGTATGTGGATGTTGTGGACAAAAATATCAGGAAGTAATAAAAAAATCAATTTCTATCCTTTTTTCAAACTTTTTGTACACTAACACGATTTTTTGCTAACCAACTAAATAACAAATCCAATTCACCTCAATAAACAGTTTTCATTTGATTCCTATAACGTTCATGTAGGACCTTTACATACAAAGATATTGTTTGAATTGAAAAGATTGTTTGAATGAAATAACGTTTTTTGTAATGTTTTAGAAAATCTTCTGTAATTTTGCAAATATTGCAGTAAATTTGAATGTTAGGAGTTAAATTTTTAGCATAGTGTATCCCCTAAACTTCTGTGAACATTTCATATTGATACGTTCAGCGGTTTTTTTTTCTCTAGCCGATCGATCGATCAAAGTTCAAAGTTGGAGTAAATTAGAGCAACACTTCATGGCTCGCTGTACCAAAATTACAAAACGCTATGCGTACTCTCCAAATGAACGATTCGTAACTCCCGTTTTCATGCGTTTGTGGGTATGACGATTGTAAGGAATGATCATACTCACACATAAACTTACGTATTCTAACATATACACACACTCCACCCCTTCCATTATTGCTTTGAAAATGCTGTTTTTTTATAGCCTTCCTGGAGTATATTCAGTTTTTTGTGCAGTTAGTTGCTTCGCCGAAATTTCAGCTTGTTGATGATTATTCTCATCCGAAGATGACGACAGTATCAGCATTCTTTTCGGTCTACGTAAATTGATTCTCTTCACTATTGCTCTCTGAGGAAATAAAGATTTTTACTTATGATTGACCATCTATATTTCAGATACTGGTCAAATTTCAGAGTTTAATTTCCCAAACACCTTGATCGATATCAGGAAAGTATTCTCTTGAATCTGTTACGTCCTTTAAAGCTCTAGATATGCTCGGGCGTCTCGACTTTTCTGGGTTAAGTTTTATAACTAGATAAAAATATATATTGAGAATATTGTTATTTTGTCCCCTCAATATAATACAAATATTCATAACTTACTTACATTGCAAATTACTAAAACTGTATTATTTTTTTAAATCAACCCAATTGTTCAGAATATTGTGAGTATTTCAACTGCACTAATTTCAACATTATCTTTTTCTACCGTATACAACAGGAATGGCCAAACGGTCTACCGGTCGCCCGCGTAGGTATTCCTAGGCGCCCGCCAACTGGTCTAGAATAGTGTCAACTCAAAACACAATGGATTAAATATCATTCCACCTTTTGCCGTAAGCATTTTATAAGGTGCTAACCTCAAAAAAAATATTAGTTGTAAGAGTAAGAGTGGATATTTTTTCATTGAAGTTTCCGTTTTCATATTTTGTTAGTTATTTTACATTAACACATGCAGTTGTTTGACCATAACTTGTAAAACAGCAATAAATTGTCACTAGGAACAATTCCAACAATGTTTCGATTCGATAAGATTCTATCGATTTACAAAATACTAAAATCTGCTCGGTGTGATAGTGATAGCGATCAAATCAACCGTTCAATTCAATTTACATAAAAGGGGCCAATATTTTCAATAGAAAGTTTTTATCCAATTACTTAGAGGTAAAGGTAAAAACCTCTAAGTAATTGAGGAAATTTAATAATCATCTTGGGTGTATTTTTATGAAAAATAAATGGTGTTTATGTTCATAAACGACAATTTCCATGAAAAGTTACGATATTGATTGATGAGACTTTGCAGAAAATAAAGTATTACTTATCAATTATTTAGTAACCGATAATTATTTTTATTTAATATAATAATGCCATTGAATATTTATTAGTATGAACTATGTTTTTTCTCCAATTAACCCCTATCCTATACTCGAGCATATTGTCTCATAGAAGGAAGGAAGAGGGAAGAAGAGAAGTTGAATAAAAACGGACATGTGGAACCACCACAAGGCTGCGAAGGTAAAACAAATATTACGGAAGTTACCAGATCTTTCTGTACGTAAAATAAAAATGTCGCCAATACTCGTGCACACTTCTAAGCACTGACAAGGCATGAAGTCTTTCAATCTAAGCTCAATCGCGAATATTTGACGAAGTTACCATGCGTTACGGTGGACGAGGTGGACGAGCTTCCTGGTATGTATTTTTACACTGCTATGAAACGGAACGGCGTTTCAGAATATTTCAGGACAAAGAGGAAGGCCAAGTTTCTCAAAACATATTTAGTTTAGCAGGCCATATGCAGCTGTGGTCGAGCAAGCAAAAGCAGAACGGTTAACAAGGAAATCTACCGTAAAGATTGTTACCGTTCCGGCGCAGTCATGATGCACCCTCGCTGTTCTGGCCTGATTTAGCATCCTGTCACTACGCTAAGGATGTTTTGGAATGGTATGATGCTAATGGAGTCCATATTATACCGAAGGAGGCAAATCCACCTAACTGCCCAGAGTTACGTCCCATTGAGCGGTATCGGGAACTAATGAAGAGAGAGCTGTCCCAGCGCAAACAACAAGCAACAATTATAGAAATTTTCGAAAATTTTGGACAAACGCAGCTAAATTGGCTGATTGGTTGCCAACAAGTCTGCACTGACCCTCGTTTGTCGTCATGTTTATTTGATTTGATAATTACTAACCGCTTTACTTGTTTGATTGACTCAAATACTTAGCTGGGTCATTGATTATGCTCCAGTCTAAATAGTCGGCTATGGCTTCGGCCGATCTATTTAGTTCAGTGGTAAATCTGCTTTCGTATCTGTTTATAACCGCGGCTCCTGCCGCCAAGTTGAACATGTGCGATATTATCAGTTTTATCGCTGCAGCTTCTTCCCGCGTACGACGCGGGTCCTGTTTCAAATTCTCCTCCGTATCCCTCATATACATGTAGCACATGGAATACAGTAGGTCGTTGGAATGTCGAGAATTCATCTTTACAAATTTTTCACATCAGTCACAATAATTCGTGTTTATCACACATCTTCCACGCAGTTGCACACCGTGCTTCGCTCACGGGCGAAGTTTACTTATTGATCACACAGTCACGCAGTGTCATGTTATGATTCCCGCGAATGGGAAATTCACGTTGTCAATTTTCAGCCACACAGTGGCGCATTGTAATAACTATGCAGTGGCGCAGCATACTTCCCGCGAGTAGGAAGTTCACTTTGTTAATTTTTAGCCACGCAGTGGCACACCATACTTCCCGCGAATGGGAGATTCATTTTCTTGGTTTCAGCCACTTAATGGCGCAACATCTTCCGTGCGCTGAGACAATGTCACTTCACTTTCCGATTATACAGCCATGCAATGGCATCACTTTTTCGCGCGCGGAGAGAATGTCACTTCACTTATCAGAATCGATTACTTTCGCGAGTCCGTGATCGCTCGAAGTGCGATCACGTCGGGGTCACCAAATGTTGTTCGTTAAAATTAAGATGTTAGTATTGGGCCATAGTGGCCCAACACGGCTTTCGGACTAAGTACTAACTCCTTCACGGTCGGTTTTAGACTGAACTGTATTTCCTTAAATTTTACATTGCTTAGGTCACTTGGGTGTTTCTTGTTTCTCCATGTCAGCACAAAATGTGCGTTTGATTATACAGCGGTCGCATTATTTTGATTATACAGCATTCACACTATCGAGTCGGATCCTCCGCTGCGCCCCTTCCAGTTCGCGCAGTCGTTTCGTGTTTCTCCTCCAATGGTAGTAAATGATGGCGATCACCATCGCCACGATGAATGCCCCGTCTATGGAATATGATGCGACGTCGTGCATCGATATGGTATTCTCGATCTTATCGCTGCCGAACATTATACTTGTTTTTAATTGTCGCGTTTTCTTGGAACTCGTAATGTTCCCTACATTGTGGCGCATTTTATTGCATCGAGGAGGGTCTTAATCGCTGACCCAAGCACTCGAGCGTGTGAAACCACTTCGTTTGGAATTTCGGGTCTCGCTATTATCAGCGGAAATTCGCATTGTCAATTTTTTCATAGGGTCGTCACCCAATCTGATTTCGTGTACTTCCAGCAGGACTAAACTCCAAAGTTCGCCAACTTTTCATACAAACCAAAAGACTCATGGTAATTTATAATTATTAACGATACACACAAAAATGAAATAAAATAGTCTCATGGATTAAACTTCTAGCAAATTTGTTTTATTATAAGATTGAGCTGTCCAGATTTTGTCGTGAACACGCCCTACATTCATTTTCTAATGACTTTTTGATACAGTCAACGACGGTAGACCGCAGCCTAACATTTGAACAATCAGTCGCCCGTAATGCCTAAAAGTTTGGCCAACATTGGTATAACAACTATCAACTGTCAATGAGAAAATAAAATTACATCACAATATATTACAAAATTCTAAAAATCTCCCAAATTTTGTGGTTTACAAGCAGTAATTGTTCCGGAAGTTTTGATTGGCTAGCACCGTAGTTGACGTAGTTTCTAAACAATTTTGGTATTAGAAACAATAAAAATTATGACCATCATTTAGACCGGTCGGTATAAATAGGTATATCAGTACATGGATGTACTCGCACATCCGGAAACTTGGAAGTGAGAGACCAGAATAATTTATAATATTGATCAATACACGAATTTAGAAAAAGTCGTCAAATCATTAAAAAGTATAAAAAAAAACTTTCATTACAAAATCTTGCGAACAAATTATATAACCGGTCATTTTGACCGGTTGGTAGTTCTAGTGTTAACCGGTTTGGCAATGCGTGTGATAAGGATTCAATAGTAGTAGCTTGAAATGTTAGCAGAGAACTATTGCTGACCGTTCTATGCTGTTGTGTGAAATCGATTTTCGTGTGAGTTGAAAGCCTCAGCCAAATGTCAAAATAACGCTACAAGTCTTTGTATTTCCACATCATTTACAAGGACACAGATTTATGATCAGTTGGAGCGAACAGCTTTGAGTAGTATCGATACAACAAATAATTGATATTTTGGTGGTTATCAAATCAACACAGAATGCATTTACGATATCGTTTCTTTCCAAACCAACGATACCGTTCTTCTTCACGCTAACCATGTTGATAACATCTCGCTGACAAAACATTGCAGAGCAACAAATATATATTTTATCGGTCCCAATTTACGATGAGAACTGTGCCGTCACAAAATATCCAGTTTATCCAAACAGAGAAAAGACGAAACAAATAACAAACACTTATTTTTCGGAATTTTCGAAACGCGTAGAAGCGCGGAAACGACGGTGACACCTTGCAAAACAAACCCGTGGTAATAAACATAAACGATATCCTGTTATAGCTCGCGTGATCATCTTACGGGTACGAATGATGTTATTTCTTCTTAGAAAGTAAATTGAAAACAAAAAAAAAAAACGACTGCTAACCATTTTGCACACCCGAGAATAGATCCTGCGAAAAGTGGGACAATGCGGTGCAGGTTTAATTTTAGCGATCAATCGTGACAGTTATGCGTTATGCGTCGTCACCGCCGCCACCCGCTAGTTGTCAATTTGATGCAAGCCAACTGAATTCGTGTCATAAATGTCACTAACAAAAGCAAAACAAAAAGTGGAAACACAAAAATAATTGGGCCCCGCAAACTGATTCAGATGATTCGCGCCCATTTGTTCTCGATGCGGAAAATGACCGCGGCGTGTGTGTTTGTGTGTATTTATATAATTTTCCACGAAATGCGAACGGTCGTTAAAGCATCTTAAAGATGCAACAAATGTAGGTTACCGGAACGAGACTGGAAATAAAACTGTCACCCTCGCGCGGCAGTAATCATTTGTAGCAGAGCAACACTTGGTGTGGAAGATTATCAAGCCGATGCTGTTGATGTTGATTGGAATGTTCTGAGTGCGAATACACAAACTTTGGAAGCAAAAGAACAAGACGGAGGCTGTGCCCCAAACCACCGAGAAGGCGTTTTGATTGGATGACCGCAGACTGCAAATGTCTCCATTAGTGCGAAACTCGAGTTGATTTTAATAAGGCGCGCAAAATTAGCAACGTAAGCACCTAATGCTTCGTACACACGTTTGATATGAAACTGGAGCCTAGACATGCCAGACGACAGCTCGAATCAACGGTATAGGCTGCTAGTTTGGATGGATGGGGGTAAAAACGCGAGCGATATGAATAGTCTGGCTGCCAATCAGACCAGCCGAGCCTAGTGACGACGGCGTAGACTATTTTTATGGCAAAGAGCGAAATCGAGACATGGTCAATCAGTTAGGTATCAATTACGGGGGGCATTATAAATATATCGGTAATATCGGTACAGGTGATCTGATTTTGTATCTTCTTGACAATGGTAAGTGAGAAGAAACGTTTACCTATAGCCCAACGTCAATTGTGGCCATTACATATACAAAGCACTCACCGTCGTTTCCGATTGATCGATTCAAATCAAATATGGTCCTAGCTATTGTCGCGCTTATTTCCGCTAGCAAAGATGCATCTTCAGAACGACGCCGTCAACGAACCGGGCCTGCGTTCAACGACATCATTCACCCACCAATGCTTCTATTTGCTTTCCCGAGCAAAAGAGTAAAAGAAACAGGAGCAAATCCGACTCCCAGATGGCAACACAAAGGCACGCGTTTTCGTTTCCACTATTACGATAAATATCAAAACTAATTAGCACGTCTCGCATATCCCATCAGTCGCTAGATTTATAATATTAATCCATTTCCCCTCGCGAAAGAGGTGATTTGAATGAGAATTCGCAATCATTAGTCACACTTCAGTTTTCGATTGGCTCCTAAAGTTTTAGTCGGTGTGAATCATCCGGTGCCCGTGGTCATTGCGTTTGCTTTTTATGCTCCAAGCTAGTGATATATTTGGTTGACACTTTGGTCGGACGTCATGTCATATTTCCGCTACAGTTGAACGAATTCCAATGTGTTTTTATGTCCTTCACAAAATGAGATAGAAAGTTACCGGTATTAAAACGAGAAAAAAAGAATTGAAATGTATAAATTATCTAAACGTCCAATAAACTATCAATATATGATACTTTTTCAAGACTTTCAAAGCTTCTCATTCAGTCGTATAATTTGCTGTCGGAAAACATGAGTTTTGTTCATAGAAATTAGGGCAGTCTCTACACTATATGGGTCTGTCACAAGGTTCCTGTTTGTACCCCCTGTTATATGACGTTTATGTTAATACTAGACGACCAGGCAAACTTCGTCCTGCCCAAAATTTATTTTCCGTTATCACATCCACGTTTTCTTACTAAGCGCACGTTTATGGGTCCAATCGCAGAACTGTTCATTGGTTGATCAACTAATCTACTCTTTAAAATTATTTTTTGCTTTAAAAGTTCAGTACTTCTACCAAAACTCAACATTATAAAATCAGATTATTTTCAGATCCAAATCTCGTGCAAGGTATGGGTGTCATACCATCATAGAAACATTTCTCGTACCCAGAAACTATCACATCCCAAATTTGGCTCCATCTGCTTTATTAGCTCTCAAGTTATGCAGAAATTTTGGTTTCATTTCTATGGCAGGCCTCCCTTAGAAAGGTGGGAGGAGTGTTGAACCACATTACAAATGTTTGTTGTCCCCTATAACCTCTACAAGCCAAATTTGGTTCCGTTTGCTTGATTAGTTCTTGAATTATACATAAATGTATGCTTCATTTGAATGACAGTCTCCCATCCCCCTCAGAGAGAGGGAGGAGTGTCTATTCACCATAGAAACGTTTCGTGTCCCCTAAAATCTTCGCATGCCAAATTTTGTCTTGATTACAGAGTACAAAGGAAAGACGACTTGTTCGGTTGACGGTATAATTCAATATGATTTTATTCTAGTACTTAGTAATACATGGTAACTACGATTGGTTTGCTTGTTGACACCCCTCCTCAAACTAATTGTTGCTCTGAGTTTGTGGAAAGATTCCGATATTACAACAAAGCTTCCGGAGCGGTATCGCTGACAAACCTTTCGTTAGCAGATCAGATTGTTGCTCGCTTGTTGAAATATAGCAAATTTCTAGCTTCTTCTTGGCCACACACTCACTTACATATTTGATCTTGACATCAGTGTGCTTCAGTCGTTTTGAAGGTCCAGTTGACTTCATAATCGCAATGGTCGACTGGTTATCTTCATAGACTAATGACGGCTTTGCTTCTAGCAATCCCAACTCATTCAGGACCTTTTGAATCCAAATGGCTTCACAAGCAGCGTCAGCTAGAGCAGAACATTCAGCTTCGGTCAATGACAACGATGCGGTGCTTTGCTTTCTGGTGCTCCAGCAAATCGTAGCTCCATACAGCTTGAACAAGATACCCGGAATTGAACGCCTATCATTCACATCAGTAGCCCAGTTTGAATCCGCAAAACCAACCACCTGACGAATGGGAACCGATGACCTCTCATAGACTAATCCATGGTCTGCTGTCCCACGTAGATAACGTAGCATCCTTTTGGCGTGCACCCAATGCTCTTCAGACGGATTACTCTGGAACTGGCTGAAATAGTTCATCGCTGCACTGATATCCGGACGAGACGTGACCATTAAATACGTTAGGCATCCTATCAGCTCTCGGTATGGCTTGTTCAGCTTCTCCTCGGCTTCGCTCTTCAGAAGTTGAAGTCCAACTTCCATGGGAGTTGATACTGGTTTGCACTGTTCCATTCCGAAACGCTTTAGAACCGATCTAGTGTAATGTTCTTGGCTTAGCCGCATACGTCTCCGCAGTATATCTCGTTCAATTTTAAAGCCCAAGAAGACTTCAGCTTCACCCATGTCTAGCATTGAAAACTCCGACTTCAGTAGCTTCTTGATAACACCGATCACAGAAAGACTCCGGGAAATTACGAGGATGTCGTCCACATATAACAACAGGAAAAACTTATCGCCATTTTGCTCACGGTAGTATAGACAACTGTCGCTTTCACACCTTTTGAACTTCATCGGGGACACAAACTCGTGGAATCGATCGTTCCATGCCTTCGAAGCTTGCTTCAAACCGTAGATGGATTTGTTCAACTTGCAGACCTTATTCCCCTCCTCAAATCCTCGCGGCTGGCGCATGAAGATCTCTTCCGATAGATTGCCATTCAAAAATGCCGTTCGGACATCCATCTGGTGAATCAGCAAATTCTCCTGGTTCGCCAATCCCAGCATCATACGAACCGTGGTCATTTTCACCACAGGCGCGTAGGTCTCGGTATAATCATATCCGTACCGCTGCGTGAAACCCTTGGCAACTAATCTTGCTTTATATTTGTCGATAGTTCCATCTGGTTTTTGCTTCAACTTGAAGACCCATTTACAATCCACAGGCTTTCTTCCTACCGGTAGATCTACGAGTTCCCAGGTGTTGTTCTCAGCTAGCGAATTCAACTCGTCCTCGATGGCTATGCGCCACTGTGGCCAGTCGTCCCTTGACTTCATTTCTTCAACATTATCTGGCAAGTCCTGCACATAGTTTTCTGCATTCAACGCATACGCCAGACAAGAATGGTAGTTCAGCCTGTTCGGAGACTTACGTACACGTGTGCTTCTCCTAGGTTCGACTTCATCGTCCAGCGAAACGAACCCATCACTGTTATCTTCAGGATCGCCTTTCGGTTCACCGATTTGCTCTTCGATCTCTGGTTCAGCTGGAATTATCTGCTCGATTACCGGTTCATTTGATTCCTCCATCCGTGGTTCTGGTGATGTCCAAAATTGCTCCTCTTCTTGGTTACTTTGCTCCACTTTATCGCTAGTGGCCGAATACTTCATCTCATTCACGACAACGTCCCGTGCAAGATAAACCTTCTTCTTGTGACCATCCCACAGCCGATAACCGTTTACCCCGTAGCCTACGAAGTAACATACCTGGCTACGTGCATCCAACTTGGATCGCTTCTCCATGGGAATGAAACTATAGGCTTTGCTACCCCAGATCCGAAGTATTGACACATCCGGTTTGTGTCCGAACCACATCTCATACGGTGTCTTCTTGTTTAACGCCACCGTGGGACTCCGATTGATGATGTACACCGCTGATTGAACCGCCTCGCACCAGAGCTTCTTCGGCATTTTCGAATCCTCCGCCATTGCCCTTGCTTTGTCCAGAATCGTCCTATTAAGGCGTTCGCTCACGCCATTCTGCTGTGGCGTATATGGAATGGTATTCTCCATCAGCACCCCGTGATCTCTACAGTACTGCCCGAATTCGCTATTCACATACTCTCCGCCGTTATCGCACCTGAGGCGACCGATATTGCTGTCAAAATGTCCCTCAGCCATGCTTGAATAGTATTTGAAAGCTTCCAGTACCTCATTCTTCGATGCTAGGATGTATACGGCACTGAAATGGGTAAAATCATCGGTGAATGTAACAAAGAATCTTTTACCATTCCAGGCCGCGTCCTTCCTGAGAACCATTCCGTTGACCATGTTGTTCCGAACCAACATCTTCAGGCCACTCTTGCCAATGTGACCGAATCTCCGATGCCACAGCTCATACTCGTTCACCGGTAGAACTGCCAACGCCTCTTCTGGTCCATTCTTGAAGATTGCATTCAACAGATACAGCTTTCAAGTAAGTTTCCCAGTAGCAACCACCTCGTTGCCTCGTTTGATCTCCACAATATTGTTTCCAAACGTTACACGCATTCCAAGCTTGCTCACGCGCCGAATGGAAAACAAATTGTACTGTAGTTCCGGCACATAAAGAACATCGTTCACCACGCTGTTAATTCGACGTACGCCCACGATCGACACCATCTCGATCGTTCCAGAGTGATGACTGTGCACTACTTTCCCAGAAGCGACAACGATTGGTACAGGCTCCTCAAGCTCACAATGTTTCGTAGACAGTTCTTAGTCTGAACCATGTGTTCCGATGCACCTGAATCGAGAATCCACTTAAACTGGTTCGAATTCCCGCCTTCTTTCTTCGCAGCACTTCCTGATTCTGATACGAACGCCACTTCAGAACCAGCAAAATTGGCCTTTTCCTTTTTCTTTGGTTTTCCGGTCCTTCGATGATTCGTTTCCTTTGTCGTGGGACAGTTTGACTTCTTATGACCCACTTTTCCGCAAGAGAAACACTTGATCTTGAACCGCTCTCCGTAGAAGGCCGACTCGCTGTCCAGCGTTACGTCCGGCTCCCCGTTGTTCTTCCGCTTGACACTTTCGCTCAGTAGTCTGGCCTTGACGAAATCCAGAGTGCATTGCTCCGGCGGAAGAGTTTCTAGCACCGTCACCAACTGTTGAAATGTCCTTGGCATGGTTTGCAGCAAATTTTTTTTTTTTTTTTTATCTGTATTATAGTGATTTTCAACTCATTTTGGCTGGTTCGTCACTTGTACTTCCATATTTTTGGAAGAATGTCGGGAGTGAGAATTGAACTCGTGACCTTCAGCGTGAGAGGCATGGATGTTACCACTACGCCAGATCGCCTCCTCTTTGCAGCAAATTGAATACGACCAGCCGATCGGGCATGACTATATCCGCGGTGGCCAACTCCTCCTCCATCGGATCCGTTTCAACGTACTTCATCACAGCCAGCTGCTTGAGAAGATAGAATTGGCCGGAAATCCCCTTCTTCGCAAAAAGATTCTGCAACGTTGTCCAGATCGCCTTCGGAGTGGATTTACCCTTGATGTACTCCAGCTGTGAATCCGCGATCTTTTCCACCAACAACGACTTGCATCTTGCTTCTTGCAATTTCCGCTCCGCCAATTTGGTTCCCTTTTGAGCCTTTACCTGCTCCGAATCCGTGTCGGCCTCCCGGAACTCCGCAATTTCGTCCGCTTCTCTCCGGATGCAATCAATCAACTGCTTCTCCTCCAGTAATGTCTCCATACGAAAACTCCAATTCGGGAAATTCTTCCCATCGAAAAAATATACTTTTTGAGTTTCCGCTTGCAATTTTTTTTTATCAACAATGTTCGTCTCCGGGTTACGGGTTATCTGGGCCCATAACCTGTCTTGATTACAGAGTACAAATGAAAGACGACTTGTTCGGTTGACGGTATAATTCAATATGATTTTATTCTAGTACTTAGTAATACATGGTAACTACGATTGGTTTGCTTGTTGACAAATTTGTCTTTCATTATTCATTTCCTTAGAAAGGGAGGAGGAGTATCTAACCACCATGTAATCATTTACTGCACCCTAAAACCTCCACATGCCAAATTTTGTTTCATTTGATTGATTAATTCTCGAGTAACGAAGAAAGAAACCTGTGTTTCATTTGTATGATAGACCCCGAAGACCCCGGAGAGGGGGGAGAGGTCGCGAACTATCATAAGAATCTTCCCCGACCACAAAACCCCTACATACCAATTTTATTGTCAATCGGTTCAGACAGACAGGCAGACAGAAATCCATTTATATATATTGCAGCAATTGAAACGAATTGAATATATATATATATATATATATATATATATATATAGATTATCGACAACTGTCTTTCGGGACATTGAACGCTATGATAACTTATAGATGTTGAAGTGGTTTCCAACATGGGATCTTCCTACACCAATGTGCAAAGACCATTGCATGATAATCTGGATCATTTGTTCACGTGGGGTATCAAGCTGAATATTCTTCCAGACCACTCAGGAGACATCATAAATTTCTACGAAGCAACGATATTATCGCGAAACGGTAGCTTTTGGTTTCGATCGGTAGCCAAGATTCATACCCTACAGTTGAAGAGGGTACACTAAAATAAATTGCGTACAGAGCTGGGATGCATGTAATCGACATGTAATCGACATACACGATAGGTTTTGAGATTGTGAAAGAGGTACTTCCCTCATATTCACAGCGTTATCATACAGATTTGCATTGATTGGTCATTTATGATTTCGAGTAACTTCTTCAACTGAATATAGAGCTAAATTATTTTACCACGTTTGGCGAGTACCTTTCCCAAGAAGTGCAAACTTTACCATGCTCCATATTCCAGACCATATACGTTCAGTGGCTATTCCACCGATCATCTCGAAAAAAGTGAGCTGACGTTAGTTCTGATGGAATTTCCATGATGAATCGTATTATGATAGGTTCATTGGTTTCGGCGTTTTTCATTTAGTCGACGATCGAAAGATCTCTGCTCTGTGTGTGTTGTGAAACTGACTGCGATATGTCATACTTTGGAGAAAACTGACAGTATTTTATTTACTCAGACAGGCTCAGCCTAATCGAAGCTTTCCGATCGACAAAGCCTCCTAGCATTTCCGGTCCATTGTTTCATTCTGATTAACGAGAAGCGGACTCACTAGCCAAGAAAACAACGCCTCTTCTTTTGGCCAACTCTGTACTAGAGTTGGTAGACTGTACAATTCGTAGTCGCTCTCCGTGATTGACCTGAACCAACCAAATTGCAAAAAGAACATACAGATATTCGATGCCCGAAGGCCAGAAGGGTCGCCTCTATAGCGTGGTTCCCTAGCGATTATCATGGAAGGGATAGTTGTTAGTGGGAATGGTTAATAAAATCAGGATTCACTGCGGTAAAGTGATGTGATTCTATAAAATATACATTCTTCTGAAAGAGAAAAATATAGTCATCCCTCCAACTAAGTCCCCCTAGAAATAATATATAAGAAAGAGAAGAGAAAGAGAGAACTTAGCTCATTGTAGCTTTCCATTCCGCCCAACTATGTCAGCGTTTCCTACTATGGTAATACGCACACTACTAAACAGATGATCTACACTCATTATTAGAAAAAAAAACACACGCGGAACCGAGCGCGCGACGATTAGAAACGAATAGGAACGCATAGTTTTTACTAACAGTTGCGAAATCGGAAAAAAATGGCTTCGCTCGATTTACGATATCTCTATGCTCACTTTCACAATTCATCTAGAATTTTGCTAGCACCAACCTTACACAAAACACTATTTCATATGTTTAGTTAAAGACGCAATATAATACAAACGTGCACCATAAACACCGAATGAAAAAAAAATCTTTCGAAAAACGAAGCCATCAGCAACCGACGCGACCGTACTATCATATTTATCACAAAACCTGTAGAGATCTGAATTTAGTGTATTGCATCTAAATAAAATTAAATAAAACACCGGTCCCATAAACACCATTCACAATTTCAGCGGCCTGGCTTGTATTTTCGCCTTTTTCAAATGAAAAGTGTAAAATGTACCGAATTTTCTCTTTGTTGACCTCCATTGTTAACTCCCTATAACTCACAACTGATTGGAACAAACAAAATACAGCAAAAGATTATTTTTAAGTGTGAAATGTTACCATTACAATGAGCCTAAACTTGAAATTGTACGATCGATATTACGCGAGATATTGATCACCAAAGCCAGCTACCGAGAAAATGATGGATTACTTTTTCTCCAACCTAATATTTATACATCATTGGGAAGCACGAGTAAATCGCTCACTCGAAATGCGAATGCAGCGTTTGTTCAAAGGACAATGTGGAGAGAGAGAAAACATTGCATTTTAAGCTCTACCCGTTGCAAACTCATCGGGAATAAATTTGCCATTCGCGATTTCAAATCACAGTCTCGATCCAATTAGCGAGCATACAACAATTCTATCTAATGCTGATATTGAACGCGTTGAGCCTCAAATTATTTTTGCTACGTTTTCCATTTAGCTCAGAGCAAGAACATTTGCACAATATCTGTATCGGTCCTCGTTCCCAAAAATATTTATTGTATAAAAATAAAATAGTCACAAACTCAACTAGAAAGTTGTCTCATATCGTAAAACATCCGAAAACAGACAATGATTTTCAGCTCCTAGGGACCGACACGGGGCTCAACGTGTTAAAAAGGGGTATCCTACTCTGGAAGGACGAAAATAATGGATTTTCATGATTTTTATTGGATGTTGGAATTAAGCTTGGGAATTGGGACATTTGGTGATTGGATAGAGTATATTTGAAGATGTATTTTTTATTTTTCGGATTATTAGAATGTTGGCAGCCGAAGGCGTAAATTTGCTCTCCAAAGCTGTTCCTAGCTGGTGGTACGTTTTTCTCAGAATCTAGTGAACTCATCTTGCTGCGAATGCATACGACCACCATCGTTTCAATAAAAAGTAGCTGTTTTTTCAGCAAAAATCGATTTAAAAATTCATCAAAATTGAAAAATTGAGATATCAAAAAACGGCTACGTAACAATTTAGATAACTCATTTTCATTTGCAGAAAACTAATATTAGTCAAATCGGTTCTCGTTTTGTGTTTCAAGTTTCCCCTCGAGCTGTGAACGCTAGCGAATATTTCACTTGAATTTTATCGCTGCAACTGTGTGCATCTGTTAGGCGCATGTTTGACGCTTGTTGAATAGCGATGCACGGAATATGCCTATCGTTAAATACCCAGTGCAATGCGTGCATTGATATAAAGAAACAAATTGCGACATATGACCAATTAGTGTTTTGTTCTCGCAAAGGCAAGAAATAATTGTTGCTTCTCGAAATGATTCTACAAAACCACGCAAGCCATTAAACCTTTTCAGGGTCCTAGGAACTTTTTACTAAACAGTTATTTAGGAACTTTCGACGTATTCGCAAATAATATCCGAGATAATAAACCAACAAAGGGCCTGAGCGGGTAAGGGAGTAAAAAGTGCCCCCAAACCAAATCACTAGCTGTATGGCAAATATTGTAAAGAATATTAAATAAGAAATTTTGGCGGTTTATTTGAACCCCTATGTGGTTTGACGTAGGATCTATATTGAAAAACGTACTTTTTCGTTTATTTCACGCCATCCTCAAAAGATCCGAGATGAAAATTTGAAAAAAATACTGAATGTGCATCTTACTACGGTGTATCAAGAAAAATTATCAAAAAAAAATTTCATCAAAAATTTTAGTACTAAAAAAAATATTCAAATTTAGAAAAAAAAAATTTTGGGATTTAGAGATTCAGTACTACTCTAATTCATATTTAAATGTTTCTAGGACTTTTATAGATATGTGTGATTTTTTTCAGTGTTGCGCGGTATAAAAAATTTTTTTTTTTATATTTCCAAAGAGTGGTTAGGTAAGGGAGTAAAAAGTGCCCCTAAACCAAATTACTAGCTGTATGGCAAATATTGTGAAGGATATTAAATAAAAAATTTTGGCGGTTTATTCGAACCCCTAGGTGGTTTGACGTAGGATATATATGGAAAAACGTACTTTTTCGTTTATTTCACGCCATCCTCAATAGATCCGAGATAAAAATTTGAAAAAAATACTGAATTTGCATCTTACCTCGATGTATCAAGAAAAATTATCAAAAAAAAATTCATCAAAAATATTAGTACTAAAAAAATTAAATATTAAAAAAAATACACAGTACAAAAAAATGTTAAAGATTTTCTGGCATTTCGAAATTTTGAAAAGAAAATATAACTTTGAGACCCACTTCTGCTCAAATTTTTATTTAAATGCGTTCGTATGTGTCTTTTTCCTACATGTGGCGTAATTTTTCCTGAATTTTTAAGAGCATTGTGTGACACAAAAATAATTTTCTTCATCGTCTGCATTATTATTTTTATTTTCTTGAAATCGATAATTTTATTGTATTCGTGGTTTTCAATTGTAAGACTAAAATAAAAAAAAACAAATCGGATTTGTGGTCTGAAAGTTATTTTTTTTTCAAAATTTCGAAATGCCAGAAAATCTATAACTTTTTTTTGTACTGTGTATTTTTTTATTATTTTATTTTTATTATTAGATATTTGAAAAAAAACAGCTTGAAGATATTTATCAATCTAGAAACGCCGTAAGAGCACATTTAAATATGAATTAGAGTAGTACTAAATTTCAAAATCCCAAAAATTTTTTTTCAGAATTTCTATATTTTTTAGTACTAACATTTTTGATGAAATTTTTTTTTTGATTATTTTTCTTGATACACCGTGGTAAGATGCACATTCAGTATTTTTTTCAAATTTTTATCTCGGGGCTAATAAGGATGGCGTGAAATAAACAAAAAAGTACGTTTTTCACTATAGATCCTACGTCAAACCACATAGGGGTTCAAATAAACCGCCAAAATTTCTTATTTAATATCCTTTACAATATTTGCCATACAGCTAGTGATTTGGTTTGGGGGCACTTTTTACTCCCTTACCCGGCCAGGCCCTTTCAAAAAAAAAAAAGGATTGCGTAGTCCTACGTCCTAAGCGGTCGTATGTCGGATACAACCCCTCGATTTTTTTTTCAAATGAAAACATGAAACTGATTGTTTAATGTTCTCAATTGATTAATGCTAACGAGACATGAGTTTATGAGTCATCACAGCTGAACTAACGGTCGTTGTATAAAAAAAAAGGTAGATCGTCATACGAAGTGACTCCGAACGAACAGTTTGGGAACGAATGTTATGCAGCTGACCTGAATACATGTGGGAAGTAGATTGCGTTGGACGGAATGGATGAATAATACGAAACCGAAAAAACTAAAAAAAAAATTGATATTGTCATTCACAAACAAAAACTTTAAATTTTTAATTTAAAGTAAAAGTAATTAATTCATGTGTAATATTTACATACTTTCTGAAAAGCAAAATGAGAAAAAAGTTTTTTCGTTACTTTCAATCCATTGTTTGGCCTATTGCGTCTACGTGTTATCGTGATATTACCGAAATGTTTGTAAAAATTGGAAAATGTCGTTCCTGGATTTTTTCTCTGATCGAACTGCTATCAAATATGATATTGAATGGAATCCAGGATGAGTCCCAAAAGATAATATGAAAAATTGGGCGAATCAGTTGGGCATTGTCGGGTGAGAAACATATGCCCACATACAATTTGCGATTTTTAAAAAAGAAGCACCTTTTATTTCCCCAATAATTAACAAAAACTTAATTCCACACAAATTAGAAATGTCTTATCTAATCTAACAATATCAATACCAGGACATGTATAGCTGTGAAGCTTCATATGTATATTGAGTTCTAGCGAACAATCAATTTTCGGTTCAAAAGAATAGATCCACTTAGGTAAATGATGTGTGACTGATCCGTTCATCAAAGTGAACTGCTTTGCCTATTTCTATGTATAGTCGATGTATATCAAGATATAATATTAACATTTGCCGATAGTGAGCACTGATCAGAATCATAGATGACTTGGAAGACGGCGACACTCTATTATCCCTAAGTTTTATTTCGGAATGTTTGAAAATAGCATCACTCCGTCTTATCTCGTAATGGTCCGTTTTACCCCGCGGGTGGTCTCTTTTTCCCCGCCAGCAAAATAAAATTGATTTTTTTATCATTTCGAAAATAAATAAAAAAAACGCCAAAAAAGTTAGATAATCAACAGTTTCACATTTTTTAGTAGTATATTATTATATACTCAAAGATATGCAGCACAACAAATAGGGGAAATCCTGAAGGACATTTAACTAAAAATTTGTTTTCTTAGGGGGGCGGTCTTACCCCGTCTTCCCTTAATCCGCATCACCTGGCGATATAATTATTACGAGTCTTCACAGGCAATGTTTCAGACAAGGATAACATCGGTGAGGCAAGTTGGCTATTGAAACTTAAGTTTTAGAAATGATTATCGTATTCAGTTTAATCAAATAAACTAGAGAAAAAGGCATCCGAACGATTAATACTTCTGTAGTGATGGTTTTATTAATAAGTTTTTTATTTACATTTATGAGCATCGATACAATAAAACCATAGAATGTCGAGTGTTTCGTGTTAATGTTGGCATATCTATCATCTGATTTTTTTTGAACAGTTCACTATTGAAAATAGACAGGAATAATAATTAATGATTCTTTCTTCCACAGCAACTGTTACAAGTTGAAGTTCAGTTCAGTTCATATAACAAATCATGTGGAGTATTGAATGAGTTAAATTTATGAATTTTTGAACAGTTACAAAATCTCCTCAAAGTCGTATGTCAAGTTTCCGTCCGTGGCGCTAGGCTCAGATACTTCTCCATTTTATAATTTCGTGGGATAACCCCCTGCATAGAGACATAGACGTCACTGAAAGTTTATTTAAAAACCTGGAAAAATCTGAAGTCTATACTAGATATCGGATAGTCTGGATGTTTGGATATTGCATAAGTCTAGAATATTCCAAGTAAATCTGGAAGGTTGACAACGCTTGGTGTACCTGTTGATGATGATCGTAATGGAGATATGGGTTGGGCAACCAACCCCGTATGATAGTTATCCTGAACCTCTCCGGTCTCGAAATTATACTTTTTGCGATCATTGGATGATCTGGGTCTGTGAAGCTGCATTGGAGCGTAGAAATTCCCCGAGGTGATTGAACTTTTTTGACAAACAATTTTAAAAAAAATCTGGTGATATAACTGCGCCATTTTTTTTTGCAAAGCTTCATCTCGTCAGCAATTAGCCTAAATCCGTTAGTTTGGAGCGTGCAGTCCCCCTGGGGCTGCATCGTCCCATGCTACTCGCACGGTTGCAATTCATCCGATACTTGTCGAACATGAGCTCCTCCAAACATACACACTAGCAACACACAATAACACACAGCTAGGTGCACGGAGACGAAACAAAAAAAAAACAAAACAAAACAAATCAACAACGCTGTGCTAGTGCAAGCGAAAGAGAGGAGATCCGCTGCTGTTGCAGCAAACGCTCACACGAATATAGCGGTGTGCAGCCTTGAATTCGTTCGCTGCACTTTCGTGTATTTATTATTGGCGTAAATACATAAATGCATATCTTCCACATTGGCACCGTTTTTCTTTCCTCTGCCGCCGCTCGCGTTACAGCCACTGACTGTTTCCGACCGCGGGCTGCTCTCGGCTGAAAAGCCCGGCCGTGGGGTAGGTGAGCGAGCGAGCGAGGGATCCTGATCAATAAATACTTCGGTATGTGCGGTTTGCGCTCTTTGCTTCAATATGCGCGAAGCCAAGAGTCACTCTCGTTTGTTAAGCTTCGGGTCGGGTTCAACGCAAGAGGTGAGCCGAAATGGAAACGAACACAGAATCGTCTTCTTTCACCGAGTGGGAAAGGAAAGCTCCGATGAAACGGGGTGGGGGAGGTTGGGTGGATTTCGCAGGTGTTGTGGCGAATGGGAGTTAAATCCCAACCATTGCGTATTCTTCCCCTTTGTAGCGTCATTCGTTTACGATTGACGCAGATTTCGTTGTTTTTGGGATGATTTCGACAATTTTTTCGGGATTATCCGCATTCTCGGCAACCGGTTCTGGTTCTGGACGGGAAAACAAATTGTTAACAATTCGTTCCAGACTGCAATCGCTTTGATCACTTGAACGGTGATAACGATCGATGTTGCATCTTGTTTCGATCGTGTGATGAGCCCAGGCCAACGAACGGGAACGCCCTTCCGCTGACATTTGCCGCGTGTAGTATCTGAGCACTGTCAGCTGTCGATGGAAGATGCTCCTCGCATGTGGTGGTCTGGACCCAGGCTTTGATCGTCGCGATTGATATGCGTGCCGGCGATTGGCCGCAAAATGATGTACATATAGGATGGTTTGGACGAATTCGATGAATGAATCCAGTTCCGTACCAGATGGGAGATTGATTGGCTTATCAGTGGGATTCGTTGTGTTTTTTATTGGGGATAGAATAGCTAAACATTATGGTTTTGATTGGAAGCGGATGATAAGTAACTTCCTTGTTTGGATTAGCAGCTGATTATATGCCAGTGGGGTGAATGAATTAGTTATTGCTACTATTCAGACACGCGCTGAGTTCAACGGAGCTGACACAGTAAACAGTATCCGCCGAGCGCGAAGAAACTCAAACGATGCAAGGCAATGTTTTATTCTAAGAAATACCTCATTTAATGTCCATGGATAGAAGAATAATTGGTACTGCACCTGAAAAAAAAAAGACAAGAAATAACTATTAAAATCGTTTGAAGCGAATATACTGCTTCATTGAATATTTTATTTACTTTTGAAATACATATACAGAGGTACCTTAAAGATAGCTGACTTCAGGTACAATCTAGCCATAACGTAAACAAGGTAATTGTTTTTGTACCAATAACGTCCGGTTGAATCAATGAGGTGTATTTGTGTTGTTGGGCAACACGAATGATATGTTAGTAGTTTGTATTTGATTATCTGGAGTATTGATTTTTGTTTCACTCCGGATAATCGAATCATAAAAAAAAGAATTTTCTCTCGGTAAACGTGATATAATTATGATTTGCACTTATTTATTAAACGGTTTTATCTAGCTTGGACCCGTTTGTATGTTTGTGACTTTGTAACTCTGTAGCGCTGTACCACATTAATAGAAATTTAACCCCCTTCCTGTCGGCCGTCATTATACAACTACGTATTCCATGATTTTGGAAAATTCAATTTGGCCACCGCTAAAAAATAACTTAATGGCTTGACTCGGAGAACACAAAACATAATAAACAACATAAATTCAATAGGTCGCCGCCACTAAATGGTCGACTAGGTATTTTTTTGCAATCCCCTCAATATCAGTATCAAATGAAATGATTTGACTAATAGAATACAGTATATCATGAAAATATTCCGAACAAAAAATTATAAATTGATGAGGTTTTCGAAAAAAAATGTATAAGGCGCATTTTGGATATGCATTTTTCATAAATAACTATATTCTACCAGTCAAGCCCTTTCATTTGATACCCATATTGATGGGGTTATGAACAAAAAATATGGCGCCATCTTGTGGTGGCGGCCATTTTGGATTTGAATTTTCCACAAATAACTGTGTTCTACTAGTTAATCCCTTTCATTTGATACCCATATTGGCTATTCAATATGGAATTATAATACAAATTTTTCAAAATTTTCGAAAATCAAATATAAAATACTCCGGATGATCGAGTCTAAATTTCCGGATAATCGAATGCCGAATAATTGAGTCTCCGAAAAATCGATTCCGACCTGTATTGAGATAGAAAAATTCATAAAATTTCATGAACATGACGGTATAACACGATAAACATCCTCAATTGCGTATTTACTCTAAAAAAGACAATAAATTAGAAATATATCTCGAGAATGGCTGCATTTAAAAGGAGATTGATGAAGAGATTTTTTGTTTAAAATCACAACAGCATTCATAATTTGTGGTTAAAAATAATTGTTAACATACAAAAAATCTATGTTTCTAAAATTTATAAAAAATCAATGTTCTACGAAGTTCGTCAAAAATAGGTTTTAACATCTAGGACTAATTTTTTAAATTTTCTGCATAACTTTTATTTTATATGATTTTTTTTTAAATTTAAAAATAAATATTTCAGATATTGCACATTCATGTTTTTATCGGCAAATAAAAAAAGAGTACTATTTTTTTTCTCTGTGTATATTTTTTTCACCTTTAAACATGAATACTCTATAACTCTTTCTAAGACACTGGTTCGGTACGATTCGTAGTTTTTAATATATATAATTATCAAAGATTTCTCTCACTAAAATCGATACGCCCTATTGAAAAGTTATACTTGAGTCAAAATATTCCCAAATTCCCTGTAGAAAACTCATATTTCCTCCAACCCAAACGGGATACAAACTTTCATTCGAAACGAAAATTCTCATGATTTGTCATTTGTCGATTTCTGACCCGGCAAACTTCGTCTGGTTTTTGATATCAATACCTTCAAACATTCACGTTTTCTTACTATAAACAGGTTCATGGGTCCAATCGCAGAACTGTTCATTGATTGATCTTCTAATCGACCCCGTTGAATTTATCTTTTACTATAAAATTCCTAGTATTTCTAACAAAACTCATCATTATACTTTTTTTCCTTTATTCCCTCATCATTATAATATCAGATTTTTTTCAGACACAATTCTCTTTCAAGAGTTTTCAACCACTTGCAAATAACACGTTTCTCCGTTACATGGAATAAATGTTTGATACAGAAAATATGATAGAATAAAGACAGCCTTAAATTGGAGAATTCCTTTCTCGAGTTTTACTCTTATCAACTCATTCGGTGATCCATTTTTATTTATATAGATGGAAGAAGATATAGAAGTGCGTTTTATGCCATTAAAAAAATCAATTGTCATGTTTGCTTCAAATATGTGTATTATTTTCACGGGACCCCTGTTCATTTCAAAGGAGGGAGGGGTATCATACCATCATAGAAACATTTCTCATATTCAAAAACACATATCCCAAATTTGGCTCCATTTGATTGATTAGTTTTCGAATTATGCGGAAATTTGTGTTTCATTTGTATGGCAGTCCCCTCTTAGAGAGGAGGGAGGAGTGTTGAACCACCTTAGAAATGTTTCTTGTCCCCTAAAACCTCCACATGTCAAATTCGGCTCCATTTGCTTGATTAGTTTTCGAGTTATGCAGAAATTTGTGTTTCATTTGTATGGCAGGGGGAGGGAACTATCATAAGAACCTTCTCCGACCCCAAAAACCCCTACATACCAATTTTCATGTCGATCGGTTCAGTAGTTTCCGAGTCCATAAGAATCAGACAGACAGACATCACTCCATTTTTATATATATATATATATAAATGTCAAAGGTATATTTGTGCAAATCGGTTGCGTGACTTATGCACCACGCTGTACTCTGAGTAACATTCAAATAATTTGATGATGGAAAACATATCAATTTTCTGCGTAATAAAATATATTGGAAACCAAATAACGGAAAATAAAAGTGAAATTAATTTGTAAAGCCATATTTGCACGGGAAGTCACACCGAATTAATGCTTTCATAAGTGCTACGAATAACTGTTTTTAATGAGGCCTTCTCAGCGACATAAAACTCTGCCCCAAATAGGCACCAAACGAGCGCTCCTTGATCGAGAAGAGAAGCGAACCGTTATCTGGTTGACTTCATCGCCCGAATGTCCGCTCGCTAATCACCTTAATAGCGCCAGAAAGGCTCCACTCGAAGCTGTCCACAATTCGGACTTAATCTACCGCGCAACCTCCAATTTATCTCGTCCGACCTGTCAGTACTTATGTCACCACTGCTTAATTCTTTTTGCACTTCAACCATTTCGTCGTCATTATTCCGCGACATATGCAGCGCGAAAGCGAGCCAGAGGGCATTTAAAGCGAAAATCCTGTATGGCAGCGGATTCCGATAGCCACGGACAGCAAAATCCACCCTGGACCTTTGAGGCTTAAGCTGGTTTCGATTGTTGGGCATTGCTCTTGACAACCAGCGTGTTTCGACAGTTGAAAACCCGTGAGCTTTGGTGTACTTTGTGGGCTTAGAATCATTTCTAAACCATTGAAGCGATCTGCGATCCCAGATCAGATGGATTTCGCTGCACAAACACCCCGCACATGATCAAGGCGAGTCGTTGAACCGATAGCCTTTTCCAGTCAACTACCCGCGATGCAGGAAAACGTTGAAATTTTCCAATCGGCAAGAAATTGGTTCCATAAAACAAACGAAACAGAAAAGAAAAACACGTGCCACCGAGTCAATTACCGCTAGAAACAAAATTTGCTCTGCCAAAACAAAGCAAAAACACACCACAGCCTCATTGCCACAGCATTTCCTCTCTATCCATTGCACTTTTCTAAACATCGCCTCGAGCGGGCCTTACGGGTAAAACCTTGACGTTCTCTCGTAGCGAAAGATTGCGAAATCGAGAGTTCGCGGCGCGCGCGCGCCAGCGATCGTGGCACTTGTCATTCATTCCGTCAGCCGGCAGCCACTTCTTCTCTCCAGGCTCTGGCTGACTTGATATCCCTCATCCGTGAAAGAGATCTGTGACCGCAATTTAAAACAAAAGCGTTTCGCCAACCGCCGAAAATAATGACACACAACCCACAACGAGTGCCAGATCTCTGACAGCGCGCGTACCGAGAACCAAACGACCTTGCCTTCGAGAAGTGCGTTGAACTGCAGTCACAGCAGCAGCAGCAGCTACCGAAAAAAATCCACCAACATCAGCCTGGCATCATAATAAAGCCCGCTGAAACGCATCAATAACGAGCCTCAAAACGACGCTCACCGCCCGGACTCAACCGATTGCAACATATTCAACTTATGCCAGAGCCGCGCTTCTTCAATTTCCACTATCACCACCACCTATCCGAACCGCCATCTCCCGCGCACCGTTTTGCAGCTGCTGCTGAATACCGGTAATTTCGCATCCGCACGTCAGCGCGGGCAACTTTTTCAATTGCATGTACCCACCGCCGAAAAAAAACTTGGTCAGTTTTACGATGCAAACCAACCGACGACCTTGAGCCAAAAATTGTCTACCGAGAGTGAGAGAGGGAGCGCACGAGGGAGATAGAAAGAGATTGCCCAAAAAAGCCATCAACTGGTGCTCGGCGAGGCTGGCCGTTGAACTCGTGTAGGTTCTCACCGTCCAAAAACAAAAAAAACGGATCAAAAACAAAAAGAAGAAAAAACCGCTGACCGTGGGTCCGTTCGTTGCCATCTCCGAAAAAAAACACGACAACATAACAAAACAGCCAACAATAGAAAGACAGGAAAGTTGAGCAATAGGCCAAAATAGCAACCGAACCGCGGGCACATTGGCCGTATTTGGCAACCAAATCGCGCACAATGAGTGAAGTCGTAACGAAAAATTTTCCAACCGTGCCAACGCGCGGATTCTCTCGAACAATCGAAGGCTTTTCAACGGTTCAAGTCGAGCCGATGAAGGGCTGTTTGGGATAGTGGTATTTTTCTGTGCGTGAAGGGGTGGCGCCTTGGTTTCCTTCGCGGATGTCAGCCCAAGCCGATTGATTATGCGTCGTATGACTGTGGGAATCGCCGATTTTGCACATGGTTGATTTTTGTTTGAAATGCTACGATAACCAAGAAATTTGTTTGTAAACAGTTAAGCGTGAATGGATAGTGAAACCATTTTTTTATTTCTTCATTAGATCTGAACCGCTCTAGAGATAGGGCCGACAGCATTGAACTCATAGTTCATACTTAGTTCATAGTTTAAATTCTTGGCAGATCCATGAACATGTCGTTATGCTTTAAAATTATCCTGTGTCTATTTTCCCAACTCTGTTCAAACATATCAATGAATAGAGATCGGTATCGTTTACCGCTAATTTTTTCAGGCGATAGGTGTTTCGAATTGTGTGTTTTTTTAATTTTCTTCGGTATACTCTTTATCATTCAAATCAAAATTATTGATCTACCGATGGAGCATATTTTTTGTAAGCTCTGAAAGAACGCACAAAACAGTTCCACGTAAAAAGTCTCTGCGCGAGACATACACTTAGAAAAAACCTCGGTAGAAAACTACCAAATATACCTTTGGTAATGTAAACATTAGTTGAATGTACAAATTATTTGTACATATTGCCAACTTTCCCACATTCATACCAGAGGTTAGCATATTATACTCGATAACATTAGTAAACTTGAATATTGTCATATCTAAAAACTGTGCGAATAGCGTGTAGCAACCATTTTTATTGTTGCCAGTAGGTTTAATCACCATAGAATCATTTACTGCACTCTTAAATCTCCATATGCTTAATTGGGTTTCATTTGCTCGATTAATTCGCGAGAAATTTGTGTTTCATTTTTTGGCAGCTCTGCTCTTATCAACACATCCGGCGATCCTTTTTTTGTATAGATAAAAGAAGATATAGGAGTGTGTTTCATCACATTAAAATTCATTTCAGTTTAGAACAAAGATCAATTTCGCTAGTGCAAATATCAAATGGACTAACAGCACATGTCACTATGTAATTGTAGAACATAAGGGAATTTAATTTTCTGAATTTTCCCTTTTTCCTCCAGAGTTTTCCGAAAATTTTCAATTGTCATGTTAGGTTGGAATATTTTTGGTTGAAATATGTGTAATATTTTTATGGGCCCCCTCTCCATTCCAGAGAAGAGAGGGGTGTCATACCATCATAGAAACATTTCTCGTACCCAAAAACCCTCACATCCCAAATTTAGCTCCATTTGCTTGATTAGTTCTCGAGTTATGCAGAAACTAGTGTTTCATTTGTATGACAGCTCCCTTCCCCTTATAGAGGGGCGAGGAGTGTCAAACCACTATAGAAACATTTATTTCCCCTTATATTATTAATTAATTCTCGTGTTCTGCAACATCTTCCTTGAGGGAGAGGGGAGGAGTGTCAAACCACCATAGAAACATCTATCGATCCCTAAAAACTTTTTATGCCAAGTTTGATTTCATTTGCTTGATTACTTCTCGAGTTATTCAGCCCCTCTCCCCTTCAGAGAGAGGGGTGGATTGTCAAACCACCATAGAAACAATTACTACCCCTAAATCCCCCTACATGCCAAATTTGGTTCCGTTTGCTCGACTAGTTCTTGAATTATGTTTCACCCCTTAAAGAGGGAGGATGAGTGTCTATACACCATAGAAACGTTTCGTGCCTCTAAAACCTTCACATGCCAAATTTGGCTCCATTTGCTTGATTAGTTTTCGAGTTATGAAGAAATTTGGGTTTCATTTGTATGGCAGCCCTTCCTCCTTTGAGAGATGGGAGGAGTCCACCATAGAAGCATTTATTGCCCCCTTAAACCTCCACATGCCAAATTTCGGTTCGTTTGTTTGATTAATTCTCTAAAGGGTGTGTCACATCAAATTGCATCACGGAAAAAACGCTGTAGAAATTTAATTTTTAGGAATTATATCTTCAGCTTTCGCTTATAATTAGATAAGAGTGTATAGATCACGTTGGCCATGCTTCACTGTCAATTTTTCGTAAATTTGTGAGAATGTCGTCGAACGAAAAAGAGCGTCGTGAATTAATCCTGTGCACTCATTTTGAGAATCCGGAGTTGTCACATCGGGACATCGGTAAGATGCTGGGAATCGTCCAATCCACGGTCAGCAGAGTACTAAAACGATACTTCGAGAACCTAACCATCGACCGGAAGGTGAAGAACGGCAAAAATCGATGCTCCGTCAGTGAAAAAGATCACAAGCGCGTAGTTAAGCAGTTTAGACGTGATCCGAGAAGTTCGGTCCGGGATGTCGCCAATAAGCTGAATTTGTCAAGTTCATTCGTCCAGCGGACCAAGCAGCGAGAGGGCCTGCGTACATACAAGGTTCAGAAGGCTCCTAACTGCGACGAAAGGCAAAACATGGTGGGGAAGACGCGAGCCCGGAAGCTGTACACCGAAATGCTGACGAAGCCGCATTGCCTGGTAATGGACGACGAAACCTACGTCAAAGCGGACTTTCGTCAGCTGCCGGGCCTGTTGTTCTTCTCCGCAGAGGACAAATTCAGCGTTCCGGAGGAGATTCGCAAGCAGAAACTATCCAAGTTTGCCAAAAAGTACATGGTGTGGCAAGCGATCTGCTCTTGCGGAAAGCGGAGCGCCCCCTTCGTGATGACCGGCAAGGTAAACGGGCAGGTTTACCTTAAGGAGTGCCTACAGAAGCGCTTACTACCATTATTGAAGCAGCACGAGGGCCCGACCATCTTCTGGCCGGATCTCGCTTCGTGCCACTATTCAAAGGACGTGTTGGAGTGGTACGAAGCCAACGGGGACACCTTCGTGCCAAAGGAAATGAACCCGCCCAACGCGCCGGAGCTTCGCCCAATAGAGAAATATTGGGCGATTATGAAGCAGGCCCTCCGGAAGAACCCAAAAGTTGTCAAATCGGAGGCGGACTTCAAGAGAAAATGGATTCCTATTAAAAAAAAAACTACAACCTGACGTTGTACAGAACCTTAAGGACGGGGTAAAGAGGGAGGTGCGAGCATACGGGCTTGGACTCGAAGTATGAATAAAAAGAAAATGCCAAAAGTTGTTTAATAGTTTTTATTTTACTGTTTAAAATTTTCAAAAGATCGGTCTACTGGGCGAATTTCTACAGCGTTTTTTCCGTGATGCAATTTGATGTGACACACCCTTTAGTTATGCTGAAATTTGTGTTCCATTTGCATGTCAGATCAATCAATATCTAGATCTAACTAAAAGTTGTTGATGAATTTTCCTTTAAAATACTCCCATTTTATTTGCATTATATCTTTTTATCTAAGTGCATTGAGGTGACCATTAAAAAAGGTGATGGGATTGAGCCTAGGGGCACGGACGGGTTCGTGACATAGGACTGTAATTTGTGTTAAAATTGAGTTTTTTCATTGCTTTTGATTTTGCATTCGAGGAAGTGAAGTGCGCTTCTAAGGAAGACATGTAATTTATAATTTGTAATTTAAGTGGTTATTATATGTATGGTGGGGTAAAAATCGTGAGATAATTAGATTTTGCTTGAATTTTCACCAGGAATTGTTTATATCGATATTGCAGCCGAATTAAGAGAGATAGAAGCTGGGTGTCAAAGAACAAATCATAGTGCGGTTAGAAAGCATCAATTTAATTGATAGAAACAATCTAGTTTAATATAATTTTTTAGGATGAAATTAATAATAACACATTAAAAATTATAAACTATTAAGTTTTTCACTTCCAAAATGTTATTAAAATCCACTAATTTAAATGTTTCACTACTATATCCTCTACTAAATTTTCTAATCTTTCGAATGAAAGCAACAGAATCGTCTCATGTAGCGTACTTTGTAATGTAGAGTCAGTTTGAGGCAACAGAGTTCGAAACAAAAAAAGTTCTATAACTCTGTCATTGTTGGAATTCGAACATATGCGTAGAAGGATTTTTTTCATCAAATATGATCGTCTATCATCTCCTGAGCGAATCTGGGTAAATTTATTATATCATATTATATCATGTGAGAAAGGTGTTTTCTGACTTTAAAGGGATGAATCAAAAATCAAATTCCTCTTTTATATTCAAAAAAAGAAAAATACATGCAAAAAAAAAGAAATTTTTTAAAATTTTTTTGACTCGATTATATAGGGGAGGTGGGGGTAAAACGGACATGTTAAGAAGAACTTCAATTATATCTTTGGTAATTCATGTTTCCCAAAACTCTGAACTTTTCTTGCAATTCAATATATTGTTTTTCTACCTAATTGGCTAAATATTTTACAAAAAAGTGTTTTTCAATGTTTTTTACTAAAATTTGAAATTTGTATTAAGTAAGTATTCATTGCCATAGGGTGGCTTAAATATTATAGAATAACATGTAGAAGGTTTTCCAATTAACATAAGTTCGAAATTCAAAATGTAACTATACAAATCAACCGCCTGTCCATTTTACTCCCACTGCCCATATTACCCACGGTTCCCCAACAGGATTTGATTATATACAGTGAAAAGAAATCCGAAATTGTATATAATCGAGTCCGCGCTGTACAGAGATTCCATGTCAAACCGATCAAGATTTTAGTGAAAAGTGGTAGATTTGTTCTTTATTGTAAAATATTAGACTCGTATTTTTCGTTTTTCCATTAAGATTCTCATTTCCATTTTAGGGTGGTCCGAAAAATACATTTTTTCGTCTTTTTTCCAAAAATGACTTTGTTAGAAAATTCATAACTTTTGAACTACTGGATCGATTCAGATGATCGACATATCAAATCAAAGACAAGGTTAGTTTTTTGTAAAAATATTATACATGCAAAAAAGTTGGATTTTGTTTTCGTAATTCTTGATTGTATTTGATTTTTGATGTTTTCATGGCTTTGGCGCTATAACGTTTTAATATTTTTTCTTGAAAGCTGAGAATTTTTTACTTAACATATACAAAAATTAAAAATATATGTTTTTTGTTTGTTTTTAATTTATGATAATCTGATATGCGTGAATATACCCTTTCGAACCTCCAAATCAGCAGCCAGACAAATTCTCGATTCTCGATATATTCTCAAGCTGGAGAGAATACAATATCGTTGCTTGCGTATAGCCATGGGGTGTTTGCATTCGACACATACGATGAGTCTCGAAGTCTTGGCAGGGGTACCTCCGCTTACTCTTCGATTCACAGAATTATCCTACAGATTTCTTATCCGTTGCAAGATCATGAATCCATTAGTGATTGATAACTTCGAAAATCTACTCCAACTGACTCCTCAGTCAAGTTTAATGTCTTTATACCATGAGTACCTGACCCACGACGTGCACCCTTCACCAGGCATCTCCAACCAAGTTTGCTTCCCATATTTTTGCAATTCCTCTGTCGTTTTTGATCTGTCCATGAGACAAAAAATCCATGGAATCCAAGATCATCTACGATCCAATGTTATTCCGTCGATATTTTCTGAAAAATATGGGAAAGTTAGATCTGATAAAATGTTCTTTACCGACGGTTCATTCATAAACGGGTCCGATATACTATGCTCTAGGGATCGTTGAAACACTGCCTATCGACCATTATTTTATTTTTTCAGACAGTCTCAGCTCAATAGAGGCTCAATGAAAGTTGATAAACGCTTATCTTATTTCCTAACAAGAATAAGACATCTATTGAGTGTTTTAGTCGAAAAATTATTCAAGATTACCTTAGCATGGGTTCCCTCTCATTGCTCGATTCCGGGGAATGAGAAAGCGGACTCGCTAGCTATAGCTTCAGAAAGCACACTTTTTTAAAGGCAAATTGCTTATAATGAATTATTCCACATTGGGGGTCTTCGTAGCCTAATTGGTTGCGTGTCCGCTACTAAGCGAACTATCATGAGCTAATAACTCAGGGCCCCTCAACTGACCATCTTTGTGTGTTATTCTAGCTACTACGTCCACGCAACAATCATCATGTGTCGGTAATCCCAGTCCCTTACCGCTCACATTACGATCTGCTGCATCGGTAATTGGTGCTAATTCTAACACAGCAATGGAAGCCTCATATCAGCAGTCCCGTTGTGAACAGTCCAACTGTGAACATTCGAACAATAGGAATATTCTAACGCCGAAAAAGGCGGCATGTGTTGTGTATCGATAGAATTGGAATATTCTTAGGCCTAAACAGCTACTGTGTTATACATAAAAAAAAAACAAATGTTTATCGATGGATAGGAATCTTAAGCCTAAATAATATACAACAATAGTTATCTTAACATAAAAATGTATACGAATAAATTTGGCTCTGTGACAGCTGAATTGCTAAATGAGCCTAATAAACGGATGGGATAAAAAAAATAAATTATTCCACATTCCTCGTCAGAAAACGCTCGTAAGTTGGCAGCGCATGTGGAGTGAAGATGAGTTCGGTCGTTGGTTACACACGATTATCCCTAAGATCTCTACGAGTGCATGGTTCAAGGGATTGAATGTAGGTCGTGATTTCATTCGCGTGATATCTCGGCTTATGTCCAATCACTACAACCTAAACGCGCATCTCTATCGCATTGGGCTCGCAGCAAACAATCTTTGTGATTGTGGCAATGGCTACCACGACATCGAGCATGTTGTCTGGTCGTGTATCCGCTGTCTATGCTACCCGCTCTCAGCTTTCCATAGCATTGAGGGCACTAGGCAGACAATCGGATATCCCCGTCCGGGATATCTTAGGTAGCTGTGATCCTGGTCTTCTGCTTCATCTATACCTGTTCCTCAGAAACGCCGATGTCAACGTTTAATGATGTTTCATCCGTTGTATCCCTGTATCATATCCCTCCTATCCGATCGATAAACCTCTACTTAGTCGCGGCAATACATACACATACTCTTTACAGATACACAGGTCGAAGGTTGTGCAGGCCACTGAACATTCAACGAGAGCCAAAGGTTGTACCACTCATGACAACTCTACACGAGCTGAAGATTGTACCGCCCAGTGACTATTCTACCCTGGATTCCTCGAGTCAAGAGAGATGCACCACGATTGATATGAGGTACAGACTAGGGGGGCGTCGCTGATTAATGATCAGTTGACCCCAATAGGAAGTATCCCGTGTCGGCCACACATACAGAGTACTGGAGACTGCAATATCCCAATTATGATAATCTTTGTAATACTAACCTCGAGCCAACCGCGAGTAATCGGTTACATATTACTAACATAGTCGTGAGACAAAAATTGTCAAAATATTGAACTCCCGGCCCCGTCAGGCTAACGCCATATGTGCCTTAATAAAGTATATATTTTGGAAAAAAAAATTCTTTATTTGCATTTTCACATTACCAAACAACATGTTCGATATCATGATATCCTGGACCAACATTGCATAAATTGTTAGTAGGAAGACCTACACGATAAAAACGTGAATTGAGCATGAATTGATTGGACAACGTACAATGCAACAACTAATAAACGCCTATTATCGGCAAATGGAGAATAATTCATAATACGCATCGATTAACATTGTTAACTAACGCCCGAATGTAGGCAAAAAGATTGCTGGTTGCATTAGGGAGGAAAGCTTGTGGTTACCGAAATCAAAAAAACATACCAATTTTTACTGTCGAATTGTTTATTTTTTTACTATATTTTCTGTTGATGTTTGAAGCAAAAACTTGCTGGAAAAATTTCCTGTCTAATGGTATACAACACAACATATCTCGCAATAATGATTTTGCGTAATATGCGCTTGAAAACACTTAATGAATCGTTACATTTTACGTAGAGTGACCCCCCTATATAGAAATCAAAGACAAAGTCCTCTGTCAAAAGTTGTTTTTGCTCAGCAGTCCCTTATTATAAGCAAGCAAGTTTGATTTCTATCAAGGACATGTTCTCGGATTGATAGAGTTATCATAACAAAGTTTCAGCAAAACCAAAGATAATCAGCTTCTTAACATGCAGATTTGATAAAGAGATTTTTTCTATTCATGTAATATAATTACAATGCGAAATCAACTTCACGGAGGACCGAGTGGAACGACATTCATAAAACCATGGTTATTCGTGAAAAACAATTTAAATCCCCGTTTTAAGTTCTGAAATATTTTTTGTTTTAATGAGAGTTTATTTTTAGGTCTGAAGTTAGCACATAAAACTGACAAAGCACGCGAGAATGTCTGAAAATGACTGTTTCAAGGCTGCAGATAAGTATGATGTTGATTAACTATTGCAACATCATTAATTGTCAAGCAACTTAACTAATTCTTATCATTTACTGGTCGTGGATTCTTGGATTCTTCATGGCACCTCCTGACATTGAAGGATTCCAGTTCATCGGCGATATAATGACAAAGGAAATTTTTATGTTGTAAAGAATTCCACTGAGTGTAGGAATAAAGATCGTAGATACAAGCTACCATACAAGTGTAGACCCAAAACAATCACTACTGGAAGATGGAAAGAAAAATTATTTTTGGATGGGCCAGTTTAGTCTTCTCTGCATATTACAAAATAACATCTGTGGTTTATTTTTAAAAATAAGGTTCATGAACCTGTTCCAACAAACATTAAGCAAATATGAGACAAGGCAAGTAATTACAACTGAATAGAGCAAAATTTCACCGGAAACGACTGCTAAGCTTCATATCAAATTTTCATTATATCGTCGATGAAGGAACAATCCTATAGCTTACAAAATCTTTTTTTTTTATTTTCATTAATTATTTGGAGTATATTGAATGTGTTTAAATTTTCTTTCAAGAATATGTAATGCTAAACCCCACATTCCGACTGAATTAATCATCAGTAACAACTATTTCGTAATGTCACCAAAGCTGAACGCCTCACACCTGAGCAGCAATTGATCTGTCAAAACAATCTCGCCCGAAATAACGCAAGCACCCAACAACTGCCATAAAAGGTGAAACAATCTCCCTCTGTCACACCGCAGAGGCAACATAATTTGGAGAAAAAAAACAACAACAACAATACCTCGCGAGAGGTGATTTCCAGAAGGACAATACGCAAATCTTAAGTCTTGGCTTAATTTCACGTCTGCTGCTGCTGCTGCAATTCAAACGGTGCTTATTTCTCTCTTCATCGTCGCAATTTCCAGTGCTCACAAACGCGAGGTCCAGGGCAATTCGTCAGTGCGCAGATGAAGAAAACACAACCCGTCGCGATCGTAATGATGGTGATCATCATCATCAACAACAACTCATCGTGCCATCAACGGTGAATGACTTCCTTTCGCGTCGTTCGCGTTCACCACAGGTAAATGACGTGTGAGTGCGTGTACACTCGCGAAGAATGCCGATGGCGATATTTTGCAACGGTATTAATGCAACCCGTATACGAAAATAGAAATTATAAATGCAGAAAAAAAGGAAAAAAGGTAAATGACAGCAGTGACAGAAGTGTGCAGGAGACAGAGAGAAGGCGAGAGGAGAAACGCAGAAAGCGAAATTAAAAAGGCTGTAATGAAGAACAACACACAGAAGAAATAAAAAAACAGAAGCGGAAAAGTAAAACGAACGAGAAGAACGCGAAAGAGATTGCTCACCAACACTAGCGTGGAGGTCGTTGGGATAAGCGATTAGTAACACTGATTGCGAGGAGTCTAACCTGTCGATGCAAAAAAAAAAAGAAACATTGGTCGAAGAGAGCAACGACGCACGCGAGAGAGCAACAGCAACAAAAACAAAATAAAAGAAGGGAACCTTGGCGCGAACTCAAACCGAAAGCAAAACTCGCGAAGAAAATACCAAAGAGCAAATGTTAAGTAATAATCAATTTAATGACACAGACCAGGATGGGGAATCTGGCCGGTGGTGGAGGTATTGCATCTTATTTGCAACCTGAAGTTCGCCCGCTTAGAATGCTGGTGACGAGCGGTAGCGATGAAACAAGATGGTATCGACAAGGGGAGGAGGATGCAAACAAAGGAATCGTAAATCGATCTCCGTCTGGTCGACCCATCGTTAGCCAAGAGGAAGTTTAGGCAAGAAGTTTACCGCGGTTCTCGCGGTCTGATTCGAGCCAAATCGTGATGCAGTTTCTCGCGATTGAGTTGCGCTAATGATAAAAAGCAAGGAAAGATAGCCAGCAATTAATAACTTTTCCGCTTTATATGTCATCACCCCGTGAACCGTCGTGGCTTCGGTCGGTTTCGAAATCGAGACCATAAAATTCAATAGAAGCAAAACAAATCTAACCTAGATGTTGGTAATCCGACTTTCAAGTTGGTCGTCGAGTGGAGCCCAGTCACTGCCAGATCAGAGATGCCAGATCTGCGGAAATATCCGTAGATCTGTGAATTTGTTTGATTTTTACGGAAATATGAACCCGTAAGCAAAACTAAGTAACTAGAACAATGATTTATTAATATTTTTGAATTAGTGTATGTCCATGTTGATTCTATTGATCATCCTAGAACGATTTGGAGATCTAAAACAACTCAAATGCATACACAGGATTGTGCATTATGTTGCTAAACTAGAAATGTTTTGGATCATATATTATTGTCGAGGACAATGGTCGATCAATTCATCTAAACTTCAGAATGCTCAATGAATTTGGGAACTTCAAGAACATCTAACATACTTGACAAAGGATGGTATACTGTGTATATTTGGGTCACGTTCTGTTGCTCAGATTTCGTCTTTCTCTATGTTCTATGTTCTTCTATGTTCATGAGATTTCGAATATCCAGCAAAGACCTCAAATTCTTGGTGTCGTTAATATTAACAGTTTTATACACTCAATTGAATATGGTCCATTAGTCCCGTAGAATTTAAAAGAAAACATTTTTTTACTCTATTCGCATTGAAAAGGTGAAAAGGTGTTTTTCGATCAAAATAATCTTCAGAAATTTGACAGCTAGCTAGGAAATTGAAAGTAAACAATGTGTTTATCAAACATAAAGACATTCCAGCCAAATAAGAACAGATAAGTAAAATAAAAGATCAGACAAAAAAATGGCTAGAGCAAGTATGGCAATGATTTACAAAGATTTGAGCAAAAAACAAAAGAGCGACAAACATAATTCAAATCAGTAAAATTAGCAAGCCTCAGCCTTCCAGCCAGCCGGTTTAACATTTCAGACAGTCATGACAAATTTAGCTAAATTTAAGTCAAATTCAAATGGACATCTAATTAGATATCCAATATGGGATTGTTCGAACAACAAAATAAAATAAAGCATATTGAAAGTCAAATTTCAATCGAATTCGAAAAAAAATTAGGTGTGAAACTTATTTCGTTCCGTTTACACAAAATTTGCTCAAAGTGCTATAAGTAGTCGACGGCGACAGTTGATTTTTGCCGAATCGTGAAGTGTCAACATTTGTCGACCAAATATTGTTTACAAGTCTTTGAGGTTTGCACAACAAGCTCCATTTTCACTGCGTTGAAAATGTCGAGTTTCGTTGCAAATAAGCAAAATATGCAGGAAATTCTGATTTCTGATTTGTATCAGAGTTGCCAGTTGTTGTTTAGTTTATCCTAGATATTGCCAGTATTTTTTAAGCATGCCATTGAAACAGCCGAAGGCAAGAAATTTTTTTTATTTTTACCAGCATTATCCAGCATTTTTTATTTTTTCTCAAGTATTTTACTCCTCTAATTTTAACTTCTGGAAGAAATATACATTTCATGATAATGACTGCTTCTACGACTTGTCTGAGGTTATCGAAACTGACTCCAAAACTCTTTACATGAATACCATACAAGCAGAATTTTGTAGGCAGAATACGATGGAGCCAGAGAGGCCAATCTTCCAGATTTTTCAGAATTTCCCACATGTTTTGTTATGTTCCCTGATAACCTTTTGTCTGATTTGTCTTAAATGATCCTGTTTTCTCCTGATTTTTGTACTTTATCAGAATAAAAATCATCTGTATCAAATATACTGGGATACCTGAGAGTTTTCCTGTTAGAATTGATAACTGTCATAAAAGCCTACATGAAAAGTTCTCCGGTCCGCACCAGTATAATGTCTACTCTTTCTCGTGTTTATTATCTTTCTATTTCGAAGCGATTCGCATTTTAGCTGATATTGTGTCGACATTTATTAAAGTTGGAGGTTGGCGCGAAGGGAGATACTCAATCAGATTATACGAAGTAAGTTTCAAATCGTTATATTAAGAATTAAGAAAATTACTTTTTGGAGTTTTTTGGAATACCTAAAACTCGTAGTCGTTGCTCCTACTTAACCATTTGTGAAAAATATTTCAAATACTTTATTTTATGTGAATAAAATTTCAACAAAAAATAATCATTATAACAAAATATCACGTTTTTGTTTTGTTTTTGTTTAATACTAAGTCTTGCTGAGAGGATGCACGTTTTACAAGAACGAATAGATCTATTTCACCAGCTAAACTAACCGAATATTGCTTTTTAAGATTGCAGATCAGTCCCTACCAAATTCTCTTCAGGGCCTCGATTCTGTGGACAGCATACAACATACCTCTAACAGTTGTCGACGAGAAGGCAAACATATTCAGGGAGGATGATTTTTTAAGCTGCGTGAAAGTGGCGAAAAATTGTGAAACAAAAATGTGCCTATAAAATTGATAAAATGTATGTTAAAAAATAAAAATGGCACGAAGTTTCCGGACAACCCAATATGAGCTATCCTGATTTCTTCCTGATTTGTATTTCCATTCTTCCTGATTTTTGAAAATCATACTTGGCAACCCTGGATGTAGATAAAAAGACGAGTGGTTCCGAGAAGTCATAAGGATTTTTTGATCCTTGAAAATCTTCCAAGGGGGAAATTAAAACTAGGAAATTTGGAAAATCGATTTTATTTTCGAAGCCAAATGACTTAAAAATGCATAAAACGTCGAGATCTGGTGTTATCTCGAATTTTTTTTGTAGAAAATCGACTTTTTGGGACCAAAAGAGTGGCCAAAAAATCAAAAGCGCTTGAAGGCACCCCTAAATCATGTCCGGTTGAGCTGAAATTTTGCATAGGGCATTTTTTGGGCCAATAAACAAATTGTACATGGTCGGTTCTTTAAATTCGATAACTATTTTGTTTTCCACACCTTCATTGCCTCTCAGCCTAAGTCCTAAAAGGTACATCCTTAAAGGATTTTCGGCCAAAAATGTTTTTTTTTCGGGATGACCCCAGATCTCGGCATTTCATGCATTTTGAAGTCATTTGGCATCGAAAAAAAATATTTCGATTTTCCAAATTTCCTTTACTCCAGTGAAACAATGAAACAGTGAAACCTTGGAAGATTTTCGAAGATCAAAAAAATAAAGCTTGGGAAGCTTTGAGGCACCCCTAAATCATGTCCGATTGAGTTGAAACTTTGCACAGGTCATTTTTTTGGGCCGATAAACAAATTGTACATGGTCGGTTTTTGAAATTCGACGATGAAATTTTTTCCATACATCCATTGTCATCCTAATATACATATATGATAGTTGCTTGCGATTTAGTTTGGATAAATATACGACTTACGAATGAATGTGGTACAACTATTGTCATACGTATATATGATTTACTACAGACAAACAATAAAAAAAAGAACGGCGGAAAATGTTTGTGAGGTTATAATTATTTTTATATCTTCACGAAACGTCATTTGTATATATGAGAACATTTATGATTCTAGAAATAAGAATTATTCAATTGACTTTTAGTGCGAGGGGAGGGGGAGTTGCGGGTGTGGGTCGTGCGTGGCTATAAATATTTAAAATGAGTGATGGGGTTCGAATTCCGGTTGTTTGGATGATAAGCAACAGCTATCTCAAACGGCTATTTGGAATATAATTCAAGAGCAGTTAAAACTCGTACATATAATACGAAAAATATGCAATCGGATACGTCATTCCTAGTCATTCCTGGTTGTAAATGATCAAGTAAGGTTAAGTGCTACATACAGAGATGCCAACCTTTTTGATTTTTCAGGATTTCCCAGACATTTTGACACGTTCCCTGACATCCTGACAAACACCCTACTTTGTCTGATTTTTCAGGAATGATCATGATTTCTCCTGATTTTCGTACTTTCCAGAATGAAATTTATTCGTAAAAAATATACTAGGATTCAAGTCAAAGTTTTCCTGGTTGGAAATGAGAACTGCCATAATAGCTCTGCGGTCCGCAAATGTATAATGCTTATATTAAAATGTAATACATTCAGGTTTTTTTACGCGGGGGATTCGTACCTCGCAAAAAACCCGCGTTAATTGGACAATCTGCGTAAAAAAACATCGTAAAAAACCGCGTAAACAAACGCGTTAATTGGAAAAACCGGCTTAATTGAAAAATCTGCGTAAAAAAAACCGCGTTAATTGAAAATCCGCGTGAAAAAACCGAGTTGATTGGAAAATTCGCGTAAAAAAACGCGTTAATTGAAAAATCTGCGTAAAAAAACGCGTTAATAGGAAAATCCGCGTAAAAACCGCGTTAATTGGAAAATCCGCGTAAAAAAATTCGCGTTAATTGGGAAATCCGTGTAAAAAACCGCGTTAATTGGAAAATCAGCGTAAAAAACGCGTTGATCGAAAAAACCGCGTAAAAAACCTGGGTGTTTAATAATTGTACCAAACTTATTTATCAATATGTATAATCGTTACAAATCGACTGATGGCCTTCCCAGAGTGAAAGTCCCGAATTATTTTCACCCTGCACAAACCAGAATATTTGATAAATTTAAGAAATAATAACGATATTATGTTTGAGGAAAACATTACTTTGTATGATGTGTATATTCGAGCGGCCGCCAAATTATTAATGAAGGCAGTACTACATTGCTTCAATTTATATGTTCATGTGACCTACAAACTGCATCAGCCTGACTACATGTGGATCGATTTTACGATAGTGTATATCAAAAAACCGATACTTGTTGCACCGAATCGAGACTTAATCTGTAGTGATAAATAAAATCGAGGTTTTCTCATTTTATACGATTTAAGATAATTTTGGATATTTTTTAAAATAACCAATATGAACAACATACAGTTCGACCAGAAAAATTATGTCATTTTGGCTAATATTTATGTAGGTGCTACAACAGAAATGTTGATCAATTAATATCTGACAGTGGCTGAATTCAAGAGCGAATCGACAAAATGATCCTTTGACCATGCGTAAAAACTAGTCAGGATAAGTTGAAATGACTCAAAATGTAAAACCAAAGTATAATGTTAAAATGATCATGTTTGATTCTAAACCAGATAAGGAAAGTTAAAAATGCTACTAACTGACACTGTCATTACGATATTCAGTGATTTTTATTGTTATAAATAAAATTTAAAAAAGAAAAAAATGAATCCTCCAGTTTTTTTTCGAATGTTTCCAGCTATATCACAAACTTTGTGAGCTGTCAACCATGATTTGTATTGGAAGAAAAGTGCATCTGAAACGCATCGAATGCTTGTGGAAGTTTATGGTGACTCTGCACCATCGGATAGATTTGGTAGGGAATGATTTGAACGATTTAAAAGAGGTGATTTCAGTGTATAGTGTAAAGACAAAAATCGTTCGGGTCAACTGAAAAAGTATGAAGGTGAAGAATTAGAGATATTACTCGATAAAGATTCCTGTCAAACTAAAACAAAACTTGCAGAATTATTGGGAGTAACTTGACAAGCTATTTCTAAACGACTCAAAGTTACAGGATTAATCCAAAAGCAAGGAAAATATGTTCCATACGAATTGAAAGCGTGAGATGTCGAACGGTGATTTTGCATGTCCGAAATATTACTTGAATGGCACAAAAAGAAGGCTTATTTGTATCGAATCGTTACCGAGGAAGAAAACAGTATTCACTACGACAATCCAGATCGCGTGTAAAGCCCGGCCAGACAAGAACATCAAGGCCAAAGTTGGATATCAACGGTGTCAAACTATTGCTCTTAATTTTTTGGGATCAAATGGGTGTAATCCAGTATGAGCTGCTAAAACCTAGTCAAATGATCAAGACTTCTTCTTGAATGGCGTTAACGTTCCCTGTGGAACTTTTGCCGTCTCAACGCATGCATTAACTAGCGCCATTTATTAATACTCATTTAAGATTTCTTAAGCCAATTAACACGCCTTGGCTGTATTCCGAGGGGTAAGCTCTAGAATACGCGTGACCACAGTGCAAGTCGAAGGAAATTTCTCTGACGAAAAATCCTCCGGCCAGAACGGGAATCGAACCCGAACACCCGGCATGAAATGATCAAGACACGAGTTGATAATATCCCATCATGGCAACGCTCGGTCTAATGTTGCTATTCGAGTTAAAAATCATACGGAAAATAGCGAATGGAAAGTTTTGGTTCAATCGTCTTATAGCCCAGTTCTTGCCCCGTCCGGCTACCATTTATTTCTATCGATGCAAAACGCTTTGAGTGGAATACACATAATTTTGAAACAGTTTATCAAAAAAAAAAATAGCTGGCATTCCTGCTGCCGATCGATATCGCAAGGAAATGTGTGACGAGAGCAAAACATGTCTCAAGGCAGCTCGTACCGATCAGACCACCGATTACAGCCAGGGTTCTTCGAGAAGTTGTCGCCTGTCGCAAAGGGGGGAGCCCCCCTTTGGGAAGCCGGGGAGGTTGTTCCACTCCGAAAGCAACCAAGACCGATAGGTTCCGGACTTTCACAATAGTTTTTTGAGAAATGCTTATCGTCGCGTGATAAGCCGATGTCGGGCTTGATTTGGGAAAACAACTCGAACTAGTTTTGATGGAAACAACCACATCATCTACAAGTAGCATTGAAACGGGGGTAGGATTTGCGCGGGGAAATAGTGTGAGCCGTTTTGATAAGCAACTGATAGGCGCGTATAGTTTGTGTCTTCCCTCTAAGCCTGCTCCTCGATAAGGTGTGCGATGGCGATGTAAAGGGGTTCGGCGCCAGGGTTCGCGTGCGGGGAAAGTGCAACGATGTGTTTACGGTGGGTTCCAGAAGTAGATCAAACCTTGGCTTAGATTGAATGCTTATCTCCGGCGGCGATATTCTCCGCGGAACAACCGACGACCGAGCGTTGATATAGAAATATACACACTTGACTCACATTGGGTGCGCGCGCGCCCAAACGCTCGCCGAACATCTCAAGTGGGCGCAAGCTGACGTGAAAAAACAATGCACGAAATGGAGGGGGGAGCACGGTGCTACCGCGGGAAGGGCTGCCCGCGCCATTTCATCATCATACACTGTTTCATAAATTTCTGCCTCATTGAGTTTGCGACTGGTCCGTCCGTATGATGATTTGATTATATTTTCTTGCCAACGAGCCGAGACCAGGGAAGCTGACGAAGGTGATGAATGCACACACAAACGTGCAATGATTGATGAGTGTGCGCATTGGTGATTATCTCGGAAAAAGATGTTGCTGGCTGTTTTCGAACGGAAATGAAACAAAGTATGTGGGGCTTGCACGCGAAGGCCCTTTGGCGCTTGTCAGCATCGACAGGATGGCTGAGTAGTTTACGGCACTATGTTCAGGTCGTAGTCTTCTCTCTAGGTTTCTATTGAATTTGTGAAACTTTTCTAATTTATATGGTTTCAGTATGGCGCGGAACGTTAAAAAAATAAAACCATTTTTTATACTTTTTGTGCAATCTGTCCCAATAGGTTCTCGATTGGGACTTCTTCTATTAACTGATTAACTGATCTTGTTGGAATACTCATTCATCACGATGATTTTGATGCAAAACGGCAGCAAATGCTTCTGATGTATTTCAATGTACTGTGATTTTGTAAACGTTCGGAAATGGTTGCTTCAGCAACTTTTAGCTAACTTCTATTTTTTATCTAACGTCCAAGCTGAGGTTTGTGCAATAATACTAGCAATTCGCCGTCTTCGAATTTTTTTGACGATTTTTGGTCGATGAGTTAGAGCCATTATCGTTAAATTATCTTTATCATTTTGTTGTATCACAATCGCATACACGTGATCGCTGTTCATTCGTTATGATGGAAATGCAATCAGCACTGATTTTGAGGATATTTTCCTCACGTGATTTTTTTTTTCAATCGCATGAAAAGCCTATGCAGAATATTTCTTTATTTCGTCAAACTATAGTAGACAATAATTACATACATTATATTACAATTACAATATATTTAATGAATAATTTATAGCTATATTTATGAAAATCAATTATTAGAGGTATCATGTATTTTGTATTAATATTGAATTACGAAATGCAACGGCACATTGTCACATCAATTACATTACTGTTCTTATTGTACCTTATCATCATTCTATTAAGTGGACCATTCATAGCATATAAAGTTCGAAATGAAGTTGGTTTGAACAAATTGCGTGCTCGCAAGGCTCGTGTTGGTGCATAAAAATTTAGATTTTCAAGTAAGTTTTCAGAACTAATCCTGTGTGAAACTAAGTCAATTAAACATGAAGTTGTGGCATTTTCTCTGCGTTTCTCAAGTGTTTCAATATTTATTAACATACAACGAGCTTCATATGGGGGAAGGGGATATGTTGTCCAGCCTATTTGATGATTGATTGTTACGTTTTGATCAACACTTTTGAGTCGAAATATTCTTCAACTTTCGCTAACGAAAACTTGTGTTAGTTGTTGACCCTAAACTGGTTAACAGATTTCTCGTTCACGGCAGACGGTGGGTTTGTAACCCTGTAATCTTCAAAATTTCATATGACGAATTTCATGCCAACTTTTCTTAGGAGTTGGCAGCTTCATCTCAGATAGTAGTGAAACGTTGTGGGTGTAGAAAAACATGAAAAAGTTGTTGTTCGAAAAACTTTTTCCATGTAAATGTACCCATCGTCCGATATAGGGAAACCTTGTTGAAAATTCTGAGTGCTATTAACATCTATTTCTTTCAGAATTTTGAAAGCATATTTTTTTGAGAAGAAGGAATTTTAATGTCAAACGTTAGAATTTACATACAAGAATGTTACGAGCAACATATTATTTTTTTCAGGAGTCTTTATACAAAAATGACTTATATTCCAAAAGCTATAACAGATAGATAGTTGACGTCTTCGACAAAGTTCACATTTTTATGAGATCTAACACTTTGTCGAATACACTACATCGTTATCTTGACTTCAAACAAAATTAGGATTAGTTGTATTTTTTTCAAAGAAAATATAAAAAAGTTGTTGTTAGAAAAACTTTTTCCCTGTAAAAGTGCCCATCTTCCGATGTATGGACGACTTGTTGGAAATCGTAAGGGCTATTCATATATATATTTTTGGGAATTTTAAAAAAATACGTTTTTGAGAAAAATGAATTTTAATTTTTTAAATAACTTGTTTGTAAGCGAAATTTTTTTCCAAATTTTTTTTTGGTAATTTTTTGTGAAAATTTAAACAATTTCCTACATTTCATCCTTTCACATGAATTTTGTAGGTATCATAGTTTTGAGGTTATAAATTTTTGTAAAAATTTAAGGAAAAAAAATTGGCTTTTTCGAAAAAGTTGTCTAATTATTTTTCGAATATTTCAAGTATGCAAAGTTGCTTAAATGACCCATGTCTTTATGCTAACAATCGTTTGCATGCAGGTGATATTAGGGGCTGTTCACATACCACGTGCACAACTTTAGAAGAGGGTGTATAGACCGAGTCCACGTGGACAGGAAGAGTATTTCTTTAGATACAATCACCTACACATTCAAAATTGAATTAAGGAACACATATTATAGTACTTCAAAATTATCCGTATTTATCAATAAACTGCCTGAGAGTACTGCCCAGTCGAATGTTCATATACTTTTTTTCATATCATTGATCTTCTTCAGTGAAATCTGTTATATAAAAATATCTCACGCAACTGTGAATGAACAAGCCATTTCCTATGATCGAACTTCTATAGTTACCGGATATGACCTTCATAGCACAAAACTGTAGAAATTAAACGATTCCATAATGGTTGAGATTTCATGATATGCGTAAATGGTTTTTTTCATCAAATACAATTTTCTAAAGATTTTGTTATATGCCGAGAACAGTTAGTCTGAGGATAATAATGTCTGTATAGTTTTTCATACAGAATTGCTTATGAAATCAAATTAATTTCGACAATTTCTGGTAATGAATATCTACATTTGCATGAGTTTGTCCATGCACCACTAGCCGTCAAACTTAGAGCAATTGAGCCAGTATTCTAATAAAAATATACGTGGAATTAGGTAGCTGATTCGGAATATTTCAGGAAGTGATAGAGGATCATATTTGATGAAAAAATCCTTCTACGCGGATGGTAAATTCTCAGCTAGGACAGAGTTACTGAACTTTTCTTATGATGCTCATTTGAAAGATAATTTTTTTTGCGTAGAATGCAGTTGTAAAACATTCAAATGAATGAAACCAAGTAACATTTAGTGGTAATGGAAAAAACCATAGGAATCGAATTTTTATGGGTTTTTATTAATTTTCCCAATATACATGATGAACTGGATTGTTTTTATTAACCTGCTTGAAGCTTTCCAACCACTCTATAATTCCTTCCTTGACACCACACTGTTATCATTATTGTTATCTTCCACTAATCTAGATGTTTCACAACATAATGTTATGCAAAATTTCCTCAAATGAAAGTAATTGAATCGTACTAAGTAGCGTACTTTTTAATTGAAGCCAGTTTACGGCAAAAAACCGGTCTCAAGAAAAATTCAATAATTCTTTCGTAGTTGAGATTTGACCATAAGCGTGGAAGATTTTTTCATCAAATATGATTCTCTATCGCTTGAAATATTCCGGATCAGCTACCTAACAACCTGTATATAACAATATTTTAAACCGATATAATAGTTTCCAATATTTTATTCAGTTTATGCGGAAGTTTTATCAACAGTTTAAACATTTCTTTGAATTTTAATAGAATGTTAATTGACTTGTTTCAATCTAGCAGCAGGTTTCTCTGATCTTTTGGGAAAAACGAACAAATTTAAAAACTAACACCCCTATTTTGTATTTCGGTCGATTCGAAATATTTCGAACTACTTGATAAAAATACATTTTGTATTCCGTTCGAGTTGTTTTTGCATTTCTTTCGATCTGTTACTCTTCGAACATGAAATGGACAAAACGTTCGAAATAGGGAATCCGAAATTATAACCCTAACGAAATTATGGTTTCGATCGGAATGCAAATCCGGCAGAATGTAGAATAGGGGTGTAAAGAGCAATACAAATAACTTTTCGGGCAAGGTAAACAAAAAAAATCATTGAGTAGTGAGTTTTCTGATGTAATTTTCCCCGTGAGCATTTTGGAAACCATGTAGACACTCAATAGAGAATTATCAATAAGCAGTTGAAAAATTATAAACAAATATATTGAAAATATTTTGAATTAGTACCCTCTGAAAATTTCCCGAACTATGGCGGAAAAGGATTAAAAATGAAACGAGTATGTGAATGAACCGACATTTACTGTGACCAATCGTGCTCCGGATTGGGAAAAGAACTATAATCGAAAAAAAAATATGGGAGCAAAATGCAACATAGAAAATTATGGATGATTTTTGAAATGCTGTAATTCTGTTATAAAATAATGCATTCGTCTAAACAGCAACTGAACTTTGTATAGAATATTTTCAAGCTTCCAGTGGGCAGTTTTGACCATCGATTTGCTATGCGTTCATTATTTCATGAAATATTCTTAATTCAAAATTAAAGGATATTTTTTCATTCGATAGAGAATACCACTGTAGAAATAGTTATACTGAAACTTTCTACACCCAAAATTGATTTTTGGCTCATGTTTTGTAATCCCCATTTATGACATTAAATGAGACATAACAGAAAATGTCATGACTCACAAATGCTGGTAAGCACTTGTATAATGTTCATGGCACAGTAAAATAAGATTAATACGAGCGAGCAAAACAAAAAACAAATAAGCTTTCTGCATACTTGGCCCAGACCGAGATAGATATTGTTCTTCTTCATGCGCTCCTTTTTTACTCTTAGAAAACACTTCCCAACTTCATTTTATAATCAGGTGCAATATTATCACGTATTTGCTGAACAACTGCTGAAGCATCATAAGCCATGTGGATAGCGTGGTCGTGTAAAATAGCTTCGCGTTCCACGCCGTCCTTGGTTCGATCCCATTGACGTCGTATGGACTTTTTTTTTGCACAATCCCAAATGAAACGAGGAAAGAAAACAGAAAGAGATGTCTGCACGCATACATACAAACCATTTTTAAGCTTTTAAAACAGCTCATTATTTGCGCATTTGACTCTCCAGCACAATAAATGGCATCATTTCGGCCAAAGATGAAATGTTTTCTACGTTAGTTTGGGCGTGTGAATCAAATGGAAGCAAAATAACCAGGTTAATTAGATTGTTATTGGGAATATATTTTAAAAATCTATAGAAACTTTGAAAGCAAACCAGAAACGTTTCATCTCTTCTAGCAATGTATTTTGTAAACAACGCATATACACATCAAATTGAAAATATGTATATTTGTAGCTTGAATATGCTGTATTTTTTATCTTCATGTCATCTATTTATATCGAAGCTACAAAAATTTCGACCCTTTACTCGTCAATCTTATAGATATCAGTGTATGCTTCCTACTTTATTTTTTATTTTCTTGAATTTTTTCAATTGATAAAAAATAATTTATGCGTATAAAATTGTTCTGTTCGTTTTTGTGGGCTTCAAAAACTCGAAAGTTGGACACTGATAAAACACATATTATAACACAATATACAATCCACTCCAAGGATAGTTGTTGCTGCTGCCAACATCTCAGGGAGCTTTAAGCTTTAAGAGATACCATATGACTCATCGAGTAATACAACAATGCTGCAAAACATTGCATCTACAGCACCTAAAAATTTTATTTTGCCAACTTTGTCCCCTAAAAATGTTTATCCTTTTTGGTTCTTCACATCATTGAGGGATATGGCGAATCCTTCGGCCGAAGGAGGCCTGGATGATTAATTTTGGTGGAATTGGACACAAAAACGCATGGAAAATAAATACTTTGGAAACAAGTTCCGCATCGAAAAATGTTTTTCTTAGTAAGCTCTAAAAGTCTTCTTAACACAGTATTAGAGCGAAAATTAGAGCGAAAAAATATATTTTTTCATGGAAACCCTAACGTAACATAGAAAAAAGGCGCTATATCGATTATTTTAAGAGATAGGGAAAAACTTTGTTCTACAAAGATGTGTTAAAATAACTGGGACTACAACACTATCGAACTATATTTGCCTCTCTCTCTCTCTCTCTCTCTCTCTCTCTCTCTCTCTCTAAAGACAAGAAAGTTATATTTTTTATTTCATCGACAATTTTAGTCACCCTATTTTTGATAACATAAAAATGAGCGCTATATCATATGTAATAAATTTGTCTAAGACAGTTTTTGTCTAGAGAATAACTGTCGAGCTCTAAATGCTAATTTCCACTTAAACGCACCTCCTGGACCATTTTGCAGTGGTACCTGGAAATGACCAGTCTAATCTATATATATATATATATATAAATGGATTTCTGTCTGTCTGTCTGATTCTTATGGACTCGGAAACTACTGAACCGATTGACATGAAAATTGGTATGTAGGGGTTTTTGGGGTCGGGGAAGGTTCTTATGATATTTCCAGACCCCTCTCCCCTCTCCAAGGGGGAGTTGTCATACAAATGAAACACAAATTTCTTCATTACGCGAGAGTTAAACAAGCAAACGAAACCAAATTGGGCATGTGGAAGGTTTAGGGTGCAATAAATGTTTTACGGTGGTTAGACACTCCATCCCCCTCTTTAAGGGGGGGCTGCCATACAAATGAAACACAAATTTCTGCATAACTCGAGAATTAATCAAGGAAACTAAATCAAATGTGGCATGTGGAGGTTTTAGGATGCAATAAATGTTTTTACGGTAGTTAGACACTCCACCCCCCTCTTTAAGGGGGGGCTGCCATACAAATGAAACACAAATTTCTGCATTACTCGAGAATTAATCAAGCAAGTAGAACCAAATTAGGCATCTGTAGGCTTTAGGGTGCAATAAATGTTTCTATGGTAGTCAGACTCTCCACCCCCCTCTCTAAGGGGGGAGGGGGGGGCGGTAGGTTGGCGGTCTGCCATACAAATGAAACACAAATTTCTGCATTACTCGAGAATTAACCAAGCAAATGAAACCAAATTTGGCATGTGGAAGTTTTAGGATGCAATAAATGTTTTTACGGTGGTTAGACTTCTGCATAACTCGAGAACTAATCAATTACAATTTGGGATGTGAGGGTTTTTGGGTATGAGAAATTTTTCTATGATAGTATGACACTCCTCCCTCCTCAGGAATGGAGAGGGGGTCCCATAAAAATATTACACATATTTCAACCAAAAATATTCCAACCAAACACGACAATTGAAAATTTTCGGAAAACTTTGGAGGAAAAAGGGAACATTCGGAAAATTAAATTTCTATATGTTCTACAATTACATGGTGACAGGTGATGTTAGTCCATTTGATGTTTGCGGTAGCGAAATCGATGAAGCTGGAAATGGATTTTAATGTGATGAAACGCACTCCTATATCTTCTTCTATCTATTCCAATAAAAGAGTATCGCCGAATGTGTTGATAAGAACAGAACTCGAGGAAGGAATTGTCCGATTTAGGGCTGTCTTTATTCTATCATATTTTCGGTATAAAACATTTATTCTATGTAACGGAGAAACATGTTATTTGCAAGTGGTTGAAAAATCTTGAACGAGAATTGTGTCTGAAAATAATCTGATATTGTAATGTTGAGTTTTAGCAGAAATATTAGGAATTTTATAGTAAAAGGTAAATTCAACGGGGTCGAATAGAAGATCAATCAATGAACAGTTCTGCGATTGGACCCATGAACATGCTCAGAGTAAGAAAACGTGAATGTTTGAAGGTATTTATAACAAAACGCAAATGTTGGGCGGGACGAAGTTTGCCGGGTTAGCTAGTGACAAAATAAAAAATAAAAGTTGTTCGATATCGAACGATCCTACAAAATAGCATTCACAAAGTTCATATAACTTTTTTCTGTGGAATTGCTGTATGTCAAGGTACACTCATACACTGCTTGACCAGAGCCAAATATTTGACGGTTTTTTTTAAATAAAATTTAAGCAAGATTGATCAAATATATTTGACACAAAACCCGACAGCAGATATTTAGTTCACTATTAAACTTTTTATTATTAATTATCAACGTTTCTTGAGGTGGCTGACTAATATCGGAAGTAACCGCTCTTGCTCTTGCTTGATTTTGGTTTTTTTCTGTATTATAGTGATTTTCAGCCTTTTGGCTGGTTCATCACTTGGACCAACGGATTTATTCCGTTGGAAGTATGTTGGGTGTGAGAATTGCACTCATGGCCTTTAGCGTGAGAGGTAGGAACGTAAACTACTTTTGTTGATCGCCTCCTCGATTTTAATTGCTGATCGCCCTCCTGAACAACAGACTAGTCCCTCTGGTATGGTTGTACCGTTTATCGAAGCGAAGATGTACTAAAAATACTGTTCTAATGATTCTTCGTCCGTGAAATATTCTAAACTGTCAAAATGGACTACTCCGGAGCCGTGGCTCTCACAGGCTATCCAGTTCGATGTTTAGGTCTTTATACACAAGATATCGCAATTTGCATGTCTTGAACTTTGGGTGCGAATCTTCCCGGAAAGTCCCTTCAATAGTTGACCGTCTCGGTTGAAGCTTCTCCATCCTCTTGTGACAGGGCCAATTTAAGGTCTCCGAGCAGAATAAAAAATTAGAAGGTTCGAAGATGTCCGTTGATTGGTTCTTTCTTCAGAATGATTTTATCAGTATAATTCAAGTAGAACTCTATTGCTTGATGATTTATTACTTCACGTTATGGGTTTGATTTATTAAAGTTTGATTAATTTTTATATTTCCCAATAAAGTCAATACCAAATCTAATTAAAACATTCAAGGAAGAAAACGGCGCAAAGTATCAATACGAAATATATCAGGGATTCTGCAGTAAAATTTTCTAAAATACCCCATCAAAAACCTGTTTTTGGTTCTTTTTAAAAATCAATTGAGAATTGTTATATTTGTTTTCGTCAAAATAATAATTGGAGTTTGTACAAAAATGGTAATAATGGATTCAATCCAAAATATTCCTGTAAAAAAATAATCTACTGGAACGCTCTATGAATCAAATGAAAGCTATTTAATTAGATTAATTGGATTTGCTAATGACTTGATCGAGAATACATATATACAAATTTTGAGAACACGGGGAAATTTTGATTTGTTCATCTTTTGTGATCGTGCTGTACATCAATATAAACGTATGTACGTACAATATTACGAAATATAACAGTTATATAGGGAGTTGTAGTTTTAAAATGATTTATATCTTATCTTCATGCGTAGGTTTATAAAAAAAGATGAAACGTCTTAAAAAATCTTAAAAATTTCAAGTGTAGTATCGAGTGAGGATCATGGATTATTATTCTTCTCCTCGTATTCCTATTTAGAGATACTCTATAGAACAGTTGAAATAGGACTGCCATTGTGTTCTGTTTAACAGGATAATTTCCGATATATTTCTGCAATATTATGTTTGATAGAATAATTTGGAACAAGAAGACCTCAGTAACAGTAACTGTAAGGTAATTGTAATGTACAACCAGAATTCCAGAAATCGATACTCGAAGAGTAATGCTCGTCAAATGAAAGAAATCAATTTATTCAACATGTATCATCATACCCGGATCTTGAATAATTGTTAGTGGTCCTATCCAATGTTACCTGAAAAAGAAAAAAAAAGACTATTAGTATTGTTTTTTTACACAGTATATGTTTATGTACAGAAAATTCATATTGAATGATCCGATCTTATGTGTAAGAAATATTGAAAAAAATCAATTCGCTCCGGTGGACTCGATCCACCAACTCATCGATTAGCTGTCGAGGGCGTTTGTGTGTTTCAATTCCACTCGCACGAATCCGCCTCAGCCGCAACCACGGTCACTTTCTATCCCGTTTTGTGATGCGTCCGCGCATCCTGGACGGCTAGACAAACGACAGTTGCACAATATCTACCTAATGAGGCGCTCTGCGAAGGGCTTGCCACATTCAGCGAAACAAGGTTTGGAAAGTTTGCTACCTTTGTGGGCGGCAAGTCAACTCTCCTTGTACGGGAATACAACGCATGGATGGGATGGTTTATGATGCATTACATTATCATCTGATTAAGTGAACACGTGGAGACAAACGAATTATCGCGTAACGGGGAGTGGGGGGAAATTTTCCTGATAACGCCATCATCCGCCACAATAGGGCAACACTTTTCCTTTCAATGGCATGCTTCCCCGACGGTGACAGAGAAAGAAACGAGGCGTGAGGTGGAAATCGAAAGTTGCAGGCGGGAATAGCAGGTAACCATTGCGCTTGTATGCACAAAAGAAAACGAGAAACCATCTAGCGACCGAGAGTAAAAGAGCCACCATGTACGACCACCACAGGGAAAAATCCGCGTTAGAAGAGTGACGATACTGTGATGAGATGATATGAGCCTCAAGGTGCGGGTGAGGATGGAAGGTTTCCATTTTCTATCACCACAATTGGCCGCACAACCGGTGTTTGTCGGTGGACCTGGTTAACTTCGATGGGTGGTGGATTGCACTCGATGATATGATGTAGTGTTTAAGTGTCTAAGATGGCTCGGTTTAATGCTCTCACTCATTCAGTTTGGCTTGGCGTAAAATCCTGGTGACTGAGTGCGCCAATTGTGGTTTGAGGGGGTGTGTAGTGGTCACGGTCGTGGATAATTCTGGGAAGTTTGTTGGCTGTGATGGTGTTGTTTTGCTTTCAGATGATTGGGTGTGAAGTGAAACTAAACGTTCGCTACATACAATGAATTCTTACATAGAAATATTGTTCCTTATATTTAAAATTTTTACTTTGCTTTGACTTTTATTTCAGTTCATTGAAATAAAAGTATATCAAGAGAGTATGTATCTTTAAAATTGACCTAAATAATGATTTTCGCTGCGAAACATACGTATGCGTACCATTTATTTTCGAATTTTCCCTTTTTATTTGAAATATCCTTGTTTTACATATAAAGATATGCAGAGTCAATTTTTTCGATTCTTTTTAATCATCTTAAATGTTTTTCAAATTATTCTATCATTCTAATTTGGGTGAAGACAAACTCAACGATACATAAACGATGCAGATCTGATCAGCCGTTCCCCTGTGATGATATTTTACACGGACGTGGGAAAATCCTTCTTTTATATATGTATTAAGATTGGTAAAACATTTACATAAAAGAATCGACGAAAAATTATATTGGTATAAGGCGTCGTGCACAAATTTCGCAACACTAAAAATACGATTTTTAGACCTCCTCCTCCCCTGTGTAACAAAAAGTAACGCAAGCAAACCCCTCTCCCTCTTATGTCATGTAACGTTAATCTTTACACAAAGTCGTTCGTTCATCATAAAAACATAGATATCTGTCCAGATCGGAATGAAATGTTCTTACGGAAGTTCCTTATATGCAAGTAATGACATCGGAAGAACTTTCGACAAGTTCATAGAATTTTGAACAAATATAAACGGAAAATTAATGCTGACATCAGTTGGGATTTTGGTTTGATGTGGTTTTACCGAGGTGCGATTATTGCTAGTTGAATCAGTTGGGATTGGTGCTTTCACGTTAAGCTGAGAGGAACATGGACTGATATAAAAAGATGTTGATTTACACTACTCCTTGGTTCAATGCAGCAGTTCCTGTCATTACATTTCACTACTTCCCTGGGTTGTCCTAACGTGACGAGCAAAGCACTCGACCTAAAATCGTACTCATTCCGCTTCATCGATTTTGGAGCTGGCGAACTCAATATATTCGCTTTGGGGAAATATCCGTCGATCGCTAGATTATTCCACGCATCACCTAACGGTTCTCCTGCATACTTAGAATGTTTCGTTTCAAGTTGAGATCTCTCATGGGTATGAGGAAGTGTTGAACCTACTAACTCCCGGGGAGGAGGAGCCATCCGACGTTCAACGATTGAAAGCACTGCGTCATGGAGTATTTGTAGTAACGCGTATTGGATCAAGATTCAATTGATTAAAACGATAAATCGAAAATATATATATGACCTTTCTAAAACGGGTTTTCGTCTGGTCCTCCATCCACATTATTTATGATTACTAGCTTGATCATTCCTTGAAGCTGAATAATCCCGAGTTCAGGCAGCTCGCTCACCCTTTTAAAATCGAGCCCACGAGAAAAAGCGTTCAAAGAACAGTGCCTTCCTGAACGAATTGCAACATACATTGGACCACTGTATTAAACTGCTTTAGCATGACCAAGGTGCCTTAGCATCCTGTGATAACAGACGGAATAACCTTTTGTTTAGCATCCATGACAAAATTAAGATCTGTGTTTTTGGTCCGAAAAAATATTTTATCTTAGCTTTTTCTAAAAAAATGTATTGAAATCTGTATTAGGTCCAACTTTTAAGCACAATTTTAGCTTTAGTATCATTGATTGGCATAGAAATTATTAATTAGACCATGTTGAAGGTATTCACGTAATGCCAAACAACATATACACTCTGTCCAACATCTATAAGACCACCCTGATGCTATTTCGTTGCAACACAAACAGTTAAAAATTCAACAAGATACATCCATACATTGTTGAATGCTTAGAATAAAGTATATTTAACGTCAATTCCGTTCAAAAGTGTTGTTTGTTTATTTATTGTGATTAAATATAATAATTTAAGCTGCCCAGCAGACCATTTCGAATTTCATAAAGTATTTTCAATGAAAACTTCAAAATGATCGGCTGATTTACATGTTAACAATTGGCAACTTTGCTATTTCGACAAATAACCTGGAAAATTCGTGCTGGACTTCTATTTATTCAATTCTACCGAGCTCTTCAATCGTATCGCTTTTCTTCAGTGTAGATTCTGCGTACAAGGATCCCCCTAAGATTTTGAACAGGATTCAAGCCTGGAGAGCGAGCCAGCCAGACCAAAAAATATAGTTTTTGGTTCTTAATCCATTGCTTAGTTTCCTTGCTGGTATGAATAGTAGCTTTGTTTTGCCCAAATGTGATTTTTTTTGTGACGATATCCACGCAAAAACGGTAGGAGAAAGGATTCCAGAACATGTATGTAATTCTTGAATGATGTGGAAGCTATCATGAGCTTTCCGGTTGCACAGAATCCCGCCCAAACCATGTACGAGCCTCCACCAAAATTCAGGGTTGAAAAATACTGTTCCTTCTTCCGTAAATCACGCCAACACCCATTGAAACCACCAGGACCATCCAAATTGAATTTTTTTCGTCAGTGAAGATAACCTATGCATTGAAGAACTTTTCGTTATGGTATATAGTAGAATGTATTCTTCTGGAAACTTTCTTTGTCACAACATACCATGTCCTACTGTCTGTTCATGTGAGCTTTGCAAAACTCAGACGTCTTCCGATGTGAGATGGTGTAAGATGAGGAGCTTTAACCTTTTAAGCCCTCTTCATGCAAGGATTTTTTACCAAAACTTGCTGAATTGTCACCCGTGAAACATTTGAATTGAAATATTGCTTTATTTGCATAAGCAAATTTGAAGAATTCGAAGCTGTTCTAGCTATTTGCCGTTTATCCCGGTCAGGGAGCTTCGATTTACGTGGAGCTCTCTTCTTCCCGTATCCTTCAGGATTCGCCAAAAGATTTGACCCCTACCTGATGTGATCATCCAATCCGACGAGCAATTTCTCTGACTCTAACATTTTCTTGGTGAAATGCATCGATTTGCCTTTCTTCTTCCTCCATGAGCACTTTTCCCTTCGGCATTCTCCAGATTTATTGATCAAAACAACTAAAACAACGGAAAATGTAACTGGTCTTACAGAAACTTTACACTTAAAAATACAAAAACATTCGTTTTACGCTTGCACACACACATATGAAAATCATGCAATGTATGGTAGTCACCAATACCTACACACTAGAATATAAATTGAAGCATTGTTTGTTTACAATGACACAAAGCAGCAAGATCATCACCTGGTCTTATAGAAGTTGGACGGAGTGTACACTGTAGTAAAAATATATTGCTTTATTGAGGTGCAATGGAAATTTATTCAGTTACCAGGGAATGCTTGTTCGCATTGGGCAACTTAAATACCTCCATTATAATATATTTCAGGTACACATGAATTAAAAGGTCGCATAATAAAGCTAAACTGGAGAACTGTCACCTTCTAAGCAAATTAATCGGGAAGGTTTTATTCAAATTTCAATTTTTTATTCAAACATTTTTATCCAACCATTTGATGGTTCAGCAGAAGGTCCTAAAAGCTATTGTTTTGTTCTCGCCCAGCTTAGTTGCTGCTTCTTCAGATGCTTAATCTCCAAAGTCTGGTCCTGGAACATCAGATTTAATGTATTATTGTTGCATATATTACTCAAGAAAGTAAGATAAAGAGTTCTGGTGCTCAGATTAATCTGAGTGAATTCAGGTGTTTTAGTTTATTTTGTTCAATTCAAAAATCAATAGCAAAACATAGTTCAAAAAACAGTAAAATAGGATTTCGGTCGTAGTTGAATATCTCTAGGTTGTGTTTAACGATGGATTCCAGTGAGAGCGGGCGAGTTCAGCATTTTCAATGGTTCGAGCTTCAATATTTCCTGAACTGATTTAATCTCTTCTTTTTGCTGTGAGCTGTGCATTTTCAATTCATTTGAAAAATAAACTCTCAAAGGAAATGAATTGCCATTATTGCAATGATATTTAAAAAAAACTGTAAATTCTGTGTGAAACACAAAAAATTGTAATCTGTATCTACGGATTCTTGGTTTAAAAGTTTAAAAAATCTGTAGAAGTATACATTATTATGTAGATATGGTAACCCTGTTCGAGATGCATCTATCGGTGCTTGCTTACTGGCTGCTATTGAACGCATTAAAACGCGTGCTTTGTCATCTTGGCTCAGGAAACATACCTCATTCGGTCCCAGAATCGAAGCTAGCTGCTCAATCGTATAGGGGCCCATGAATTTATTTAGGAATAAAAATTGTATTTTGTGCAACATTTTTTTCAATTCATCAATATGGGTATCAAACGAAAAGGCTTGACTAGTAGAACATAGTTATTTGTGAAAATTCAAATCCAAAATGGCGATATATGTTTTTTTCAAAACCTCAACAATATGGGTGTCAAATGAAAAAGGCTTGACTAGTAGAATACATTAGATCATGTAAAATCCAAATTCAAAATGATCAATTACTTTTATTTATACAACTCTCGTACAGAGCAATTCCACCCCAAATCTGCTAACCCGACCCTCTACGATTTTTTTGAAACTTGGTACAAAACTACATAAATAACAATTTTCATTATTATTTGACCAATTTAAATTACGACTGATTTTAATAATTAAAATGATTGATCTTTCTTTCAAAAAATTGATCTTTCAACTCAAAAACCAGATGTCTGAATAAAATATGATGTTTGACAAAGTTATTGGGATGGGGGTCTCCGTAGCCACATTGGTTGCGCGTTCGCTTAGTAAGCGATCGATCGTGAGTTCAAAACTCAGGGCCCTCATTGACCATCTTTGTGTTGTTACAGAATAGCTACGTCCACGCAACAATCATCAGCGATGGAGATCGATCCACGGTCGAAATTAAGATCGATTCATCCATACAACTGCTCTGCTCTGCAAGACACATCGGGCTGCTGCTGTTCTATAAATAACTCAACAATGATCAATCAACTGTCTCCGCTGTCCGGTGGTCCAACTGGATAATGGAAGAACAGAAAGAATATTCTTACGCCTAAATGGCTACTGTGTGAATGTACCATATGTAATGGTATAGAAGGAATACTGGCGAATGACAACTGTGTAATGTGCTAATTATAGATATGATAACCATGTGACATGTACACGATTAGAATTCGGCTCTGTTACATCTAAAATGCTAATGAGCCTTGAATAAATAAATGGGATAAAAAAAAGTTATTGGGAAATCAAAAAACCGTTTGAGAAAAACCATATTTTGAATGTACTGTTAAAAAAATCATTCTCTTTATGTCGTCTATAGTAAGTTCTTCTAATATATCGTGCAGGTCTTCATTTGCGTATAGTTCCTGAATATCGGAATAGGAACTCGATGAGATAATAGTCGAAACTTTTCTTCTAACTTTTCGCACTATTTCATCGTCACTACTTCACATTCATTGTCATTGACATAGTTTTTTTAGAGCAGGTACGTTCGGTTGAATCTAAATTTTTATTATCGTTGGCAACACAGTACAATTGACTGAAACATTATTTTTATATGCTTTCTAATCAGCAGTCAGTTGATTTTATTCGGATTCAACAGAAAAGTAGTCCTGAATCGAACCCTCATTCATTTCTATCGTTGCCCGCTTATTTCTCTAGCGCACTGACAGTTCAATTTGAGCCCCACAAGAAACTCGACCCAAATCGCTCTGGAAGACCCCTACTCGCGTTACGTAATCTGTGCACGAAGCCTAATGGAAAATAAATGTTTGAAAATCTCACTGGAAATGATAAATTGAAAGAGGTCTTATCAATGAAACATATGACAAATTTCATGGCAACTCGTCTTGATCTAAGGATTTAATTCAGAGGAAGGAGGAGAAATCCAGAGGAAGAGAGAATCATCTATCTGTACATTTTTAAACCTAAGTCTAAATAGATCATAAAGGATCATCCATTGGCGATTCCACAGTTATGTGTCATCGTGCGCACGAACCCTTAAAACATTTTTATGATCTGTCAATGTTAAAACGTTAGTCAAAATCAACATTTTCATCATGGGGAATTACATGAATGAGGAATGCTTAACCATTTGAGTGCGGAGCAAATTTTGTGAGCATATGCCAAAAATGCGAATGGGTTTGTGTATATTTAAAAAACATCTAATAAACGTAGATAGTTGATAAGCTTACCTAATTTGTGTTAAATAAAAAAGCCTTATATAAAATATAGGGTTTTTTTGTTTTTAAATTTTTCAATATTAACTTCTTTATATATATATATATATATATATATATATATATATATATATATATATATATATATATATATATATATATATATATATATATATATATATATATATATATATATATATATATATATATATATATATATATATATATATATATATATATATATATATATATATATATATATATATATATATATCATTTTTTTATGTAGCGAGAAAGTTATATTTACAAAATTTCATTCACAATTATGGTTCACTGCACAAAACGCGTGAAGTTCTCTTTTACAAATGTTCCCAAAAAACGAAACCCTTCGCTAGAAGGTGTGAAGTTGAAAATGTTAACACAAAACAAGAAGACGCTACATTGCTCCCCGCACTTTTGGCATTTCACAAGAGGAGCCCTATTGCGCTCCCCCGGATTCAAACGGTTAATAATTATTGAAAATTATTACCGGAATTTGGTGGTTGCAAATTGAAGAGCGCTTAATCTAATTTTCAGCCGTTATAATCGTCCCAGCCGGCAGGCTGTGCATAGTTCAACAGTTCGGTTGAAAAGTTTATAAGGTAACACAGTAAAACTATTTTTTTTTTGCAAAATTCAATTTTATTATTCAACGTAATTGCCTTCGAGGGCGATACAGCGATCAAAGCGATCTTGCAACTTTTAATACCATTTTTATAGTACTCTTTCGGTTTTTCCTCAAAATAGGCCTCAGTTTCGGTAATTCGGTATTTTCGGTAATATTCCACAGTTGCAATAGCTGGAGCAGAGTCCGGATAACGTTTGTCAAGCCATGCTTTGGTTTGCACTGTATTTTTTCATCAAAAAGCAATGCTTTATCAATACTCGAAATTCGGATTTTTCCATTTTTTTCACAATAACAAAAGTTGCTTCACTCTCAATGCTGTAACTCACGAACCAATCGACCGATTGCTTTCAAATTTTGACACGTATCCATTGAAAGATGGTGCTTTGTGATAGTCAAGTATATTTTCGCAAGAGGCGCCATCTAGACGTCAACCTTATGAACCTTTCAGCCGAACTGTTAGTGACCAAATTTGAGTCTATATTTTCACTGGCCTTTGCCAACGCGAAGCTTCCTCGCGCGAAGCAAACAAAATATCGTAGCCGCACGTGAATCCATCCGAAATTACCCAATTCAATGAATTGCACGGCTTTCTCAAGAATTGGGCATCTCCCAAACCACATTGTGATTATCATTTTGTAAATATAATGAACTGCAATTTCCGCACGAAACAATTTTGAATGAACCAATCTCGCCCTCGGCCACCGCTCGCTGCACTTTGAAATTTTATAACCGACTGCATACGCACTTCCTGTGCGCTTTTCGCCCGTTCTGAATTCCATCAAAACCTGGCTAAAATTAGTCCATATATACAGAACGTGCCGCCATGAGTTGAATCAAATTACTTCAATCACACCACAGAACACCGGTACGAATGCATCTCACCTCTTCCCGTTTGTCTGCGCGGTTTTCTCTTCCCGGTGCAACACGTGATTGATGTGCTCACTTGCATCCACCATCAACGCATCTCGGAGAGCATGGCTTCAAAACGGTTTCCTTTCGCTGCACCACCAGAGGAGAATCTAACGGCTGGAGTTGGTGGACCAATTTAGAGAAACGCATATTTATTAGATCACAGTCAAGGTTCTGTCGGCCTCATTTCTTCAAGGAACTATCGGCAAAAACCCACATCCGGGGGTAGCGAGCAAGTGCGGACGAAGGAACGGATGAAGTTGAAATTAGCGTCATTGCGCTGCCGCAACGCGGTACGATCGCCAAGCAATGGGGGACGACGCCTGGAAGGAAGAGAACTGAATGCAGTTTTGCATCTCTAATGTTTATTCGTGGTCTCGACTGTGTTTTATTCGCTCACTTGAACTATTTTCCACGCTCAGCTCGAACTGGAAGGGAGCGACAAGCGGATAGCGGGGTGTGTGTGTGTGTATGTGTGTGTGTGTGAATGTCAGGAGATTTTCTCACATCCAGTCGTCACTGCATACCTAATGGCCCCCGAGTCGTTTCCGTTGATTGGCAGTGACAGCCAAGGCTCGGTAGTTTTGTCAATGGGCTTGGGTTCCTCGAAGTGGCGCTGCAACTATCGAAGTTGGTGGAATAATTTCTTACGAATTGTTTCCACATTTCCATGTCGGTATGATTGGGTTCTATCCGTCGTTGAATTATTAGAAAAACCAGTATCGCGCAATCGCCGCGTTAATACGTGCAAAATTGTACAAATCACGCATCACGCGTTCCGCTGAGTGGCAAGAGTGACTTACGACCGGATGTGGCCAGCGCATGGCAACGGTCAAAACACGACGCATGGAACGTTGCGCGCGCGGGTTGTTGGAAAATTGCGTTCTTTCACAATCACCGGTGGAAGCTGCTCGTGCTCTGGTAGAAAGCGAAAAAGAAGCTGAAACTTGCAAAAATAACCGCCGCCGATGGCACAGCCGAAGCGCTATACGGAAAGTAGCCATGATGCAATTACCAGATCGCGATGATTTTCTGCATTTTTATCTCGTAGCCTGCACTGCCGTTCTACGCATAGATGTCCCATGTTCCAAAATCAGCAACTGAGATAAACGTATTCAAAGTTTTCTAGCACATTTGTCTACCAGAAGCTTTAAGCATTTCGGTTTAGAAATACCCCGGATTTTTCGTAAGCAGTGAATTTTGTGAATTTTGATTGTGAAATTTGAATTACTCAATCTTGGTTACAGGCTTAAAAATTCATGGTTAGACAGTTATGTCTAGAATACTAACATGAAACAATTGAACTTGATGTTATTTTTTGAAATACTGGGAACAAACAATATTTGTTTGTGTTTTTTTCGAAAGATCATGCATGAAAACATCGTTTTATGAAGAAGGGAGTGATCTGCACTACTTTGCACAATATAAATCTCGTTGTTATCAGGCATTCGCTAACAAGGTGTACACGTGATCTGTTGAACTTTTTTTTCTATTTGTTTAATAATTAGTTCGTTCTTCCAAGACAGAAATGAGTACATTAGCCCTGCTGAAAGCGTGACATAACATGTTTGTACTTGAACCCATTTAATTGACATGGCTCTACAAAAAGTATACACTCTGTCCAACTTCTATAAGACCAGGTGACGATCTTGTTGCTTTGTGTCATTGTACAATAGTCCAGGAGATGCATTTAAGTGGAAATTAGCATTTAGAGCTCGACAGTTATTCTCTGGACAAAAACTGTCTGAGACAAAATTTTTACATATGATAGAGCGCACATTTTTATGTTATCAAAAATAGGGTGACCAAAATTGCCGATAAAATAAAAAATATAATTTTTTATTTTTATAGATAGAGGTAAACATAGATCGACAATGTTGTAGTCCCAGTTATTTGAGACATCCTCGTAAAACACAGTTTTTTTCTATCTCTTGAAGTAATCGATATAGAGTCTTTTTTCTAAGTTAAGTTAGGGTCACCATGAAAAAAACTGTTTTCTTGCTCTAATTTTCATATTTCAAATTCTATATCAAAACTGTCTTTGAAAGACTTTTAGAACATACTAATAAAACATTTTGCGATGCAGAACTTGTCAATATCTCAACTTTACTCAAAGTTAATTGTATTTCTTCCTAAAAAACACGCTCTTTTCATTTGTTTGTCATTCTTTTTGGGGCAAATATAAAAAATATTTGTTGACGAAATTTGAAAGAACAAATTTCGTTAGACAAAAACTGTCTTCGACAAAGTTACATATGACAGAGCGCTCATTTTTATGTTATCAAAAATAGAGTGACCAAAATTGTCGATGAAATAAAGTATCTAACTTTCTTATCTTTATAAATAGAAATAAACATAGTTTGACAATGTTGTAGCACCAGTTATTTTAAACAACTTTGTAGAACAAAACTTTTTTCTGTCTTTTGATATAATCGAATTAGCGCTTTTTTCTAGGTTGCATCAGGGTGACCATGAAAAAACGGGGTTAATTGCTTTAACTTTTATATTTCAAATTCTGCATCAAAACTGTCTGCGTACGACTTTTAGAGCTTATCATCACCAACATTTTACGATGCAGAACTTGTCAGTATCTTAATCCTACTCAAAGTTATTGATGTTTTTTTACCCGAAAATTCATGATTTCAATTTTAATTTACTCAAACACGCAAAATAACATAATTTTGGAAATAACACATCATGTACAGTGAAACATGCTCTTACAAATGCCGCCAATATAATTTGTTTATGTTTGCCCCACAAAGAATGACAAACAATTGAAAAGAGCGTATTTTTTGGTTGAGATATTGACAAGTTCTGCATCGCAAAATGTTTGTATTAGTAAGCTCTAGAAGTCTTTTCAAGACAGTTTGCATGTAGAATTTTAATTATAAAAGTTAGAGCAACAAAACAGTTTTTTTCATGGTGACCCTAACCTAAATTAGAAAAAAGACTCTTTATCGATTATTTCACTGTGTTCTACAATGATGTTCCAAATAACTGGGACTACAACATTGTCCAACTAAAAGATAAAAAAAGACCTCTATCTATAAAGAAAAGACAGTCATATTTTGTATTTTATCGACAAGTTGGGTCACCCTATTTCTGATAACATCAAAATGTGCGCTCTATCATATGTAACAACTTTGTCTAGAACAGTTTTTGTCTAGAGAATAACTGTCGAGCTCTAAATGCTAATTCCCACTTAAATGCATCTCCTGGACCATTGTGCATTGTGAACAAACAATGCTTCAATTTATATTCTAGTGTGTAGGTATTGGTCACACTGCACGATTTTCATATGTGTGTGCAAGCGCTGAGCGTAAACGAATGTTTTCGTATTTTCAACTGTCAAGTTTCTATAAGACCAGTTACATTTTCCGTTGTTTTAGTTGTTTTGATCAATTGAGGGGCTCAGAATGCAAGGGGTGTAAGTGACTTGATCGATTTCTCTTCATCAACTTTTTATTTAGTTAATAACTCAACTGCAAAAACATTCCAATTTAAGTTTGCTATAGAATCCGATAGATGAGGTTCCGACCTATTTTCCACATTGGTAAATACAGCTGAGATTGTATTTGCAGCTAAGTTATGACTTAAAGAGAGAGTCGATGTAGAGAAATCGATCAAATCACTTACACCCCTTTCATTCTAAGCCCCTCAATTAAATCTGGAAAATGTCGAAGGGAAAAGTCCTCACGGAGAGAGAAGGAATACAAATTGATGTATTTCACCAAGAAAATGTTGGTATCAGAGAAATTTCTCGTCGGATTGGACGATCCAATCAAGTAGTGCTCAGTTATTTGGCGAATCCTCAAGGATACGGTATGAAGGAGAAAGCTCCACATAAATCGAGGTACTCTGATCAGGATAAGCGGGAAATAGCTAGAACAGATTCGAATACCTCAAAAGAGGGCTTAAAAGGTTAAAACTCCTCATCTTACACCATCTCACATCGGAGGACGTCTGAGTTTTGCCAAAGCTCACATTAACCGACAGTGTCACATGGTATGTTGTGACGAAGAATGTTTCCAAAAGAATACATTTTGCTATATACCATAACGAAAAGTTCTTCAATGTATAGGTTATCTTCACTGACGAAAAAAAGTTCAATTTGGATTGTGCTCATGGTTTCAACGGGTACTGGCGTGATTTACGGAAGAAGGAACAGTATTTTTCAACCAGGAATTTTGGTGGAGGCTCTTGCATGGTTTGGGCGGGATTCTGTGCAACCGGAAAGCTCAAGATAGCTTTCACATCATTCCAGGATTACATACATGTTCTGGAATTCTCCTACCGTTTTAGCGTGAATATCGTCACAAAAAATTCACATTCCAGCAAAACAATGCTACTATTCATACCAGCAAGTAAACTAAGCAATGGATTAAGAACCAAAAACTTAACTTTTTGGATTGGACGGCTGGCTCTCCAGACTTGAATCTTGTTAAAAATCTTAGGGGGATCCTTGTACGAAGAATCTACAAAAGAAAAAACGGTACACCACGATTAAAGAGCTCAAGGTTGTTATTTCAGAAACCTGGAAAAATATCGAGAAATTCGTTCAGCAGAATTTGGTAAATAGTATTCCAACACGAATTTTCAAGGTTATTAGTCGAAATGGCAAGGTTACCAATTAGTTTTGAATTTTTCATTGATAATACTTATTAATTTTGAAGTAGTCTTATAGAAACAGCTGAAATTATCATATTTAAGCACTCTTTTGAAAGAAAATGACGTAAAATATACTTTATTCTAAGCATTCAACAATGTATGAATGTATCCTGTTGAAATTCTGACTGTTTGTGTTGCAACGAAATAGAATCAGGGTGGTCTTATAGAAGTTGGACAGAGTTATGGATAGAATATCAACATGGGAAAATTGACTATAATAAACTATAACTTTTTTTGTGTTTTTCCGGAAGACTAGGCATACAAACATCGTTTTATGAAGAAAAGTGGGACATGGGACATGGGACAACTATGCGTAGAACGGCAGTGCAGTTGTCGTCGGCAGCTGGTGTCAGGTTGATTTTTTTTCACGTTAGTGGCATTCCATCTCGTTTTCTTCACAAAAATGGATAAACTTCCGCTCCTTCAAGTTTGAACTCATCCAAAATTGCTTCTTAATCTTTTGACTGATATAAGATGATCCTGAATGACATGTTCTGTCCAACGAACAGAAGGCCTTCAACATTTTAATTTTACGTTTGACATTTGTTTGAAGCCTGCTCCAGTTGTCATTTGGTCGCATAAAGTAGGACATTTCTTTGCAGAGAAATAACGTACAAAAAAGGGAGGGATGTCATTTTGTAGGTTTTTTACCTTACCTTACTGCCGTTATACGTATAGTTGTCCCATGTTACTTCCTGACGATCTTCACTTTTCTTCATAAAACGATGTTTCTTTGCATAATCTTTCGGAAAAACACCCAGTATATCAAAAAACAACATCAAGTTCAATTGTCCCATGTTGATATTCTAGGCATAACAGTCCCACCATGAATTTTCAAACCCGTAATCAAGCTTGATTGGTTCAGTGAGGGGATCTCATCACATTTCATTAAACAATAATATAGTGCTTATAAAAAACCCGGTGTATTGCTAAATTGAAATGCTTAAAGCTTTTGGTAGACAAATATGCGAGAAAACTTTGATTCTCAGTTGCTGATTTTGGAACATGGGACAACTATGCGTAGAACGGCAGCTTTAGGCAAGAAAAAAATTCATGAAAATTATTTATTCGTCAGTTGTTCAAATGATTTTTTTTTGTGATACCACCCATTTGATGGTTTTGTCACATTTCTTCAGTATACCTTTGATAAATTGAACGAAGGGACGAAAATTCGGACACTATGGTAGATTGATAGTTTTGTCAATGAAATTGTACTTGTTCTCCTTATACCACTTAACTTTTCCATTTAACAATGAAATCCCAAGTGATGAAATCTTTTGTTTTCTCTTTACAACTTCAGATCCCTTGTCAAATCATTTCCCTGCCTACTCGCAAAACCCTCCCTCCCTATGCTTGGCTTTTTACCAGCTGGAAAGGTGGTGGAACAAGATAACAAATACGGTTACCAGCAGTACTGTGCAGAGAATGATGAGTGGTATCATGCTGTGGAGTCGAAAAAAAAAATCATTGTATTAAGAGTCGCCGGCGGAAAAAATTTACGGACTCCGACTCCTAGTTAATAGACCCAATAAAATGAAAATATTTAGCTTAACAAAATTCTATTTCATGATAAGGAAATTTTGATTTAAATTTTGTATATTATGTTCATATTAAGAGATGCCTGATATCCTGACAAACATATCTATTTTGCCTAATTTTTGTACTTTTTACTTTATCAGAATAAAACCTATCCGTGAAAAACTACTAGGACCTCTGTCAAAGTTTTCTTAGTTGAAAATAAGAACGGTCCACACGTGTTTAATGCATACATAAAAACATATTTTGTCCTAAAAGGATTTTTCGATATTTTATTTCATTGTAAAGTTACAGCCCAAAGTATGAGGTCACGTCAATGGATATAGTATTGCTGTACGAATTTACAAACGCGTTTTTCTCGAAACCTGTTTTTAAGCTGTGATATCGATATCTCAGGATCTACTGGACCGATTAAGTTGAAATTTTTATCAGCACGTAAAAATGAATTATCTGAATGACTGTTCGATACATACCATGTGGACAGAAAAAGCACGATTTCAGACACCCCTTTCCCCTCCGTGAACAAGCGTGGACATTTCTTATACCCCACCCCTTTTGTCCACGTGGACATTTCTAATTTTTTTTGGAAAAAAAATCATGAAAATATTTGAATTGCGTTTGAATTTTGTTTCATTTCTATTTTTTGTTTAAAACAAAGCAAGAAAATTTAATGGTTAAAACAAAGCGAGAAAATTACTTCAAGATATTTGTTGTATGTTGAATTTGAATACCTTCGAAATATCTTCGAATATCTATGATGTTCAATGAATAAAGATATGATCAAAAAATGTCAGAGGTAGTCAGAAGCCTCGATGTTACTTGATATGTTTTATGGGTCTATCCGCATATTTTAGCGTTATGTCATTGGTGCACAACGCCATAGTATCGATTTGTTCTTTATTCTTTGACCTACAACATTACCCGGGAAGTTTTTTGTATCGCTCTTCAGTTTCTTCCGAATTCAATTTATGTTGTCTTCGGCTAGCTTTTATGTGTAAAAAATGCTATTACTGTTTCTGGCAATCCTGCATCTCAAAGTTGTTCAGCCTTATCGTTATGAATTTACGAATTGGTCTGCAGTGAATTGCTTCACACTCGTTTGCGTGAAGCTCCTGTTTTACCAGCATTCCAAGATAGCAAAGCACACTTTCTTTTAACTCACGCTAGTCGATAATCTAAAAATGCTACAGTAAGTGCATTCGATAGCTTCGCCCAAATGTTTGTCGAGCCGTTCTACATTGTAACTCTCAAAAAGCTACATCACGCACATTCTCTGCAAGGAATTCAATTTCCCAACAGCATTGCTGGCTCAAAAAGTCACGATGATATACTTGTAATAGTAATATTGCCATCAAGCTATTCAAGTTAGAAGAAGTTTCGAAGTGTGATATAATTTAAGATCGTTCAACACCCAAGTTGTCGCTCCAACTCAAAGTCGTCTAACATTGGCCCATTTCAGAGCCCATTCACCTAGCTGACCCGCAGATTCATCATTTCATTGAAATAAGTTTGGACTTGGTATATGCTATTTGGTATCGTCTTAGCAACAATGATACACCCTGCCTCTACAGAACACAAAACTAGGCTGGGTAGTGTACCTATGATCTTCCTGTGTAATTTCTTGGGAAATATTTGGCTGGTCGGAAGCCCGCGCCGATTTGAAGGAAAACATTTTCTGCCGGTTTGTTCCACAATATTCCGTCAAAAAACTACCATTGTGTTTTTTATATAATCCAGAAAGTCGCAGTTATGGGGGGACCCTGTCTGGAAGGTCGGAAAATAATAAACTTTCGTGATTTTTTTCAGATGTTGGGAATAAAGTGAAGTGTTCGGGTGTTTTGGTTATCGTTTAAGCTATATTTGAAGATGTATTTTCCATTTATTTGAGTGATAATGATTATTACGCTGTAGACAGCTGGATGCGTAGATGTTGTCTGAAAAACGATTCCTTGTTGGTGGTATGGGTTCTGAAGCAACGGGGTGTCGCAGAACGAATCCCAATGAATATTTTGAAACATTAGGACAATACCTAAAATGTTACATAGGGTTTTTTAAAAATTCGAAAAATTTCCAAAATGGCGGCCATTTTTGTTAAAAGTGAGGTTTTTTTTAAAAACTCTCTGTTTAGAAGCCCAGAAAAAATCGAAAAAAAGAGCTATCAAAAAAACAGCAATATAAAGCTTAAGATAATTCATATTTATATGCTGATAAAAATTTCAGCCAAATCGGTCGAGTAGATCCTAAGATATCGATACCACCAGTTGAAAAAAACATGCTCTCGAGAAAATCGCGTTTGAAAATTCGTACAGCAACACTATATCCCTTGAGGTGACTTCATACTTGTGGATGTTACTTTCCAACGAAATCAAATATCGCGAAATCCTTTTAGGACTAAGGGCATATGCTTCCCAAAAATTCAAAACACAAAAATTTGATTTTTTTGATTTTCCAGTGGAACAGCGCATTCCAGCCAAACTCCAAAATAGTTTGCCGGAATGTCAAAGAGACATGAGGCCTTACATCATATTGATTAATACTGAACGGATCCCTGGCCTCGATTCGTCCAGTAGGGAGCTTTATTATTGTTATTAAACAGAATTCCTTTCCAATTCCACCAGACACAGAGCATAACTTTCTTCGAGAAAAGGCCGTGAGAGTAGCCGTGAGAGTAGTTTTTTCCATTCAAAACTGTTGTCACAACTTGCAACAAGAACGGTAAACGAAAGCTGGACAGAAACCCGCAACTAAGAAAACAATGTCAACCATTTCTAATACCATAATACTAACAGTAGGTAGCGATATCGTCATCCTGGTGGAATGACGATATCGCTAACAATGGCAAAAAAAACCGATCGCTCACAATTCATGTGTGGTACTCACAGAATATAGATTTCAACGAAGAAGATCAACAGTTGGTGTTCTGCTCTCGTAGGATACGGACGTATCTCTCTCGTGCGCTACCATTGTTGGGAAGTATCTGTTTTTTTTTAATAGATTGTTACTTGGGACACTTCACTAATCTTTTTTAATTTTCCTTTGCAGATACTACTAGGGTACCGAACGGTGTCGGAACCAATTACCTGCTGGTGCGAGCTCTTCTTCGGGGGAATTCCCGACAGGCAGCATTTCATCTAGAGGTCGGTCAAGTGCAGCAGGAATTGCACTTTTGTGGAAACTCGAAACAGCAACTTCAATTATCTGGGACTCGATAAAGGACACAATAAGGTCAAGTAGGTTTAAATAGTTATAATTTTCTAACAATGGACGGGGACGAGTATATTCCTCTTGACCCGTCTATTGAAATGATAAATCCCCATCCCCCGCCCTCCTTCATGCTGAATCCCCTTCCCCTGCTATTCTTCAAGAAAATGGTCCATATTTAGCTTCCGATATAAATGCCCCACCAATCCCTGCTATTTAAAAAGTTACCCGATCTAAGGCTCACCCCGAGGGCAAGACAGGACCATACATCGTTTCTTTAGGTGTAAGTCTAAGCCGATTGACGCCATTGAAATAGCGAAAATTTTAAAGAATTTTTCTGCAGTTGTCGAAATTATTAAGGTTAGTGAAGATTTTGGAATGTAAGAAATTGCATTCCGTAGCTATCAATGACTCGAAGAAAGTGTATACTCCATCAGACTCGTTTCGGGTCACTTTTGTCAGCTCAGCTCTTCCCGATATTTTAGCCATTGATAAAACTCGTCTACCAGTGCGCCTTTTCATCCCGCGTCCCATGAACTGTCTTGAATGTAAGCTATTTGGACACACAATGTCCTTTTGCTGTAATAAATTATGTTGTGGTAAATGCGAACAGGATCATGCCGATGATAAATGCCCGAAACTGAAAATTAAGTGTATTCATTGCGATGAAGCTCCACATGACCTATCCATATGCCCAGCATAAAAACAGCGTGCGGAACATATCAAGCGTTCTTTGAAAGAACGCTCTGAGCAGTCCTACGCTGATATTTTGAAAAAGTCTCCTAACCTAAGACACAGGGAATTATTTTGCTATTTCGCGCAATGATGAACCTGTTGTAAACGCTCCTAATGCAGGAAGCTGTTGGGCTTCACGAGGAAATCCTGGGAAAAGACAAAGACAGTCCATCCTATCTGAGTACTTAAATACATCAGTGGCCCCCCAAACTAGAACGCCAATTTTGAAGAAAACCGTGGCAATTGAACAGATGCCAGTACCTCCTGGTCTACGCGCTTGCTCTTTTATCCAGAGGCCCTCAGTACCCCCTACTATCCAAAGTCCTGAATTGCAACAACCTCCCAAACTAATTCCAGCAGTAATACCCAATTTTCGCAATCTAAACAACAGCCATAAACCGGGATGTTAGCGTTATCAGTCCTTGTAGAAGGCATTTTGAATGCTCTAAACGTTAGCGAACCTCTCGATATTATCGGTCCTCGGTAGTTTTTGCTTCCGAACGGCAGACTCACATTCTAAAGACGGAGCGGATACAATATCGTTGCTTGCGTATTGCTTTGGGTTGCATGCAATCGACTCATACGATGAGTCTTGAGGTACTGGGTGGAGTACATCCTCTGCCTCACCGATTTATAGAATTATCATACAGATATCTCATTCGATGTAAGATTATGAATCCGTTGGTAATTGATAATTTCGAAGAACTTCTTCAATTGAATCCAGAGTGATGGTTCACCACTTTATATGTTGAGTTCCGTTCACAAGGATTGCAACCTTCGTCAAGCATCAACAACCAAGACTGTCTATCGTCTAAGAAGGCACCATTTTTGAGCGACAAATAACCAATCATGAACTTTTTTGTACTCCTCGTAGTTATGTACTCTCCAATTGGCAACACAATTGGAGAGAAGATCATTTGGGTCGCTGGTTACTCACAATTATTCTCAAGGTTTCGACGAACGGTTCAAGGTATTGCATGTAGGTCGGGACTTCATTCGCGTGATGTCCCGCCTCATGTCTAATCATTACTTGTTAGATGCACATCTGTATCGCATTGGGATCGTTGATAGTAATAATTGCGTTTATGGTGATGGTTATCATGACATCGATCACGTGGTCTGGTCTTGTATAAACTTTAATTTTGCCAGGCCTCATCTATCGGATTCACTCAGGTCACTAGGAAGGCAATCTGACTTACCGGTTAGAGACATCTTAGCTAGTCGCGACCTTAACCTTATGCTTCCTCTTTACCAATTTCTCAAAGAAATTATATCTCAGTTTGATTCCTTCCCTCCTCATCAAACCAAACTACCCCACTCGCCACTCCATCCTAATCCTGTCCAATTAATCTAGTGTTAGATTTAGTTATTATTAAATTGTTAGTTGTAAGTATATAGAAAATAAGTTATATTTTAAGGTGAAATATGACTCTGTAAACGTTAGATAATAAGTAATAGAGTCTGATTAATAAACGTTTTTGGAAAAAAAGAAGAAGATCAACGATCGGAGAGAACTATGGATGACCGGTAATCTCAGAACCTTTTTTCACAGTACCAGCAACTGCTGAATTGGTCGAATCAATTAGAAACGAGAAACGAAAAACATTTTACGTGTCCACGTGGAAATTATCTCTACCCCCTTCCCCCTCACCGTGGACAAGCGTGGACAGTTTCGTAACCCCTAGTAGCTGATTAAAAACTCGTCACGTGACAGTTTTGGATTTCACCCTGAAACCATGTCTGTAGTTCAGCAGCAGCAACAGCAGCATCCGAGTTGCGTGCGCAACTCTATCCAAATGGCATCATCAGCCCAGATCTACTGGTAGCCGCTGCAGGGCATCAGCAATCAACGCTGTAACGCACTGCTCACTCTCGGGCAACAGGTGAACGGAACGGAAACAACCACCACCCGGAGAGGACCGGTTGCAACGACAGAGAGTTGTTTGGTCCGCTGAGATAATCACCTCCTTTCGACGCGTATCACAAGCACACGTCGTGCGTCTCCGACAGGACATTGAACCACTTTCGATCGGCGCGGAAATGTTGAATGTCACAGCCTAGATTGCAACGGCTGCCACCAATAGACTGGATTTTATCGGCCGTGGCTCGGTGCTGGAAGTGAGTGAGAGAAGTGGGCATTTGACACATCCGCTTGTCTAGAATATTGGGCTAACTAATCAACTGCAAAATGAATAGCAAAAGGCGCGATCAGCGGCGGATCATTTCATTCGGCGTGAGCGCATTTTCTCTAAAATTAATGCATCATCTACACTCGAATGATTCGCTCACTTTTTGGAAAGGAAATTTCCATCAAATTGTAAAATTTCCCCTCGAAAAAAGCCGAATGCGCATACCCAAGTGATCGATCGCCGCCCAAACAACATCGGAGCATTTTCCGCTTCAATCACCGGCGATCGCAACGGTGTCCTCTTCCATCAAAGCGACGCGAAATGAAAATCCGCTTTTCTACACGTGTGGGGGAAAACTCTCCCTTTGTGTGGGCGCACGGAATGTAGGGTGCGAAAATCGAAAGAAATCGAAATTGAATGCACACGAGACGAGCTTTGTGTTACTTTGTGCAAGTGCACATTGTCTGTAATTATGAGGGAAGGAAGAAGGAAAAAGTGCAAACCATGCAACTGGGGGGGCTATCATCTTCGTCACCACCACACTCACACACATAGGTGCGGGGTTTTCCGCCACATCTGCCAAAACATTATCACTACAAGCGGATCGTATCCACGCCGGCGAATAATTAATCATTATGAATGATTAATTGGATTTGTGAATAGATTAATCGCGCGCTGCAGCAGCACAGAGTCGAAGCATTGAAAGTTAGAAACGGCGGATGACGGCACTGTTGCTGCTGCTAAAAGGGTGCCCGTTTCAAGTGTATAAGATGAACACATTTGCATGTCACGGGGAGATTTTTCATCACACCTGGAGCTCGTCTCGAAACATAAGCCCACTAATCCGATGCTCGAGTTAATTAGGCTAGAATCGAGCGAAAGGAAACGGGTGTTTAGTAGATAACGTTCGTTAGAACGATTATGTTGAGAGCTTTTTCGCGATTCGGGGATGTGCGTGTGGAAAATATATGAGATGTGTTATCGTTTTCCATTGAAACAAGTAGTTAAGTATTAATAATCTCTCGTCTTATAAAGAATTGCATACATCGTGCTCTGTATAGACTTTTTAAGATAATTTATAACTGCAAATATTTTTCAGGGACGGTCAAGGTTGATTTGGTTCAAATCGCACTGTGAATTTTATTGAAAATTTCTTGATGATTCGAAGGACTTGTAGTCGTAGACAAAAACCATAGTTCTCAAGAAATCTAGAAATCTAGAAGCAGTAGGTGGATCACATAGACACTTCTCCCCTCTCTCTAAGGGGTGGCTGTCATACAAATAAAACACAAACTTCTGCATAACTCGAGAAATAATTGGGCCAAATTTGGGATGTGAAGGTTTTTGGGTACGAGAAATGTTTCTATGATGGTATGACACCCCTCCCTCCTGTGGAATGAAAAAATAGTAATTAAGGTTAACCTTATTTCATAACATCTTGTAACATCATAGTCCTACCTCAATTTTTTTTTCCAAAATTGTCAAAAAAAAAAGTGCTGTGGAAATCTTCTGCAATGTTGTATATATAGCAGTAAGTTCCAATGTTAGTAGATTTTTTTTTTGCCTAGTGTATCCCAAAAACTCTTGTGAATGATTCATATGTATAGTTTGGTCACTTTTTTGCCGACCGCTCAAAATCTGTTTTTGGAACAAAATCGTTGCAAGAAATTCAAATATTTTTCATCGTCGTTGATTTTGTACTAAACATATTAGGGTGTGCAGAACTGCCTTAAAAATTTGCGGTGCGATAATTGTTTTTTGAATCATTCATCATCGAAGACGAAGGGGTAATTTTTCATTCACATAAAAATATTTCTGCACTGAAAGGTCCTACAGGAAAATTCTAGAAATCAAATTAAACTGGATGATAAGGTTAATTGGATTTGCTATTGACTTTGATGAAATATAAAATATAAAATGATGTGCATCCCATCTTCATGCGCTGATTTTTCACGTAGTTACGGCAGTTTACAATTTTGACTTCGTACTCTGTTCCTCATTTTCTATCCATTCGTGCAAGCCGTAAGGTGTTCCTCTAACACGAACTAGAAAATCAGGCCTAGAGACAACACGAGTAGGCTACAGGGATGGAGGTTTTCACAGCCAAATGAGTTACGTTTCCGCTTACTAAGCGAGCTTTCGTAGGTTCAATCCCAGTTCAATTGTCAGTGGAAAGTCCATTGGCTGTATGAACATGAAAGTAGAAAGCCTCTTTAAAAAATGGGTGGGTTATATCTATGATATAACCGCAAGATTGACGTGGGACTATCTTAGCTTAGCAATCATTGATTTGTATTCATTAAATTTTTGATTGAAACAATTTTCGAATTCAATTGAATTCAATATATTTGCTTTGTGAGTAAAGAAATTGAATGAATGCCATGTAAAGTCAATTTATGCATTATGATAGATTATGTTCTTCGTTACAAGTAAATTTAAAGACAGTCCTTTTACGTTTGGTTTAGGAATTATCAAACGATTATTTTATTTTACATTTCCCTCTGAAGTCTGCATCTCTTAATTGTACGTACTTCTCGAAACGCGAATATGCTTGATTTGATGAACTTCAGGCACTAAGTTTCGATTTTGACATGTACCTTGAACGCATATTGTTTAGTCTATAGGAGTTATCGCAGCAAATGGTTATCAACATTTTGCCTGATCATCAAATGGTATGCGTAGAAATTCAATGAGCAGAAGATATGAAGGCATATCCTTCAATGCAATCTTGAATAAGCGAACCAAAGCGTTGTGTTCGTACCCGTTTTTTGTAATCCGTGTTAGGAAAACACTTTTCGGAGTGCAAAAGAAACATGCGGGTGCAGAAGTACCCCCGGCATGCATGAATCAACTACTTCAACTTCTACTTTTTATACTATAGAGGTTTTGAACTTGAAAGTTTATTCGCCCATAATGTCTGCACGATTTTCCCACATTCATAAGTCTAGAAGACCGTGTTAATGAAACATATTTTAGTCTGCAGAAAGGCAAGTGAGTACAAAAGTACTCGCAGTTTGCATTTATTTGCAAAGCCGATTTCCCCAGACACCTTAGTTTAGAAGTCTGTATTAGGTAAACACATTTCAGTCGAAACAAAAATACCCCCGACTTGCATGAAGTTGTAATGCCAATTTCCCCATGCTCCATGGATTAGAAGTCTGTGTTAGGGAAACACATTTCAGTCGGAATAAAAATACCGCTGACTTTCATGTATTTGCAATGCCGATTCCTCCAAAACTGCTTGGTTTTGAAGTCTGTGTTAGGGAACACATTTCGGTGAGAACAAAAGTCCCCATACTTTCATGTATTTGCAATGCCGAATTCCCCACGGCTGCTTGATTATGATGGCTGTGTTGGGGAAACCGTAAATCGGGCCAATAAAAACGAGGGAGTTAGGGCGTTTAGATAACGCTTCACATGTTACAGTTATTCAATTGTTTATCTAATAAAAAATAACATTTTATTAAATGCGATAGATGCGTAGAAATATTCCTTATCAATTGATGCAAACATCTTTCCAATCCAGTAAGAAATGTTCGAGTTATAAGCATTCGGAATCTTTCATTTTTTCCAGCATGTTCTGTGTTTAGGTTTTCATTTTACCCCCCATATACTCCGGTTAGACGTAGTCCCACGTCAAAAAAGAAGAAAAAGGAGCAGCGGACACACTCGTATCCAAACTAGAGAACATTCAAGAGCTCGCCACGGGTAGGATGAAGTCATTTGTTATTTGTCTGTTGAAAAGCGCATTTTGAGTTTACCTCAAAGCAGAATACAAGCTAAGTGGGTTCATCGGAAAAATGAATTAACAAAAATAAGATGTCGGGATTGTCGTTTTGATAATAAAACGCAATATTTCAGTGATTCTTAGATTGAATTATTCGATTATTTATCATTATTATTTTTAAGTTGAGGGGAAATATTTCAGTAAGACGTGCGAATCTACCTCACCAAAAAATATAGTTTAAAAACAGTCAATTTCAGTTATTTTCAATTTCAGTCACAGTCATTTTCAACAGCAAATTAAAATTTGCGTCGCTGATATGAAATGTTTTTATATTATCTCATATTGTGCTCAATAATTTCGAGAAAGTCGTTCGCGTTTTGGTACAGTTTTGCTATAGCAGTTATTGAAAAACATCGTAAGAAAAGTAGCGCAGCGCTAGTTTGTGCTGAAAAGAATGAATCACGGCTCAAACTAAATCAAAATTTCAAAATCATAGTTTGATTTTCTATTCTGCTCAGATATTTTTAACGAAATTCGGACATATAATTATTTGCCAACAAACAGCATTTTATGAATAAACAGAACAGTCCTACATAACATCCCACACTTTTTTATACTTGCTTTGTACGAATGTACGAAAGAGTGAGTGAACTGCTCAAAAGAACTGGTTCACTTAAGTGAACGGTTGATCACTGAACGGTTCATTGAAGTGAATCGTTTTGCCCATCTTTACGTATATGGTTAAGTGCTCCTTCCACCTGGGACTTTTTTTTCTGTGCGGCTGTACAAATTTCCTTCATATTAGTTAAGTGCAGATAAGGCGCATGGTGGATAGCAATACGGAGAAAATCTGAATCTCGGCAATGTAGGACATCAACCGAGTGTTGTAGAAACTCAACCGATCCATATCCGTGGCTGTCGAGGCATGCGTTCGACGTGTTTCTGTGAGGAATAGGTTTTTTGAATTGGTATCTGCACTCAACTGCTGATTCGATTATAAATGTGTGTAGCGGCCAGTTGCAGAGAAGCAGATTGTTCCGTAAATGGTATGTATTCGATGAAAATTTCGAGAATCATATTCAAAATAAGGTGTTCAAATCCCACCCAAAATCAGTTCCTCCTCTCGAGGCCGCAGATTTTAGGAAGCAACTGCGATGAGTGTTGCCTTATCGCATCTGTTTTGTTTAGGAGGAATGTACTGCACAGTTCAACGCCTCTTTAATACAAACAAGGAAGGCAAGCATCTGTTTGGTTCGAACATGGTTAGTCCGTTCTGCCCAAATATACATGGTTGACGTAACTACAAACATTACTCAGTGATGAAAAATGTTTTTTTCTTGTTAAATAATTATGACTAATTTATATAAAATAATCTGCCTAGAATATTAACGGGACATGTAAACCAAAAAAAAATTATCGTTTCATATTTTTGAATATTTTTATTGAGCGAATAAAATTTACAATAGATACAATCTCTATAAGGAATTAATATTTAGATGCTGAAGAGACTTTGTGAAAAAGATTATGATTTTTGCAAGTTTCATCATGAAATTTGTCAAATTTCAGATCAATTATATATTACCATATTATCATAGCATTTATAACATGATTTTTCTGTTGTCCAAATCTTGATCATCGTTGAAAACCCCTATCGACTGATGCCGATACTCCCCCAATACCGATACTTTTACACCATTTCATCTCCCTAATTATAATATCTGTAATCTTTATAAACTGGTTTTTTTTACTAATGCCCCTTTGAATCTCTGGAACGAACTATAATATAAGACTGTTGTGTTTCTCCTAGACTAGCTTTTCATTTTTCAATGTACTCCAACGCAGTATCATGCACAATCATCAGAAATTCAGCCTCCAGTATTTCATCTGAATCAATTAGTCCTACTTCAAGATAACGTCCCTCAGTAAGGGCGCCAGATCAAAAAACATATAATTTTTTTATGGAATAGCTTTCACGTTAAAAACTATTTCTGCTGCCAACAGATGTTGACGGACGAACGGACACAATTTGCATACCAATTAAATTGGAAAGTTTCTGCGAATTGTTCGATATGTTTTTCGTTACGATTCTCTAATTTATAAATGGTTTAAATTAACAAAAATATGAAGCATGCCCATTTTCTCACACATTTGTTCTGAGAATTTTTGTGCTTACCAGCCTGTGCTTACTATACCAAGGATCGAGTTGAGTCGTGAGGTATAATTGTTATATAACAGTGCATACGTGCGTAAAGTGCTCGCTCAAATTACAAATGCAGTGTTCGTTATGAAGACAATGTGAAGTGAGAATATTTGCTAGTTAATCCCGCCCGTTTATAACTTATTGGGTATAAATAAGCCGTTCGTGATTTTTTAATGCTCATTCTCGTTCCAACTAGCAAGCAGTAGGCAGTAGTTTCTCTGGTGTCACACATATCGGTTTTTGCTCGATACAAAGTTCAAGAGTAAAATCATTTCGGAGGATCGAAAAAAAATCTTTGTCGAAAACAAATGGTCAGTAATTGCGACAAATAAGCCTACACCTGGATTAGCAACCACCCTTGTTTGCAAGCCCACTCAAGTGGAAGCGATACTCATAATTACTCACGAAAAACGCCTGAAGAGGAATTGTCTGAAGCATTTCTTCACAAAGCCTTTTGCGACTGACATGAACAAGTCCATTTGATTTTGTAGAGATGAAACTTGAAATAAAAATGTTCTTCAACTTCTATGCCCTTCAATTGTGCGCCATAAAATTATGCTTCATGTGTGATTCTCACGGGTTCATCACGATCAAATTGCTTCAATCATAGTTTCTTAAATTTTACGCACAGGTCGTTTAGGGTATCGTTGAATGAACAACTATTCACCGAGGGCTCCGCAGGGCAGTCACATGAGTCAATGAGAAGATCATGACTAAAAAGAAGATGCTGATGAAGGAAAGGAAGAAATAGAAGGGTGAATAGAAAAGAGATTTGAAAGCATTTCTGTTCAGCTCGCCATTCGAAAATCTTTCTTCTACATGTTATTCGAAAAAGACCATTAATGGTGTTTGAAATGACCATTAGATTGAACTTCCAAAAGTTATTTTTGAAACCAACACATTACAAAATTCATATCACAAAATTGGTCACAAGGATTAAAAATATTATATCAGGATAAACATTTGATTTTCTTGAAACCAAAACTTTCCAATATATATTTTATTTAATGTTTTTCGACACTGACATTTGAATGAAAGGCAGTATTCTGACTAGAATTATATCCTATAGTTAGTTGGAAGAATTAATACTTTATTAAGCAGCAACAATCGTTGAAAAATATCAAACAATGTTTTAAATATTTATATATTTTTTAATTTTTTTTTTATGAAAGAAAGCAAACGATGGCCCAATGTTTAGATAACTCAAAGTCAACTTCGGAAACAGCTCTGTAATATTTCTCAACATCGTTAAAATGTCAACCGATTCCATGTTGGCCGTAAATGCGATTAACATTGTTCATTTTGAAGCTCCTATTTCCGATAACGCATTCCGCGACGACTCATTTTTCACGGTCGTCGCGTACACTATCCACCGCTAATAAGCTTTACAACGTTCAGGATGTGTCGTATTCAGTTACGCATTCTCCAATCAAAACATTCCCTTCCAATTTTTTTTGAGGGATTGCTCTGTGCTTTGAGCAATATAAAACAAAAATATTTTGTCAAAAGTAAGAGCGATTACAAATGTACACAAAAAAGTAAAACAATTTTATTTTAAGAAAATTAAATTTTTATTGAAAAATAAAAAAAAAGATGGAAGCAACGATATTTTCGGTGAATGCAATATGCATCATGATGAGATAAGCAAACGATTGACAACGTGATAACAGTAAAGAATGAACAAAACAACACCAATGATTTTTCCTGTTTAAAAAATCTTTTTCCCATTAAAAGTTTTCCATTGACGTCTCTGTTACGAAAACAGATATGAGATTCGATTCCAACTATTACCACGTGCGAGAATCTGACTCGTATGACCTTCCGATGTTTACCAGTCGAAAGCGCGTATGTAAGTGCTCAGCATACCTCACTAATTGTGTATTCAAAATCAAGCAACCCCTCGTCTCCCTTACATCCCTCAACCCTTCGCTTACTACCATTGCCTTCATCACCATCACTCACGCACTCGCTATGCCCTTCCCCGTATGCTTTACCCTAATCTATTGATCCGAACGTGTGAAGTACTTTTCCATCGTTATGTAACCGATAAACTATTTCGTATGCATTTCCTTTTATTTTCGGATCAATTTTGACGTCCGTCCGGTCCGCGGCGGCGTCGAATCGAAACGAGGGACCCAAAAATTAAACATGAAGAGCAAAAAAAAAAACAAAATACCGGTTTTGGCTCTTTCCAATCACGACGACTGGCAGGTCCGCTCCACATTTTCGGACCTTGACTGAAATTTATTGTTTGCTTTCCTATGTGGAGTCATTCGGGCTGTTGTTGTGTACCTGTCCGCCCGCCTCCTATCGCTCCCGATCCGCTCATGTTGCTCCGCTTGGCTTCGTTTGTGGATTTAATTATCTCGGCGGGGCACAGCAATTTTATTCACACCGCGATTGCATAATATGCAGCCTGCCGCCGGTCGCTTGTTTTCGGCCGAGCCAGGCCGAGCCGGACTGGGCGGTAGCAAGAGGATGTGTCTATATAGGCAATTCGAGTCTTATCTCCTCACCTGATGGCCCATATTTATGTGCGCCGGTTCCGATCGGCTGATACGGAGAGAAGATACGTGGAGTGGAGCAACACTCGTGACACAGTGAATTGTTATTACAACCACCACGGCTGCTAATCTGCCATTCAAATCAATAAAAGGATGAGTCCGTATTCGGCGGTCGAAATTATTCCAAATTGCATCAGTTTGTATTATGCAAAAGTCGCGCGGTTCGAAAATACTCGCAGAAGGAAATGAGTTATGCCACATTCTGTGGTTACGTATGACGATGTTTTCCTTTTTTGGGGGTTTGTTTTCGTTTTTGGGCTTTTGGCGGACAGCTGTAAATTGGGTTTCCGAGGAAGGGTCGTTGGTATCCATTTCTAGTTGTGTCTAGTTTGAATAACGGCTGTTGGGCTTCTGGTCAGCATGAAAATGATTCGTTGGCAGGATTTGATTTGTGGCATCACTGTTTTGGATTTTCTGTTCTGGTTTCGTAAATTTTACCTTACTCTTAACGAGTTTGTATTGAAATTAAGGACCGTGCTCGTTATGTGTTAAACAAAAAAAAAATCAATATATTATTCACACAATTACTCTACAATACACTCTGTCCAACTTCTATAAGACCGCTCTGAATCTATTTCGTTGCAACACAAACAGTTAGAATATCAACAAGATACATTCATACATTGTTGAATACTTATATTTAACGTCAATTTGAGCTTGAGCTTGAGCTTGGGTAGACTGTAAAATTCGTAGTTGCTCTCCGTGATTGACCTGAACCAACCAAATTGCACAAAGAACACACAGAATGACGCTTGGGACTAGCAAATCATTCTCGTTGTGCAATTTTCGGCGATTCGAGCTTTAAATGGTCAATAACGACGCCGGCCACGTCCTTACAGTCACCAGGGGAAGGGATGGAATGTTAGTATGATATCCGCCGCCCAAAGGCCAGAAGGGTCGCCTCTATAGCGTGGTTCCCTAGCGTTTATCATGGGAGGGATAGTTGTTAGTGGGAGAGGTAAAAATCAGGATTCACTGAGGTAAGTGATATGATTATGTAAACGTGAACTGACGTGAACCACTTGACGAAATCGAATTCCAAAGATCTTACGAGTTATGAGAACACACGGTAGAGATTATCTTTAGGTATCCTGGGAAGGAAAACCTGTATAACTAATTGAATCGGCTATATATTCTGTTATTTATCACGCGTACTTTCATCGAGCTCCAATCACAACGTTACCTTTGGGAAACTTGAGAAGGTAGCCGAGAGAACTCGGCTTAAATCAATAAGACAAGCGATATATTCCATTAATTATCGCGAATACTCTTTTTTGAACTCCAATCACAACTACAGAAATTTATCTTTGGGAAACCTGAGAAGGTAACCGATAGAATTTCTTCGAACGTGTACTGTTTATCGAACACTAATCAAGACGGCGAAGAGTTTTTGAAACCTGAAAAGATAACTGAAAGAACTCCTCTAAAATCAGTTGGAAACCGGCAATATATTATAATCAACGAGTGCACTCTTGATCGAACTCTAATCGCGACGGAGAAAAGCTATCTTTGTGGAACCTGAGGAAAATAAAAATTCTAGAATGAAAAATCCAAAACCTAAAGCTCTAAGCGTAAATCTCGAAAACAAAATCTAACCCAATATTTTAAATGAAAAACAAAAACACAATTCTCCATACCAAATACGGTATTATATTGGTATTATTGATGAAAAACGAAATAACAACCACCATTATCGTAAGACTTTCCCGGAGGGCAGAACGAATTTTAGAGGCGAATGAACTTTTAAGTCCATAGCCTACACAATACGAACAAGAAAATAGAAGGGATAGTGAGAGCAAGAAGAGAACTGATATGGAAGCCAGTGTACAGTTCGTTTTCTAATTGGAATTAGACTAAATAAAATATGTAATATAGGAGGGAGAAAATCCTTAGATATATGTGAATGAGAGAGAGGAGAAGAATTTGAGAACGAAAGAGCTTAGCTCACGCTGCTACCTGCTCAGACCGGTACCATGACCGCGATTTTTGGACCGTGATATTTACACACCGAAACACACATCTCGCACTTGCAAAGTGAATAAATTCAACCACTAGAATACATAAACGATCAACAAGTTCATATAGATATAAGATGAAGCTAAATCGTTTGCATCAATATTGCACACACGCGTCGACAAGGGAACTACAGCACAGAACAAATTGCACGACGACTGGTTAACATAACGAAACGGAAAGTTTTCACGAACACAAACAAACTGAAAAAAATGGCTTCGTTCATTTCACTTCACAAATTTTTCTTTCCTATTTATTATCTATGCAGTGAATTTAACAAAACCTCATTGCTTCCGAATTCACTAGAAGCACACAAAGCACATTTTTCAGCCATTTCCATAATCATAGCTTATTAAAAACACAATTAATCGGAAATAACGAAGCGGAGCACAAACGCGCACATCTTGTCCATTACGTTGCTCAACCCGAACTCTCTTTATATTTAACGTCAATTTCGTTCAAAAAAGTTGTTGTTTTATTTATTGTGCTTAAATATGATAATTTCAGCTGTCCATTTTTTATAAGACCATTTCAAGAATTATCAAAGAAAAATTCAAATGATCGGCTGATTTACATGCCAATAACTGACAACCTTGATGTTTCGACTAATAACCTGAAAATTCGTGTTGGAATACTATTTACCAAATTCTGCTGACCGGATTTCTCGATCTTTCCATTGCGATCTTGAGCTCTTCAATGGTGGTGTACCGTCAGTGTAGATTCTGCGTAAAAGGATTCCCCTGAGATTTTCAACAGGATTGAAGTCTGGAGAGCGAGTCAGCCAGTCCAAAAAATAAGTTCTTGGTCCTTAATCCATTGCTTAGTTTCCTTGCTAGTATGAATAGTAGCATTGTTTCGCTGCAATATGTTTTTTTTTGTGACGATATCCACTCAAAAACGGTAGGAGAGAGGATTCCAGAACATACATGTAATCCTTGAATGATGTGGAAGCTATCTTGAGCTTTCCGGTTGCACAGAAACCCGCCCAAACTATGCACGAGCCTCCACCAAAATTCCTGGTTCCTTCATCGGTAAATCACGCCAGTACCCGTTGAAAACCATCAGAACCATCCTAATTGAATTTGTCTTCGTCAGTGAAGATAACCTATACATTGAAGAACTTTTCGATATGGTATATAGCAAAGTGTACTCTTTAGAAACATTCTTTGTGACAACAAACCATGTCCCACTGTCGGTTCATGTGAGCTTCGGCAAAACTCAGACATGGTCCGATGTGAGATGGTGTAAGATTAGGAGCTTTAACCTTTTAAGCCCTCTTAACGTGTGGACTTTTTACCAGAACTTGACGAATTGTCACCCGAGAAACAAAATCGCTTCATTTGCATAAGCGATTTTGAAGTATTCGAAACTTTTCGAAGCTTCGAAGCTGTTGAGAGCTTCGATTTACGTGGAGCACTATCTTTTTTTTACCGTATCCTTGAGGATTCGCCAAATAATTGAGTACTACTCGATGGAATCGTCCAATCCGACGAGCAATTTCTCTGATACCAATATTTTCTTGGTGAAATGCATCGATTTGTCTTTCTTCTCTCTCTGTGAGCACTTTTTCCTTCGGCATTTTCCAGATTTATTGATCAAAAAAACTAAAACAACGGAGAATGTAACTGGTCTTATAGAAACCTGACACTTGAAAAATACAAAAATATTCGTTTACGTTAAGCGCTTGCACACACACATATGAAAATCAAGCAGTGTATGGTAGTCACCAAAACCTACACACTACAGTATAAATTGAAGCATTGTTTGTTCACAATGACACAAAGCGGCAGGGTCATCACCCGGTCTTATAGAAGTTGGACAGAGTGTATTGTCATAACAAAATGTCATTTAAATCATAGAAACAGCAGCATTAAGTTTTGGTTTTGTACAGTTTCTCTGTAGTTGCAAAAAAACATCATTCATTGTAATAGTATGCATTGTGTTTGTATGTTGAAGTTGTCGTCTGATTCAAATACTTTTTCTATTTTTTTTTGAAATTATTAATATATTTGAAAATTTGGTGATTACAAAGTAAGGAATCGGAAGTCCAATATGGAGATGATTTAAAATTCAATAATCGAAAGTTTCAGATTCTATCACTGGATAGTTCATAATAACAACAAGATGATTTTTGAGTAACGAGATTCCATCTACTTTTCAATCAATAACTTCCAAGAAGAACTACACCTTATCAGCCCAGTATTATCTATTCTCTTTCGTCTTCAATTATGTATAGTTCATGAAGAAATAATTGCACGGCAAACCGACAGGAAATTTAACTTGAACACTGAAGAAAACATGTTTCTTAAACAGGTACTATGAAATTTAAAAAAAAATACACTTATTCCGCTTGAAAAATTTAGTCTGGTTCTCAAACCTATCTATTGATTCGCTGTGTAATCATTCTTTCACGAAAGGCTCTCAATCAAAGACGAAAGGGTAATTTTTTTTTCATAGAATCGAAAATTCATTTGTAAGAAAACAGCTCAACTGTAACGTTTTAGAAATCAAATGAAACCTAGTTAACTGTTTTAATGGGTTTCAGTGTTGGTTTGGTTGTATATATATGTTGGAAAAGAGAAAAAACTGATTTTTATTTCTAAAACATAACTGTAGCTTTAAAATAAGGCATACATAATTTCAATGCGTCAATTTGAATTTGAGACGAAATGCCGATGGAAGTCGAACGCGCCACCTGCGGCGTGTTTGAAAGTCGTTTGAAGCTGGTCAAAAAGATTATTCCGAAACATATGCTGTAAATGATCAACATAACACTTTTATCAACTTTTCATTCAAAGCAATAACCAAAGCAATAAAGCAAAGCGTATGAGAGAATATTGGACATCTTCGGAAAATCCAAGATTTACATGAATTTGATACATGAAATTTGGAAAATCTAATTTTTTTGATGCCAAATGACTTAATAATGCTTAAAACGTCGAAATCTGGTGTCATTTCGAAAAAAAAAATTTTGGGCAAAAATCAACCTTCTGGAACTTAGCAATGAATGTATCGAAAAGAATTAATTATCGAGTTTGAAGAACCGACCATGTACATTGTGTTTGTTGGTTCAAAAAAAAATTACCTGGGCCAAATTTCAGCTCAATCGGACATGATTTAGGGGTAGCACTCAAAGTTTTGATTTTTTGGCCACTCAGGCTAAGTTCCAAAAGGTCGATTTTCGACCATAATTTTTTTTTCGAGATAACACCAGATCTTTCATGTAATTTGAAGACATTTGGCATCAAAATATTTTTTTTTTAAAACCTCCCCTTTTGGAAGATTTTCGAGGATCGAAAAATCTAAACTTTGAGCGCTTTGAGGCCTATAAACAAAATGTACATGGTCGGTGTTTGAAATTCGACTTGACCATTCTCGCTGCCACCCTAATCTATGTCTACTTAAGCGTATTCATTGAAGGATTCGTACACTACAGAAAAACATTTTTAAAAACATCCTTCATGTAATTGGAAAATTTTGATTCAGGTTAAAATCAGATTTTTTAACAATTTTAATTGGAGTACCGATAAGTTTCTTAGTTTTATTTTTTTCAAAAATAAATGCTTTATTCTGCAAAAATGGTTACAATTTTAATATTCAAAGTATTGCCCATCGCTAGTCACAACTTTTTTCCATCTTTCAGGCAATTCACGGATCCCTTTGCGGAAATAATCGGCCGGTTTGTCGGCTAACCACGAATCGATCCAATTTTTGACTTCATCAAAATTGGAGAAGTGCTGGTCAACCAGGCCATATTGCATTGATCGAAAAAGGTAGTAATCGGACGGAACAATGTCTGGAGAAAACGGCGGATATCTGATATCTATAAAATAGCAAAGCATACATAAAATGCATAGCACACATCAACTGTTCAATAAAAGGGCTTCTCGTGTGCTTCCAGACGAAACAATGAAAAAATTATTTTTCTATTCGGCACCTCAACCGAACCGGAACAAACCTAAGTTGTTCATATAATTTTTGGATATCTGGAGAAAGGTTACACAAACATTAAAACTTCAGGAACAGGTTTTTTCATTTCTGTGATAATTTTTTTTTTGCTATGAACTTTACTATAGAATACACGTTTAGTTGGTTTGGTTTTCAATTACAGCGGCTTCAAACTTTTTCAGTTCGTTCGTCTCTAGCATTCAAAAGTCCAATTTGGATAACTAAACAAAACTTTTAACTATCGGACTAGAGAAAAACCATTTCCGAGCATCACTACGGTCTGCTTGCTAGCTGGATGACTGTTCGTGTCATTCATCGATCGTGTTCTCAGATATTCGTGAAAAGGTGTATATTTATTCGTCATCGCAAAATATTAGACCCGCATTTTTTTTGTTATTTTTTCATTAGGGTGGTCATTTTCTTTTTAGGGTGGTCCGAAAAATCAATATTTTTCGCCTTTTTTCTAAAAACGACTTTTTGAAAAAAAAATCATAACCTTCGAGCTACTGGACCCACTCAGATGGTCAATATATCAAAATAAACGCAATGATATTCTTTCCTGGAAAAAAATCTATACCTCCTAAAATATTTGATTGAATTCTCGGGACCAAGGGCGCTATATTTTTTATATTCTTTCTTAAAGCTGAGGTTTTATACATAATATATCCAAAAATCTTTGTTTTTGAGTTATGATTTTTCAAAGTCCACCGGTGGTCCGAATCGGTCCAATAGTTCGAAAGTTATGAGTTTCTGAAAAAAGGCATTTTTGGAAAAAGGATGGAAATTCAGACCACCAGGAATGGATTTTTCAGACCACCCTAAAAGGAAATAGACACCCTTTCGGAAAAATAAAAAAAAACATTTTAACATTCAGCGATAAAGAACAAATCTAACGCTTTACACGAAATGGCTGAATATGCGAATATGGATATCGTTTAATTATATTTTATCAAAGAAGTCGTTTTTTCAGAAAGGCAATCAAATTAGTTCCTTAAGATTCGTCTCTGCAGAGAATGTCTTTAAGGCTTCCTCTCATATTGTGTCGGATTCTAGTATCTAGTGCCGCATTAGTGTTGTTCTGTCGGAGACGGATGAGCTCCATTCCCAGCTTGTCGGCAGCCGTGTTTCCGATATTTCTGGAATGACCAGAAACTAAACAGAGGGAGATTTTTTTTTCTGAAAATCCGTTTGATGCTTGGTTCATCTTATGCATGGTCAGTTCCGCACATGCCACGTTGCGAGCTTTTAAGTTTAATTTCTGTTTAAAATAGAGAATGATAAAGAGCGTGTCACGTTGCATAAGGCGAGGGGTAAAACTTATTCGATCAAGTGACTTTCTATTTTTTTTTTCGTTTCACTCTAGACAGCAGTCAACCAACGCCATATATTGAGGCTAAGACTCAATATCGAAATTAGAAAAAACTGCTTTTTGACGGTTATGATAAAGTTGTAACAAAATGAAGTAAATCAAAGAGTCAATAATTGAATTTCGATCTTTCCTTGGATTATATAAAACGTGATGAACAGACGAACTGAATGCAATTTTTGGCACCAAAAATATTTATGGCTGCATAAAACTTTTGATATTTTGAGTTGGACATTGTTGACAGATCACGAATTTCATGCCAACTCGTCTTAGCAGTTGACAACACTATCTTAGATTGCGGTGAAACGTTGTGGGTTGTGTCTTTACATTGGTCATTTAATCAACTTTGCATACTAGAAGTCTTCAATAAATAATTGGACTACGTTTTGAAAAGAGCCGAATTTTTTTTTCTTTTCTTTTACAAAACAAATCCAACTCAAAAACCACAAAACTGTAGGTTGCTTCGATGTGTCTCCATGCAAAAATGCCATATATTTCAGAAACTATAAAAGACAGAAAGTTGACGTCTTCGTTAAAAGTCCATATCTTAATAAAATCTAAAACTTTGTCGAATACAATATATCACTATCCTGACTTTAAACAAATAGGATTAGTTTTTTATTAAAGCAAACATGAAAAAGTTGTTGATGATAAAACTAAAAGTGCCAATTTTCCGATATATGGACGATTTGGTGGTAATTGTATGGGCTATTCATGTTTTTTTTCTGAGAATTTATTTTTAAAATTTTTTTTTGAAATGTTTTTGAATAAAAAGAATTTCAATTAAAAAAAAATATTTCTAGTTTTATTTTAAACAATTTGTGGTTTTTCAAGGAAAATTAAAAAAAAAATCGTACATTTCATTCTTTGACCCACATTTTGTAGAAATTACACTTTTAGAGTCATATTTTTTTGTAAAAAATGAACTAAAAAACTTTGGCCATTTTCATTTTCAAAAAATCTAATTTTTTTAGATTCCAAGTATGCAAAGTTGCTTGAATTACCAATGTCTTTACACCCACAATGTTTCAATGCAATCAGAGATGGTGCTGTCAATGTCCGATCGAGTTGGCGTGAAATTCGACAAATGCAAAAACTTCAAAAAATTGTGATCGGTATGGCTTGAAATCTTTTACATTAGCATGTATCAATACAAATGTGTGCACTACGGTCTCATATTTATACGCCTGGTAACTGTTAAACACTCTTGACATATACATTGATTTGTGAGCATATACATTGATTACCAATCGTAGACCATATTATCGTATTTTTGAATTATTAGAAATAATTATACTGAGACTAGATTAATCATACATCATGTTAAAACTTGACCATGTGAAAAGATTGTTAATTTTTTTTTGTGGTTTAGTTGGTACAACCGGGATTTACAGATTCATGAGCATTATAGCAATTTATTTTTTTCGATAGATTTTTGTACTATTGAAAAAAACTACTGTAAAAATTACTTCATTGTGTTCAAACCATGTACATTTATTTTTTATGGAACGACTTTAAGCCCATCGTTGTTTGAAAGATCGACTTTTCTGTCGGTCTCCTGTTGAAAAAAAACTTTGGAATTTTAGATTTCTGAACCTCATACAAATCAACACAAATTGATAAAGTATTCCAGTAAGAATTTTTTAAATGATACCTATCACCCCTTGAATTGCATCTTCAGCCGTGCGTGTAGCCATGCAGTGCTGATATGCGATAAACGCCGTCAATGAACTGGAGCCGGTTTGGATGACCTAACGGACCCCCGAGAGTACCTTACAAACTCGCACACCCCTCACAAACTGGAAATTGACTTCCTTTTTCACTTCATTCCGTTAATGTCTTCGTTCGTTTTTTTTCCTACAAGAATACGCAACGAAGCACACCTCTCGCGATTGGCCTTGACGGCCACAACAGCAACAAGAACAACAACAACAACGGCAACCAAAACGACATCATAATAATAACAGCGCGATAGCGAAGAAAACGTGAGCCACAAAACTGGACGAGTCAGGTTTTACCAAAAATGGCTGAGCCTCAGCAGCAGCAGCAGCCGTTTGGGGTTCACAGAATGGATTGCGGAATGAAACAGCTACACGACACGACCGAAGCGGTAGCGGAAAGTGGGCCGTTTTTTCCTTCTTCTTTTTCGTGTTTGTTATTACGGTGGTGGAAACAACCGCCAAGGACCCCCAAATAGGGGGTGCACTCTCCGCTGAGATTATCTCTGCGGATTGATCTTGTTTTAGTGGATTGTAGAAAAGTCACGCTGTTTTTGTTGCGGTCGGAGAAGGAGCTGGAAGTACAGTTGGGATTTTAACAAGTCAATTTGGTGGTTGGTACATTGAAAAAATAATGGAGTTAACGCTTGCAACGTTGTGTTTCTTCCATTGGTCATTTATAAAATATGCATGAGGGAAAAAGGTACAATATGTACCCCTAGGAAAAAATGGATACATCTCGATTAAGGTAGCAACTACGGGGGCACGTAAGTTAGCTAACCATAAGCCGACTGTAAATACTGTGTAGGAATTATTTTTGCGTTCACTTGTCTGTTAATGTTTTGAGAATTATGAAATTTAAAATGGTGCCTCTGACTCGCTTTTAACGGAAGTTTCCAGTTTCCGGTTCGAGATGAAATCAGTGTTAAGATTTCTATAATCTCGTTAGAAGTATTTGTAGCGGTATCGTGAATCCTCGTCGCTTTAAAAACTCATGAAATAATGCTTCACAAATCGCTTCTCATGTCATAACTTTTAATCGCAATCGTTCAACATTTGAAACACGTTTAAAATCGCCCATTCTGCGATCGTAGTTTCTGAGGTAAAAACAACACCGACTTCCATCCTCACCACAAAACTCATCGTCCTTCGGCCACACAGTGTTTCTTGGCATGCAAAGGCACTTGCAAGCGTTGTGTGTGCGTGAGCCTATTGCACAATTCTGCTTCCACTTCAGTTATTTTTATCGCTCATATTCATCTAGCCCGAGAGTACAGTTTTCTCTTGTTCAACGCGGATTTTCGACTCATGCTCAGTGTCTTCTGCCACACGCACCGCCATATTAACAGCGTTACGCGGGGGATCACTGTTTTCCGATGATCGTTTCGCTCGTCTTATGTTTGCTTTATCAATTGCTCCACAGTCAACAGCGGGAACGGAACGACGACGATGGCGACGATGCGGCAGTTGATTTATTTACCATGGAATCCGACTTTCTGTGTCAATGCTGTCGAGACTTCCACCTTCCATTTAAGCCGCAGTTTACCAGCGAAAACAAAAAACAATAACAACATTATCGCTATCGTCATCGCAGGCAGCAAAACGCACTTGCATGCAGTAACCGAGCTCTGATGATAGAACAGAAGATGCGTGGGTGTGGGTGCTAGTGTGTGAAGTATCAGACATATCATACGCAAACACAAACGCTTCCAGCCGATGCACCGCACGAATGCGGTTAGCAAACTAATTCGCACTGTTATGCACCATGCGTTCGCATTGATTGGGTACGACCTTTTTTTAAATTGTTATTGTTGTTGTTTTGGTCGCTTTGGGATGGCACGTGGTGGAATAGATTGTGTATTTCATAAGAATGTATGCATATTTTAGATTCAGGTCGAATCAAATGTTGTCACGTGGAAGTACTGCTTTCACGATGGCTAAGTAGACGGAAATGTGCGTGCTTTGAAATACCTAGCGGCACCACTGGGCGCATAGTTACAGCCGAAGTTAATAAATCAGAACGAAATATATGACGGACGTATGAGTCATGAAATGCATCTTAAGTAGTGTTTATTTATCATGAAAGTACCCGAAATACGAACAATCGGACACATTTTTTGATAAAATTTTGGTGGAATAGTTGTTGAGAATGAAGCAAGGCCAAGTGCCTCATCGATGAGACTGAACAAAGAGAGAGGGTTAAGATGGAGCCATCAATTCGACATTTCCAGAGTCGGTGATTGGCCCTTAGTGTTATGGAACGAGATAAAGACAATATGCATGATATTGTTCGCATCGTAATACATATAAGGCTCCCTGTATGTATAACTGGAATCACACAATTCGAGTCAACCAGAATTTTACTGTCTCTGTCACACTGTTTCGAGCAGATTGGTTTACTTGTTGCATCTTTAATATTTTGTTGTATTGAACATGCAACAACTTCAAGCGACTTCTCAGTACACTGAGTTAAGCCATCTCACAGTAGAAACTTCTTGTGACCTCAGTCGAGTTTTCCAAAAAAAAAAAAAAACAAAAAGACGGGTAGTGTCGGGGACATGACCGGAGAGACAAAGGACTACAACAAGGGTTATCAATTATCAAATAACATGCCTAAGTATACAGCCATTCCATGCCAAACCAATATAGTGGTTCTCAGATTTTCGTCAAAAGTGGGAGTTTTGTTCTTTATTGCAAATTATGAGACCCTTTTTTTATTTTTTCGTTAGGGTGACTATTTCCATTTCAAGGTGGTCAAAAAAAAAAATTTTTTTTCGCATTTTTGCCAAAATTGACTTTTTTCAAAAATTCATAACTTTTGAACTACTGAACCGATTCAGATGATCGACATATCAAATTAAAGCGAATAGTATTTTTTGAAAAAAATATCACACTCTGAATAAAAATGGATTTTGTTTTCGTAATCATTGATTATATTAGGCTGTCAAAAAAGTCCTGCGGTATTTCCGCGAGGTGTCGTTGTAAGCGCGTAGTTCTAGTTGTATTCATTGTATCGAGTCATACTATAGCTTATTGGAAAGGTATTTTTGCGCGCTATAATATAGTCCTTGACAGTGTTTTGTTTGGTTAAGTCGTTCGTGAGTTATAGTGTCGCAAATATGGAGCAAAATAAAGAGAAAATCCGACATATTTTACAGTATTTTACAAAGGCAAAAATGCATCTCAAGCTGCCAATAAAATTTGTGCAGTTTATGGACCCGATACAGTTTCCATTTCCACCGCACAACGATGGTTTCAACGTTTTCGTTCTGGTGTAGAGGTCGTCGAAGATGCGCCACGCTCCGGAAGGCCTGTCGTCGAAAATTGCGACAAAATCGCTGAATTAGCCGAGAAAGACCGGCATAGTAGCAGCCGTAGCATCGGCCAAGAGCTGGGGATAAGTCATCAAACCGTTATTAACCATTTGAAGAAGCTTGGATTCACAAAGAAGCTCGATGTATGGGTGCCACACACGTTGACGCAAAAAACATCTTTGACCGTATCGACGCATGTGAATCGCTGCTGAATCGCAACAAAATCGACCCGTTTCTGAAGCGGATGGTGACTGGCGATGAAAAGTGGGTCACTTACGACAACGTGGAGCGCAAACGGTCGTGGTCGAAGCCCGCTGAAGCGGCTCAGACGGTGGCCAAGTCCTCATTAACGGCCAGGAAGGTTCTGCTGTGTGTTTGGTGGGATTGTCAAGGAATAATCTATTATGAGCTGCTTCCCTATGGCCAAACGCTCAATTCGGACCTGTACTGCCAACAACTGGACCGCTTGAAGGTAGCACTCATGAAGAAGAGGCCATCTTTGATAAACAGAGGCCGCATTGTCTTCCATCAGGACAACGCCAGGCCACACACTTTTTTGTTGACGCCCCAGAAGCTCCGGGAGCTCGGATGGGAGGTTTTTTTGCATCCGCCGTATAGTCCGGACCTTGCACCAAGTGACTACCACCTGTTTTTGTCCATGGCGAACGAGCTAGGTAGTCAGAAGTTAGCCACAAAAGAGGCCTGTGAAAATTGGCTATCCGAGTTTTTTGCCAATAAGGAAGCGAGCTTCTATAACAGGGGTATTATGAAGTTGGCATCTCGTTGGGAAAATGTCATCGAACAAAACGGCGTATATTTGACTTAAAACAGATGATTGTAACTAAATTTATGAACAAATGAAAATTCAAAAAAAATACCGCAGGACTTTTTTGACAGCCTAATATTTGTTTTTTATAGCTTACATCGTTTAGGGACCAAAGGCGCCATATTTTTTTTATATTTTTTCCTGAAAACTGAGGTTTTTTCACATAATATATCCAAATACCAGATAGGTGTTATTTTTCGTTTTTAGTTTAGAATTTTTAAAGTTAATATGTTTTCAGACTGGATGTATGTGATTATAATCCAATTTATTGGCAAATGTGTTATTTTTTCAAAAAAATCTAGCTAGTAGGCTTTGATTTGATATATCGACCATCTGAATCGATTCAGTAGTTCAAAAGTAATAAATTTGTGAAGGAAGTCATTTTTGGGAAAAAATGGAAAAATGATATATTGGACCATCGAGTAACTTTGAAAAATCATAATTCAAAAACGTAAAAAAAACGCCTTCCTGGTTTTGAGATATGATATGTGAAAAATCCTCAGCTTTCCAGAAAAAATATAAAAAAAACTATAGCGCTTTTGGTCCCGAGACTATAAAAACAATAAAAAACAAATACAATCAATAATACCGAGAGCAGAATTAAAATTTTCTGCACGTAAAGTATTTTTTTCAAAAAAGACCAGGTGATTGACTCTTATTTGATATATCGATCATCTGAATCGGTTTAGTAGTTCAAAAGTTATGAATTTTTGAAAAAAGTCATTTTTTGGCAAAAATGCGAAAAAATGGTTTTTTTTGGACCACCCTAAAATGGAAATGGTCACCCTAACAAAAAAATTAAAAAAACGGGTCTCATAATTTGCAATAAAGAACAAAACTACCACTTTTGACGAAAATCTGAGAATCACTATATCGGTTTGGCATGGAATGGCTGTATATATGAGGGGCTCAGAATGCAAGGGGTGTAGTGACTTGATCGATTTCTCTTCATCCACTTTTTCTTTAGTAAATAACCCAACTGCGAAAACGATCCAATTTTAGTTTGCTATGTAATCCGATAGTTGAGGTTCTGACCTATCTACCACATTGTCAAATACAGCTGGCAATGCATTTGCAGCTAAGCTATGACCAAAAGAGAGAGTCGATGTAGAGAAATCGATCAAATCACCTACACCCCTTTCATTCTAAGCCCCTCATATAATATACGAAACATCGATTTTCAGTAGTTCTTAATAAATTGACACCTGTAATGCTTCTAAATACATAATATCCAAAGAAATAATCGAAAAATTATACTATGCGGTAAGGAAAAATTCGAACAGAATCGTTTATATGGTGGTGGCAGCGGAACAAATTTTCACCTTCAGTATTCAACCAAAGAACATAGTTCTCATCGCAGTAAAATACCATCTTCGCATAAAATATAAAATGTGCTACACTTTGACGCCACTTTTAACCCGGAAACATTGCTCGAATTCGCGAAAATCGAATGATCAATCGGAAACAGTCCCAAATAAGCCCGAAAATACTCCGGGATTCACCAGGAGCTATTTCACGAAAAAAAAATGGAAATCAAGAAAATATAATTTTCAAAATAACTCTTAGCTTTAAGGCATGGTGTTATTTGATCGCTGCCACATTACTTGTCTTAGGTAAAAAAAAGCATGCTGGCGATATTCCTTATCAATTTGTGTATTTAGAATCAAAATCCATTCATTAATATAAGAGATATTAACGTTCAAAATCTATACACTTTTCGCACCCAAAACATTGAAATGGGTTATTGAAAGGTTAGATCCAACGTCAAAACTATAGGTTTAATGAGCATCACAAAATTTTAGATTGATCTGAAAGGACAGACAACCTCAATACAACGACGAAAACAAAACTCTATCTCTCTCATTGGGCGAATGTGAAAATTAGTTTTCTAATCGTGATCTGCTTTACATCCTGTAATATACATACCAGGAATTTGTGTTGTGAAAATTTATATTATCGCCTTCTAAATATTTTGTAACGGGTCTTTCGTAGATTTCCTTTCCAAATTCATCATCTGATTGTTTATTTTTGTTTTCGACATTTTAACTCATTTTTAACAATTCTCGCGTAACTTTTGAAAAGGTCCAATGTAACATTTTCGTCAACTCGAGAAAAACGAAGTTGAAGACTCAAACATTATCCCGCGAATTGTCTTAAAAGCTTTCGATCTTTATCGCTACTTTCACCACTAGCAGTCAATAATAACTCAGAAAAACCAATCGTAACTGTTATTCCGTCATTTGAGATTAAAGTTGAAGACTAGCAGCGAAAAATGTTACATTGGACCTTTTGACTGCCCGCATTTGCACATTGGACATATTACGTTGCACGATAAGAATTTGAAACTAACTACTAAACAACAATCCAAATAACAGCATTTCATTCTAAAGGCAGATTATTATTGTTATCACTCGTCGAATTGCTCTAAAATCGGTAACAACACCTGTAAGAAACAAAAACTCAAAACGACCGAAGTACGACTTCGTATTGTTTTGACTGCTTTGTTACTTCGGACGTTTCGGGCGTCGGAGAAAAGAGGCGTCCGAAGTAACAGCCGGGCGCATAAAATCCGAATCTGTACATTGGATATTTTTTGTATCGGCGATAAAAAGATGAAGAAGATAGATACGTGAGCGATTATTTTTGTGATACATTCAATGATTGAAAACTAGTAGCGTGCATCCATTAACTCGATTTGTTTACATTTGTTACATATGACCTTTTCAAAAGTTACGCGATAATTGTTCAGTGATGTATAAGTTGGCAGAAATATTCCATATACAGGCTACACGGAAATCTTTCTGAAATATTTCAGCACACCGAAATTCACTTTATCAAATATTTAATTTGATGTAGAATTTAGCTTATTATGGTAGTAGGGGAATCGCATATTTACAAGACCTTTCATACCTTTTTAACATCAAATCGTTACAGAACTTCTTCTTATATCTCAATAAACCATTCTTTAGCATTTGATGATCATTTATTGAGCAGAACTCGAATTTTGATGAAATACAAAAAAAAATCGCGGAGTAGGACGTCGGAATACGCAATCTTTTTTTTTTGAAATTTGTTGGTTTATCATTCGGGATATTATTTGCTAATACAGGTAAACTTCGATATAACGTATATTTCACTTTCAAAATTGTACGTTGTATCGAATTGTACGTTATATCGAAGCATAATAAAGTACTCACAAACGTAGTCTATAATACATTATTGAGTTGCTGTTTTAGTCAAGTTAATTAATAACTTCAATCAGAAGACGAAGCCAGCCTTTCTCATGTTGTTTCCCTTCGTACTGTTGATTACAGCTTGATTCATTTAGAATCAGGAATCACCAAACCAGCTGTATTTCGAGATTGATTGAAGGTACAAAACTTGTTTTAGCATCACAATACAGATAATTCATTGTTCTATCAGAAAAAAAATATTGAAAAAAATTTTCCTTTACACTTTGCAAAGGTGTACGTTATATCGAGTGACGTTATATCGAGGGTAAGTTATAACGAGGGTACGTTATATCGAAGTTTCCCTGTATGTCGAAAGTTCATAAATAACTCTTTAGAAAAAAGTTGCAAAAACCCTGTTGCAAATGCAATGCACACATTGCACTGAGTATTTAACGAGAGGCATCTTCCGTACTTCAAGTGAAATATTCGCTAGCGTTCACAACTCGAGGGGAAACATAAAACACAAAACGAGCAGATAAGCGACCTTTGTTGTTTCGGGCACAGGAAGATTCTGAGAATTTTCCTCGGAGGAGATGCAATACTTATACGCTAGCGACAGCTTACTTCGCAAATATTCCCTTTTCGCTATCCCCCTTCGTTGTTTCTATTCTTCCTCTTCTTCTTTTCCTTTATTTACGGAGACTTTGAATCCAACGATTCATTCGTCTCCCACGGTTTCTATTCCAGTGGCTGCATAAGTTGCTCGTTATAAACAACACTGTTCGGGAAAGCATACAAATGGACAGAACATGTATGGGGAAATGGGAATGCTTCCAATTTTCATCAGTTTAAACCATATACAGACATTGAGTTGTAATGTATAGCATATCAAATCTTAGAAACTTTCCGATTCGATTGTTAAAATCCGTTCGCAGCAAAAATAGGTATGACCATTAACTTTATTTCATAAAAACGTGACCTGTTTTCTGATTTGGCACCTTTAATCAGTGTCTTAGAATATCAACAAGTATTCACGAGAAACGAATATGATTTTGTTCCAGTGTAAATGATTTTTTTTCAGCTTGAAACACACTGCCCTCATTATATTGATGACAATAACAAACGAGTTCATTTTGTTCATATCGCTGTTGCATGAGCAAATTTGCTATAATGAATGAATGCGACATTGAGTGGGGTTCATAACTTCGCTGTTATTTATACTTTGGATATCAAAAGCAACAAATTGATATTCATCACATCCGAAACGATATTCGTTCTGGCAGTGAATTTAAGTTCAAAATAAATTTTATTTGGCGAGACGGTAGCATATGGCATATGCAGAATGGATACAACGAGTGGTTTTAGCTACCGTCAAGTCATTTGCGACATCGGGAATTTCAAAGGTATTTCCGATTACGGCATCCGGCAACTGTAAACCCCAACCGCACACAGCAGCCTCAGGTTAGAAGTTAACAACAGCTGATATTCATTTGGCTGAAATGAAATTCAGTTCTGACGTTTCCGATGATCAAGATGAAAATGACACTGGGTGGAAGAAATAAACATCAAAACATATTGAGGGACAAAAGCTCATTTGCTCATATTCAATGGTTGCCTGGATCTGTCGTTTTAATTTTCGTTTGGAATATATAGGTTTTCGATGCAACCTAGCCCGAAAATCTATGCATTTGATCTTAGCGAAGATGATTTTTTTCAACACTGCCCTTAATGTAAGACGTAGTCCTACGTCAAAAATTGTGGCTTTAACCCAGGGATTCTCAAACTATTTTGGACATGAGATCCTTTTCTAGAATGAATCGATACCATACCAATCGATGCCAAATTTCTTTGGAAATATTATCTTTATCTTATTCATACAATCTACTAACCAATCGAAAAACATTGCGGTTGGTTAAGTGCATAAACTTGACATCATTTTCTCATCGATAAATAGACATAAAATTCAGTAAATATCAAGTGTAATCAGTAATTATTATTAATGCAAATAACAACAATAATACTTTGTTCTAAAATATATGTCATTCTTATAACAAGTTGGTTCACGTAACCCAACTTATACAATATCTTCAACGTTTCAAATAAGAACTTGTGTTTATTAATAGGGGCGATATTCTGCATTCTGCATTAGACCTTGTCGATTGCCAAAATCAGTTTTCGTTTATACCGACCCCTGGGAAACCGACATCGACACCAAGATGTCGACCATTTTGTGAGTCACCAATTTTCTTTTTCTTATTGTAAGAATGTTTCAATTTATTTTGTTTTCGACTTATTCATTTGACAAAACAACGAAAATCGGTCATTGTGATCTCATTGAAACGGTTCTCAAGGTCGAGTAGGTGACGGACTAGCTCTTGCTTTTGTTTTGGAATAAACATGGAAGTTTTCGAACCGAGGTTAGGTGCGCATCTATCGGAGATGTGCCCAATGGGTGTTGATCAAAGGAATCTCTGGCATGCTTCTATGTTGGCATGCCTTGCTCAACGGCGATTTTGTCTTTTTTTTTTTGCTGAATTTCAGTTAATCTCTGCCTTTTTGTTTTCGATACACAAACACCGAGCATCTGAAAAACGTCAACGCAATGCTTATCGAAGCTGTTTTGATAGTTCTATAGTCATCTCAGATGCAAGATGGTTCGAAAGGTTCAAAGACATTTGAACGGAAGTGAAGAAGTTTAGGGTTCGATGGTTTTTTTGAGGCTAAACAACTGGTTAAACTGACTCAATGGATTTAGGACCTAATTCACTTAGAAATGTTTTTTCCAGCCAATGTGCGAAACTTGTGCCATCTGATACAACCAGTAGGGAAGAATCTCAGTTGTCGTAGATCTGTACTTCAATATAATCTTCTCGAAGACTTCATTAACATTTTCCATTACTATCAATTCCGCAATATTTCATATTTTGTCGATGGGAGACTTGGAGACCTTACGAAAATTTCGCTGATTCTAATTCATGTATTCATTTGTTTTTGGTCTATTTATATATCATTCATTTATTTATCTCGCGGACTTGCCACGAACTAGGGATTGTTAACCGGTTTTACCGGTAATACCGGGTCATTTTCCATTACCGAATTACCGGTAATTTTACAATCGATAACCGGTAATTTCGGTAATTTTCATTTTTACACCATAAATAATATTCGCCTTCATGCCGCTTTGAAATATTACTCTAAAATCTAAATAAGATCGAAAAATCCAATTGGTAGTGTTGCGCCGATTCTACGACTTCCGACCATCTGTTCAAAAATAGCTACTCGATCTCGATACTCGATGCCCTCGAAACAATTCTGGTCGCTGTTGAACTGCTATGCCCGAAGAACTGCACCCGTAGGGTTGCAATTTATGCCAGAATAGCTATCCGCATTCTGCTCGTGGTCGTGGCACAATTAATGACGACTTCGGCGTCTTCTATCAAACTTCACGGACTGCATTGAACAAGCAGGCATTTTAAATCGTTCGTGATGTGATTAAATTTGACGATTATGGTATTGGTTCAGTAGCTGCATAACAGGAGGGAAAAAATCCACTGGAAGATGCAGCATATGTTGAGCATCAAGGAAAAACGATTGAATTGAAAATCCTCAGACATGTTTTCGTACACAGCAATGGTATTCGATGCTCTTCGTACTGTACGCCCAACAACATTGGACTCTAAACGTCCGTTTTCTCGAAACTTCGGTAGAGGGATATCAGAGCAATAAGAAGACATTTTATGCAAATTTTCCGATATCCCCTGTACACACTTGTCATTTTTTACGTTCCGATTCACCCTACTGCTGCGGAATTCGCTTTACTGTCAAAACAAACAACACAACAGGACCGGTCAGAAAACAGGAGTCCGTGTAAAATTTCGCTAGTGGAATTTAAGTGTTTTAGTCGGAAATTTTTGGAAAATTCGATACTTCTGTGAGCCTAATTCATCTTAGATCATTGTTCAGCGTATTTTATTAGACGGTAGGTGGTTTTGTTGATTATCGATTGTGGAAAATGTTGTTTTGAAATATCGAGCCCATTCGAGGTAACACCGACACCTTCAGTCATGGTAAAACCGACACCAGGATTTGTAGATGTTTTGTGTTTATATTTGGAAGATAAAACGATAGAACTGGATTGATGAAACAGCCAATACAACAAAAATTCTTGGGAGAGCTTCAACGCTCATCGGCACAACCCCTGTGGTTGCTCACCGAAGTTGGAATCAAAACTCTCGTGTTTATTCCGGACCAGGAGTAGGAATTTGTCCATCACCTGCTTATTGTAACAAGTTTACATTCGTTTCACTAAAGGTTTTAACCCGACAGGGTGTTGATTTCACCCGCACTCTCATTTATTTCACCTAAAACATCAGTTTTTCTACTCGAGATCGAGTTCTACTCTAAAAATAATCAACAGATATTGTAGAATAGTTCATGAATAGTTAAGAGAGGTTCTGTAATGATTTGAAGTCGGAGGAACATGGGAGGTCGTGGAAATATATGGAAATCCTTAGGGTGTCGGTTTTACCCTGATGAGATTCGATTTAGAATAGAAGACGACAGAATTAACATGATTTGTGTCCCTTAGTATTAACTGATACAACAAACTAAGTTTCAAAATCCTGCAAAATGTTTTCTTGTAAACTAATCATTATCAATAAAAGCCGTTTCTCCAAGAAAATGGTTTTGTTTCAAAGTATTGTTTTACCGGTAATTTACCGGTTTTACCGGTAACGAAATTTTCATTACCGAATAACCGGTTATTGAAATTTTTGCACGGTAATGCAATCCCTACCACGAACCATGTCCCTTAAAAACTCGTCGCCGTAGACCTCGGGGCCTCCGGATTCGGTAAGTTGCATTTAGGGCAAGTGAACAAAGCGGCATTTATCTGGGCTTAACTCCATGTCCATTTTCCTGCGCATAGTTCCGACAAACCGGATTGCTACGTCTAGACGCTGGCGTTATACGCAGTTGATCTTGGATCATCTATGTATGGTAAAAGGCATTATTTCTTCGTGGGACAGTTTCCTCATTTTATCTCCATGACCTTTTCATTTGAGCGTCCTACTCAGGGGGCTCAGTGCCAGACAAACCAAAATATAATCGTCTTGGAAAATCCCCCTCTTTATCAGCAGCGTTCTAGACTGTAAAAATTATCTCCATCACTGATGTGCAGAGACGCACTTTGCCGAATGCAGCAGGAACCTCACAGCGGCGGGATCAATTTTTTAGACCCTTAATATCCTGACGAGAAACGAGTGTGCTATGGACTCATAAAACTTCGGACAATCTTTATAGGTCATGCTGAGATTATGCTGGTTGTAAACTGCTTGTCCGGCTATTGCTGCTGACACATGATAACTATTCACCGTGAATATTACATTCAACGATATTAATAAATCGCTTGAATTCGGTGTGTTATTGTGCGCATCCAAGAGCATGCGAAAAAGCTCATGTTTCACAACACTAAAACCCGTTCTGCGAGAATTAGCTAACGTGAACTTATCAAAAATTGTACGTATTGCTGGCTTGTACAGCTACTTGGCAGTTTAAAGAAAATTCGTTGCTCAAAAGGAACAATATTTGCCATAGCAATTCCCCTGGAGTCAGTTAAAAATGCTAAATGTTCAGAGGAACTGATGTGTCATTGCTTGTCCATTCTGACTTGTTCTGTGGAAGTCGCAGGAGTACGATTTTTTTCATCTCGTTGCGTTATTTTCAGAAAGTAATTGATGTTATGAACGCTTTCTTTTAAAATGTATCAATCGTTGTTTTGATCTGAGAAATTTGAAACAAAAAAAAAATGCACACCAAGTCTCGCGGTCCCATGTTTCCAAGCGCAGCCCAAGTTGAATTGTGCGTGAAGGTTTGGTGCGTACAGGCGATATGTGAGCCATTTCTTGACGACCAGATTGAAACACATACGTTTGGAACAATGGAAAAAACTCCTATAATGATTTAAAAAAGTGGCTAGCAACAAACCTACCAGATTTTATCTCGGCAAATGATTCGCTTTAAGGTAGCCCAGAACTAAATCCATTGGGTTATTGATCCAAATCAAGTTAGAAGAGCGCATGCTCATCGAAATTCGTCGTTGAATAACACTATCGAGAAGGCAACCTGTGAACGATTAGCACAAGTGTTTACGATTCTGTGTGAAAAAGAGAGGAGACAGTTGCGAATAATTTTGCAAAATGTTTATTTCCATTTTTTTCTCATTTTGGGATTCGAGTTATTAACTTTCAAATGACTGACAGAACTTATGGACGAATTTCATGCCAACTTGACTGGCCGTTGGCAGCACCATCTCAGACAGTAGTGAACGTTGTGGGTGTAAAGACATGGGTCATTTAACCCCTTGCCGTACGATTTTATTTCCAACAACAGGGCCCAAACACGAGCACAGTGAGTCGTTTCGATACTCTGCTGAGTATGTGTATCTTACTTGCGATCGTAGCAGTCCCGCATCATCACACGTATCCATTTCACAGCGATAGACGACGAGTGAGGTTCGATGTTGTACGTTCTGACACAGTTTAATCGCCACGAGTGTGGTTCGACGTTATACGTGGAGGGCTTAAGCAACTTTACATACTTGAAGTATTCGAAAAACAATTAGACTACTTTTTGGAAGAAAAATAATTATTTTTCTTAATTTTTTACAAAAATTTATAACTTAAAAACTGTTATACCTACAGGAGTTGTAGGAGTTGAAAAGTTATTTTAAAAATAAAAATTAATTTTTCTCAAAAACGTATTTTTGAAAAATCCCCAAAAAAAAAAAAAAAATATATATATATATATATATATATACATATATATATATATATATATATATATATATATATATATATATATATATATATATATATATATATATATATATATATATATATATATATATATATATATATATATAAAATATAATATATATAAAAATAGTCCTTAAAATTTCCAACAAGTCGTCCACACATCGGAGATGGGCACTTTTACAGAGAAAAAGTTTTTCGAACAACAACTTTTTCATGTTTTCTTTGAAAAATATACAACTAACCCTAACCCTTTAGTTTGAAGTCAAGGTAACGATATAGTGTATTCGACAAAATTCTTGTTAAAATATGAACTTTTGTCGAAGACATCAACTTTTTATCTTTTATAGTTTTTGGAATATAAGTTATTTTTGTATGAAGACTCCTGAAAAAAAAAATGTTTTGCTTGTAACATTTTTGTGTGTAAATTCTCACGTTTGCCATATGTTTCTAAATAGAGAAAAGTTAGCAGAGCATGTGAATTGCGATAATCTATATATATAAAAATGGATTTCTGTCTGCCTGTATGTCTGATTCTTATGGACTCGAACACTACTGAACCAATCGACATGAAAATTGGTATGTAGGGGTTTTTGGGGCCGGGGAAGGTTTTCATGATAGCTTGAGACCCCTCCCCCCTCTCTAAGGGGAGGCTGCCATACAAATGAAACACAAATTTCTGCATTACTCGAGAATAAATCAAGCAAACGAACCCAAATTTGGCATGTTGAGATTTAAGGGTGCAATAAATGATTCCATGGTGGTTAGATACTCCTCCTTCCTCTCTTAGGGTGGGCTGTCATACAAATGAAAAACAAATTTCTGCATAACTCGAAACCTAATCAAGCAAATTGAGCCAAATTTGGCATGTGAAGATTTTAGGGAGCACGAAATGTTTCTATGGTAAAAAGACACTCCTTCCTCCTCTCTAAGGGGTGAAGAGGGGAGGGGTCTGTCTTTGATCTATCATATTTTCAGTATAAAACATTTATTCCATGTAACGGAGAAACATGTTATTTGCAAGTGGTTGAAAAATCTTGAACGAGAATTGTGTCTAAAAATCATCTGATATACTGATACTAGGAATTTTTAAGTAAAAGGTAAATTGAACGGGGTCGATTAGAAGATCAATCAATGAACAGTTCTGCGATTGGACCCATGAACTTGCGCTAAGTAAGAAAATGTGAATGTTTAAAGGTATTGATAACAAAATACAAATTTTGGGCGGGACGAAGTTTGCCGGGTCTGCTAGTTTATACATAAAAATGTTACGAATTAAACATTAATACTATTTTTTCAAAGAAAAAAAAATGAAAAAGTTGTTGTTCGAATAACTTTCCTTATACAGGTAAACTTCGATATAACGTACATTTCACTTTCATAACTGTGCGTTGTATCGAATTGTACGTTATATCGAAGCATAATAAAGTACTCACAAACGTAGTCTATAATACATTATTGTGTTGCTGTTTTAGTAAAGTTAAGGAATAACTTCAATCAGAAGACGAAGCCAGCCTTTCTCATGATGTTTCCCTTCGTACTGTTGATTAAAGCATGATTCATTTAGAATCCGGAATCACAAAACCAGCTGTATTTCGGGATTGATTGAAGGTACAAAACTTGTTTTAGCATCACAATACAGATAATTCATTGTTCTATCAGGAAAAAAAAAATAATGAAATTTTTTTTCCTTTACACTTTGGAAATATGTACGTTATATCGAGTGACGTTATATCGAGGGTACGTTATAACGAGGGTACGTTATATCGAAGTTTCCCTGTAAATGTGCCCGTCGTCCGATGCATGGAAAACTTGTTGGAAATTTTAAGGCCTATTTATATCTATTTTTTTCAGAATTTTAGAAGCATATGTTTTCGAAAAAAATGAATTTTAATTTCCAAAATATTTTTTTTTCCAATGAAATGTTTTTCCAAAAAACTCTTTGTTAATTTTTAATGAAACCTAAGTAATTTGCAACATTTCCTACATTTTTCCTACAGAAACGCGAATGATAAATATTTTGGGAGAGTCACTGTTCGATCGATTTCTGATCAGCTGATTATTTCGAGATCTAGCTTCAAGGCAGGGTATTTGCCTGGAAACTTTTACATTAAATGTCAACATTCTGGAACCCTTTTTTATGTTTTTAGGATATATTTTTCTGAACTATCAAGTTCTATGTCCCGCCACAAACCACTCATCTCTTTTTCAATAAATTGACATTTATACAATATTTTTGAATCAAATGGAAGGAATTTAATTTTTCATGAAATTTCTGTGTATTTCTAGAAGATAATGAGTGTATCCGTCATTCGAGTCATTTGTTAAAAATGATAATCCCTTGGGGTGGTTTTTGGCACAGGTTTATCGCTGATTTAAAAAGGAAATTGCATGATTTGATAATCTTTAGAATGCCACTTCTTGTTATAGAATACACCGACAAACTAACTGAAACTCTTCGGACTAGTAAATTAAGACTCACCACCCGCATAGCGCATTTGACCTGTACAAGGAGCAGCAAGTGACATCCTTCACTTACCTGCAAGAGAAAAGGAGAAAAGAACAGATAAAAAGTGCAACATTAATAAAGCTGTGATGACAAATTTCTACCCGCTGTCCCAAGTGTTTAATATTCTAATAAGGATATCATTTTCACCTCCCCCCCCCCCCATTGAACAGCCCGATGCGGGGAAAGTGACAGTGGAAAAACAGACCGAGAGAGAGAGTGAGAAAAGCAACATAGACAAAATTCCAGACAGAAATTAGGAATGGGTCAGTGAACATGAACGTCTTTCGGATGTCGGCGGAAGCTAAAGAGGAATGGCAAAGGAAGGAACTACGCCGAGACAAGTGTCGTTCAAACTTATGTATTTTGGGAGAGTGCGATGGAAGCGGTCCTTTTTCTTATTCCCTGTCCTGTGTTCCCTGGTGTTGCTGGTGGGAAGGGGGACCGTCCCGTCCTTGAGTCTGTGCGGTTGACAAATGGTACGAATTCACGACTGAATTGAATTCTAAGTGTTTCTTCTCGTTTTCACACAAATCATGTAATTCCACCCGATTTCCCTTGGTGTAAGTGCAAAGTTATTCAATTTGGAAGGAAATATTTTTCTTCATCTTTTGGCGCAATTCGATGGGTTTTGGGTGCATTTCATAACTGATCGGCCACAAGAACGTGGATTTTTTTCGCGGTTTGCTTCGCATTCCGTAATTGATTAAATATGCATCATTACGCGACCGTCAATTTTGGATGGAATTCACAAGGAGTAGACGTACCCGATTTTCATTCCGTTCACAACACGCTGAGTACGCCAGCAGTGAGAGCGATTACTCCCAGGTGAAATAAGAAGCAAGCAAAATTTATTAAAACACTTTAATATTTAATGGAAATAAATTCCACGTTGAGTACACTCGGTGTGGCTGGGATAAGTTTTATCCAAAGCCGCCCTCTGGCAATCAATGTCCTGGAGGAACGCTTGGTGTGGTTCAGTCGGAACCACAATCTAGCGGTTGCAGCGGTGGCGGTAATAGATCCACTGGAACTCCAGTTCTGGAGCAACAGCAGCATCTAATGGAGAGCAAGTGCAATGCCTTCTTCAGTCTTTGTCTTCATTCTGCTCATCTCAGTTGGTTCCACTTTTTTTTTCCTTTCCCGTCCGGGGACTGGAGATAAAATTTCATGTGTCATTAAGTTAAAGTTTGTCATACAGAAAACTGCGAGTGGGGGTGGCGAAAATACCGAGGTGAGAATCAGCTCCAAGCGATGTGATGGAAAGAAAATGCTTTCCCTGTGTTTGGCCGTGATAACAATGACGATCAGGACACGACAGTTCCCGGATTGGTGTGTTTTTCTCTTGGTTATCTTCTTGCGGTGCGACGAAAACGACTTCCAAACAATGAGAGAGGAAGGAGAAAATTTTAGGGACAGATTCGTTGGTTTCACACGAAATTGAATTTAATTAAATTTTCCCAGAGCTATCCGTTTGAAGCGAGACGTGAGGGCTGCAAGCTGCCTGCTCTCTTGATTGACTTAATTGAACACATGTGTTGCGATTACAGGCGGTCGTTTTGCGTGCGGTCGCACGTAAAAGTTGTGAAAAGTTTCGCCTGAATTCCCCACACACTGGGTTCCCACAAGGAAGGTCGTTTACCTAGAGGTTGGAAGCGTTCCGATAAAGCTCTCACTTCCCGAATATTGATGACATCCATTGGAATCATTTAATCGTAACGAATCGGCTTGAATTGATTTGTACTTTATTGTCTTGTCTGGTCGTGTTTATATTCGAACGAATGAAGTCCTCACGCAGATTTTATATAATTTTCATAAATTGGTTCAGGATGTTGAGTCCAAAGTTGAAATTGAATCAAGGAATCATAACGTATAGCATATCTTAGAGGAAAATTCAAAAACACGGAGATTGTAGCATAAAGGTTATCAACATCAACAATTTCTCACTCTAAATGCAATACATAGCTCTGCATCAAGTGCATCCGTGGCCGAGTGGTTAGCGTCTCACATTATCATGCCGGATGTTCGGGTTCGATTCCCGTTCTGGTCGGGGGATTTTTCTTCAAACAACTTTCCTTCGACTTGCACTGTGGTCACGCGTATTCAAGAGCTTGCCCCTCGGAATATATTCAAGGCGTGTTATTTGGCTTAAGAAATCTCTACTAAGTATTAATAAATGACGCTAGTTAATGTATACGTTGAGACGGCGAAAGATCAAAATGCATGCCCCATTTTTTACACACTGGTTTTCAAGGAATCTGAAAATTAACTAAATAAGTTTTGATGGATTAGTGTGGAATTCTTTGAATGGTTTTGTTTGAATCAATCACAAGCTCAAAGCGTTGCTGATTTTATTTGCGCATATTATTTCGTATATGCACAGACGATCAATCCAGGAGGATGAAAGACTCAAAAATAAAAATGAAAACAATTATGCGCGAGATAAACCCAGGCAGAGACAAGAATACAAAAGTGCAAGTACAGGTATTTCCACTACGGAGTAACTCTGCGCTTTTACACAAATTACACCGGACGAGAGTATAAAAACATCTCATCTGCGGTTTTTCTTTATTCTATCTTGATGAAACACTTCATTCAAATTGGTTCTATTTGTCCTGTTGAGAATATTACAAAAAGGAGAAGGAAGGGCAGTGATTGGGGTAACGTAATGTTTTCATGTGAAGCTATTGTATTCGTGATCATATCACGATATTTTATTCCTAAATCCTTTCATCCAGAGCCCCGTGAAATATCCGGTTGAAGTTATTCCTTGAGGGCGCTTCTCCAAAATAAGTTTGATGTTCTACATCTATTCGCCAAGAAGCTGAATGCTAATTGTATGTACAAGAGCGTATGAATTCTTTTCGTCATTTTCAATTTAAAGAAACATTACTATGTGGAATGCACAAAGATACATGGTACAAAAATTATTATATCAAGAAAATTTATTACGCTAGTTGTCTGTCACAATTTTGAATGAAAATTTCATCAATGTTTCTAAGTACCAAATAATACCATTGTACCACGTAATACTAATTGACATATACGCACAACTTTTCAATTATCTCAGGGGCAAGACATATTCTGGAAAATTTATATTATCTAACTTGAGCTTCTGAGCTTCTGAGTTCAAGATCCTCTATCATTTCATATCCATCATATCAATCATGTCAATAAAGTATTCCCCATATAGCCCTCGAGGTACTGGCGGCCGACTAAATGTAAATAAAGTATTCATAACGCTGTTTGTAACTGAAAACAAAAACAAAACACTTTTTTCGTGAGGAAAAACGGATAATATCGAGCTTTTCGTGTTTGTAATGGCATATCTAAGGTTGTCTTTGGTTTCCGATGCGTTCAATGTGACCAAACCACGCTTACCATTGGTCCTTTCCGATGCTACCAAAAATGTTCAATTTTAAAATTCGTTTCATTTCAAAACAATATCCGAAAAAATAACCAAGATAAACGTTACTAAATAATGTCTAAATAAATGGCACTCCTACGCCGTCCTTCATAATTCTTTGACAAGGTTTCAACAAATTTCCAAAGAGATGCAAAAAATGTATAGAAAGCGAAAGGTAATATTTTCAATAAAATAAACTGTTTCATTTTCATCATAACCAAACGTGTTTTCTACAGGAAAAATCTGGTTTCACGTTGAACGTACTTCCAAATGGGACTAATTTTTAATTCGTTATCATCACAAAACATAGGTTTTGAAGGAAATCCATAGGATTTATGTATATTACGCTTCATTTTCATAATTTAGAAGCCGATAAGGTTGATGCACTGAGTGGAGCAGTATCTCAAAGCCTACCGTGAATTGGTGAAGTTACGAGTTTGGAGAATGGTCGAAATGAAGATGCAAAATGTGTTGCTAAGAGCAGAACGCGAGAACGGATCGTCCGATTTTAATTGTCTTCATTTTGTAGTATTTGTCTCCGCTCATGAATCAATATTATGGCGAGAAAACCGAAAGAATTTTGGAAAATATCGAAGGAAAATGGGAAAATGGAAAAATTTTGAAAATTGAATTCTCATGTGTTTTGCATCGTGATAGACGTTGTTAGTCCAATTGAAATTTGCACTTACGGAACCAATCTTCGTTCGGAAATAGCAATGAACTTTTAGGTGAAAGATCAAGAACGGATCGTCCGATTTGAGCTGTCTTTATTTTGTTGTATTCGTCTCTGCCCATATATCAATGTTATAAAATAAATTCCCACATGTTTTACAATGACACTATGATTGACGTTGTTAGTCTTATAGAATGTCGCGTTAACGGAATCGATCTTCAGGTGGAAGAACGCACTTTGAAAATAGAAATTATGAATGAAAATCACCTATAATCTTTTGCGGCCGTGTTAAATTTGGTCATGGATGTTGTACTGATCGGAATTATTTTTACTTGAAAAAGCAGTGGAGTAAACCTTGTTAGATTACATGCAGTAAATGTACAACTTGTGAGATGAACAGGATTATTTTTAGTTGTACACTCCAGAAAAGTATTTCCTTAAAAATGTTTTTTAATGTGTTATTCTCATATAAAAAATATCTGTCTTAATTTTTTTGCGTGTGATATCCTCCGAAACAGTCCCTTAAATGCAGTCCTGCTTTTCGCACATGTCACACAAATATATAGTTTGGTGTCTTCCGCCTTTTATCATACTGTTTGAACATACAGAACAATGCTTTTTACATCTACACAGTTCTGCAATACATGAAATTTTCCATTAAGCCCTCCACAAGCATGGGTGACAACTTTTGTTTATGCTAAGTACCGTTATCTATTATTCATTGGAACACCGTTTTGATTCGTTTACAAGTTCACTAGACATTAAAATTTGTTTAGAAAAAGTGTAAACTGATATATTGTTGCATAAAGTATAAGATTAGTATGCTTCCTTGCTGTGGTGGCTGAGAGCAGACAAACGACCGCAAAGGCTTAACCAACATAACAACTATTTATTCCATGTAATGGAGTAACATGGTTTTTGCAAGTGATTGAAGCATCTTGAACGAGAATTGTGCTTCATAATGATTCTATATGGTCGGTGTTATGTCAGAGGGGACCAAGTCGCAAAATTAAAATTTTTTAGTTGTTGATTGTATTAGGTTAAGCATTTCGTAGGCTACATATCACATTCATAAGATATGGAAAATCACGCATGCAGCAGTAATAACGTACCAAAGTTGTTTTGAATGTTCAACGAAAACGCCTTATAGCAGTAACTTTAAGGTCGTTTTACTCGAAATCCCAAAAAAATCATGTTGTCCGGTCTGACTTTACACCGACCATATTATAATGGCGAGTTTTGATAGAAGAATAAGAAAATTTAAGTACATTTGATACGTAAGGCTACGTGATTCAGGCATCCAGACAACGTCAAGTAATAATTCGCAATCCATTTTTTACTATTTGAAACTACTTGTTTATTAATTAATCCATACCACCGTAGATATCGACACTGTACATTCGTTATCACAAATTTTTTGATTGATTGATTTTTTTTTCTATTATAGAGACATTCGTTTAAAAAGTTCATTAATTAATCAATAGTTCTGGGATTGAATCCATGAATGTTCGCTTAGTAAACTAGTTATAAATGAATAAGAGAAATGAAATTCACGCCAAATCAGACGAAAAACAACCGATTTTACACGACCCTTTTTTGGTTTTTTTTAACCCTTGTACATGTGATGGCAGCCATCCAAAACCAAAACTTTCAATATAAAGTGAAAATTTTAACTCCGACTGATTTTTCAAAAAGGATGCATTCTATATCTTTTTTTTTTCGAAAACTCATATCTTGAAATTCAGACGACTGATTTAAGTATGGTGTTTGCCAAAGCAGTTGAGAAGTTAATGAACTATTCAGGAAAAATAACATTTGAAATACACTGTTAAAAAATCCAACTTAAAAAATGGATTTAATATTAAAAATTTTTACATCTTAAAACACCCCTCTTTTGGTTTCGAATGCAGAGGTTTCGGGTTACAAGTTTTTTTTTATCTCACTTTTTTAAAGGTTTCGATACCTTTCTATGACCCTTTATTCTTTACCTTATATTTTCCTTTCTTTCTTCTGGTATTTACATCCTTTTTCTTGTATTGGTGAGTATGACATGAATGTGACAATTTGGACCCATGCCGTAAAGATTATGTGATATATAATTATGCAACCTAATTCGCTCAGTTTTCACAAGATGGCTCAAGGTGATATAAATAGTCGACGGCGACAGCTGATGTTTGCTGAATCGTGAAGTTTCCACATCTGTTAACCGAATATACATCGTGATAAGCGCTTTCAGTCCATTTGATATTTGCATTAACGAAATTGTAGGAAAAAAGTGAGTTAATAGATAGAGATATTTGCTTCACACCACCGTATTTGTCGACAGTCATCGATAATTTATTGATTTTTTTATTATTGAGGCTGAGAAGTACAAGGATTATTCGCCTCAGCCTGGAGAAAGACTAGTTTGAAGATCAATTAACGAATTAACTACTTACCTTTTTATTCGACTTCAAATCAATTTGAACAATAAATTAAAAGTATTTTGTATACAACATACAACGCAACTGAAGAATAGTTGCGTACAACTATTGTCATGCGCAAGCTTATCGAAGACCATTGGATTCATTCCGAAAAAGCCTTTCCAGATAGAGGTTCGTTGCAACAATTTTTTGAGGATCACATGTTTATCATTGGTTTGCAACAGTTTAACGACAGCATCCAGTTCCATACTTTCTCAGCTTTCAAATGTAGCAACGGAATTGTTCTATGTAGCATATTTTTCTAATTGAAGCCAGTTTAAGAGAAACAGAGTCCAAATAAAATTCAATTGTTTTCTTCCATTATTGAGATTCGACCTAGCTCAACCTTTATCAACTGATACGTTATCCTGTTGGAATACCTAATCATCACGGAGGTTTCAGTGTAAAAACATCAGTGAATGATTCAGGAGTATTTCCTTGAACTCCTGACTGTTCATTCGCGTTGGTGGAAAAGCCATCTGCAAAAGATATTTCTGAGGAAGTTCTCCCCAAACCATGTTGTGATTTGTGATAAAAAGTGGCTTTACTACGAGAATCCCAAAGTCAAGACATCATGACTAGATCCAGAAAAAACCCTCAATGTCGTAGCCAAAATGGAACACCCGCGGTCAAACGGACAAACTGTTGCTGTCAATGTCTACAAACGTCAGTTGTGAGTTGTGGCGAGACCAGCAATAGCGAGTAGCACGCACAAAGCTACGCGATAACGCTTGGCCACATACTGGAAATCCCGCCATGCTCTCAGGGAAACTCCAGCGTACTCATATGACACATCACGGTTACCATTTGTTCAGATCAAAACAGCACGGATTAAGGGGGGTCTGGAAAATAGAAAAAATCGAATTTTTCTTTTTGGCAGTTTTGGAAAGCTTATGCCCTCAGAAATATTGTCCTAAAACGATTTTTCGATATTAGATTCCGTTGGAAAGCTACAGCCAAAAGTATGACGTTACCTCAAGGAACATAGTATTGCTGTACGAATTTTTAAACGCGTTTTTCTCGAAACCATGTTTTTTCAACTGGTGGTATCGATATCTCAGGATGTACTCGACCGATTAGGCTGAATTTTTTTATCAGCATGAAATGGATTATCTAAAGCGTTGCATAGTTTTTGGATATCTGATTTTATCGATTTTTTATGAACTTCTGAACAGCGATTTTTTTATGAAAAATAACTTATTTCTAACAAAATAGGCCGCCATTTCGGCAGTTTTTTGAATTTTAAATAACCAATTTGTAACGCTTTAGCTATTGTCCTAAAGTTCCAAAATATTCATAGGAATTTGCTTCAAAATCGATACCACCAACAAGGTACCGATTTTCAGACAGCATCTATGCATCCAGCTGTCAACAGCGTAATAATCATTGTTCGTGCACTCAAAAAATACATCTTCAAATATACGAATATAAATCAAGGCAAGGTAAAAACGAGAATACGAGGTCCGACATCGGAGTAATTGAACTTAGTTTCTGCTGACATTTAAGCCTATTTGGTACATAAAGTATGGGTGAACTTACTCTGTCACTCGATCGTAGTCGAAATCGTCGACAAAATTTTGAAATCAAAAGTGAAGTGTGTTCACTTTTTTGAAGAGCGATGTATTATTATCGTGACATGTAAGGTTTCCGGACAACAAAACAAAATCCAAAAATCCAAAAAGAAAATCACAGCTTTTCGCATAGGTGTATGGACACACCTATGTAAAACATTATTTTATTCAAATCATAAATGGCATACAATTCTCCTTAAATTAAACTATCCTGTACTATTTTTGGCCGAAATTTTGTATTTTTTATTATTTTGCATTTTTAAATCCTGTTGCTCTTTTACAGATATCGGGCGTCGAAAACCGAGCTCTTGGAATTGGAATCTAGAATTCTGATTCCCGCTGTAAAAGTGTGGAATCGGGTTCTATGTGTACGCACGCGAAAATATGGGCTTCTGATTTTATTGAACCAATATCCGCACCGAACATTAATTCGTTCCAAATCTCATACACAATTGGGAACTATAATTTTGTAGAAGTCAATTAAAAAAAAAACATTTACAAAAAAAGGCCCTTTTAATATTCTCATGGCTACCGGAATCTACCATACCCTACAAACAATGCGGAACGTTTATTGATACTTGCCATATATCGAACCATAATTCAGAAACCGAAGACCCCGGCACGACAGAAAGCGTCACAAGCGTGTTTCCGAGAAAAATCACTGGCCACTGTTGAATTGAAATATCTTCTTCGAACGACGACGGATTTTTTGCTTCCTCCGGGTCAACCCACGCACACAAAATTATGCTATCAGTTAGCTATCGTTCCCAGGAATTTAGCAGGCCAAGTAGCAGCGATGCATTGAACTAGGCACCGAACTCCGGGTTAAGAAGGTCTATGGTTGTACGGACGGTTCACGTTTAGTACACTTGTTCGGAACTTTTCGTCGCCTCGAGCAAACAGGGAATTTTTTATGCTCCAATAATGTGAGCAATAATAATGATATCCTCCCCCCAGCTGACAACGGAGTATGCAGCATGAATGCGTATTCCTTTCACAGCCGGCAATCGGATGCTAAAAATGGGTGGAAGGAATAGTTGCGGGTGTCTGGCGATGGTCTAGCAGCCAAATATTCCATGAATTGAACTGTCTGCGACCGGGTGTTCTATCGGATGGTCCATATCGTGCCGAGCTATTGATATATGCTGAGAACACGATGAAATGCCACGTTCCATCTGATCAACATGTAATGTGAATAGAATTGAATGATTTGCAACTAATTGAATGTGCTCGCAGCAAAATGATCGAACGACACATAAGATGTTACGTTAATTTTTTCCAATAATCTTCTCTCCTCATAACATTTTAATGAATCAATTCGCGCGAGAATTCTCCAGCGCAAATCATCACATTATTCTGTCAAAACCCAAACCAGCTCCACTAAAAAAAAAAAAGAGAAACATCCTTCCTCTCGAAATTGCTTATCCCGGATATTAATGTTACACAAGTTAGGAATTAATTACCCACAAGGTAAAGCTCATTTTGCGGAGAGGTTCCAGTGAAACAATAAAAACCCACTCATCGTTCTCCCGTCCACCCATAATCGCAACCCTCTCCCCTTTGCGTTCAATCCGATGGAGAGCACAGCAGACAACCGAGCGATAATGTAATTTAATTAATCCTTTCCTCGATTTTCCCGACCTTTTCTGAACTCGACAGCTTCCGTTGCTGCTGCTCCACCGATATATATCCGTCAGGGTTTTTTTGTGTGTGTGTGTGTGTGCAAAAATTACCTCCCTGCTGCAGTGCTAAAGTGCTTGCATAGAATTTTTCGTTCTTTAAACAACAGCCAAAACACGGTTTGAACTTTGAGAATGCTATGGCGAAGTGAGCGGAAAGTGTACTGCAAATGTTGACTCAGCGCATTGATTCTTCGTTCTTGCAAGGGGTAAAACTGAATCTGGGAGGGGAAGACAAATGTAATTTGATTAAATGAACAGTAATCGATGATTGGCTGGTGGTTTCTAGATTTTCCAGTTGAGGTGGTGGATGTGTGCTGGTTGGCTCCAATGGTTGGGAGTTGGAAAATTGATTTTTCCCTTTCTGATTTGAGGAGATACCTTGCATTGTGAATTTATTTTTGCTGCACATAACAATTTTCAATGTTGAACGTCAATTATAGATATTAGAGAAAATGATTTTTTTACGTTTTCACCTATAAAACAGGTCAACATAATATAACATATTTCATTTTGCTCCTTAAAAGCTGACCAAACGGTATGCTGTTATTTTTTTTTTGTACTTTCTGTTCTATTCAAAAATGTATTTGAATTATAATGTTCTGTCTACAAACGTAGGGGAGCCGCGGGTAAGACGGACAGTGGAAGGATAATGGACAGGTGGTTGATTTGTATGCTCTACATCTATAATATTTAAACCATCCTATGACAATGAATACTGATCAAAATTAGAATAGAAAAACAAAAACCGAAAATCGAACATGAATCCGCGTGTGGATGTAACTTTGCGGCTTCGATATTAAGCATTTTGAGTGGTTTAATTACAAAATTGAATTCGCTGATGGTTATATTTCGGTTTGTGAGTTATCAGAGAAGCGATATTAGGTATGTACGGAAAAGTAAATTCATTCGTAAGTGGTAAATTTAAATTATTGAAACAATTGCACTTGGGGGGTGAAATGGACAGTCACATCCATAATCACATCCAATGCATGATGGAAAGTGAAGGGAAGAATATTGAACTCTTTTTATATTGCTTTCTCTTCTTGTTCTATTTCAGTTATTGGACGCAAAAACACTGAGAGAGAGTGACATTATTCCTCTCGCGAACGATAAACCTCTAAGCTTCGTATATTATTGACCTGTCCATATCCCCCCACTACATGTCCATTATACCAGCACCTATAAAAATGCTACTTTTCGGCATGTTTTATTTTCAATAAAAACATGGAAAAACACATTTTTATAAAACATTCGGCCAGTTATATCGAAAACCAGTATATTGAACTGTAGGAAACTGCTTTTAAATTTTTGAAAACATGAGTTCCCAAAGATACAATTTGAAGTTTTCCTTAACATGTCCGTTTTACCCCCATCTCCCCTATATGGTAACAATATTGTGGTTAAAAAATGTGGAATTTTAACTCTTCATTATAACTTGAACGAAGTAACACGATTTTTTTTATTTGTTATTCATCATTTTGTTAATTTTATAATCAAATATCACATTGCCTAACTCTACTGCTGTGTGTAGTGATGTCCGGTAATCATTCGATTATTCGATCAACACCGCAGTTCTGATGCTTATGTTTTATTTCGCCTCTGTAAAACTCCTTAATTTTTCTATTCATTGTCGTGTTAAAAATTAAAATTCATACTTTCGTGTTAAAAATTAAAAGAAATAGAACAATAGTTCTCACGCACAAAATATGTGTTAATGAAAAGATGAGATTCAGCTTTGTAAGCTTCTTTTATTGGGGAGGTTTTTTTTATTCAATTTACTTGTTGAAGTGATCTACTAATTTATACTTCCAATACTTTAAGTAACAATTTTTGAGTTGTGCAAAGAAACGTACTACTTTGATCATTTTTGATGATTTTTTCGATATGTTAACTAAGTTTTTCATTAATCTTTACATGGAGACGAAAAAAAGAAATTTAAAAAATCAAATATTAGAATCATAAGGAAAGTTTATTGTTTTATCAAGCAAGGATTTTTTTTGGTTCACATTAAAGTGAGAACACATTATTGGTCGATTTTTGGACTCTAACTCATTTCGAGGCTCAAATGTGTTCATAGAGAAAAATACCTTTAAAAAGAAATAAAAAGATAAATCGATTATAAATCGCCGCCTCTTATTGAATGGCAATTTTGACGTAGAACTACGTCTTTCGGGAAGGGTGCCAAATCAGAAAACAGGTCACGTTTTTATGAAATAAAGTTAACGTTAATAACTATTTTCACTGTGAACGAATTCTCATGATTTGCATACCAATCGAATCGGAAATTCTCTAAGATTTGTTTGATATGCTATACATTACAATTTGCTAATCTCTAAACGATTTAAATTCATGAAAACTGGAAGAACTTCCTTTTCTCTCTTATATTTGTTCTGCCGATTTGTGTGCTAACCCTACCCGTATTTCGGATGCTTATAACTCCAGCGTTTTTTGGCAGATCGGAAAGATGTTTGCATCAGTTGATAGGAAATATTTCTACGCGTCTATCACAATTAATGAAATATTATTTTTCATGAGATGAACAATTGAATAACTGTAAAATGTCAAGCGTTATCTGACCGCCCTATCTGCCAAGTTTTGATTGGCCCGATTTACGGTTTCCCCAACACAGACTTCAAAATCGTCATACCTGTGGAAATCCGCTCTGCAAATTTACATGCAAGTCGGGGGTGTTTTTGTTCTCACCGAGCTGTGTTTTCCTAACACGGACTTCAAAATCAATGTCCCTGGGGGAATCCGCTTTGCAAATACATGCAAGTCGGGGTTTTTTTTGGTGTTGAGTATTTTGGTACTCGGTTGTCGTTGTGCAGACCGGAATAAGTTTCCCTAAAACGTACTTTTAAACTGAGAAGCCTGGGAAAACGTCATTTCAGACACTAGAGGTGAATGAATTTTCGCTGTTCGAGAACGATGTAAACATGAGATGTGCAATAACTTCAGAGGGAAATGTAAAATACAATGATCGTTTGACAATTCTTCCGTTCACATATTTTGGTAGTCCTAGGCATCATATCAAACTTAAAAGAACGTTCATCAACTTCATTCGTAACGAAGAACATAATCTACTACAAAAATTTCAATGAATTCGAAAAATAATATTCGAAGTGGTAAACAAGTGGATATAATTGCGTAGTTTTTACAATTTTTTTTAAAGAAACAAGTAGATATTGTTTCGTGATTTCTAAGGCTATCTTTGTGCAAAATGATATTACGCTGCACATCTCGAATTACTTCAAAAATTTCTAACAAACAATTGATCTACTCGCGATTGTAACATTTTTGGATTCGTACAAAAACTACCTTTCGAAAGTTTTTTGACGGAGGTAATCTCTCTATCGTTGGTTGGTGTGTTAGCCTTTTTGTTTACATATTCCATTTCTCATAATGTCAAGAAATCAGCCATAAAGAATTTAACGAAATAAAGTTATAAATCATTCCATTTTCAATATTTTCTATATCTCGCAAACCAGTTTGTCAGAATAGCTGCAAAATCGACGAAAGTCGAAAGCAGTTTTGGAAGATAAGGGAAGCCAAACACAAACATCGCTTCCAACAATCTATCGCAATACACGAGTGGTGGCTAAAATCAATTCAGAACTTCCGGTCGAAATGATAAAAAAAGAGCTCGTTTCAAAGAGTCCGGGGGTCTAGTACTCCACTTACGTTGTGGAGTGGTGGGCCAATATTCGATCCTTGGAAAATGGTTGTGAGGTTTTTGTGCAATTCAGCTGCATCCGTTTCATCTGAACAGTTGTTTTCGAATGCTGGCCAGATAACAACCAAGTAAAGGAAACAATTATCTGATTTTAGTTTCATGCCTGGAATTGATCGATGGAAACGATCGGTTTTCCTAAACCACATGCAGCGGAGACTTTCAATTTCTTTGCACAACCACAACCAGTGTTGCCACACGTAGAGATTTATTTTTTGCCCGCGGGTGAACATTAGAACAAAGCTACATTAAGGTACGAGATTACTTCTACACCGCAGTATCGCTTGGTGCGGCAGCTTGACACTTGTAATAAATGATAGTATGCAATCTAGATTCAGAAAAACTATGTATAAGCATCATCAAACACACGAATGACAAATGAAATGTAAATATGACATTTGTGTAAATAAATGAGTATTTTTTATGCTAATAAAATGGATTTTCCTCTACAACAAATATTTTCGATGGTACAGATTTTTGGAAAAAAAAGGACGGATGAGAAAGATTTTTAATCCCTCTGGTATAGATTAAAATGTGGCAACACTGACCACAACTTGTTTCATTCTCCTGTTTACCAATCAATAACAGTAAATCGTTTTCGTGCCTCTCGATCCAATACACACAGTGATGCAATTTTGTTCATTTCTGTTAAACCACGACCCTTTCTAGGGCAAACAAAAGCTTCACTAAAGAGTTATTTCATGAAGTCCGATGCATTCTAAAGTTAATTTCGAATGATAAGAATTCAATTGATTTTATAATTCATCCCCGGAGGAGCTTGTGTTACTTTAGAATTATTTCATGACTTATTATTGACTTTTCCGATCGATCATACAATTATCGCGTATTGTTTACGGGTCCAAAGTGACAATTTTTTATGTGATTTATTAATGTATTTTTTAAGCTAATGTAAGGTAGTAATTTGTTTGGAGAAGGTATTCTACTGCGGTAAGAGCTTTGTTCTTCGGTTGAAAACTGAAGGTGAAAATTGTCCGATGCACACAGCCGATTCGGTTTGGATTTTCTGTTGCCGCTCTTGCACGTGGCTGTGCGTGCATCAAATCCGCAGTGCTCGGAACTTGTTGCTATTAGAATTCATGTCATACCAAACGTATTGCATTTGATGGAACAATGGAAATGGGGATGGGAATGTGATGGGAGTGGAAAATTGAGATGCAAACTTGCTCTTTCTCATTGACAGTTACTACTACATATTGCGCTTTGAAGTATATCTTATCGTAATGGTCCATGATCGTGGAAGCGTAGAACGTGGACGTCAATTATTATAGGATTAAAAAATTTAAACAAACGATTTATTTTTTTTTATTTTTTCACGTCTGCTCTCTTGCGCAGATCATAAAATCAACTTTTTGATCCCTTCAAGAAGATCCTACTGATACTTCAAAACAAACAAACCGAAGCACGAAACGGGTAATTAGCTGACACAGTATCTATGAATAGCGATGAAATACATATCAAAGATAAAATAAATCTAAATAACCAATAAAAATCGCTCAAAAGAATCGCATAAAAAAACAATTGCATAAAAACAGGATTTACTGCATAAATTTTAACAAGTTATTCAGTAACTGAAATTTAGAAATAAACTATTGATAAACTCGGCAGCATTCTGAATTCTAGTTCTCAGATGTTTCCTTAGATAACGATTATTACATTTTCAGCGTAAAACAACGTTCGAATAGTTGTGAGAATAGATATAAATAGCGTTTTTTATAGGTTCACTTACATATGTTTAGAGGAGACAAATTCTTTATTCCATTTTTTAATTCTGTTGTATGTTTACATTTGCACTTATTGTATCTGCAAACAAAGAATGAAATGGGACGTATTCTATGATTCACAAAAAGGGGAACCAATTATAGGACGTTTCGAGGTTAGCAGAGTGACATATTTTCATCACGAATCGGAGGGAACATAAGGAAATTTGGACAATATTGATTCTAATACACGTAGCTCTTCGAAAAGATGGGTTTGGGACATTTAATCAAACTACTTTAAAAAGAGCTACTTTTAAGGGACTACTTTTAATGGGACTAATTTTGATGTTGAGGAAATTTTGGAGAAGTTTTAGCATGTGGTCTGAAATATTCATCTTCTTAAAGGATTCAATTGCGGCGTGCTTGTTGTCTGCATCATGAGCATTCGATACACTGTTGGCCGACATTTAAAAACGTTGATTTTTTTTTAGTCGTTGTTCTAAAATTTTTTTCTCATTCGTCGAAGTCCCTCTCGTTGAATAATCGTCACTCAATCTAAATTCTACTGCATTTCATGTTGCACCTTATTCATGTTGACACTCTTCTCTTTTCTCGCCAGATGAATAAACATCTCTTCTAGTTCGTACACCCCAATTCGCTTCGCATTCATTCGTTTCATTCTTCACTCTAAAGCGCTCCATGATTTTATATCGTTCGATCCATAGCGAACTGAAACATTCGTTTGTCTGTGCAGTTTTTATTCGAATGAAAAATTCCTTTCTGTATTCGAAACATACTCACTGAAACAAATGAAAACGACAAGACAGATGATTGGAAGTCTTGACAATCTATTTTGTGAAATGAAACGAATAATACTTTCAATCGAAAGCTACGCGCCACCTTTTGCGAACGAAATGAAACTCTCTGACGATGATAATAAATGATTTGATTCTGTAAATTTTCCTAAAAAAATCTGTATAAAAAAACAGTATAGAAAAATTAAGAGAAAAAATGAAAATAAAGGTTTATTTTTATTTTGAATTCATTTTTCTTATTTATGGATTGTTGAAATCGTATCAATATAACAAATTAATCATAAAATGGTTTTCTCATAATCCTCTGAATTGTATGATGTTTATACATGGTTTTGTTGAACTTCGCTTCCAAATTTTTCGCCAATTTCATTCTTAAAGATCCTCCTCAAGCCAATACATAGTTCTTCACGTTCAAAATAGAGTCTATAATTGTGGGTGCCAACCGATTCACGGACTTTGTTTTGTTGGTATTGTAAAGCGAAAATATTCTCTCAACACACGCTGATAAATGTTATCGAAAACTGTCCTACAGACGACCTTAGCAATGGATACAAAAATTTATCATCATGCCTTCTGACGTCCAACAGCTGAGTTATATTCGAGTCACTCAATTTTTGCCTCATAAAATAAGTATCCTGGGGTTGTTTTCCAAGTCTTAGTAGTATTACACGCTTTAATTAATTCAGGAAATTGGCGCATCTAATCATTAAGGTTTGGTAGCAAAATTTTGAGGATTTATCAAGGCCGCAGTTTTGATAACTGAAATCAAATCGCTTCAAAATCCATTTCGTGAGTTCAATATAGAAGTCACGACAAATCCAATCAATCCTCAGCTTCCTGGCTTAATCCAATCCTTTTTTTGCTTCTTCTGCGTCGATACCAACATAAACATCCTCAGGCTTCTTCAGAAAGTCTTCGAAATCGAGGTCAGCAACAGCGAATCGTTGCACGTAACTCTCCAAACATAAGTTACCCAACATGATCAATAATAACATTCTTGCCTCATTATGAAGTTCGCAAAATTGAGAACTTTCTGATTGAAAAGTGGTAAAACACAGTTTAGGAACAGCATAATCGGTTTTATTCAAAGACTCGTTTTAATGAGTCAATATACGATTGGCGGATTGATCATGGTCATACTTAACTTGGAACGAAAAAAATAGTTTAAGCTCTTCAAATCGCTCAAGATTTCGCTTAACCCTCCTGTACTCGCGTGCAAAATCATAACACGTATACTCGCGCACGGTATCACAGACCGAAAATTGAACTTCTCTGTAATGTTGCCATTGTGTATTTTTCAGGCTTTATTGGCATTTATTTGAAGAAGAGGGTATGATTGAATGGAAAAACTTCAAAAAATATATTTTCTTCGTCTTTATTATGTTTTAATAGTCGTCTTATTCAGCCTCCTTAAAATAGAGTAATTTTTGATACTCCAACACAAATAACGAAATTCGAATTTTTCACTGTTATTAATTAAAAGTAAGCAACTGAATATAATTCATGGAAGTATAAAGAGCTATAAAATAACATAAAAACGTATTGATCGATTGTGGTTTCATTGGAGTAAGAATCAGAACATAGCATAACTGCATGCTCGAAAAAAACATATTTTTTTACATTTCATGCAGCTGTTGCGTGTTTTCCGGGTCTTTTATCGAAGAGAAGAATGTATAACGACCTTTTAGATAATTACCAGACGGTAGAGGTTCTGGAATATAAAGTTTACATATTTATAATATTCTTTGCCCTGTTTTCTTTGTAAACTAAGAAATAATGCCTTTTTTAGATGGGGCATAAAAAGATGATATAAATGGATTCCTAGGAACTTCCTTTTCTTTTCTTGTTTTCTTGTAGATATTGTCCATTATAAAAAAAATATCCCCGAAACTGTAATTACCATAAACCATAATCTACTGACTACCGAAATTCTTCCACAAGTGTGTATATGTTTGACCATTATATTTAGCGAATAACTATACGAAAGTCAAACATTTATATTTTGCTTTTGCACGTATGAATCTAACGACGAATATATCGACGAATAGTCAATATATGGATCCGTTCAATCCAGTTACAAAAGGGACTGAAATCAAATAAGAATAGTCCAGTAATGATCTTATGCATTATATTCAATAAATATTCCACGCCACTAACAATAATTTATACATTTCATTCAACAATATTCTAGAATATGAAAAAAGGCACTTGTCCAAAAAAGTTACTCCTATACTAGCGTCGGGGTGTCAGACCGAAAGTGTTAAAGAAGTGGCACACGTACCCTTCTTTCCAACACATGCGATACGCTAAACGATGACGAACGACGAATAACGAAGCTAGAGAGAATCGCAAAGTCGCAGTGTTGATATTTTCTGAGAAATGAACGAATTATTGATTTCTCGGTCTGACAGACCAATGCGCGAGTATAGCAGTGTTAACAACTGCCTCCAATGAAAGCCGTCTGGTTGGGTTGCGTTCAACATTTTTATAAATCAAGGTATACATAGATAAACTGTAATAAAATTAATGTTTATAATTAAATTAAAAAAAAATCTGTAAATGCTGTATCTTTGCTGAAAATCTGTAATTCTGTACATACAGATTGTGTATCTGAAATTTGGCAAAAAATCTGTAAAATACAGAATATTCTGTATATGTGGCAACTCTGGTGAAAGCCTCTGCTCCCCAAGGAACTTCAGGAATGGCAGGAACAGATCATTCGGTTCTCATACACCGATTTCACTTCACTCCGATAGGTTAAGATGAATCAATCGAAGATTACTTTAACTGCGGTGAAAGGAGCAATCAAATAAGGGCTAGTCCTAGTTCTTCTCCAAGATTAAATGTCAAGCAATCGTAAAAAAGTTGCGTAAAAAAACCTGGGTGTAACATCTAAGTCAACTAATTTACTATTCAATGTAAATTTTACGGCATAGGATATCCAATTCCATTCGACCAGGTGTCTTTTCCCACTCATGTTCGCGTAAAGTAATAGAGAAAGTGAAATGCAAAGGTTCTGTTGCTCGAAAACCGATGTTGGAACTCGAAAGAGCATCAAAGTAATATGCCAGAGTTTCGACTCCTTGAACAGGATCGTCAGAAACTACGTTTTTAGTTTTTATTAAATCCTTCCAAATGATTCGTTTATGACATATATGTCCGTTTTTGAGGAATGCGTGTTCAAGTAGTCCTTTTCAATACTTCCAAGACGTTTTCAGGTGAATATGTCATATTTTTTATTTATTTACCGTCAATAAAGAGTGGACCGTTTTTTCACAACTATAGTTACATTTTATCTTATTTCTACTTAAAATTACGAAATATTGAAGAACCTAAGAGTAAGTTTTTTTATAGTATATTCAATGTGTAAACATTAATTATTTAAATTTTTACCTAGCGGTTTTTAAAAATTGCCAAAATGGCGGCAATTTGAATGAAAATCAACTGTTTTCCTATCAAAAATTAGCTATTTTATAAATCTCAGCTACTCAGCTCAGCCCGGCAAACTTCGTCCCGCCTAAATTTTATTTTTCGTTATCACATTCACGTTTTCTTACTAAGCGCATGTTCATGGGTCCAATCGCAGAACTGTTCATTGATTGATCTTCTAATCTACCCTTTCAAATTACCTTTTACTATAAAATATCAGTACTTCCACCAAAACTCAACATTATAATATCAAATTATTTTCAGACACAATTCTTGTGCAAGATTTTTTATCCACTTGCAAATAGCATGTTTCTCCGTTACATGGAATAAATGTTTGATACAGAAAATATGATACATTGAAGACAGACCTAAATCGGACAATTCTTTTCTCGAGTTTGGCTCTTATCAACACATTCGCGATCCATATTTTTATACATAGATAGAAGACGATATAGGAGTGCGTTTTATCACATTAAAATCCATTTCCACTTTCGAACGAAGATCAATTTCGTTACCTCAAACATCAAAAACGAACAAACAACGCTTGTTAATATGTAATTGTAGAACAAATGCGAATTAAATTTTTCGAATAGTCCCATTTTCCTTCATAGTTTTCCGAAAATTTCTAATTGTAATATTCGGTTGGAATATGTGTATTATTTATATGGCACCCCCTCTCCATTCCAGAGAAGGGAGGGGTGTCATACCATCATAGAAACATTTCTCGTACCCAAAAACCCTGACATCCCAAATTTGGCTCCATTTGCTTCATCAGTTCTTGAGTTATGTAGAAATTCGTGTTTCATTTGTATGGCAGCCTTCCCATTAGAGAGAGGAGAAGAGTATCGAACCACATTTCTCGTACCCAAATACCCTCACATCCCAAATTTGGCAGAGTTATGCAGAAATTTGTGTTACATTTCTGTGGCAGCGCCCCCCCCTCCTCTTAGAAAGGTGGGAGGTGGAATATCTAATAACCGTAAGAACATTTTTTGCACCCTAAGCCTTCACATGGCAAATTTCGTTTCATTTGCTTGATTAATTCTCGAGTTATGCAGAAATGTGTGGTTTCATTTGTATGACAGCCCTGCCTTAGAGAGAGGGGAGGAGTATCTAACCACCATAGAATCATTTATTGCACCCTAAAATCTCCATATGCCTAATTCGGTTTCATTTGCTTGATTAATTCTCGAGTAATACAGAAATTTGTGTTTCATTTGTATGGCAGCCCCCCCTAAGAGAGAGGGAGGAGTATCTCACCACCATAGAATCATTTATTGCACCCCAAAACCTCCACATGCTAAATTTCGTTCGATTTGCTTGATTAATTGTCAAGTAATGTAGAAATTTGTGTTTCATTTGTATGGCAGCATCCCCCCCCCCCCCCTAAGAGAGGGGGGAGGGGTCTCGAACTATCATAAGAACCTTCCCCGATCCCAAAAACCCCTACTTACAAATTTTAATGTTGATTGGTTCAGTAGTTTTCGAGTCCATAAGAATCAGACAGACAGACAGACAGAAATCCATTTTTATATATATAGATAATAAAATTAAAAAATTGAGATATAAAAATACGGCTACGTAAAAATTTCGATAATTCATTTTTTGCACCTCTGGATTGTACCTAGCCTATAGTAATCGATTTTTTTTTCTTATAGTGTGCTTCTTTATAAATGGAATGGAAATGCATTGTGTTGAATTTCAATGTTACGTACAAAAGGTGTTCTACATCGTTAAAATGAACATAATGTCACAATGTGTGAGCCTTGTGCGATTCTTACTCTTTGTGTTCCGTCGGGCAAATATAATACAATTCATTTCAATTCATTCACTCCCCAGAAAGACGACCGAAACTTTCCAAGTTGGAATGAAAACTCGAATTGAAAGTGCTGAGAATAGACCGAAGCAAGTACCTCCTGGTTTAAGCGGTTCTTCTACGCACCAGGGGTCCTCAGCACTTCCCGGAGCAACACCCACCCCGTCTCTTCCATTTTCGCGGTCGAGGCAACAGCCACAATCTGGTTTGCTTGCGCTTTCTGACCTGGTGGACAACATTTTAAATGCTTTAAATATAAATGACCCTCTTAAAAGCATAGTATTATGTTTGCTTCCGATTGTGAGAACATTTTTGAAAGAAAAATGTGGTTTTTTAGCAGCGTTCATTTCCCTCGATGCCTGATTCAGTGCAAGAGGTCCAACAAGCAAGATTTGACCACTGTAATACAGTGGAATTGCAGAAGCATCATCCCTAAACTAGATCAATTTAAATTTTTAGTTCATAGTTCTAACTGTGATGTATTTTCCCTCTGTGAAACATGGCTTTCTTCAGCCGACGAGCTGAATTTCAAATTCGCCTCGAATTTGCTGAATTTCATTATTCGCCTCGATCGAAATGACTCGTTTGGTGGCGTACTATTGGGGATCAAAAAATGTCACTCCTTCTATAGAGTCACTCTCCCATCGATGACAGGCATTGAAGTTGTCGCTTGCCAGACACAAATCAATGGCAAAGACTTCTGCATTGCCTCGATATATATTCCTCCAAGAACCATGGTCGGCCGCCATCAGTTTTTTGATATCATCGAGGCATTGCCGGAACCGCGGCTAATCTTAGGTGACCTCAACTCCCATGGAACAGCATGGGGGTCACACTACGATGACAGCCGTGCCACGTTGATTTATGATCTGTGCGACAACTTCAACATGACAGTTTTAAATACAGGGGAAGCAACTAGGATAGCCAACCCTCCTGCACGGGCAAGTATGCTAGACATATCACTTTGCTCTTCTTCGTTATCCCTGGATTGCACGTGGAAGGTTATCCAAGATCCCCACGGTAGTGATCACCTGCCAATAATTTTATCGATCGCCAATGAATCAGGTTCTCGTGAGTCAGTCGATATTGCGTATGACCTCACGAAAAATATTGACTGGAGAAAATTTGCAGAAATAATATCTGAAGCACTTGTTTCAATGCATGAACTTCCTCCACTCGAAGAGTATAACTTTATATCGAGTTTGATTTACGAAAGCGCACTTCAAGCTCAAAAGAAACGTGTTCCTGCTACCACTTTCCGACGTCGTCCTCCATCACTTTGGTGGGACAAGGAGTGTTCAAAGGTCTACCTTGAAAAATCATCCGCTTTCAAAAAATTCAGGAAAACTGGATTAGTGGAATTGTTTCGAATGTACCAAGCTCTAGAAGCCAAACTAAAAGGTCTGATTAAAGCAAAAAAGCGTGGATATTGGCGGAAGTTCGTCAATGGTTTGTCAAGGGAGACCGCTATGAGCACTCTTTGGAATACGGCTAGGAGAATGCGTGGCTGGAACCATACAAATGAAAGTGAGGAATACTCTGACCGTTGGATTTTCAAATTTGTAAGAAAGGTTTGTCCCGATTCCGTTCCTGCACAAAGCGTCGTACGCGACATTCCGCTCCAATGCGACTATGAGAATTTTTCGATGATAGAATTCTCAATTGCCCTCCTCTCATGTAACAATTCAGCTCCTGGGTCGGACAAGATTAAATTCAACTTGTTGAAGAATCTTCCCGACTTGGCGAAACAGCGTTTGCTGAACTTGTTCAACAAGTTTCTGGAGCTGAATATTGTCCCGCATGACTGGAGACAAGTGAGAGTGATAGCCATACGAAAACCCAACAAGCCGGCTTGCGATCACAACTCGTATAGGCCGATTGCAATGTTATCCTGTATTCGTAAATTGTTGGAGAAAATGATTCTACTTCGTTTGGACAAGTGGGTTGAAGCGAACAATTTGCTGTCAAATACGCAGTTTGGCTTCCGCCGAGGTAAAGAGACGAACGATTGTCTCGCGCTGCTATCTTCTGAAATCCAAATCGCATTTGCTCGCAAAGAACAAATGGCTTCCGTTTTTCTAGATATCAAAGGGGCATTTGATTCAGTTTCCATGGAAATTCTCTCAGAGAAACTTCATAATCGTGGACTTTCGCCAATTCTGAATAATTTCCTGTACAATTTACTCTCAGAAAAGCACATGTTTTTCAATCATGGCAGCTTGAAAACTTCTCGATACAGTTTTATAGGCCTACCACAAGGCTCCTGCCTAAGCCCCCTCTTGTATAGTTTTTACGTCAATGATATGGATGATTGTCTAACTAGAAACTGCACGCTGAGACAACTTGCAGACGATGGAGTTATTTCCATCACGGGTACTAATCCCGCCATTCTGCAAAAATCCTTGCAAGATACCCTGAACAACCTGTTCACGTGGGCTCTAAAGCTGGGTATCGAATTCTCTACGGAGAAAACCGAAATGGTCGTTTTTTCTAGGAAGCACGAACCCGCCCAATTCCAGCTTCACCTATCCGGTAAAGCGATCAGGCACTCGATGTTTTTCAAATACCTTGGAGTATATTTTGACTCTAAATGTACCTGGGGAATACACATTGCGTATTTGAAACAGAAATGCCAGCAAAGAATCAATTTTCTCCAAACAATAACCGGAACATGGTGGGGTGCCCATCCAGGAGACCTCATTCAGTTGTACAAAACAACGATATTATCAGTGTTAGAATATGGCAGTTTTTGCTTCCGATCAGATGCCAGGATTCATATTCTCAAGCTGGAGAGAATACAATATCGTTGCTTGCGTATAGCAATGGGGTGTTTGCATTCGACACATACGATGAGTCTCGAAGTTTTGGCAGGAGTACCCCCGCTTACTCTTCGGTTCACAGAATTATCCTACAGATTTCTCATCCGTTGCAAGATCATGAATCCATTGGTGATTGATAACTTCGAAAATCTACTCCAACTGACTCCTCAGTCAAGTTTTATGTCTTTGTACCATGATTTCCTTACCCATGAAGTGCACCCTTCACCGGGCATCTCCAACCAAGTTTGCTTCCCATATTTTTGCAATTCCTCTGTCAATTTTGATCTGTCCATGCGACAAAAAATCCATGGAATCCCAGATCATCTACGCTCCGATTCTATTCCGCCGATATTCTCGGCAGAATATGGGAAAGTTAGATCTGATAAAATGTTCTTTACTGACGGTTCATTCATGAACGGGTCCACTGGCTTCGGCATCTTCAATGAAAATTCCAGTGCCTCTTTCAAACTCAAAGATCCTTGTTCCGTGTATGTCGCTGAACTGGGTGCGATATACTACGCACTAGGGATCATTGAAACATTGCCCATCGACCATTATTTTATTTTTTCAGACAGTCTCAGCTCAATAGAGGCAATTCGTTCAATGAAAGTTGATAAACGCTCATCTTATTTCCTAACAAGAATAAGACATCTATTGGGTGTTTTGGTCGAAAAATTATTCAAGATTACCTTAGCATGGGTTCCCTCTCATTGCTCGATTCCGGGGAATGAGAAAGCGGACTCGCTAGCTAAGGTGGGCGCTTCAGAATGCACACTTTTTGAAAGGCAAATTGCTTATAACGAATTTTTTCACATTCCTCGTCAGGACACACTCATTAGTTGGCAGCGCATGTGGAGTGAAGATGAGTTCGGTCGCTGGTTACACACGATTATCCCTAAGGTTTCGACGAAAGCTTGGTTTAAGGGATTGAATGTGAGTCGTGATTTCATTCGCGTGATATCTCGACTTATGTCCAATCACTACAACCTAAACGCGCATCTCTATCGCATTGGGCTCGCAGCAAACAATCTTTGTGATTGTGGCGATGGCTACTACGACATCGAGCATATTGTCTGGTCGTGTATCCGGTTCCATGCTGCTCGCTCTCAGCTCTCTAGAGCACTGAGAGCAAAAGGCAGACAATCGGATATCCCCGTCCGGGATATCTTAGGTAGCCGTGATCCTGATCTTCTGCTTCATCTATACCTGTTCCTCAGAAACGCCGATGTCAACGTTTAATGATGCTTCCTTCGTTGTGTCCCCGTTTCATATCCCTCCTATCCGATCTATAAACTTTTACTTAGTCGCGGCAATACATACACACACTCTTTACAGATGCACGGGCCGAAGGTTGTGCAGTCCACTGATCATTCAACAAGAGCCAAAGGTTGTACCGCTCATGACAACTCTACACGAGCTGATGTTTGCGCCGGCTAGTGACCATTCTATCCTGGATTCCTGGATTCCGAGTCGAGAAGACGCACCACGCTAGATATAGGGTACAGACTAGGGGGCGTTGCTGAATAATGGTCAGCTGCATCCCAAAAGGAAGTATCCCGTGTCGGGCACAGGTACAGAGCATTGGAGACAGCAACATCACAATTACGAAAACACTTGTAATACTAACCTCGAGACAACCGCGAGTAATCGGTTACATATTACTAACATAGTTATAAGGCAAACATTGTCGAAATATTGAACTCCCGGCCCCGTCAGGTTGACGCCATATGAGCCTTAATAAAAATATATATTTTGGATAAAAAAAAAAAAAAATTCAATTCATTTCTCTGGTTGAACCATACCTCAGATCTTAAAAAAAAAGTAAAGGAACATCAACTCTAGTATCACTGAAATCAGTAAAAAGTGCTTCAACATTAATTCCTTTTCCCATTGCGTGTGGAATGTGGAAATTCAACAAATTTGTGGCTGTTAGTCACCATTTTACAAAGTCATATTGCTTGATAGAAAATATTTTTCCCAACATACAAGAATTTCACGATAATATAGCAACCACACTATAGCTCTTTTTTATATATTCGACTCTTTACCACTTTTGAAAATTGGGATAAAAATTTGAAGGGAGATTTTAGATAAAATATAAAATTTCTAGAGAAGAATTGAATAGTCAAAACAAGGTTTTGCTAATTGTGCAGCCTTACAAGTTTGATCCAGTGAAGTTACCGATGAATATTATATACAAGAAAGTTCCAGTTCCAGTACCTCTCGACATAATATAGAAAGATCAAAATAGATGTTTTGATATAAAAAAAATTGCCACTTATCGTGGTTCATCTGTTCACGCCAAAGCCGAAAAATTTCCCACACCCTTGTGACCTAGAAACGCAGAGAAAGTGATAATAATAGCGAGCTATTCCACCGGTCTCGGGACATCTGCATTATGCATTTGCATTCAAAAGTGGGTGGAAAATGGGCAACCATTTCCAGTGCGCTATCTTTCGGCAGAATGGAAGCCAAGAATTCGGTAAATATTCTTTGCGGACCGGATGGGAAAAAGGATGTCGTCTAGTCACGGTTTTTCGCTATGCACATCGAATTACTGAACCAGCAGAGCGAAAACTACCAAGAAGAATGCTATGAACACTTCTCTAACTGCCATTACCAATCGGTGTGATTGGAGAAGGAAAACAGAATGTTTTTTTTTATTTCGCTTGCAATCGTCCATTGTCCAAGCTAGAATCCGCGTCCACCATTCGAGCGGTAGTCAACAATTTCTATTATTATATTTCATAGTGGAAATAAGTATTCGAACTAAAACATTTCACGGTTTCGAAACCCAAAAAAAAAAGCTCAACCATCCCTAGAATATTTATTCAACACTTCCCCCCGACTCGTATTTTTCACCGCTCGTTTGGAAAACGTCACATGTCATCGCCAAGAAAATATGACGCAACACGCAAACACATTTGACAAGCTATTCACTACCACTAAACGCCCCAGTCCTCTCCTTCCTGGCGCCGGGGGTGGACAAGTTTCCATGGTGAAGCAGACGCAACCAGACCCATAACGGGGGAAGGGGGAAAAGCGAATTCCATCTCCTGTGCAACAGCAACAGCAGCAGTAGCAGTAGCAGAGAGCAACGTGAAGGGTTCATTGACTTTCCACTTTCTCGTTCAGCGGTAGACGTTCCCAAATTAATTTCCGTTCTGAGCACACGAAAAGCAGAGAAGAGAAGAAGAAAAAGTGCTCCATTCTGTGCAGAAGTCCCATACCTGTACCCTACGATCCGTTTAATTTGGGTTGCACTTCAGAAGGCGAAAAAGAAACTCGAAGCACCGAAAGCTCACGCCACTTCCTTTCATTAGTCTTAATGAATTCTCTTTCAATTATATCTCTCGTCCTTCTGTGTCCCTGGTTTCGGTTGATTGTACTCACCGTGCGCACACACACACACACACACGTACACTCTCTCCCGAAAAACTTCCCGATTCAAAGCCCCATCCTACCCACAAACACACTCTTCACTGTGGGTTTTCCCTTTCATCTTCAATGACGTGGCTCTTGTCCGCCACGTAACCACCACCAGGACATTCGATAGACAGACAGTATTTTCAATTAAAATATACTTCTGGTAGAACAAAAGCAACACACTTCGGAGTAAAATCCCACCGGAAGGATAAAAACTATTCCCAGTTTCGCGGCCGGCCCCAAGAGTTTCCGCAAAATTTTGGGGCTGCGAAGGGTGTGTCTCAAGTGGTTCCTTTCTATTTTTCGACTGAATGGCCGGCGGAGTAAAGCTGCAATGCCTGCGAAAGAAGGAAATGCGGTTGTTTTTGTTTGCCCCAAGGCGTTTTTTATGTAAAAGAACGCTTTTCAAAACCGGGATAGCTACTTCTCAACGACGGCGGCTTTGCGAGTTTCTTTTGCTGGAGGATTGTTGGGAGTTTTTAGAAAATTAAAACAAGCATAAAGCTTCCAGGCAGATGTCCCGCGTGCTGCTTCATAGGAATGACGGAAACGGTGACACGGTCCTTGTCGAAAAAAGCAATGGTTGAAAAGCGTGGCTTAAGCAAGACTTGTTTCGCTCGATGTTGAATTCAATTCAGCTCCAGCAAGGTCAGAGCAAGGCTCTGGGCGGCGGCAGGATGGTTTGTCTGAAGTCAATCGACATTGTCACACTGGCATGGAAATGCCCATTCGTTGGTGCACACGGTATTCGTCTGTTGTCATTTCATACTTTCCCTTACAGCTACAATACCATTGTGGTTCTTGAGTTCTGGATTTGGGCGAGAGCTCAAGAACACATTATGCTGAATCTCCACCCCAGTTAAAAATGTACCAGCGAGCGATTAATTAGTGAATACTGACTGTCGACGTACGACACGTGCGATTAGTTCATTTCTGTACCCATTGAATTGCGTGCAATTGTTCAGTTGCTTGTTTGGTAGTAGAACTATTGATGTTGTATTAGTAGTCACCTTATGTTTGAAGAGCTACATTACTTTTGAGTCACCCTGTACTTCGGTAGAGCTGTGACCTATCTTACTAGAGGAGTTCTGCAAGATGATGATACTCAGCCCAGGAAAAAGAACTCACTCCAATCTAAACCAAACCTCGTTTCGTCTTTCTTACTACGTTTTTGTAGATATAAGAAAATTTCACAGGCCCACCTTTTTTCAGATATGTACCTACTAGTTCAATAATCATTTAAACAAATTCAGGCCAAGAACAATAAAGCAACGCATGAATCTATCCCATATCCCATACAACAATGTTCGATTACACGGGTTTTTTTTTTCTTATAATGAAAAGTATACTATAATTGATTTTCATAGTAAAACCCGTTTGTGGTCTTGAACAATTAGTTTGTAGGCCACACTGAATTTATCGGACGAAAATTAAAATTGACTTTTTAATCATTATCTTCGTTTTATTCGATAAATCATATAACTTTTCTCTAATTTACATAATGCATATCACGCACTTCTGATTTTTTTTATATTTACTGCAACGAGGTCTATAAAAAACGATATTACGTTAAGGGCTCTCCATTTACCATGTTTACAGAAAAAAACGATCTTCGATGTCATTGCCTTATCCGTAAGCTTTCAGGAAAATACATGCAGATGAAAACGAAAATTGCCGCTGAATGAAATAATAATGGAAAAAGACACTGGAAAAAAAAAAACCAAATACCACTGAGAAAAATGTTCCATTTGTTATACTTTCAATTTGAATGTTCGGATGAAGTTTGATTGAGAAAAATATCGCATGCCTATAAATCGCATCACACCGCTTCGCGTTTACTATATCCTCGGCCTTAGCGTGGAATATGCGTGTGTGATTGAATTGTTTGTTTGAGAAACCCCATTAACGTTGTGACCTACATCAACTATCAAAATCGGGGTTGCAAATATTCGTTTGTTTGAGTGAAACCCATAAGTCCATGTTTCTAATTATCACCACGAGTGGCAATGCGATAAATGTATATTAGGGTGGCAGCGAAAATGGTCAAATTTCAAAAACCGACCATGTATATTTAGTCTATTGGCCCAAAAAAAAGATGATGAAATTTTTCCCATACATCCATTGCCACCCTAATATATTTATATTAGAGTGCCAATGAAAATAGCCATCTCGAATTTTCAAAGCGAACTTGATTAAAAATGTTGATTCCCACGAAAAACTACCCTGTACAAAATATTAGCTCAATCGGACTTCATTTACTAGTGTCGCTTCTTCTTCTTCTCGAATGGCGTTAACGTTCCCTGTGGAACTTTTGCCGTCTCAACGTATGTATTAACTAGCGTCATTTATTAATACTTAGTTGAGATTTCATAAGCCAAATATAACACGCCTTGAATGTACAAGCTTGAGGGACAAGCTCTAGAATACGCGTGACCACAGTGCAAGTGGAAGGAAATTTCTCTAACGAAAAATCCCCCGGCCAGAACGGGAATCGAACCCGAACACCCGGCATGATAATGTGAGACACTAACCACTCGGCCACGAGTGCACTATTGTCGCACAGCGGTCAAATTTGAGTTTTTTGAAAACCGAAAAATCACCCAAGGGGGGAATAAAGGAAATCGGGGTTTTCGAAAAATATTTTTTGATGCCAAATGTCTTCGAATTGCATGAAACGCCGAGATCTACTGTCATCTCGAAAATTATTTTTTGTCAAAAATTGACACTCTGGGACGAAGCAAAACGTATGGTTCAGGGTGCCAATGGAAATCGTTATATCGATTTTTCATACGGGACTCCCTATGTATTGTTAATTTGCACTATAAAATACCCTCTGCAAAATATCAGCTCAATCGGACTTAATTTACTAGTGGCGCACAGCGGTCAAAATTTCAGTTTTTTTTAAATCGAAAAATCACCCAAGGAGTAAAGGAAATCGGGGTTTAAAAAAATTGATGCCAAATGTCTTAGAATTGCTTAGAAAAAACTCATAAAAAATCGACTTTTCAGACAAAAACGACCAAATACCGAAAAGTCAATTTTTGACAACAATTTTTTTCAATTCTAAGACATTTGGCATCAACAATTTTTTTTTGAAAACCCAAATTTCCTTTATCCTTTATTCCTTTATTATCTCCCCTTGGGTGATTTTTTTGGTTTTCAAAAAACTCAAACTTTAACCGTAAAAAGCATGCACAACTCAACTTAATCGGAATGGCTTCTGATTCGGATTGCGACTTCATAACGTATTTTAGTATTCATTATGTATTAAGAGTCAAACAAATAATATTCATCCGACTCCTCTTACCCCTCCCTCCTTTAATGCAGCACATAACTTATAAACAGCCTAAATTTACTTGGCATAACCATTATGAACATTAAAAGTACATAAAACTGAATAGAATCACTGCAAAACCGCTAAACCTTGTTTCTGATTTCTCGTTTGTTATATTTTGAGTAAACTGTTATATTGACGGAAAAGTGGTTTCACATTATATGTTTTGAGTATAATAACCGAGCCCGAAAAATAGGAGGACCAGGTAAAACTTTTGAGAAAAACAGTTTTTTTTTCGTTTTCTCGCAAGTGCGTCAAGTGGACTTATGGGGTTTCTCAAACAATCGATCCAATTGTGAATCATGGGGAAAATAACAGCTAACAACATTATGTATTACCGGCACCTGGTGGAGAGCCCATCCCGAAGATCTTATAATGTTGTATCGAACAACTATTCTCTCAGTGATGGAGTATGGCAGTTTCTGTTTTCAATCAGCTGCCAAAACACACCTCATTAAACTCGAGCGAATTCAGTATCTTTGTCTCCGTATCGCGTTGGGATGTATGCCCTCAACGCATACCATGAGTCTCGAGGTTTTGGCAGGCCTACTCCCACTAAAAGATCGCTTCAATTTATTATCTCTTCGGTTCCTCATCCGGTGTAAGGTTATGAACCCATTGGTGATCGGAAATTTTGAGCAGCTGATCGAGCTAAATTTTCATTCTGGATTCATGAGCTCATATCATGAATTCGTCTCCATGCAGGTTAATCCTTCTTCGTATATTCCCAACCGTGTTTGTTTTCCTGACTACATCAATTCCTCTGTGCATTTTGATCTGTCCATGAAGCAGGATATCCATGGAAAATCAGACTATCTTCGATCGAGGATCGTTCCAACGATCTTCGATGCAAAGTATGGGGATATCAATTGTGATAATATGTACTTTACTGATGGGTCCTCTATGAATGAGTCCACAGGATTTGGAGTGTTCAACGAATTTTTTAGCACCTCACACAGTCTTCAGAATCCTTGCTCAGTGTATATTGCTGAATTGGCAGCGATACACTGGGCGCTGGACAGCGTCGCCTCACGACCTGTTGAACACTATTACATTGTAACGGATAGTCTTAGCTCTGTCGAAGCTATCCGTTCAGTGAGGCCGGAAAAGCACTCGCCGTACTTCCTTCAGAGAATACGAGAAATTTTGAGTGCTTTATCCAGACGCTGTTATGTCATTACCTTTGTCTGGGTCCCTTCACATTGCTCAATTCTGGGTAATGAGAGGGCTGACTCATTAGCAAAGGTAGGTGCAATTGAAGGCGATATTTATCAGCGTCAAATCGCCTTCAATGAATTTTATTCTTTAGTCCGCAAAAATACCATAGTTAACTGGCAACGCAAATGGAACGAAGATGAATTGGGCCGGTGGCTCCACTCGATTATCCCTAAGGTTAGCCTCAAACCATGGCAAACAGAGCCGGGTTTTAATCGTGTACATGTACATATGTTTATGTTTCTATAAATTATAATTACACAGTAGTTAGTAGTAGCCATTTAGGCGTTAAGTATTCTGTTCCATTACATTATGGTAAATCACACAGTAGTAGCCATTTAGGCGTAAGGGTATTCTTTCTGTTCTTCCATTGTTCAGCAGACCGGACAGCGAAGACAGTTGATATTGATCATTGTTGAGTTATTTATAGAACAGCAGCCCGATGTGTCTTGCAGAGCAGAGCATTGTATGGATGAATCTATCTCATTTCGACCGTGGATCGATTTCCATCGCTGATGATGGTTGCGTGGACGTAGTTATTCTATAACAACACAAAGATGGTCAATTGAGGGCCCTGAGTTTGAACTCACGATCGATCGCTTGGTAAGCGAACGTATTAAATTCACTTGTAATTCCCGATTTTATTTGCATCAAATGCATAGAAATTTTAGTATTAACGCTTCCAGAAAATTTAACCATGGATAACCGTGGAAGGGACGGATGGTTTACGTGGTTTTGTAGAAGAAGTTTGGTTTATTCATAATTTTAGTATCATAGGCTATACTCATCTCATATTTAGCCTCTAGAGAACAATATCCAAGTCGTCCACATGTAGGCTGACCAAACGTACCGTTTTTAACGAGACAGTACCCTTTTTTCGATCATTTTTTACTGTCCCATCCCGTTTATCAATCTATACCGTATTTTTAGTATAAAGAGAAAAATATGTCTTGTTGTACTACGCGATTTGTTCGAAACCCCGTGCCGCAAACTATGGTTGCTTTCTACCAGAGATAGGATAGTGACCCCTCAGACATTAATCGATTTTGTGGGAAGAAACAATGTTGCCGAAATTGTTTTTATTTTTGATTATTTTATTAGAATTTTTCAACGTGAAAGGGGAGAGGTATTGTCGATTAGCGAGGTGAAAACTGTTCTTAAAACTCTAGTTAATTCATGTTAAACATAGTATGCTAAATTTGTAACAAAGAATTCGTGCCAGTTGCAAATCTGCAAATCGGAAGGTGCAGATGTTTACAGAGATGGAAAACGAATTTTTGGACTGTAAGAATTCGTGAAGCTAACAGATTATAATGATATTCCTCGCCATATCAGCCAGCCATTCCTCCGATACTCTCCAATTTTGACGTGGGACTACGTCTAAACGGTATATATGGGGGGTAAAATGAAAACCTAAACACAGAACATGCAGGAAAAGTGAATGATTTCGAATGCTTATAACTCGAACATTTCTTGATAGATCGGAAAGATGTTTGCATCAATTGATAGGAAATATTTCTACGCATCTATAACAATTAATAAAATGTTATTTTTTCCTGAGATAAGCTATTGAATCACTGTAATGCCAATCGCTATCTAAACGCCCTAACTGCCCCGTTTTGATTGGCCCGATTCACGGTTTCCCCAATATAGCCATCAAAACCAAGGTACCTGGGGAAATGGGCATTGCAAATACATGCAAGTTGGAAGAACTTTTGCTCCCACCGACATGTGTTCCCTAACACAGCCGTCAAATCCAAGGTTTCTTACATTACGTGACGTTTGTTCAAGTTCTTTACTCACACAACAAATATGTTGAATTCAATTGAATTCGAAAAGTTTTTAATTCAATCAATAATTTAATCAATAGAAACAAATGAATTATTAAGCCAACGGTAGCCCCCAGTCAACCTTTCGGTTATATCATCGATATAACCCAACCATTTTTTTTATGTTTTTACGTATGGTGGCAGGTTCCAAAATTATTATTCTTATTATCTGATGACCAATTTTATTTACAACTGATTTTTTATTGACCTTTCTTTGCTAAAATAGGCTAAAATAAAATAAAATGCTTAAAATAGGATATACGGCAAAGTTGTTGGAAAATCAATGGATTATTTTGGAAAAATAACATGGGGACATGTTCTAAGTTACCCAAATTTTTAATATTTAACTCAATTTTAGAGTAAGATTTTTTAACGTTGTATTTCAAATGTTATTTTTCCTAAAAAGTTAATTGATTACCCAACAATTTCGAGTAATAATTTTTTCCCCCTTATTAAAATCAGTCGTAATCAAAATTGGTCAATTAAAAATAAAAGTTGTGATTTTGAACAATTGCACTAAAATTTATAAAAAATTAGAAGAGTTGCACTAATTATAGTGTGTTCAAGAACACAGCAATGATTCCAGAAAAAATACCTTTATTACATCCGGTTCGGAATACGCTGCACTTTAGAGCCAGCTTTAACCCGGAAACATTGCACAACATTCTCTGCGTTTTTCATTTTTCATGTGACAATAACTTGTTCTGTGTGAAGCTTCAAAATCCTTCCAGCTTCGAGAAGTTGAAAGTGTTGCCTACCGTAGTTTGAGCCTCTTCTGCATTCCTTTAGTTTAGCATGAAATACGTTTGGAGTGCGAAGCACTATCTAAAAGCACATCTAAGAATGTTTGATCATTTTGTTTTATATCTGAACTATTTGGTCAGCCTATCCACATGCCGAAATTTAAGTCCTTATCGCCAATGCACTAGGTGTGCATCGAAACCGCTCTTTTTATTCTATGTATTTTAGAGACATTAAGCTATCAATTCAATTAGAGCATCTCAACCAACCAGCTAACTGACGGTTTTTTTTTCGCAACTGATACATTGCGATCAAAGGTTTTACCACCACCGTTTTTTCACATTTCTAATAAATAAAACACGTCATTACTATTGGAAAAAACACAGATTTGGCAACGCATGAAAACAACAACAATGTGTACATTTGATGCAAAGATATACAAGTACTCTCGACCAGACGGTCTAAAAACCCAAACCCAATGTGGGCGAAAATGAATACCTGAAAATAATTCACGGTCCGTTCGCGTTTTCGGCGCTTCGATATCTCATTTTTAACACTCCTTTACTAGCGCGAAAAATCGTAATTTGTGTACATACAGACTGTGCGCGTCTCTGTGATATTGCTACTGTGTCTGCCGTACAAATGAAACACAAATTTTTGCATAACTCTAGAATTAATCAAGCAAATCGAACCAAATTTGAAGTATGGAGATTTTAGGGGCCAGAAAATGTCTCTATTATGGTTTGGTATTCCGCCCCCTCTCTAAAGGAGGAACTCAATATGCATTTTTTTCTCTCTCCACAGTGTCCGTAGAACGAACAATTGCACTTGCATGTCGGACAATCGATTTACGAGCGCCTGATTTGCAGTGGTATTTGAACATTGCGCTTCGCCACTGCATTAATTGCTCGTGATTGAGAGCAGTGGTAGGTAGCCACATAAGTACATGAAACAAACCTATGGAAGAATGGGAATGCTAATTCTAATTTTCGATAATATTCTTAATTTCCAATTTATGAACTAGGGAATAGTAATGTATAGCTTCAAACATTTTTTAGAATTCTGATTTCTCATGGGACAGGAGATGATTTTTTTAAATGATTGGCAAGTTTAAAAAAAGGACCGTATGATTCCCTGACTCTGAAATCATAAATATGCTATTGGAATTTTATATCTCGGAGATGTCCATGAATCGAATTTTCTAATCCCAAATTGGAAAGTTTGAAATGTGGTATATGAAACTTGATCCGACTTCCGAGTCTGGAATTGAGATTTGTTTGGGGTACAAATTCATTACTCGAAGCCGAGATTTTGAGTAGATGTGGTCCTATGCAAAACAGGACTATCAATATCATACATGTTGCAACTAACGAATTTCTTCTCATCTCATCTCAGGTTGCAGTGAAACTAAGTGGGTGTAAATAAATTGGTCATTTAAGCAACTTCGCATACTTGGAATCTTTATAAAACAATTAGTCTACTTTTTCTAAAAGAGCCAAAGTTTCTTTTCTCAATTTCTTGCAGAAACTTTAAACTCAAAAACTAAAACACTTGAAAATTTCGGTAAATGGTCAATAAAATGTAGTAAATTGTTTATTTTGTCATGAACAAATCTCAACAATTTTTTGCAAAAAAAAAATTACACTGAAAAAAAAATTCACTGTTCCCAAAATCCCAAAAAAAAAGTTAAACTTATTTTTTTTAATTCTGAACAAAAATTATATGAACAGCCAATACAATTACTAAAAAGTAACTCATTCATCGGAAGAAGGGCACTGCTACAGGGAAAGAGATTTCCTAACTACAACTTTTTCATGCATTCTTTGAAAAAATACTATTAATGTTCAACATAATTTTTATGTCCTTTTATGTCCTCCAACCTTCCGTCTATTCAGAAACATAACAGGAACATATCCAACGCGAGAATTTACACACACAAAAGTTAACTAGTAAAACATAACTTTTTCTGGAGCCTTCATACCAAAAAATACCTTTTACATATTTCAGAAACTATAAAAGATAGATAGTCTTCGACAAAAGTTCATACCTTAATGAGATCTAAAACTTTGTTGAATACACTATACAGGGCGGACTCGATTATATACAGTTTTTGATTTCTTTCCACTGTATATAATCGAATCATGTATATAATCGAGTCAAATTTTTTTTTATTTGTGATTTTTTGTATGTAATTTTCGTTTTTGAAAATAAAAAAGGAATTTAATTTTTGATTCGTGAAAAAAAAATTATCCAGATACTCTCAGGCGGTGATAGACGATCATATTTGATGAAAAAAAATCCTCCTACGCATATGTTCGAATTTCAACAATGACAGAGTTATAGAACTTTTTTTTTTGTTTCGGACTCTGCTTTACATTAAAACGTACGCTACGGAAGACGTTTCTGATGCTTTCATTTGGAAGACGAGAAAACTTAGCACAGGATATAGCAGAGGAACAGCTAAATTAGTGGATTTTATTAACATGTTGGAAGTGAAAAACTTAAAAGTTAATAATTTTTAATGTGTTATTATTATATTTTTTAAAGTGTTATTATATTCTAAAAATGTGTATTGAACTAGATTGTTTCTACCAATTAAATTAAAGCTCTTTAACCGCTCTAAAATTTGTTCTTTGACACCTCAACTTCTATCTTTCTTAATTTTGCTGCAACATTGATATATACAATTCCTGGTGAAAATTCAAGCAAAATCTTAAAAAATCACGATTTTTAGCCCACTGTACATGTAATAGCCACTTTAACTTCACCTTAACGTTGACAGGTTACATTTCTACTTGAAATAAGCCATATTTGAAACGTAAAAGAATTTTTTTTTCCAAAATGTATATAATCGAGTCCCAAAATTGTATATAATCGAATCATATACAATCGAGTCTGTATATAATCGAATTTGCATATAATCGAGTCCGACCTGTATCGCTATATAATGTGGATGTGATTCGTAATTCATTCATTAACCGCATAACCATTTACGTTATGCCAGGATTACGGAAGATCTTTCAGTGATTTGGGTCCATTCAGACTGGTTTCATTTGATAAGATATGGTATAGTTACTTGTATGGTAAATATAGCACATCTATTTTGATTTTTTGTTGCTAGACGTCTCATACATTATGTCAAAACAGAACAGTTTTCACAACTTTGCAACAGCAAAAAAAAAAATTAACAATCTTTTTAGGCGGCGCTTTTAATGTTCAATTCCTGTAGCTTTTTTATGCGAAATGTATTCAAAATTAAATTGATTTTTATCGTGTCCTAAAGGTGACGTGCAAATAAGTGCAAAGAAATTGATAGTGGAAGTGGTATTTTTATTCGTAGAAAAAGATTACAGTTCATAGGCGGGAGCATTTGCTAGAGCTACCTGAGCTGACTTCACGGTGGTGTATGGAATGCATCAGTAATGTAGGGTGTTATAATTCAGTTTACTCTACTCGTGTTTTACCGTTTCCATCGTTCATACTCACAAAAAAAACAGAAATATTACTCATCAATATAATGCACAAATCGAAACCAGTTGGGATCTACGCGACAGACGAATTAAAAGTTGAACGATTCCGCTCGGAAGCCACCCGCAGTGGAGCAACAATTCAAACTTGACTCAAGTTTGGACTTGACTTAAGGAATCAAGAGTTCAAAACACTTTTCCCCCGTGCTTTCTCTTCGGCCAGATCCTAGGAATTCGCCAACGCACCAACTGACTGGAATGGCTGACTGACTGACTGGATTACACACAGGAAATTATGGGGTGGGAAATCGTCTGCTTCCCACGGAGCTTTTTTTCTCTTACAAAATGATAATGATGATGATGATTGTGATGACGACGACGAAAATGGAAATGACGTAAATGATTATGGCGCTCGTTATCTGCACGAAATGTTAAGTTTTCTCTGTCTTAAAGGATTCTACAGTAACAACTATCCGGCGCAGAACTACGAATTAGTGGAATCGTAACAAATGGCTAGCATATGAAAGAGAAAACTCGACGCTCTTGTTCCTAACGGAAAATCCAGCTTTGCAAGATAATAGCTACTTGTCTTGTAGAGTCTTTTGTTTCGATCGTTTTCTTTCCGCTCATGACAACAGACTGCTAGGAAGATCACATTATTTCGAAAAGAGCGCATTCTTTTCTATTTTCTTCCGAGGACAAATAAAATCACCCCCCGTTCTCGTGAATGACGCACAGTTCCAGCACAGAATTTCATTATCATTTTCCGATACACCTCATCGATTCACTGCTTTCGCTTCAGAGTATATTTTTAGTGTCGTAGTAAAATGGTTATCTCTACCGTTCTGACGACCCCTTTCCAATTTTTCTTCCATCGAGCACAGCCAGACAACATCCGTTACATCTTTGCTCTATGAGCCATCGCTAGTGAAACTGCATCCCGTCCCCCGTCACCGGGCTCATTCCGTCACTCCCACCCCGAACCGACGCAAATGGTGTTGATCATGATTATCATGAGCATCGCGTTTTGAAACGATGGAAAGCGGTGTGGTGGTGACGGCGTCGTCGTCTTCATCGTCAATGGTGATGACGACGGCGACGGAGAAGACGTCGCTCTTTGATGTTGCCACGGCTGCTTTCGTTTTTTTTTTTCGTTGCCGATGATGATAACACCGTCGTCGTCGTCGTCTTCCGAAAATGGCTGCCTCCGTTGGTAATCCAGGATAGGGATAGGGATGGGAATTCTGATATAATAAATACGGTAAGAAAAAGGAACGAGAAAATGCATCGATGAAACGACCCGCCAGCACTAAGCGCGCGGACGGTTCAAGATAAGAATCCGCTCCCGGGAAGGGCATTATGACCCATCGCCGCCGCCGCCCTCCAAAACGGATGTGGGTGAGGTGCTGCGAGCACAGAATTGGGGATCGGTTGGTGGTTGCAGTGGTAGTCTGCGATAGTTTGGGGAGGGGAAATAGAAGCGTCGTTGAATAGATGGTGCCAAGTAACGACGGAAACGTGATTATTAACCTGGGTAATTGGGCGGGATGTTCACCCAAAAAATGCACAGAGAGCGTTTCGGAACGGAGTGGACTTTACGTGGACTGCTGGAAAGGATGGTGCTAATGATCGAAGTTGTAAATAGATAACTTTACTTTTCATGTGGTATTCATTTTTAGTACATTTTGGGTTCAATCACTTAGGGGAAACATCCTATTTTACATAATATTGCATTGGCATTTTAAAAATGATTCTGCTACCATTTAGTGTTAAAACAATAGAAAAAACACCGGGAGAAGTAAGAAAGTGATTTTTAGCTTCTAAATCATTTTCTCCACAAGCATTGTTATCGTTTTTCATATTTTCTAGTTGATCGTTTTTTTATCCCATTCTTTTATTTATTAGGCTCATTAGCATTTTAGCTGTAACTTTAATTTTTCAAACGGAGAACACAGCTCTCGCCGCAGTAAAATACCTTCTTCCCATTCGGGTTGAAACTTGCTGCACTTTGTCGCTACTTTTTATTCGGAAACAATAATAACAATATTCGTATTCGCGAAAAGGGAATGATCGATAGAAAAAATCATTAAAATCATTAAATAACCAAAGATCTCTCTTGGCAAAAAAAGAAACAATTAATGATAAATAAATTTATTAATTATTTATCATTAATTGTTCAACTCTCAGCTTTAACACACGGTGTGGACTAATTGATGTATAGAGTGAACCTAAAAATTTCAAATAGAGAGAGAAATTGAAAATTGCCAATTCTGATAACTTGATCTAACTTTACTTGTTTTACTCTTCCTACTATATATGTATTTGACAAACAATAAAAAATATTTGCTCTTGTTTTATGTATCTAGAATCAAAATCTATCCATTAATTGAATATATTGATCGATGCTTTTTTTTTCAACCCGGAACATTTAAATGGGCTCTTATATTGTCCTACATCAAAATAATTGGATAAGGTCGAAACAAAATCAGCCGTTTTTTGGGTAATTTAGTTTCGTGCTTAAGAATACGATTATACATATACGATTTAAAAACCTTAGTGTGAATTCGAAGCAGCAGTATGCATTACATATTAGTAAATTGATTTTCTTTCTATTAAATTTAATATACCTCATGAAATGTTAATCAGTTAGTAAGGATAAAACGTGATGTACATTTTTTCGTTAAAAAATTCATTTAGATACTGGTTTTTTCTTATTTAGCGTTGAATCGGCCCAATTTGCCCCTCTCTCTCTCTCTCTCTCTCTCTCTCTCTCTCTATATATATATATATATATATATATATATATATATATATATATATATATATATATATATATATATATATATATATATATATTATATGGATTTCCGTCTGGAAAACTATTGAACCGATCGACATGAAAATTGGTATGTAGGGGTTTTTGGGGTCGGGAAAAGTTCTTATACCTCGAGATGCCTTCATCTAAGAGATATTACCAATCATCAGCAACGGATGGAGGCTAGTTTCTAACCTGACAGTATTGAATTCGTACCACCTACGATATTGTGCAACTTGCTCAATGCTAATGCTAAAAGTTCTTATACCTCGAGACCCCCCACCCCTCTCTAAGGGGGCTGTCATAAAAATGAAACACAAATTTCGACATTACTCGAGAATTAATCAAGCAAATGAAACCTATTTTGGCATATGGAGGTTTTAGGGTGCAATAAATGATTGTGGTTATGACACTCCGCCCCTCTCTTTTAACGGGAGCTGCCATACAAATGAAAGACAAATTTCTGCATTACTCGAAAACTAATCCAACAAATGGAGCCAAATTTGGCATGCGAAGTTTTTAGGGGACACAAAACGATTCTATGGTGAATAGAAACTCCTCCCCTCTCTCTGGGGGGGCGCAATTTTTGGAAAACTCTGAAGGAAAATGGGAAAATTTGAAAAATTAAATTCACATGTGTTCTACAATCACATATTGACAAGCGTTGTTAGTCCATTTGATGGTTGCGGTAACGAAATTGATCTTCGTTCGAAAGTGGAAATGGATTTCAATGTGATAAAACGCACTCCTATATCGTCTTCTATCTATGTAAATAAAAATGGATCGCCGAATGTGTTGATAAGTGTTGATCAATCAATGAACAGTTTTGCGATTGGATCCATGAACGTGCGCTTAATAAGAAAACGTGAATGTGATAACGAAAAATAAATTTTGGGCGGGACGAAGTTTACCGGGTCAGCTAGTTTGAAATAAAAAAATATGAATATAAAATATACGAAAGTTTTTCATATCCAATATCTGTTTTTGAACAAGTTTTGCGTCCATTCAACTTTTTTTTCCGTACAATATATTCGAATCAGGAGGTTTTCGTAGCCAAACAATCTCTTCTTCTTACCATATCCTTGAGGATTTGCCAGATAATTGAGCCATTCCGACGAGCAATTTCCAATATTTTCTTGGTGAAATGCATCGATTTGTCCTTTTTCTCTCTCCGTGAGCACTTTTCCCTTCGACATTTTTCAGATTTTTTGATCAAATAACTAAAACAACGGAAAATGTAACTGGTCTTATAGAAACTTGACAGTTGAAAAATACAAAAACATTCGTTTACGCTCAGCGCTTGCACACACACACACATATGAAAATCATGCAGTGTATGGTACACTAGAATATAAATTAAAGCATTGTTTCCTAACAAGAATAAGACAACTATTGAGTGTTTTGGTCGAAAAATTATTCAAGATTACCTTAGCATGGGTTCCCTCTCATTGCTCGATACCGGGGAATGAGAAAGCGGACTCGCTAGCTAAGGTGGGCGCTTCAGAAGGCACACTTTTTGAAAGGCAAATTGCTTATAATGAATTTTTCCACATTCCTCGTCAGAATACGCTCGTAAGTTGGCAGCGCATGTGGAGTGAAGATGAGTTCGGTCGTTGGTTACACACGATTATCCCTAAGGTCTCGACGAGTGCATGGTTCAAGGGATTGAATGTAGGTCGTGATTTCATTCGCGTGATATCTCGGCTTATGTCTAATCACTACAACCTAAACGCGCATCTCTATCGCATTGGGCTCGCAGCAAACAATCTTTGTGATTGTGGCGATGGCTACCACGACATCGAGCATGTTGTCTGGTCGTGTATCCGGTTCCATGCTGCTCGCTCTCAGCTCTCTAGAGTACTGAGAGCACAAGGCAGACAATCGGATATCCCCGTCCGGGATACCTTAGGTAGCCGTGATCCTGATCTTCTGCTTCATCTATACCTGTTCCTCAGAAACGCCGATGTCAACGTTTAATGATGTTTCCTTCGTTGTGTCCCCGTTTCATATCCCTCCTATCCAAACGATAAACTTTTACTTAGTCGCGGCAATACATACACACACTCTTTACAGATACACAGGCCAAAGGTTGTGCAGTCCACTGATCATTCAACAAGAGCCAAAGGTTGTACCGCTCATGACAACTCTACACGAACTGATGATTGCGCCGGATGATGACCATTCTATCCTGGATTCCTCGAGTCGAGAAAGACGCACCACGCTAGATATGGGGTACAGACTAGGGGGGCGTTGCTGATTAATGGTCAGCTGCATCCCAATAGCAGGTATCCCGTGTTGGGCACACGTACAGAGCATCGAAGACTGCAACATACCAATTATGAGAACACTTGTAATACTAACCTCGAGCCAACCGCGAGTAATCGGTTACATATTACTAACATAGTTGTAAGCAAACATTGTAGAAAAATTGAACTCCCGGTCCCGTTAGGCTGACGCCATATGAGCCTTAATAAAAATATATATTTTGGATAAAAAAAAAAAAAATTGTTTGTTTACAATGACATAAAGCAGCAAGTTCATCACCTGATCTTATAGAAGTTGGACAGTGTATATACACTTATCTCCGTTTGGCGCTCGGAAGCCTTGTCTGTTTAGCGAAGCTGCCATCTTTGATGGAAAGAGTTTTGCTATTTACATCAAAACCAAGCTACTTACAAAATTCCAGAACAATTATTTTATTGATGCGCCGACCATAGCCTAGTTTGATGATTCCCCGCATGGTTTCGTAGACCAGATCCTTAATGCAATAACGTCAGTCAGAAAAATCAGTTCTTGAGCACAACCAACACATTGTCGATGCTTTGTAGTAAACAGGCAGGCTAAAAGTGGTTTTAAGGTAGTATTCTAGTGTAGAGGCACGAATTTCGATCGTTTTTTGGAGCTCCGAAAAAATAAAACAAAGAATTTTCTTACTATCCTTTAAATCATTATTTGTTGATCAATCTTCTAACAATGAAACAAAAACTGAATGGGGCAAAAAAATTATTCAGAATTAGAACAATTACAACTGATATGTGGGGGGGGGGCCTCCGTAGCCACATTGGTTGCGCGTTCGCTTAGTAAGCGATCGATCGTGAGTTCGAAACTCAGGGCCCTCATTGACCATCTTTGTGTTGTTACAGAATAACTACGTCCACGCAACAATCATCAGCGATGGAGATCGATCCACGGTCGAAATATGATCGATTCATCCATACAACTGCTCTGCTCTGCAAGACACATCGGGCTGCTGTTCTATAAATAACTCAACAATGATCAATCAACTGTCTCCGCTGTCCGGTCTAACTGGATAATGGAAGAACAGATAGAAAACTCTTACGCCTAAATGGCTGCTACTGTGTAAATGTGTGTATCATATGGAATGGTATAGAAGGGAATACTCTAACGCCGAAAAATGGCAACTGTGTAATGTGCTAATTATAGATATGATAAATATGTGACATGTACACGATTAAAATTCGGCTCTGTTACAGCTAAAATGTCAATGAGCCTGAAATAAATAAATGGGACCAAAAAAAACTGATAAGTGGGGGGAGGGGGTGAGGTTGGGCTTAAAAAAAGTCCGGCCATGGTTTACACCAGGGGTTCTCAAAGTGGTCGATATTGGTTTCTCAGCGGTCGACATGAACGAAAATTGAATTTGGGGGGTCGACGAGGCCTCAAAATTGACCCCCATTAATTAAAACAAATTCTTGTTTGAAACTTTCAAGATACAGTAGAGGTTGTGTTACGTGATCCAACTTGAATTCTAGTAGAAAGTATTATTGTTGTACTTTTAAAAAACTCAACGAATAGATGAGCGCGCATAAGTTCGTATAAGATGAAAAAATTGGCATTTGGCATTTGCATTCTGAAATTTGTTGGAACTTAAATACACTCGTTTACAAATTTAATTCATTAACATTAGTAGAAATAGAACACTATTTTGTTTGCCACTCTTCAATTGTCAACAGTGGCAATCAACGTCAAACATCGAACATGGGAAAAATTCGACGACTATTCGACCATGTACCTGTCGGTACATGGTTAGGTTACCTTAACCATGTACCGACAGGTTCGAAGAACAGACAAAAATAATATTTTGGCATCCAATAACTTTATATATACTTGTCGTGTTTTGACTCGAATATATTTGAACAGTACACGTTGATCAAATTTTATCTGTCAAACATTCAAACAGTCAACAGTGTATGAGCATCCTTAGTAGCTAGAACTAGCTATTGGAAGGATGGTATACTGTTCATGAAGGATTGTTTTTATGACCTTACACAGGTTACCGAAACGTATTCTAGAACGTTGTCTGACGAGATGGTTTCGTTGTTCAAGAGGGACGAAATTGCATGCCAAATTTATTTGCAAGATTGGAATAAAGTTGTGTTTGATCAACAAAATTACGAGAGCTTGAAAAATATGTAGGTTGGGACAACGGCTGAATACGCATTAGAGAGCACGTCAACGATGGAAAAATATCTGTTGATTGGCTCTACTAATTTCAACATCAACTTTAACGACTCGGTTATAATAAATCTGACAATGCTGAACCCGTCATATCATCAGAAGAAAACATTAAACCATTCTACCGCTTACTGAAAATTCTCCTAATATGGTTCCCAGAGAAATGATTCAGCCATTTGATGAGAAATTCAGAGAGCTGCGCAATGTTGATTTTTCAGACTATTCGCCGGATCCACGAACCAATGTAGTCATGTTAAAGTTCTAGCCACAACTACCCGTAGTGGTGAAATGGCATTCCCGCAATTAAGAAAATTTATCTCAAAAATTAACTGAACACCGAAGAAAGTGGTTTGGTGCAGATGTCTGCAACCATCAAATTTAAGTATAATGCGTCGTTATATGATAAGAAGAAAGCCCTGTTTTACAAATCAGACGTAAAAATGTTGATTGATTGATTGATTGTGTTGAATTATAGAGATTTAAATTTTTGCAGCTCTAGTCCAGAGAAGGGACAAACTCGTGGACAAACTCAATCTGAACTCCTTCTTTACCTGCCTTGAGAAAGACACTTTCATTGTCATTGCTCGTCAACAAACCGTGTCCACAAACATCAAACGAAGTTCTCGTTAAAATGTTCAATACAATTAAACTTATTTAATTTTATCAATTGAATATATAAAATATCGACGAAAATTCAAACAAATCAAGACTTTGTATGTTCCAACATCCATATTTCTGTTCAATATACCTGGAAATCCTGGATTCACTTTTTATAATGCTAGGAAACTAGGCAAGGAATCGATTCAAATTTCAGAGAATATAGACTTCGAAGAAAAAATATAAAATTTGAATTTTTTTTATCAAATATACCTTTTTTATTGAAGAAAATGTATGAACATACATAGTAGATCCCAAATAGAACGCTTACAGTGGAAAACTTATCAACTTGTTGCATGTTCGACGAACTTTTTTCCGACGCTCTGAAATCGCGATTTTTTACATAAAAATGGCTCCCAAATTAATATCGTACATTTTTAGCATCCCAAAAAATTGGAATATTGCCAGATACTTTCAGAAGTCTTTGGTTAAGCAAAATATTGTAATAATATTCCAAGTGCGACAAAAAAAAATTTTATGTGGGTGGCAATATACGGCCTTATAACAAGTTAACCAACCTGTCTTTGAATTAGTAAGAATTTTGTATGAATAAGACAAAACCTAGAAATAGATTTTTGTTTAAATTTTTTTTTTTAATAGGGGTCTGATGTATCACTTAATTCTGGAAAAGGGGTCTATTGCCCAAAATAGTTTGAGAACCCCTGGTTTACACGATTCCAGTTCATCTGGTTATCTGACACGACCGCATAGTTGACGTAGAATTCCGTTAGGCTATCTGTTGATTTTGCATATGTTTGAAGAATTACATCGTAAAACTCTTTGATAATGATTTGCTGGCCCTGAAAAGGGCCGTTTTGTTTGGTTGTTGGGTATGGTTTCTTCACTCCACCAGTGTTTACCGAGTGATGATGACACAAGGATAGTAAACAGTCGTTGGATGGTGCGTATCAGATAAAAGATACCAAAGTGGAACGAGATATGATGAAAACTGCCCTTTGTGATCCTAGACGAGATGACTCCTGTGTTATGTATGGATGAAATAAATAAAAAAAACTCACCAATGTAATATAAGATAATACCGAACACAATTATCAATTTTTCTTTGATATAGAGAAAACTTATTTGAAATGGAAAAGGTAATTTTTCTTTATATTTTTTTACTTTCTGGGTGTTTATTCAACCCAATGCGAATTTTAATTGGACAACAACAATTAATACTATATGTAGAGCATATGGAAAATCACTTTTTCTAATATATCTTCACTTTTCCAATTTTTCTGCCGAATTAACTTTCCTTGGGTGAAAATGAACACAACAAGATTAAATCTAACGACCCGTTCGCGAGCGCGAACAAACTCTGGTTTTTATTTATTAAAATTGAAATAAATCGTTTCATATATCAAGTCATTTTCAACACAGCTGCTACCATACATCATACTCACACTTGTGCTAAATTTTTCACAATGTACGATCGATCATTGATATGAAATCCATTCTTTTCAGATGAATGTGCTGAACATGGGCTATGAATTCAGACTGAAATCGGGGTTTTCGAAAAAAATTGATGCCAAATGTTTTCAAAGTAAGTTAAAATAACAACTGTTATGTCCATTTTTTTGTCAAAAAATTAGCGAGTCGGGCTAAATAGTTGATTACAAATTGAAAACATATTTATACAGATTTTTTGAAGAAAAGAAAAGGAAGATAAAAATTTCAAAGAATAAGCGAACCTTTAAATTTGTATTGCGAACACGATAAACAGTTTTAATGTTATCAATCTATGTTTTCTACCCAGAACATTCCCCTTCAGCATGAGAATGAAGGATAACAGTTACTGAATAAATAAGTTCTTGTATAAACTGTTCCAGTGTCTACACGTGATACAGAAATGGATGTAAACTATTGTTCAGATAACTCACCACTTCAAATCCAGCATCAGTGCAAATATAGCGCCAATAATAAGTATGACATAATGTGCTGCCATCGAACGAAAAGGAATGGCAAAGGCAGCAGCAGCAGCAGCCAGGCAACAGCACCAACCGGAGAGGGCATTAAAAATGCAGACATAGTAAAATGTCTTGTAATAGCGTTCTGCTGAATTTATTGTAAAAACATGCTAAACGCTAGCCACGGCTCTTCGGAATGTGCTCTCCTTCTTGCTCGGTATCGGCATCCACCAGCCAGCAGTGCGCCCTCTGTCGCTTTTGTTCGGTCCCATGCAGCGCTTCATGATCCTACAATTTGTGTTTATTTGTTTTACTTAAGCCATCCCCGACAGGGTTGGTTGTTCCCGTCCGTACCAGTTTCGGTTGAGAGTGAAAATCCCTAACAATCCTTCCGTTCCATCCCGTTCCATCCTCTCGAACTGCTCTACTGATATGGCGCGCTAGCTTCCACAGCCAGCCACTGGAGCATAAAAACGAGCAACACAAGTAAAGATGTTACGCTCAGCCAAGGAAGCGTTACACCCCACGGTCTTCTTTCCTCCGGTGCCTTGCTTTCGCTTCCAAGTTGCAACGAGCAGCTTTTTTTTTTATTTTTGCATGAAAATTTCTGGAAACACATCGAGTCCCTTCCGCTCACATTTCTCTCCCTCCCAACCGTACCGTGGTTCTGCATTTTCGGGGAACATTTCAATTTTTTAGGGGTGCATTAACCTTTTTGGCGTGCCCGGGATAGCTTGCTTCTATTCAACGTTTGAGGCTAATGGAGAACTACCGCCGCCGCAGCTAGCAGCAAATTGTGTATGTGTGCAAGGATTGTGCTTTGTGAACGGAGCGAAACAATGGGGAGGGTCGACTTTGGGACCCCCTAGATCCACACATATAGTCCCGCTTTTGAAGTTGGGTGATTTGATTCGATTTGCAAATAGATTCCAGGACGGAATCCAAAGCAACGAAACGGAAAACAGCCACTAGGATTCTACCCTCCGGTAGCAGTGAGGCGGGTCAAGAAGAGGAAAAAGCCAAAAGGATATTATATTTTCCTTGGTAATTTCGTTGCTCCGTTCGATTGCATCTTCGCTGGCTTGACTTGACTCTACATGTATATATTTATATACGTTGCGCATCGTTTCCATCACCACCGGCACACCAATCGACTGCAGAAGTGAGATTTAGCATGGGAAAAACTGTTCAGACGATATTTTTACCTCCCCTCGCTGGTTCCCCTAAAGTTCACCACCAATTCCGGTTGTATCTCAGATATTCTCGAACACAGAAAAAAAAATCAGGAAAATACAAAATAGAAGGAAAACTCGAACCTCCGCAGCCATAGCTGAGAACTACTTTTCAGACGATACAGAAGCTAGTTGTTTCAAGCTCCGCACCGAACTTCGGTCCCACGTGACGGACTTTTTCTACTCCCCAACCACCTTCTCCACCACCACCACCATCACCAGGCCGGACTGGTTTGTCAGTTTATCCCTTTGAGCTGCCTCGTGCACACCGCACCGGATCCTGTCGTTGGCACTTCTCGGAATACGATTGGACTTTTATCTGGCAGGATAATTTTGTTTACTTGTTCTCGCTTGTTTTTTTTTTTTTGTTGAATGTGACTTTTTGTACCAAATTGTGGCGCTGCTTGTCGTCGTCGTCGTCGTCGATTTCGATAACCGTATCAGAGGAAGAGAGAGAGGGGGGGGGAATGATTAAGGAATAGACGATAATACGGTTACCGATATTCCGGATAACTCAGAGGAGAAATTTAGTTTCATAACACAACATCGATTATTACAATCTATCGGCTTATTCCGTTTAAGACTAGTCAAATTACTGCATGTTTACAAATTGAATTGAAAAAAACGAGTATGGAATGTGGATCGCTATTTGCATTCCTGTAGACAGAAAAAAAGTTCACAGTGATGTATCTTAAAATTTGATCAATGGTTTGTATAATGTTTCTTTTTCTATGTATCAAAATCGCCAGTTTCGAACCCATTCAATCAACTTTCACAAAAGTTGCGTTGACATTATTGCATGGCAACGCACCACGGCACACCGCTAAAGCCGTGAAGGATACAATAAAAACCCTCTCCTGGAAAACGTTATCAAACTCGCTGTATTCTCCAGGCCTGACCCCGATAGATTATCACATTTTTTTCATCCGAATATGATCTCGTGGAGTTTCCTCCAAAACAAAACAAAAAAGTTTTATTGGAAATCAATCCACAATTCGTCTGAGAGATGGGCGAAATGCGTGAAATAAAACGGGAATTACTCAGAATAGAAATATTTTGAGGTTCTCCTGAAAGTTTTCTTCAACAAAACAAAATCGGACAATTTCAACTCACACACCTGATAATTTATCCCAATTAGATAAAGGGTGAATGATATGCACTAGTTGCAAGCTATGGTATCCTAACAATTTCAAAGTAAATGTTTTACCTCACTCACTCATTACTCGTCTATTTTCGTGTATTACATAAATAACCAGCATTATTTCATATGAAATGATTCAAAATAGTGTCTTGAACATCATTCAATCTGTCATAAAAATGAAAATTATAATTGAATATATGGACGACGATTTAGCTGTTGTTTTCGTCCAAAAAGGAGAAAACTTACATTCAGCAATTATTGTCATCAAACTGACATCCTTCTAGTACCCCACTCCTGGTGAAAACTTATGAGAGATTTCGCCACCAGTAAGTGTATCGAAGAATTGTTTCCCCTTGCCCTATAATTGAAGCGCCAATTCTGGATCAATGAGGCTCATTGGAACGATAAATGGAACAATTATTCTTAAATAATAAAAAAAACTTTCAAGGAAATGTTACAAGACATTTGACCCATCGAGGTATCCACCTTAACGGCTGCCCAGTTCGCCGCATGCAATATTTTTATACACAACAATCATCATCACTTTTGTTCATCATTAGATACATTGATTAAACTTAGTGATAGATAGAAAACAATATACATGAGGTGTACCAAATAGTCATCATTGGAGGTGATGCCAGCGTTATTTTCATTACACGGAGTTTATCTGGATCTTGATTTTTGTTACAGCCGTGTTGACTGTTTTCCAATCTCTCGAAACGTGGACAAATAGGATATAAGAAAAATCAGATCGATGGGGTGTGTCTGGGTAAGTATTCTTGTATGATGGTTTAAGAAGAATCGATTTCAAGCTTTCTCCAGCCACTTTCTCCATCACACCCAACCAAAAAAATAGAAGAACAAAATTCGAAGACGACATTTTCAGGTGATTTTCGAAATGCTGTAACTTTTTCAAAAACCGAAGTATGAAGATAGTTTTGGAATATATTACGATCACATTTCAGTCTTCGTGTTTGTGAATGCAGAGGACAAACTATCGAGAAGAAATTAAAAAAAAAAATTTCTTTCTGTTTTTTCAAAAAAATTGTGGACTTGCACAATACTTTGTCAACTAATTTAGTAGCAAATCCAATAACTTTATTTATTTATTAGCTTTCATTTAATCCCTATAACGTTATTGTAGGATCTTTCAATACTGAGATATTTTTGTGTACATGAAAAATCTCCTCTTCGTATTTGATGATGAATAGTTCAATAAATAATGATCGCAACGCAAATCGAAAAGAAGTTTTGAAAACGCAAATAACTCTGTACAAGATTGATTGATTGCTTTGATCAGGGTCCGGAATCTTCGAAGGTGAAAAATGAAGACCGACTCTACTCTCAATAGCTCAATAGCTACAAATCTGCCTCTTCATTCAACTGGCTTCAATCCACACTTCCATTTCCCCCTGACTCTAATTTTATACTCGCGTACGTAATATTATTTGACGTCCATAAAAAGAGGAACGAAAACTTTCTGATGCAAAAAAGTAATTACCCCATCAATGGACGGTTGTTGTCTACCCATCGTGAACTGAAACCAACGAACTTAGACATTTATCAAGTATGCTATAAAGTATTAGTAAATAACGAGCAAAATAGCGCACCACGTTGAACTCAAACATCGATGCATGCATAATGATACATGTGATAGAGAAACAGGAACGAATTCGTTTGGGGGAAGTCACTTCAAAATGCAATGAAGACAATTTGACTGGGAAGAATCAAATGATATAGTCGAGTCGGTAGAGGTCTCCCTCTACTTACGACTAAACGCCCGACTGACTGACGAGTCGTTTTGGCGGAGAAACTGCGTGAAGAAGCCGAAAGCCATTTCCGACTGAATGCGGATAGTCAACTGACTATCCTCAGTTGACTATGACGATGCCGAGCCCTGGCTTTGAATAACTGAAAACAAATTAATTATTTTTTCAACGATTTAAAAAAATTCAAAAACAAGCTTTTATAGTGTTTTAAAAAATCTTCTGAAATTCGGCAACTATTGCAGTAAGTTCTGGAATATGTGATAGCGATTGAGCTGATGACCACGATATGAATTTCCATTCGCTTACATATTTTTGGTACTACAATATTCACATACACCAAAACACCATCAGATACAAGCTACGGGCTCTCTTATAATTCCATGCATTTGTGAAAATCGCAATGTGTTTTCCCTTACACGGGCCACTAAATCTGAAAAATCGTCATTTACGAATTCTGGCACCCATCCAGCTAGCTAGGCGGCAGTTTTTGGCCTTTTCAAGTCCAGAGATACATAAACTGCAAAAGTTTATAGGGGAAGTAGAGGCATGGTAGTCACCCTTAGGAATATGTTCATTTCTAGCGTACACATACCGCTTTAATCCCCGTTTTTCGTAGAATATTGTAGCTTAACTTATTCTTGTTCAAGATATCGAGCGGTTTTTACTACAAAAATTGCAATAATACATTTTTCACCATTATAAAAAAGTTGAAAATCGAACATAAGTGGTCACCCACACATATCATACTAAATGGGATAGATTTATGATTTTTTCTTGTCCAAATTTGTTTTTATCATGGTTAAAATATGTATGGAATATGAAGGGCCTATTCACCTAGAGTAGTAATTCAAATTTTCTCATGCAAACAAAAACGTAGTATGAAACACATAACATTTCGCATAATGAGGCTTAGTTTAGTTGGAGTGGTCTATTTTTCCAGGGTCAAAGCCACAAAAGGAACTCCTTCAAGAGCAGAATTTGATAAGGCATATCAGTTTCAGTACACAAAACATTTTAGACCATTATTCACCACTGACCACTTTTCCCCCAAACATCAGAATAATTTCAATGCGAATTAATCGCTGAAATTAAATAAAATATATGTTTACCCACCATGGAATATGAGAACAGTCGTCCAAACTGATGATTTGTCCAAGATATCAGATGGAATAAATTATGCAGAAAAAAAAGCAAAAGTTTGATTTCTTCGATTTTCCAGACAGGGATCCCCCTTAAGGGTGTCCAAAATGTTTTTTTTTCAAGGCTATGAGTTTGGAATGTGTTCTCTAAATTGTCATTTTTCAAGGCGAATAACTGAAGAAATTCAAAGCCTATATAATCATCATCATCATTACCAAAACATCCCCGTGGAATGAAACTCAATAAACAAACCATTAAGGAAAAGTTCGGGTTCCGATTTCAGAAACATCGCTAAATTAATAAATACTTCACTATACATCATATAAAGATTCCTTTCTTCTTTCTTGGGAACGATTTTTGTTTCTACCCAACTTCAAATATAAATAGGCTCCGATTTTCGGTGATCTTTCGTTTAAAAAAAAAACTCAAATTTTAATGACTGTGACACTAATAAATGAAGTTCGAATGAGCTAATATTTTGCATAGGGTATATTATCGTGCAAATCAACATTTCGCAGTCCCAACAAGTCCCAAAGTGTCGATTTTTGATTAAAAATTTTTTTTCGAGATGACAGTAGATCTCGACTCGATCTTGTTTCATGCAATTTTAAGACATTTGGCATCAAAATTTTTTTTTTGAAAACCCCGATTTCCTTTACTCCCCCTTCGGGTGATTCTCGATTTTCAAAAAACTCAAACTTTGACCGCTTTGCGCCACTCTCCCTTAAGTCCGATTGAGCTGATATTTGGCAAAGGGTGTTAATCGAGGTGGTGAACATTTTTCATGGGGTAACCTTTTGAAATAAGCGATGACCATTTCCATTGGCACCCTAATGAATACATTCGAGAACATGTGTCGCAAAATTCGTGTAGAACGAACGCAGGAGGAACGAGAACACATGCAGCTGTTGGCCGATTGAGGTAACATCCCTCAAAATTTACAAACAAATACGCATAGTCACGAGTAAATTATTCATCATTGAAGCCACTAGCGTATGTAGAACTAATTATTTTTATGTCAATATGGTAACCGAAATCAAACAACATTGTTCGATTATCCGTGCTATGAAACGTCAGATCATCGATGAATTGAAAAAAATTGACACAACACTTTGGTTCGGGTTTTCAAAACGTAAGGCATGTTGCTAATGTCACCAGCTAATTTCAATTTGAATTTTCTTAAATATTGAACCAAAAATTTGACATGATTCTATATTATTTACTGTGTAAGAAATTCTACGCATAATATTCTCCCTCTCCGATTGTGTGAACATTGTACATATGTTTTCTTTGCTTTCAATTTTCATTATTTGTAATATGAAAGAAGATTCGACTAAAATATTATGTTGGGGAAGAAGTTATCCATTATTTTCTCGGTAGCTGACTTTAGAGATCAATAAATATCTCGCGTACTATCGGTCATAAAAAATCGAGTTTAGGCTCGTTGTAAAGGTGACCCACTAAACAAAATATTTGTGTTGTGTTCCCTCATGACAACGCAAGGCCAAGGCCAAAATCCGAGAGCTTGAGTGGGATGTTTTAATGCATCTACCATATAGTCCGGACTTGGCACCAGGCGATTATCACCTTTATCTCGCATTGCAAAATTTCCAAAGTGATAAGAAATTGAGTTCAAGATAAGATTGTAAAAATCTATGCTAGAATTTTTCGCCAAGAAGGACCAACGATAGATACATTATGAAGCTCCCTTTAAAATGGCAACACATTTTACAACAGAACGGTGTGTATTTGCCCCAAATCGGACAATCCGAAGCATATTAAACATAGTTTTGAATTTCACAAAAAATAATGAATTATTTTTTTCCCAACCTAATATGAGTGAAGTGAAGAACAATATCGAAATTTTGAAGTGATTTTTAAAACGCTGTAAGTCAGATATAAATCAATAAAATGAACCTAATTTTAAAGTTACATGTTGAGATATTGTTAGTACATATCATTAACATGACATGTGTATGCGTCGTGTACAAAAATATCGAGCTTTTATCTCATTGTTGCACTAGACTAAAATATATATTTCAAATCAAGTCAATAACGAATACAATTAACTAAGAAAGTAAGCTTCCATTTGAATTCCAGAGCACTCCAGTCCAGGACATTACACTGCAGAGATACTTTTGATTGAATTGAGAATAACATTACGTCATTGATTATGAATAATTCGTAACATAACGATCGGATAGCTAACCGATAAGCATTATATAGAACTGGAATAAATTCTGTACAAGTCCAAATTATAGCTTGTTCTTACAGTTTGTCTCGCTGGAGCGCTATAGGAATCAAATGAAAGTTAATACATTTGGTTAATTGTATTTGTCATTGACTTGGTTAGGAATGTTGTTAAAGTTCAGAAATACTTTGAAAAAGAATACTTCTTGTAGATATATTGTTCATTACGCATACATCAATTAACGTTGAAAATATGTACGTTTTCCGAAACAAGATGAATGCGTACAAAAAAATATTTTAACAATAATTATAATATTTTATTTTCAAGTCCCAGCGTTTTTAAAATCAGTTTCAAATACAGATGTTGGACTTTGTTTTTGACTTTGGACTTTCTATTGTTTGTATACCGAGAACGGTCATTTTCTGGACTTTAGCTTTAGCAAACATACCGTAAGTTTGTTCGTGCAATCTGTTCTTTTTTACTATTTTCATTAAAGAAACCTTACATTGGCTTGGAAACTTGATCCGAATTCAAGCATCAGATATTTTTTTAAAAATTGTGTCCAAGTAATTTTTGAAAGTGTATTTTATTTTATTTTTGTTTTTAAACATCAAAAATTTCTTCCAGATATTATCTAATATGTATGGTTTTCAGAAAGAAACAGATATTCCAAATTCCCATTCTTGTATATATCAACAAGCTAACCCGGCAAACTTCGTCCCGCCCATTTACTTGATTAATTCTCGAGTAATGCAGAAATTTGTGTTTTATTTGTATGGCAGCCACCCCTAAAAGAGGGGGGAGGGGTATCTAACCACCATAGAAACATTCATTGCACCCTAAAGTTTCCATATGCCTAATTTGGTTTAATTTGCTTGATTAATTCTCGGGTAATGCAAAAATTTGTGTTTCATTTGTACGGCAGCCCCCTCTAAGAGAGAGGGAAGGAGTATCTTAACACCATAAAAACATTTATTGCATCCTAAAACCTCCACATGCCAAATTTGGTTTCATTTGCTTGATTAATTCTCGAGTAATGCAGAAATTTGTGTTTCGTTTGTATGGCAGAAATCCATGTTTATATGTTCATATATATATATATATATATATATATATTTATATATATATATATATAAATATATATATATTCGAAAATGATTACAAGAAAACAGATAATGGAATTTTATTAGAAGAAGAATTAAGTTTTTATTCACACTTTATTTAAAAAAAATTGCATCTTCTTGAATGATCTCTTGTGTCGCTTGTGTCGGAATATCCTCTCTTGATTCGTTTAAACCAGTATTCACAATATGAAATTGAGGGAGCACGGTTTCCATAGACTTCACACTGCATTCGATGACTTTCTGCTGTTCTTTCTTCGAATAAGAACAAAACAGCAAAGCTTCCCCGAGTGCATCTTTGTTGGCACGTTTTTTATACTTCCGAAAAATGACACGCACTGTTTTCAGATCAAAACTGGAAAACTGAGAACAAAAATAATTGAAACCCAAAACAAAAAATGACTCGAGGGAAGTTGTTAAAAATTGAAGAGAGACAGAATAGACTCGAGCGTCTGTGAACTATTCTGCATAAACTTGTTCTTTTTAAAAATGTCAAGATGTAGTAATATAGTTGCATCTGCTCAACCTGAATCTGTGAGTATCGAGTCGTAACAGGAGAAGAAAGATGAATTAAATTGAACAAACCCAATCGAACAAAATTAAATGTCAATTACCAACTGTGAAACCAAATCGCTTTGAAGATAATACAATGCTCTTTCTGGTGAAATCAACAAGGTGTGATTCATGAAAAAGTCTACCTCGTATACTGTTTTCAGCAGACTTTGCCTTTTCTAATCACAATTTGTTCTAATCGATGACGCACGGATTGGCTGAACCATAATTTGTTCATTCCAAAAGTGAAATTTTTATACACGTGTAATCCACCTTTTGACGGAAAAAATGCTAGTGTCGTATGAAGGGTACTCAAAATGATTAGCTTTCACTATTCATCCCTAACAAACGATTATTTAGTTTTCCTGATATTGTTTTTCGTTGGTAAACATCTTATTAGAGAACAATTTACGTTAGAGAACAATTTAAGTAAAGCAATTGCAAGCAATGACATGTTTCTGTCGATGAAACGGATCTACTTGGACTCATCATACCATTCGCACTGTAAAAACCGCTTGGAATATGATAACTATAGTATACATTGGAACACGTGTTTAGATTTAATCCTACGTTAGAACAGAGCAATGTACCGAGAGTAAGCTCTACGCTTCCCTTCACGTGCGGAGACTACATCCTTCGAGTAATTACCCGAAAAGTAGCTTACAAATATTCTTCCAATGACTCCTTACCACGCCAAGCATCATCGCTGTCTCCGGTTTGCCAAACACACACATACGCAAACCCAACAAATTTCTAGGCAAATGCTAATTTATTTCGGCGGCTGGAGACGATTAGTCTCGCGTCCAAATACCACGGCTGAAACTATCGCAACACGACGCGTCCCCACCCACGCGCGTTCGAATAATTAATTATGTATTTGACGCTCCATCCCAGACACGAGAGCACACGCTTCTGCATTCAGGTGGGGATTATGAAATTTCATCACTAGGCTCTAGCTGACGTGGAGGATTCTCGCGAGAAAGTGAACTGCCGAACGCATTTATTGCTCAGACAATCCCGACGGGGTTGCTTACCTGGAAGGAAAGATAGAAAAGTGAAAGGATCATCAATAAAAGTCGCCTCTTATTACACTTATTTATGATGTTAAATTTCAGTTACAAGTATTGTAGGGTAATTTTCTAAGTATATATGCGTTATTCGACATGTCCAATCTAAAGTAAAAACCATAGTTTACCCTGCCATACCAATAATTCGGTCAGATACCAAAAACGACCACAACGCAATTTCGCAGAATTCGGAAACTTCTCCGACGCCTACCGGTTTCTCGCCGCAGACTACAAATAATACCAACAATGGCGCGCAGCAGCTGACTGGCGAATTATTTGCTCAGACTAAAGTTAAATATATTCATCGACGGTTACATCCATCGAACTAGTCGAGGAGCTTTCGCCGTCACGGCTCAAACAAGCAAGGAAGCCGTAACAGGGGGAGGGCGGAAGGATCGCATAAGATATTGATTCGAACGCACTTTTGGTTCCAGTGAAACGAACGGAAAATTACCGACTTGTAGCCCCCGCCGAAAAACGGCTGATCGACCTTGGGTTTGTTGTCGGATCCGAGCCATTTCTGCGAGTAGGTTTGTTGAATAAATATGAGCAGCAAAGACACCGGCAAAAGAGTGGTGGTTGTGTTTACCGAGGCAGCCAAGAGGCGGTTGGTTTGTTTCGGAAATGGTATAGGATATGTCGTAGGCTCAAGGAAAACAAATTTAAAGGGAGATGAGTTGTTCGCAAAAAAGTAGAAAATAAATATTGATTTGCATTTCCGAGCGAGCAGATTTCCGTAAAATATAATGCAACTCCATCGACATCATTTGAATGGAAACGCAGGGTTTTTCGAACAAAAAAAAACAAATGGAAAATATCTGAGATATGATTTGCTATAATATGTTTGCAATGTTATTTTGCCATGCTTGGATAAGGAATCGCTGATTTCCACCAACTTTATGAAGTAAAACACTTCCAACTTCCACGTTTAGCTTGGGTTTGTTCCAAGCCAGCCATACATCGAGTGAGTGGGAAACATATTCGATTTCTGCCCGTCTTCTTTCACCGGATGGAATCGGGTGGGTGGCGCAAGCGTGCCACCGGCGAAGGATATGATGATATATCAACAATTTTTGAATACAATATTGACATTATGGGAAATCAAGCCGCGCGCTGTTTTCTGAGAAAACTCTCATATCAAAGCCGTACCGGTTGAAAGTTTTGCTAAACATCGAAGCAAACAAGCCTAGCTTCAAGCAGCAAAAGGAGGAAATCCTTGCTTTGTGGTGTTTTATCGCCGAAAAGTTTACCGCTTGTGGCGCGGTGTGGTGGAGTTTTCGCACATACGCACGCAGGCGATGACGTTGACGAGCAATACTTTTCCTTCCTCTGAGTTTTTTTTTTTATTTTGTCCTTGTTTATTACATTTTGGTGAGGATAGGAAATTTTTCAAACCCCCAGGCGGCGTCAGGTTTGTTTGAGCTGATTTTCAGAGAATTGAAAATTTTATGACGTATCCAAATATTATTGCTTTCGTGCTCTCGGTTGCCAATAACAATTGCCCGGGGGGCGCGTCTACAAACTTTGCCACTTTGTTCGCCAGCTGTCCATTTGCGGAGAGACTCATTTGGGGCGCTTCTGGTGCTCGGCTCGTTTTATTTTTGACCTTTGAGGTTGGCTGAGTGGGCCAGCAATGATTAGCCGGGTCGTCGAGTCAGCGTATCGACCAGCTGACGATGACAGAATCGGGTCTTCGAGAAAGAGGTTACTCAGGCTGATTTAGATGTGACGAACAAGACTTGAACGATAATACAAGTGAAATTGAAATCTCAATTTCCACAGAAATCTGTACTACCGAAAATATTCGTTGTAGAAAAAAAATAATTCATTAGCATTAAAAAATACTCGTTTATTTACCTCAAATACTACATTTACATTTGCAAGTCATTCGTGGGTTTGATGATGCTTATACATAGTTTTTTTGAATCTAGATTGCATACTATAATTTTTTATAATTTTGGAGCTGCCACCACGATGTTTGACCAAATCCTTTGATCTCAAAATAGCTTTCATCGTATCGTTGCTGAGCCGATTTCACAGCTTATTTATGTTCTGATTATATTCAGAAAAAAATCGCTCGACAGTTGCCGAGGAGTGAGGCATAGTGAGAACGGTACAAACAAGGTATCGAAGCGCCGAAATAGCGAGCGAACCATCAATTCTTTTTAGCCATCCAATTTTTGTCCACCAACCCTGCACATGCTCATTTTCTGAAAGCGTGATTTCCTTACGGAGTAATTTTATCTTTAGGCTACAGAATCCTGAATACGCTTCTAGAATCTAGCTTCTAACACAACGTTAATGATAGCCAAATTGGAAAAGTTTCTGGGATTTAACATTGTCGGAGACTTGAGCGTCGAATCATCAAAATTGAATCTTTTTCGCATTTGTTTGATCAGCTCCACGAAAAAACTGCGACAAATATCCTTTCGCTTTCCATTGCTCTGATAATTTCTTCTGCTGCTATTCCAACCTAACATTCTTGTCGCTTTTCAAATTTTCTTCAAATTTGATATGTCCTTATGAAACTGATCAATCATTGCTTTGTTAATGCTTTTAAGATCAGCAGCACCAAGCGATACTGCGGCGTAAAAGTCGTCATGTACCTAAATGTTGCTTTGTTCATATGTAAGAAATTTCACAAATGGAAAAAATCTGTACCAATCTGTACTTTTTGACGAAAATCTGTACTCTGTACCGTACAGAATCTGTACCAAAAATAACGAAAAAAGCTGCGCCATTCCAGATAAATCTGTACGTGTGACAACACTGTTCACAATGTACAAAGAACGATTTCTGGTAGAGTTTTCACAGCGTACCTGCTAAAGTTATGTATAAAATTGGATGGTAATACGCAACTTTAATATGAAAAAGATTACAAATGAGTCGTTCAAAATATTTCCCATCGCTAGTTGTAACATTTTCCCATCTACCCTGCAAAAAATATGTAATTAACCAGGCCATGTGCCATCGAAAGGAACAAATAACAATTGGACGGCGCAATAGCAATTAGTAGGATTTCTGATTTCAGTGCTTTCAAGTAGGTCTTGAAAATTAGCATCGTGAGGTCAAGCGTTGTCATGCTGTAGAATCGCTTTTTGACTTTCTTTACTTTGGATTGCAGTAATGAACCCATTTTTTTACATCATTTATTCATTTATAAATTTATTCGATTATTTATTTATACAACAATTCTGATTTTACCGCATATCTTAACAACCGTTGAACGGTTGTTTTCAGAATATAAAAACAAAAATTATGTAGACATCACAAACAGAATAACGAATATTAAACATATATATGGTAATTCTTATAAAAAAGTATATGATAATTTTTACAGCCCATATAAAGAAAATTGAGAAAAACGATTCTTCCCGGCTGTTTCCAGTTTTTTTCAAACTTTTTCCTGGTTTTTCAAAAATTTCGTTGGCAACTCTGGTTGTGCTTGTACTGTCTGAGATGTCACCAGTTAGACATTTCCAGCGGAACCCCGAGAGTCTCCGTAGCCATAGACGTTGCGCGTCCACTTATTATGAATGACAGTGGCTTCAATCCAGGACCATTCATTGATTGTACTTTTAATACGCCTTTTTCAAGACTATAACCAAATGACCTTTGTAGTTTAAAGCTTCTGTAATAGAAAAAAAAAATCAATCAATCAAGCAGAATCCCAACCTTTTCTCCCGGGATGTTGTGAACGAGTTTTCTTCTACAACTATGTATCGAGCTAGGGAAACGATCCGAATCGTTGACTTCTAAGAAGATAAAGACTCACTGGATGACGAAATCCACGATAAGGAAGACTTCAAAAGGGCTTCCTGGGCAGGAGTTTTAAACGGCAACTGGGGTAACAAAAGTGGCAGACATTAGCAAGCATACGAAACTGTGGAAGTTCGAAATTCACGAGTTCATAAATTAACTGTCATCTTCGATAAACAACATGTTGATAAAAAAAGACTCAAACTAGGCTAACTGAAAATATGTCGTGTACCAAGTGTGTGAGTTGAAATTGTCCGGTTGGTGTTTAAGAAGTTGCTAGCAGGGTTGCGTGCATTCCTTCGATTGGACATTATGACATTATAACATTACAGGGCGGACTCGATTATATACAGTTTTTGATTTCTGTTCACTGTATATAATCGAATCCTGCATATAATCGAGTCAAAAGAAATATTTTTTTCATTCTTTTTCTTTTGCATGTATTTTTGGTTTTTTGAATATAAAAGAGGAATTTGATTTTTGATTCATCCCCTTAAAGTCAGAAAACACTTTTCTTACATAAAAAAAATTATCCAGATTCTCTCAGGAAGTGATAGACGATCAGATTTGATGAAAACAAATCCTTCTACGCATATGTTCGAATTTCAACAATGACAGAGTTATAGAACTTTTTTTCTATTTCTATTTTCTATTTTCTACATTGAAAAGTAAGCTACGGAAGACGATTCTGTTGCTTTCATTTGAAAGATGAGAAAATTCAGTACAGGATACAGTAGTGGAACATCTAAATTAGTGTATTTTAATAACATTTTGGAAGTGCAATACTTAAAAGTAAATAATTTTTGATGCGTTATCATTAATTTTATCCTTAAAAAATATATTAAACTAGAATCAATTAAACTAGATTCTGTCAATTAAAAAAAAAATCAAGAAAAATCTTCAAAAATCACTATTTTTACCCCACTGTACATGTAATAGCCATGTAATTTACCTCAACGTTGAAAGGTTACATTTCTTCTAAAAATATTTGTTTCCAAACTGTATATAATCGAGTCCAAAACTGTATATAATCGAATCACATATAATCGAGTCCGACCTGTATTTGTTTTATTGGACATTAAACTTCAAAAATACAGTAGATTTTTTCTGTATTATAGTGTGTTTCATCACTTTTGGCTGGTTCGACACTTTTGTTTCCATTTTTGGAAGAATGTCGGGAGTGAGAATTGAACTTAGCGTGATAGAATTGAATAGCGTGAGGGGATTATGGATTATGGATTATCACTACGCCATATCGCTTTCCTAATATATAGTGGTGCCAATTTGTGTCAAAATTCCAATTAACTTGAATGTTCTGCATATTGAAAATGTCGCTCCAAATAAAGTGCGTTCGTGGCATTTGCCTCTCAAGTTTTTTTTTATTTGAAGAAACAAAGCGGTCTATGCGCATCGTACGCGATTTTTAGCGTTATTTCGAGAGCTCCAAGCGCAAAAAAATCATGGCTTTCACCTGGTAAAGTAGACCCATTAAAAAAAAAATCGTTTCGGTCGAAAGACGATGCTCTGCGTATGTTGGGACCAGCAGGGTATAGTTTATCATGAGTTAATGAAACCGCGAGAAAGGTGTTTCCGTTTCCGACAACAAATGATCAACTTTACCTTTCCATTGACATTTAAAAAAAGACTGGAATTGGTTCGAAAACACGTTAAAGTGATACAAATACGCGTCCACATCACGCCAATCAGCATCGTTCGGCTTTAGCCGCTCGGTAGAGCCGAATAAGTGTGGACGTGCCACCCGGCATTGCCGACGTGCCGAAAGCCGACCCGAATCACTCCGAACTCAACCCGAAACAGGTCGGTCCGGATCAAAGAAAGTAGAACCGAAACAGACGAAATACTTTCGCGGTGGAACGTCAGGTGGAACGAATACACACTTTAAAACAGAAATTATGAATGAAAATAAACTTTTTCACATCTGATATGTACCGTTTTGTCTCTTATTCCAAACAGTCTCAAATTCTGAACACTTCATTTTTAAATATAAATTTACTAAATTTTTATGTTATAAATAATCGAATAATGAAAACACAGACATTCTTTAAGGTATAGACTTCATTTTGACATCATTTACTGGTATCAATACAGCCTATAATTTATAATATTAGACATTTGCAAAAAAGTGACAGTCAAAACCAATGATAAACTGTTTGCGTTAGCGAATTCCGTAAAAAACAAGCATCGTTCATTTTTCAGTTCAGTCAGCAGTGCAATATGATGAGCCAGTCTCAGGATAAGAAAACATTTAAAAATAAAGCCTTTTTTTTGAATGAATCAATAGTAAAAGAAAACGTCAAAAAAGTTCTCAGCTTTGTAATAGCAGATACTCATTATCCATTTGAGTTGTATGAGTATTACCCCCACTCGGAAAGGAAAATTGAACGCCCGGACGAGAGAGCGAGAATCGTAAAGCGTACGTCATAGAGACACTCATTCCCATGGAGCAAATTCTTGTTAGGAGTTGTAAACAAAACGAGGAAGGAGAGTAACTCAATTATTCGAACTAGTTTCGGTCTAGCAATGCTTTGGTCAACTCAGAGTTACCAAGAGAAAATCATTTGGTTATGATGGGTGAGGATTAACAGTTAGTCGCAGTTTGTACAGATTGCGATCTGTGCAGTTTGCGATTAATCGTAAATCACATCATGCTCCCTTGTTTTCCATCCTTGGTCGAAACCAATGATAAAATGTTTGCGTTAGCGAATTCCGTGAAAAACAAGCATCGTTCATTTACAGGTATCGATACCGATATAGTGCCCTTGGTCCCGAAACCATTTAAACTATAAAAAGCAAATACAATCAATAATTACAAAAGCAAAATCCATTTTTTTGCGATTATAACATTTTTCCAAAAAAGACTAGCTTATTGACTTTAATTTGATATATCGATCATATAAATCGATCCAGTAGTTCAAAAGGCATGATTTAAAAAAAATGCATCTTTGCTGTTCGGAATTTGAGACAAAAGTGATTAAACATATTTTTAGTTTTTCATCATGAATATTCATTTGTAAATCAATTTTATTGTACTCCAGTTAAAAAGAAGGCTCTATTGTATCCAAAAAGCAATTTAACTTCGCGAAAGAGTGCCATTTTGAGTAATGAGACAATGTTTAAATACTACAAAAGCTTAAATGTTCGGAATTTGAGACAAAACGGTAATCTATGCAAAACACATTACTTTTTTGCAAGTAGTGGAAAAATCCTGAACAAAATAGTGTCTGATAATGATTTTATATCATAAAGATGTGTTTTAGTAGAGAAAAAAAATCAAGAAATTTCTATAAGAAATATTAAGTAAGGATCGGTACTATATGTTCTAAGTAATCAAGTATCATGAAGTAAAAATTTTCATTGAAATTTCAATAATTTAAATCTGTTCTTGGCCCTGCTGACCTGATAGAGATTAATTTGTCATACAACGGATGAGACGCCGATGGGACGACAACCGATGAGACATTGCCTTATGTATATGGACGTCATGTTAACCCGAGTGTGACAAACCAAACATGCCGATCGGGGTCATTCGGCATAATGTGGACGTGCCTTTACAGTATGACACAACGCAAAAGCCGTGAAGGGCGCTATGAAAACCGTCAACTGGGAAATGTTATCCCAGCCGCCGTATTCTCCAGACCTGGTCCTATCAGATTGTAATTGTTTTTGCTTTATTGGGACATGTACTTGCAGAACAGCACTTCGCCGAGCATAAAGATGTCGAAAAATGGGTCGGTGAATGTTTTTGTTAAAACAAAAAAATATATATTTGGAAGAAATTTGCCTAAGAGCGAAATGTGTAGAGAAAAACGGGGATCACTTCGAATAAAAATATCCTGAGGTTCTCCTGAAAATTATGTATATTTTTCATCGAAAAACCAGACAATTAAAGCTTACAAAGCTGGTATATGAGAGTCTTTTGAAATGTCCGTGCAAAAATAAAAAAAATATTATTATTTTTTTTTCTATTTTTCTCCTTTTATACACTTTGTCCAACGTTGCTCTAGTTTGTTGATCGCATCCGAATAATAAAATTTGTAAAAGTAGCCATTCGTTCCTGCAATCACCTTCTTGTTTGAATAGATTTTTCTTTCCGCGAACCATTCTAGCCAAATTTGGAGAACAGCGGAACAGACTTTTAGCACGCTCCCTGATATCCTGAAGAACACTCAATTTATCCTGATTTTTCTGAGATGATCCAGATGTTTGTACTCTTTTCATTACTCGTAATGAATGTACTGGTTTCCATGCCAAAGTTTTCTGTCATGACAGTTCTCCGGTTCGCACTTGTATATATCTTAAATTAAGTTAAACTGTGTACTTATTGTTCCATAGCTTTGTTCCGTGGCTTCCAAAAACAGTGCTAGAAAATTTTATGCAGCCAGATTGTCTGAGGGAGAACATTGCTTTATTGAGGATAATTATACGTAGATGTATCCCCAGAGTTATTTATGTAGGAATACGTTTCAGAGTGTAAAATTACTCAAGAGAAAAATTTTGAATCCACAGTCAATATAAAAAGATTTTATGTGTAATTTGTTCGTCTGATTGAAAGTTGAATAATTTTTAATTATGGGACTATGGTAAATATATCTATAACCGTACTAAATATCATAAAAATTAGAAAAAATTCAACAAGTCTTCCACTGCTGATATGCTTTCCTCATTTGTTGAGTAAAGATTTATTTAAAAACAAGGATGATGAATTCAGTGAAAATTTGAATATTGATTTCTCTGCAATTGATTGTGGTGATGATGTAGGTTTTTCGGAAAAAAATATAAATGATCAAAAAGTCAGGCGAAACCCTAGCATTTCCGCTTATGCGAGGATTTATACCATTATTAATGGATTTTACATATCCGGTCTCTTCTCAGCTGTTTCTCACATGTATGGCTCGTAGCAGTTTTCGACTAGGAAGTTCTGGGAATAGAATATTTAAGCTGTATAAAAGATGCCAAAAGGTTGTGAAGAACTATGGATATAAAATTAAATTATGATGCTTTGATTGAAAATGATGTTTTTGTTTTCCCAAAAATCGACATTAACTTTTCGGACAACCTAATATGAGCTATCCTGATTTATCCTGATTTTTATTTTCATTATTCCTGATTTTTTCAAATTATAGTTGGAAACCCTGCTTCTAACTAAACATAACCTCGATACGCGCCAGAAGTGCCATCTCTCTGTCTTACACAGATTTCTCAAAAAAAAATTATTCATATTTAAAAATATATTCAGACATCTCCCAGTGGTTAAAACAGTATTACAGCGAAATACAGACGATGCGCAAAATGGTACTAATAATGCATATTTCGCCTTCATTTCCTCTATCCCCAACATGGGTGACGATTACAAGCAAATCGGTCTCCTGAAAGATGCTGCCTGACAAAATACGCAAAAAAAATCAACCCATCGACAACAATTCAAACAAGCTGCTCGTCCATGTGAAAATCGATGGCACAATAACTTCACCAGAAAAGCCGACAACATGAATATGTCTGCGGCACATACAGACGCACACACACATACAAACACGCACTCAAGTTCAACCCCAACCGACCAAAAAAAAAAACAGTGGCGGCATGAATAAGAAATGATCCGGAGAGCGACCGGAATCGATGCCTGAAAAATAAATGAGAGATTATGTGTACGCGGAAGCGGAAGTATGGTTCCCAGGGATAATGAAAAACGAAGCAAGCAAAACGCCAAAACTGTGCGGGTGTGGTTGGGTTGCGTCGGCAACGAGGGGGAACCGGCTTGCCGGAAAATGAGGAAACTTTTATCGACTCAGTATGGTGTGCGCTCGTGGGCCTCAAAATCGAGATAGTATCGCCAGGGTGAAGTGAGCGAAACAAGGAGGGGTGGGTAGTGCCACAGACAAACAATTTCCCCGAAAAATAGATACCAGAGAGAAAGAATGTCAATGTCTAGGTCTAGGCCGCACCGAGCAGTCAGCTGTTCTCGAGAGGGTGGTACTTTCACGACGAACATAACAAGTGGCTCTGATAAGTCAGCTCAGCCAAACAGCCATCATCGAAACCTTATCGAACAACTTGACACTGTAGCTAACATAGCCGCGCCATGGTGGGCGTTATCGTGAATGTTTCCAAATTTTCCCAGCATCAGCTAGGGGGTGGCTTGGTGGGTGACTGCCAAAAGCTGCTGACAAAGCCTGACTGAGAAATGATGATAGGCCTCGACGCGTCTCCCTCCGGCCGTTCCCACAGTGTCTTTTGGCAGCACGTGCCGAGCTTTTCCTTGATCCCCTCTTTCCCCTCCTCGTCCCAACAGCTTGTTCCCGTCCTGTCTGCCCGTTTGCTGATGGGAAGTATTTTATCACACTGCGGCCGAACGAAAATGCCAGAAACATAAAAGAACGAACGGTTTTTCAAGGTCTAGCTCGTTTGATCGTCGTTTCTTCTTTTATGTGACTAAGTGATTTCCTCCCATCTCGGCACACTGGCTGGTGCGGATTCTTCGTTGTTTTTTTATTACCGACCGTCACATGGGAGATGAGCTTCTAAGTTGCCGGTTTTATGATGTAAAATCTTGAAGTCTTCGGTGGCATGGTTCAGCTTTGATCCTAGCCTAATCTACGCACATGAGCGGATGGGTCCAGAGCTGAGGGTCTTTTCCAACCCTGTAGTATTCCCGCAAAGCGAGAGATTTCAAACTGTCGTTTAAAATAGATTGCTAGCGCTTTATGGCTTCGGAAGATTTGTCGCGTAGCGTCGTATTTTTCACTCAACCCAGCTGGCATGTGTTTGGTTCTCGACAAATAATTTTTATTGGTCGTAAATCATAACACAGAAACAAGCAAACAACGGCGGACTCGGTCCGGGCCGAAGAACAAAAACCGACGACGTCACGTCCGAATCTCTGTTCTATTTATTGCATTGATTTTTCCGTTTCTCAGCTCGGTCCAGTTCTACGGCAAGGCACGCTAATGAATTGAAATGAGCTCCACCATCACCGCCTTCACCAGCACCACCGGCGGCTAGCGTACAAACGAATCCGGGTCCCCAATCGAGAACTTCATCAACTCAATTCGGCAATAATTTGCGAATAATTTTCGAGAGAAACATTAATTATGTGTGACGACCTTCGGCTGGTTCGGCTTCTATGTTCGCCTTCCACGAACGTCTCCTGGCGGGCGAAAAACGGAATCTCCTGCGCACATACACACGCACACACACCGGCTGGTAGGTTGTAAGTTGGAGGTTATGACGCCCGAACACGTGTGGGTGGTAAGCTGGTGAATGAGCGTTTGTTCCGAGAATGAGCCGTTATCGGTTCTTTTGTTGCTAAACTCAGATGAAGGAATAAATTTTGCCAACGCGAAACTATTCTTCGAATATGGCGTTTTTCCCCCATAGCAAGTTCTGTTGGTTAGAATTCAAACCTAGAAAGGCGGTACAAGTCCTCACCCGTGGCATCATGATTGACCTAATTCAGCAAAATTTTACCAGGAACATGCAAAATCCATTCCCAAATTTGTTGATCCCTCTAATTGTGTCGTGTCAGCAATTCCAGATGAAATCGTCCTAAAAATGCAGATTTTAAAAACTTGTATTTTTGATTCCAATGAAAGTGTGTATTCCGTTTGGGTTGGAGAAAATATGAGTTTTTCACAGCAATTGGGAATTTTTTTACTCAAGCGTAACTTTTGAAAAGGGCGTATCGATTTTAGCAAGAGAAATCTTTGATAATTTATATTTCAAAAAATATGAGTCGTACCGAAATAGTGTGTTAGAAAGAGTTATAGAGTATTGTTGGCTTAATTTTAAAAAAATATACACTGAGGAAAAATTAGTACTCTTATTTTTATTTACAAAATGAAATTTTAATTTTAATCAAAAAATATGTATTTTTTTATATTTTTTTCATATAAAATAGAAGTCATGTAGAAAATTTAAAAAATGAGCCCAAAATGGTAAAACTATTTTTGACGAACTTTGTGGAACATCGAATTTTTAGGAATTTTCGAAACTTCGAGTTTTTGTATGTTAGCAGTCATTTTTAATCACAAATTATGAATCCAGATGTTATTTAAAACAAAAAAAAATAATATTATTCTCCTTCTAAATGTAGCCATTCTCGAGATATTTAAAATAATATTTGTAATTTATTGTCTTTTTAATAAATTCGAAGTTTCAAAAATTCCTAAAAATTCGAAGATCCACACAAAATATATACACGATACATTAAATTGAAGCCATCTTTTTCGAAAAAACATTGCAGACGCAAGATAATTAAATTTTGTTTTCGTAGTTATTGATTGTTCTTGTTCTTTAAAATTTTCATGATCTCGAGACCAAGAACTTTTTTTTTATTTTTTCTTGAACACTGAGGATTTTTTTAACAAATCCAAAATTAGATATATATTCTTTTTCATTTCTGAGTTATGATTTTTTTGTGCGATGTGCGTGCGTGCATACGAGTGCGTGCGAAAGCGTTTTTGCGGGTATGTGCGTTCGTACTATGCCTGTGTAGAGAGTAGAGAGTAAAGAGTAGAGAGTAGAGAGTAGAGAGTAGAGAGTAGAGAGTAGAGAGTAGAGAATAGAGAGTAGAGAGTAGAGAGTAGAGAGTAGAGAGTAGAGAGTAGAGAGTAGAGAGTAGAGAGTAGAGAGTAGAGAGTAGAGAGTAGAGAGTAGAGAGTAGAGAGTAGAGAGTAGAGAGTAGAGAGTAGAGAGTAGAGAGTAAAGAGTAGAGAGTAGAGAGTAGAGAGTAGAGAGTAGAGAGTAGAGAGTAGAGAGTAGAGAGTAGAGAGTAGAGAGTAGAGAGTAGAGAGTAGAGAGTAGAGAGTAGAGAGTAGAGAGTAGAGAGTAGAGAGTAGAGAGTAGAGAGTAGAGAGTAGAGAGTAGAGAGTAGAGAGTAGAGAGTAGAGAGTAGAGAGTAGAGAGTAGAGAGTAGAGAGTAGAGAGTAGAGAGTAGAGAGTAGAGAGTAGAGAGTAGAGAGTAGAGAGTAGAGAGTAGAGAGTAGAGAGTAGAAGGCTGAGTCTAAAGAGTAGAGAGTAGATAGTAGAAGGCAGAGAATAGAGAGTAGAGAGTTTAAAATGAATAGTATAGTGTAGAGAGGAAAGAGAATAAAATATAGATTAGAAAGTAGGAAAATAAGAGTAGAGAGTTAAAAGTTAAAGTAAAAGTTGAGAGTGCAAGAATTTATCGCAGAGAAAGAGTAGAACAATTGAGGCATAGACTTGAGACATTTGGATTTGAAAAGAGAAATTGAAGAAAAAAAAAGACAAAAAAAGTTGCGAGAGTTTGTTCGAGTGCAACAGCAAAGCTATTCCAATGACTTTGCGAGAAACTTATTACAACAAGTAACTGGGCCGCTAGTACTGAAAATAATAAATTTAATCGATGATTTTTTTTGACATTTTGGTCATTTCTTTAAATTTAAAGTTCTAATACTGTCTATATACACTTTAATTGTGTTCCTACGTCTTTATGCGTGATTTTTGTTCAAAATTTTAAAGGTTTTGCGCGGTTCAAAAAAAGAGTATTTTTTGTATTTCGAGATTTTGATCTTTTTTAAGAATTTTCAGATCCAGTATTACTTTAGTTTATATTAAAATGAGTGCGTAAGTGTCATTTTATATTTGTAATATTTTTCAGAATTATTCTTTTTTTGTACAAAAAATTGATCCATTTTTACATTGTCTGCAACTTTGTTATTTTCATAGAACTTATAAATTTATAATTATTGTAGAAATATAAAAAAATGAATTTTTGATTAACTTTTTTGGATGATTTGTCGCGTTGCAGGTTAACCTCGATCTTTTTGTATTATCATTTCTAAGCTATTGTGAATGGCGTCAAATACGAAAAAGTGCTTTTTCCGCCATAGGTCTTATGGTGATTCATATATTACAACAGCCATTCCATGTCAAACCGATATAGTGGTTCTCAGATTGTCATCATAAGTGGTAAACATTAGACCTGTATTTTTTATAATTTTTTTTATTAGGGTGCCCATTTTGTTCCACTTTTTCCCAAATATTACTTTTTCCGAAAATTCATAACTTTTGAACCACTGAACCGATTTAGATGATACACACATCAAACCAATGAGCTAGCCTTTTATTTAAAAATATTGAACTTGGATTTGGGAATGGATTTCAATTTTGTAAATATTGATTGTAGTCGTTTTTTATTGTTTTCATGGCTATGGATAAGAGGGCGCTATATTTTTTTATACTTTTTCTTGAAAGCTGAGAATTTTCTGCATAACATATCACGATATCGAAGATGCTATTTTTTTTCGTTTTTGAGATACAATTTTTCAAAGAAACCACATATTTTTTGCAACCTATAATAGAATGACTCCGCACCAGGAACCTCGGGATCTATCTCTACTTTGTCTAGCGAAGTACGGTCCAACGACTGCTTACTGATTCCCATTCCGCTGTTGAGTAATATGTGGCCGACCCCCCGTCACTCACAACCTTGTTTTTTCGAACTCCAGTTTATCGTTCTCTAGTTTTTTTTTACGTCAGAGATCTGGATTCTAATGCGGTGGCTGATCTACTTTCAACTCTATCAAAACATATAAAAAACCGCTATGTAACGCTTTGGATAATTCATTTGCATATGCTGATAAAAAAAATCAGCCGAATCGGTCGAGTAGATCCTAAGATACCACCAGCTGAAAAATATGGTTTCGAGAAAAACGGATACATCGTACATCAATACTGTATTTCTCGAGGTGACCTTATAAATTTAGCTGTAACTTCCCAACGAAATCAAATATCGAAAAATCCTTTTAGGACAATATTTCAAAACAAAAAAAAACAATTTTTTCGTCCTTCCAGACTGGGTTCCCCCTTAAAACCTTATTCACCGCTTGCTCAGCTACTATAAAATTGGGAAGCATGACTGTATTCATGTGTAGCCGTGGGCTGGCCGATCCTCTTGAAGCGCATAGCCTTAGCGCCACTTTTGAAAAAGATTGCCCGTTCAAATCAAATTACCCGGATGAGTTTCCCTTTCAAGGGCGAGTCTATCTAAAACCCCAATCAAACCTTATTTGAGTCATCGAGTTTAATCAGTAAGTCAGACAATGTCGTCAGCGAAAGCAAAATCAAAGAAGCCCAAAATGTGATTCATGGTCGATCGTGCCCACCATGATCTCGTCGAAGGTGATAAGGAACATTAGCGGTGAGAGTGACAATTCACGTCTCACACCAACTGCGATACCAAATGTGTAAGGCAATACTTTATTGTGAAAAACTCTGCACGAAAAAGCACAGGCGTACCAAAAGTACTGCCTCATGACCAGTGTTGGAAAAAATCATCTTCGCTAAGATCAAATGCATAGATGTTCGGGCTAGGTTGCATCGAAAACCTATATATTCCAAACGAAAATTAAAATTGCAGATCCAGGCAACCAGTGAATATGAGCAAATGAACTTTTGTCCTTTAATATGTTTTGATGTTTATTTTTTCCATCCAGTTTCATTTTCATCTTTATTGTCGGAAACGTCAGAACTGAATATCATTTCAGCCAAATGAATATCAGCTATTGTTAACTTCTAACCTGAGCCTGCTGTGTGCGGTTGGGTTTGGCAGCTGCCGGATGCCGTATTCGGAAATACCTTATGAAATTCCCGATGTCGCTAATGGCTTGACGGTAGCTAAAACCACTCGTTGTATCCATTCTGCATATGCCGTTGCTACCGTCGCGCCAAATAAAATTTATTTTGAACTTAAATTCACTGCCAGAACGAATATCGTTTCGGATGTGATGAATATCAATTTGTTGCTTTTGATATCCAAAGTATAAATAACAGCGAAGTTATGAACCCCACTCAATATCGCATTCATTCATTATAGCAAATTTGTTAATGCAACAGCGATATGAACAAAATGAACTCGTTTGTTATTGTCATCAATATAATGAGGGCAGTGTGTTTCAAGCTGAAAAAAAGTCATTTGTACTGGAACAAAATCATATTCGTTACTCGTGAATATTTGTTGATATTCTAAGACACTGCTCATGACAGTATTCCGAGGCTATCGTCTTCTTTTCCCTATGACAGTCTTCTCGCGACAGCCTTCTCAGGAAAGCTGACACCGGTAAATCGAAGACGTTCATCGCTTTGTCAAAGGTGTAACAGCGGCTGTTTTATTGAAATAGCAAACATAAAATAGGAGAATGAATAGTGCCTTCAGCTAACTACGCTAAAGGCATGACAAATTAAACACTTTTTTCACCTTATTATGAATTTTTTCACAATTTACTGAAATCGCAAACTACAATAACTGTTTTAAAAAAAAAAAAACGAAAAATTGGAATCGCAATCAATTGCCCACAATGTTTCAAAAGTATTACAATCGCACTAATTTCAATCATTTTTAATACTACTATATAGAAGAACTGTGAAAAGGAAAATAAGAATGCACCACAAAATATTCCAAAATTCAAAAAAATTTGGAACGAAATTTACGAATCGTTCAGTTTGAGGATACACATAGCGTTCTGTTGTTTTCGTACAGTTTGCGGTGAAGTGTTCCTCTAATTTATTCCAAACACTTCTAGGGAGACACTGGGCTAAAAATTTACCTGCGAACATTAGAACTTACTGCAATATTTGCAAAATTACTGAAGATTTCCTGAAACACTTCAAAAACGTGCTTTTGGTACTTTTTAGATTGGATGCAAAATTCAAGTATTTTCCTTTTTCAAATTATCGGAGTTTTCAAAACTATTTTTTCGATTTGCGGTGCCATCATTATTTATCAAAGACGAAAGGGGAAATTTTCATTCAAACAGAAATATCTCTGTATTGAAAGGTCCTACAGGAACGCTCTAGGAATCAAATAAAAGATGTTTGATAAGGTTGGTTGGATTTGCTATGGGCTTAGATAGCAAAAAATTTAACATCAATTGTTTATCAGATAGCGGGATTTCGAGTAACAATTTGTATGAAAAAAAAAATGTCAATTATTTTGAAATTTGATCAAATGATAAAGAAAATTGCGATTTTGATTAATTTTGGTAATAATAAAACAATGACTGTATTGCGTAATGTTTCAATTTACAATGGCAGAAGGCAACAGAGAAAAACTGCCACAGAAAAACCACTTGTGAGTAGTTCACATTGGCTTGCGGAAAAATAAATATTTATCGATTTACAAGATTTCACCTTAAATCAAGCGACCGCAAATCAACCTCCTCCCCACGCAGACTTCAGCTAATCATTGCCCATAAAAATATTTCATGTCCGACTGATGTAAAAAAGCGACCCAAACTAAGCAGAAAACAGTCATGCAATAAAAGTACAACATCCATAGCGAACTTCCTTCCTCCCGAGAAAATTCGAGTAGAATGAAATGAGAACCTAGCAGGAAACATCAACTATTGACCGACAAACAAAAAAAAAACAAGATGCGGGGACTGTGGAGAGACGGGCAGCCGTCCAATCCACGGATAAGGCCCGGCTCGTAATTGAATATTAAATAAGCTGCCATAAACAATTTCTGGCAAATTTGGGAACCCCGAACGCAAATTCGTTCCCTACGGCGGCGGCGACCTTGAAGTAAGCACGAGAAAAAGCAGGAAAAAAAATAAATACGCGGAAAGCATCACGTTTTTCTTCTGCGCTCGGGCGTAACACTGGAACACTTTGCCAGGAAACTGTAGGAATGTGTCGGAAACTGGTTTGATACGAGGAATGAAATCAACGTTAGTTAGGAACTGCCGAAATCACTACCGAGAAAAGCATCATAAATCATTCGCTAAATCACGCATCAAATATTTCAAACAGTTTTTTTTTCTCCGTTTCCCTCAACACCTACTCTCGGGTTCTTATCGGTGGTCCGAGTGGGGGGTGGGAGAAGCAGGAAAGAAATTCCGCACGAAACATGGCTCGCCTTATGGTTCCTTCGTGGGGCGTTTGCTGCCGATGGCAGCCAAAGTAACGACTTCCATCGAAACACGCGTACATACGCGTGTGGATAGTACGGGAGGGATGCAGCAAGCGGGCAAGGGACAGAGCCCGCCGTACTGGACCAAGCAGAAAGGCGACGTTATATGAAAATAGGAAGTCTGAACGCCTTATAGAGCACCGAAAAGAGGAAGGAAATGCTCGAGGAGTAAAGTCCCAGAACGGGAAAATAACCATGACTTATGAATATTCATTTATTTATTGGTAACTTGCTTCGCGTGCGATATGCTTCTTACGGATGGGTGGAAATGTCCATTTCGACCGATTTGGGCCCAACAAAGAATGGATGTATTAATCGTAGAAATAGAGAATTTTATACGGAAAAAAAGGAACCGAAATATTCCGCAACACTGCTAGAGAAATTGCTCCCAATGTTTGCTTTGATCTCGGGAAAATCACATTGAGCACTAGGCATCAGCTCAATGCTAGAAACGACTACTTAAATTTCCTCGGGCTTCGGAAATTAAGGCGCAATCTATGAAATATGATTTCCGCTATTTGCTAGAATACGGAACCACCCCCATTTTCTCAGTTCCACTACACGAGTGCCCCAAGGACAAGGGGAGTTTTTCCTCTCCGTCACTTCACGGAAATCTGATTCCCCTGCTATCGGTTTTGCCTGGTGAGAAACATCAAAACCCGTCGTTACGGTTGGACATTCCAGTTCCTTTTCCCCCCAGAGGAAGCGGAACAATCGCTTCATTAGTAGTCATAATTCAGCCAAGACGGGGGGAAATAAAGAATCTAGTGCGTGAATATCGAAGTCCACGAGTCGATTAAATATTTAAGAACACATTGCTCGACCCCAATCCCAATTCGCGGTTAGCAGTCACTCATGTCGACGAAGTGGGGGCGAGTTTGTAAATTTCCGCCAAACACGCACTCTCGGTACTCTCAACGCAACAAAAAAATCCATCTAAATAAATGTGGGAAAGTATGTGAAGGAGCATGGGCTTTTTTTTGCGTAAAAACTGGACCGATGTCGGTCACATCGAGAGAAGCAAGAAAGCGGCGCGTGGGAAGAAACCGGAAAACTTCTGTGGTATGTTTTATCGGTTTGATGGAGGTCATATAGAGTGAAATTTATGGTCGATATTTTGGCATTGGAATGGCGGAAGTTTTATGTGAAAGCAGAAACACTTTCAGATTAACCCATAGAGCGGTGTGTATTTTCCAGACATTGGCATGGAAAATAAACACCAATAATCCATTACGTGGATTCGGCGATTTCAATGTGATGATTTTGACATTGAGGACAATGAATGCTGAATTATGAAGATTCAATGGTTAGGAATCATAATCAAACACATTCAAGACAACGTTAAATGTCGAATTAACAGCTGTTGCAAAACGTTTCCAAGCAATGAGAGTAGTAAAGGTGCTAGTTACTGAGTTAGTAATGAATTTAAAGATAAAGATATTGAATATCACGAAAAATTCATAAAACGCTGCTTCAAAGATAAGAAAAGGATTTTTGCATTGAATAACTAATGAGAAAGTAAAATCGATTTTTGTGACGATCTTAAAAATAAAAAGAGCCTTTGTAAAGCCAAGTGATGTCAGTCTGAAAAGCAATGGCAAATTGAAAAAATGAGGCTCTGCATATGGTGGGATCAAGAAAGTGTTCTTCATTATTGACGAATTTCATGCCAACTCGACAGGCCGTTGGCAGCACCATTTATGAACATGGGTCTTTCAAGCAACCTTGCATACATGAAATATAAAAAAAAATTAGACTACTATTTGAAAAAGGCCCAAAAATTTTTTTTATTTTTTACAAAAATTTATAATTCAAAAACAATAATACCTACGAAATTCTGGTTAAAAGATGAAATGTAGGAAATTGTTTCATAAAAAATACAAAATTAAGAAAAAAATTCACAAAAAAAATATATTAAAATCAAAATTCATTTTTTTTTTCAAAAACGTATTTTTTTAAATTCTCAAAAAAAATATGAAAAGCCCTTACAATTTCCAACAAGTCGTCCATACATCGTGTCTGGAAATACCCCCAGACTACAACCCTGGTTGGAAGGAAACTGTGCTCTGCTCTTGCATGAGCATTAACCCAATCAACAGAATTTAAACAAGAGAAATTAATTAGGCTGGAGTTATCTCTATATCGTGAGAACTCTCATTGAAAATGTTTAAGATTTTTCTAAAAAAAAACTGAAAATTTGACAAAAAAAAGATATTAGAACTACAAAAGTGTATTCCAATGTATGGACGATTTGTTAAAAATTGGAAGGGCTATAAACTTTTGAGAATTAATGAAAAATACTTTTTTGGAAATAATGAATTTTAATTTTTTAAATAATTTTGTTTTCAGCCAAATTTTGTAGGTATTATAGTTTTTGATTTATAATTTTTTTGTAAAAAATCAAGAATTTTTTTTTGACTCTTTTCAAAAAGTTGACATGAAATCCGTCTATTAGTAACTGAATACTTCTGTTATAATCACTGATAACCGACGGCAACTAAGACATTTGAATGCAACTGTAAAGGAAAACTACCCAAAAGGGGTGAATAGGCATTGCAAATCAAATTTCCAACTCTATAAAAAAAAAACAATAAATATTATAACGCCTGCTCACAAACTGAGAATAGTAGCACAACAATTCCATTAGAAAAAGTATCTACTGAAACATATTTTCCTCCTGTTTTAGCTCAAAACTTTCCGTTCCACGTTTACCATTCCATGCCAAACCGATAAAGTGGTTCTCAGATTTTAATGAAAAGCGGTAATTTTATTCCTTTTCGCAAATTATCAGACCGGGTTTTTGGGGTGCCTATTTCCATTTTAAATTGGTCCGAAAAATAAATTTTCATTTTAGCATGTTCCGAAAGTAAAATCGAGATAACTATTTTTATTGGCAGCCAAAACCATACTTTTCGTTTCGTACTCCGAAAAAAAACCAAGTCCCAGAATGTCGATTTTTTACAAAAAGTTTTTTTTTTCGAGATGGCACTAGATCTCGACGTTTCATGCAATTTTAAGACATTTGACATCAACAATTTTTTTTCGAAAACTCCGATTTCCGATTTCCTTGGGTGATTTTTCGATTTTCAAAAAACTCAAGCTTTGACCGCTTTGCGCCACTCTCCCTTAAGTCCGATTGAGCAAATATCCACCTATCACTTATAGCGTTATGATTTCTATGAATAGCCCCCAAAATCCTTGACCGAATATCTTGGTCCTACGACTTACTTTTTTTGTAGGGTATTTTTTTTACAAATTAATTTCATTTCATTTATAGCATGATACCAATATTGTCAATTGAGCTTAAGCTGAACCAACCAAATTGCACAAATAACACACAGAATGACGCTTGGGACTAGCAAATCATTCTCGTTGTACAATTTTCGGTGATTCGAGCTTTAAATGGTCAATAACGACGTCACCTGAGGAAGGGAAGGAATGTTAGTATGATGTTCGCCGCCCGAAGGCCAGAAGGGTCGCCTCTATAGCGTGGTTCCCTAGCATTAATCATGGAAGGGATAGTTGTTAGTGGGAATGGTTAGGAAAAATCAGGATTCACTGCGGTAAGTGATGTGATTCTAGAAACGCGAATTATTGACCACTTGACGAAACGAAAATCTAACAAGCTCATGCTTTACAACACGTAACACTGATTATCTTTAGGTATCCTGAGAAGGAAATCTTTGACTGATAAAACTCCTTCAAACCCAATAAGACCGGAAACATATATTGTTATTCATCGCGCGTATTCTTTGTCGAACTTCAATTGCGACGGCAAAGAGTTGATTTGGGAAAACTGAGAAGGTAACCGTGAGAACTCTTCCATAATCAATCGAACCGGTGATATTTTTCATTAATCATCGAGCGTACTTTTTATCAATCTTCAATCGTGACGGATAGAGGGAATTAGAGAATAAAATAATAAAAGAATTCAATAATTAAAAAATTAAAGAATCAAAGAGCAAAAGAATTAAAATTTAAAAAAAACTCTGGAATTGACGGGGGGAAATGATCATATATTTATATATTTTCGCGACGACAAGATATAAATGTTTTGTATTTTTCTTACACGTTAACACACAAAAATATCTACAAAAAAAACAGATTGAGTCCACATAAATATGCATGTATAATAGATCAAACGCGTAACTTCTATTCGAAGAACGAAGAACAGTATCGCAACTAACACGCCAAAATGCTCATATTTGATACAAGTACAATCAGTGTGAATATTTCTAAATTAATTTAACATATACCACAGTTAGCTACAGACAAACATAGAACACATGCTTGCATATTGGCATTTTGTTAAACTGAAGAACTGAAAATGGTTTTTGTCGGAATTCAAACGATGAAATAGATGAGATAGACTATTTTTATAAAAAACGAATACAAAATATGAGGTGATGCCGAAAATGCACTAGAAAAGAATAAAACCTATAATATTCGTATAAATATTATTATATAAATTCTCCGTGGAATCCAAAAAAAATACATAATCTGTAACTAAAGAATTTTGGTTTTTTCAGAAGTCTAAAAAATCTGTTGATTAACAGATTATTCTGTATTCATGGCAACCCTGACACATACATATAGAATTCACTTACACATAAACTATAAACCGAAGAAATAACAAGAAACGCAAACACTCGAAATTCACGGACAGTCATCATTTAAAATCGCAACCACGAAACCAAAACATGCTGAAGAAGCTAACGAAAAATAATGATGAGAGCATGAAAGATAATTGCAGTCGTGCCGTTTGCTATGTAGTGGAGAAGTGGACGGACTTACAATCTTTATATTGGATACAATTTAGGGTGTAAAAAGAAAATAAGCTGTATGCGTGTATGGAAAAGAAAATTTAGTTGACGCCGCTACATCATCAGCCCATCCATATCAGTGATGCCTTCGGATGTGATACACTCACTACGATGTAATATCCTCGCACTTGGTATATTTTACGAAGGCAAGCAAACCGTTCGTCATGTTACTCTCGGAGTGTTGGAGAGAGAGAGAGAGCACTTTAACACAACACGACGATTGAGAGTGTGAAACAAAACCGATCTCTTCACTACGAGTTTTCACTACCACAAACGCAACATGAAAATGTCTTCCCCCAATACTTCACTTCACCAAAAGCCATTTAAAAAAATTGAACAAAACTATATTAGTTCCGAAATCACTAGAGCCGTGTGAACTTTTTTTGTTCATTCAAAAATCATCAACAACAAAGGACAAACGCGCACTTTTTTTCAATGCGCTGCCCTCTGCCTCCTGAAAAAAAGGACTCGCAAACGAAATACACGTCCGCACCCGACGACCACCCGATTGAAACTCCATGATATCAATATTATCAATTGAAAACATATTCCAAATTAACGCCTCGATAGATTGAACATTTGAAGAAGTTCTAGTTAGAAGTTAAATTCACGCTTCTTTTCTTCCAAGATACCAATTATCAAGGAAAGTCAAATAACACTCGTGAATAATTCGGTTTGGCTCTGTGATAGAATGTATGTTTAAATGTTTCATGTTGCTAAAATCGAAAGGGTGTAAGTATGGTAACATATTTCCCAGGGTTAATTTGTATATTATAAAACAAATATTCAAGACATTTCATTAGCTTAGTATTGACGATAAAAAAACTAAGGGTAACGGAATGCACATAAAATTTAAGCTGCGGAAACTTTGCAAAAGTTCCAAACGAATAAACTTTTTCTCGTCACCTATATCATCGTGGCAAATTTCCGTTTTTATTTGAACAATGTCTGCCAGCGTTTCATTCATTTTTGCTTTTAAATTGAATCCCACCCTAAAGTGGTCCTCTTCACCCCCACTCCCTGTAGTTACTACTGCACAACACTCAAATATGTAGAAGACAGAAAACAAGGTTTGCATCCCGTTTGGTTCAGCTCCTGCAAGCAATTTGGATCACTTTCCTTTCTCGCCAGCCAACCACTCACCCACACACACACACACACACACACACACGAAGTGAAAATTTCAAGTGTTGCATAAACTCCCTTCTCTCCGACCCCCTGGTCTGGATCAAACACACAATCAAACTCAACCCAACCAAACCGTAGAAGGAGCAGCAGTGCAGGAGGAGACACAACCCATGAAGCGGAAAGTTTCACCCGATTCGAGCTTTCCCCCACCCCAACTAGTAGTAGTATATAGCGACGCGTCGCCGACCCCCAACACACTGTCCCAAGGTGAATCGGAATCCTCGCAGACGTCGGCGACCCAGACGAAAGACGGAGTGTCCTTGGACCAACCTTGGGACGGTCGCTTGCGAAAGCGAAAGCTTTCCCTCTCCATCTTTTTCCGACCGGTGGGACGCGGTGGGTTGCTCTCTCTCACTCTCTCTCTCTCTCAACACTCGCTCTCTCACTCACTCACTCACTCGCAGGACGCAGGACTTTTCCACGGGGTTGTTTTGGTTGGATTTCCCTTTCGTTCTGTGAGAGGAAGGAGGTGAAACTTTCACTCCGGCAAAGAATACGAGAGCGCTAGTGTACACCACTACACAGATGGAAGCGCTGTGGGACACCGAATGGTTCATCCCCGGACCGCCGGATCGGTACGATAGACTGTGTCAACGTATAAAGAAACATCCTTGATAAGAGCGAAAGCATCTATCGGTGCACAAATTCATATTTGGCCCATTTTGGTAAAGTGCCTGCATAAATTATGCTTCATATTTCGAAACCCTTATTGCATAGTTTCAAAAGTTTACCCATTGATTTATTGATGATGCCGTTTTGGACCCAGCTGCAGTCTGTTGAACCATTTTGACCGTCCAATGATTCCTTCGCCCTACCCGAGCTCAACGATGCGATGGTGCCATCAGGTGCGAAAAATGACGGCATAAACTAACCAGCCCAGATCCAGAGAGTACCGAATAAGGAGCAAGAGTGAGTGAGTGAGCGAGAGAAAGAAAGGGAGAGAAGGGAAAACCGATACTCCGATCATGGCCTACCCCAATCAGCGGTCGATTGGTGCAGCCTCGAGCTATTTTTGGGGCGAGGTGCACAAACACACATACACACACGTGCTCAGACAGACTTTAACCGAGGAAAGCATGGAGCTCACGCCCCCGCTCCTCACTCTCACTCGCTGAGGTGGTTCTCTTTCCACTTTGCTCATTGACTTAACGAAAGGCTTGGTTGCTTTTTTGGCTGAAGCATTTTTTGTGATTTTCAGTTTCGATATGAGGAGATGTAGGTTGTGTTGGTTTGTGTTTATCGGAAAAATGTGAACGAGTTCTGCCATTCTTGATGTAACGTCCTTAATAAAAGATACACGACGTAGATAAAATCGGTTCAATTTGTACTCCATCGTATTACGCTTTGAACAAGATGCAAATATTGTTCAATTATAACTTTCTTTATTATATACTCGTGATAATCATGAGGATTTGACTAATTTCCCATAGGAACGTTAGCGTCATTCAAGACGGAGAAGAATAAATTCTGTTCACTGAGTCCTTGAGCAATTTGAACTGGTAAATAAACATGTAAATTAGACCCTCAAAACTGTTTTCCACTTTATTTTTATCTATCATATACCTACGAATCGTTTTGTATATTGAACAATGACGAGTGTTATGTTTTATGGATGTTCAATTGAATTTTTTTTGATCCATGATATATGTCTCATGGATCAATAAAAAAATTCAATTAGACTCTCGACACAAAATTAATTTTTCGCACATGTTTTGGCATCCCGATTTATTACATTAAATGAGTTTAATGATAACAAAAAAAAATACATATGCTATTGCAATATAAGAGCAATATGAACGACCGAAACAAGAGATATATTACAAATAAGCACGCATTGAAGCTTTCCGCATACTTTGCCACATACACGGCCCAGACCGAAAAGGATATAGATTAACGTTTATGCTCTCCTTTTTATAAAAATATTTAAATTAAAGCGCCAGTGGCTATGTGAATAGCGTGGTCGTGTAAAACAGCTTTGCATTCCAACCGGCCTTGCTTCGATCCCCGTTGACATCGTTTGGACTGTTTTAGGATACAATCCCAAGCTGACGTTCAGTCTGAGAGAAAGAGATGTCTGCTCCCATACATACAAACATTTTTTTTGTTTTTCAACAGCACATGAAAAAGCATTTTTTCTGTCGAAGATGAAATGTTTTCTGCCAACGCTAGTTTGGGTGTATCCGAGAAAACTATTATTGTATTTTTTGTATATATTCAACTATGACATTTCACCAAGGAAAAATTGTATTTAAATTCTTAAATGTCTGCGCACTTCTATTGTTTCAAACTCCCAAGATTATTAACTGTTATTACACTAAAGGTGGATGATAAAGAAACACTACTGATAATCTTTCGTTTCACTATCAATTTAAATTTTTCTACCCTCCAACATAGAACAGTGGCTTTTGTGAATGAGTGACAGCGGTCGTTGTCAGACTCAGCACCTCTACCAGATCGGAGGAGTTTAGTAAAACTCATGCATTTCAAAATACAAACGGACATGTTATCACATTCGAAGAAAATAAAGAAAATTCAGCAACAGAAAGCATAAAGGTAATGTTAAGCAGTATCATGTTGAAATTTTTAAGACTCAAACACTTTAAATGATACCAGCAATTAGAAATGGACTTTTTTTATGGACATTTTTCATTGATTCTTTTGAGGACAATTTGCAAATCGGAAGAAATAAGAGTTCAAATTGTATACAGATGAGCCAGATATTGACAACAAAAGAAGAACACACATAAAAACAATTTGGAGAAATTATGACAATTTTCATGTTTTCGAATTTTTGAATTTTGGAATTTTTGAATTTTTGAATTTTTGAATTTTTGAATTTTTGAATTTTTGAATTTTTGAATTTTTGAATTTTTGAATTTTTGAATTTTTGAATTTTTGAATTTTTGAATTTTTGAATTTTTGAATTTTTGAATTTTTGAATTTTTGAATTTTTGAATTTTTGAATTTTTGAATTTTTGAATTTTTGAATTTTTGAATTTTTGAATTTTTGAATTTTTGAATTTTAGAATTTTAGAATTTTAGAATTTTAGAATTTTAGAATTTTAGAATTTTAGAATTTTAGAATTTTAGAATTTTAGAATTTTAGAATTTTAGAATTTTAGAATTTTAGAATTTTAGAATTTTAGAATTTTAGAATTTTAGAATTTTAGAATTTTAGAATTTTAGAATTTTAGAATTTTAGAATTTTAGAATTTTAGAATTTTAGAATTTTAGAATTTTAGAATTTTAGAATTTTAGAATTTTAGAATTTTAGAATTTTAGAATTTTAGAATTTTAGAATTTTAGAATTTTAGAATTTTAGAATTTTAGAATTTTAGAATTTTAGAATTTTAGAATTTTAGAATTTTAGAATTTTAGAATTTTAGAATTTTAGAATTTTAGAATTTTAGAATTTTAGAATTTTAGAATTTTAGAATTTTAGAATTTTAGAATTTTAGAATTTTAGAATTTTAGAATTTTAGAATTTTAGAATTTTAGAATTTTAGAATTTTAGAATTTTAGAATTTTAGAATTTTAGAATTTTAGAATTTTAGAATTTTAGAATTTTAGAATTTTAGAATTTTAGAATTTTAGAATTTTAGAATTTTAGAATTTTAGAATTTTAGAATTTTAGAATTTTAGAATTTTAGAATTTTAGAATTTTAGAATTTTAGAATTTTAGAATTTTAGAATTTTAGAATTTTAGAATTTTAGAATTTTAGAATTTTAGAATTTTAGAATTTTAGAATTTTAGAATTTTAGAATTTTAGAATTTTAGAATTTTAGAATTTTAGAATTTTAGAATTTTAGAATTTTAGAATTTTAGAATTTGTGAATTTTAGAATTTTTGAATTTTTGAATTTTTGAATTTTTGAATTTTTGAATTTTTGAATTTTTGAATTTTTGAATTTTTGAATTTTTGAATTTTTGAATTTTTGAATTTTTGAATTTTTGAATTTTTGAATTTTAGAATTTTAGAATTTTAGAATTTTAGAATTTTAGAATTTTAGAATTCTAGAATTTTAGAATTTTAGAATTTTAGAATTTTAGAATTTTAGAATTTTAGAATTTTAGAATTTTAGAATTTTAGAATTTTAGAATTTTAGAATTTTAGAATTTTAGAATTTTAGAATTTTAGAATTTTAGAATTTTAGAATTTTATAATTTTAGAATTTTATAATTTTAGAATTTTATAATTTTATAATTTTTGAATCTTTGAATTTTTGAATTTTTGAATTTTTGAATTTTTGAATTTTTGAATTTTTGAATTTTTGAATTTTTGAATTTTTGAATTTTTGAATTTTTGAATTTTTGAATTTTTGAATTTTTGAATTTTTGAATTTTTGAATTTTTGAGTTTTTGAATTTTTGAATTTTTGAATTTTTGAATTTTTGAATTTTTGGATTTTTGAATTTTTGAATTTTTGAATTTTTGAATTTTTGAATTTTTGAATTTTTGAATTTTTGAATTTTTGAATTTTTGAATTTTTGAATTTTTGAATTTTTGAATTTTTGAATTTTTGAATTTTTGAATTTTTGAATTTTTGAATTTTTGAATTTTTGAATTTTTGAATTTTTGAATGTTTGAATTTTTGGATTTTTGAATTTTTGGATTTTTGAATTTTTGAATTTTTGAATTTTTGAATTTTTGAATTTTTGAATTTTTGAATTTTTGAATTTTTGAATTTTTGAATTTTTGAATTTTTGAATTTTTGAATTTTTGAATTTTTGAATTTTTGAATTTTTGAATTTTTGAATTTTTGAATTTTTGAATTTTTGAATTTTTGAATTTTTGAATTTTTGAATTTTTGAATTTTTGAATTTTTGAATTTTTGAATTTTTGAATTTTTGAATTTTTGAATTTTTGAATTTTTGAATTTTTGAATTTTTGAATTTTTGAATTTTTGGATTTTTGAATTTTTGAATTTTTGAATTTTTGAATTTTTGAATTTTTGAATTTTTGAATTTTTGAATTTTTGAATTTTTGAATTTTTGAATTTTTGAATTTTTGAATTTTTGAATTTTTGAATTTTTGAATTTTTGAATTTTTAAATTTTTGAATCAATTTATCAATTTATCAATTTATTTTCAAGTTTTGATATTTAAATATTTAAATATTTTCATATTTTCATGTTTTCATGTTTTCATGTTTTGATATTTAAATATTTACATATTTTCAAATTCTCAGTTTTTGTATCACGGAACGTGTAGTTTGAGTTATGTGAACCTTCTTCTTTGGTATCGTTTGGTCTTTTAGTCTTAAACTGCGCCTCTCTGGAAGAGTGCCCGTTTTATAAACTGTCACGTTTTGATGAAATATTCTTAACGTTAATAACACAATTTGTTGCATTTGTTGCGAACGGATCTTGATGATTTTTATGTCAATGAATTCGTGAAAAATCAAAGAGTTCGGCATGCAAAACATAGTCATGAATAAAAAAAAAGAATTTTCGAAATAAGTGAAATTTTTAGTTTTTCAATTTGGAATCAATTTAAGTTCATGGGAATCAGGAAACGGCACAAAAGTAACGGAAGAAACAATATTTATTTATCCAAAATAGCACATCTTCGCTACGGAAAATAATCGAGTTCAGTTGTTGCTTCGCTACTGTGCAGGTCGGTCGCATTTCGAAGAATTCCGAGTTTTCATGAAAATGGTGTCATTTTTTTGCATTCAGCAGGTGCCACCACAATATGGGGAAGCCATGCCCTAATGAAGGGCAATCAATTCATTCGCAAGAAGCTAGTTAATTTACGGTAGAAGATACCAGAAAATAAGAATGAACGAAATTCAACTCAAGAATTAATTCTCAAATATTGTTTCACCACAAAATAATTTTCGAAGTGATAAACATACGAATTGAATAACATAATTTTGTAGCCCTACGTCAACAATGCGGCTGTGTTTTGGACACCTTTAATTTTTCATTTTTCTCTCTTTTTACCTTTTTCCATGACACAAACAATACTGAAGAAACTTTCCTTTGTGGATTAAGTATTAAACTTGTCGCTTCTCACAATTCAATGTCAAATAACATTCCTTGATTGTATATTGTGTGACAGGTTCTAAAATATCCTTGTATCAATAAGAAATGGGAGATTTACAAACAAGGCTGTATTATTTGTAGGTATTTTATTTTTTGTTAGGAACATTTATGAAAACATTTGGTAGAATTCATATTAGAATTCATAACCTCATTTGTTTATTTATTTGGGCTCATTTAGCTGTAACAGAGCCGGATTTTAAGCATGTACATGTTACATGTTTTATCGTATCTATAAATTGTACATTACATACTAGCCATTTAGGCTTAAGTGTATTCCTTATATTCTCCCATTGTTCAGTTAGACCACCGGACAGCGGAGGCAGTTGATATGATCATTGTAGTGTTATTAATAGCACAACAGCCCGATGTTTATTGCAGAGTAGAGCAGTTGTATGGATGAATTAATCTTCATTCGACCGTGGATCGATCTCCATTGCTGATGATTGTTGCGTGGACATAGTTATTCTATAACAACACAAAGATGGTCAATTGAGGGCCCTAAGGTTTTAACTCACGATCGATCGCTTATTAAGCAAACGCGCAGCCAATGTGGCTACGAAGACCCCCTATTTTAATATTGATGAATGAAATCTACTAAAGTAATGATTAATTTTGAGATAACCTGAGCATAAACAGTAAAATTACTTTAAAATAACAAGAAACAAGAAATGAATCAATGAGGCAATGAGGCATCACGAAAGCATCGAATATGTAGAACCACACACGATGAGAGTATAGAATAAGGAGAGAATTGTCCGAGAAGCTGGGATGGGTTTGTTAGAAAATAAAAGTAGAGATGAAGATATGAAAAATAGAAATATTGCTTCATTTGCAATATGAGATAATGAGATAAATTTTCGCTTTCTAAATGTGAACAAATATGAGAGCTACTGTAATGTTGATAAATAATAACTGCGAAGTTAGTAAAATTGGGTAGTTCAAAATGGAATGAGACGAATAAATAATTCGAATAATAATATTCAGGAGAAACGAAACTGAAAAGTTCACAACTGTATGTTATAAAGGAGAACAAATCAGATAATGATTGTATTATCGAAAAAATAGACGAAAGCGGACTTGGAAGTACGTATGTGACGCAACGCAATTAATAGATGAAATTATAAGAAGATAAGATGATAAAATAACGGTACAAAAATTATATGTAAGTCAATTAGAAATGGGAAGATAAGAAGGAAAAAAATGAAAGCAGATGAGATAACAAATGGGAAAAAATAAAGTATCTGAGAAAACTATAGAATAAGAGTCAAAGAAGATAGAAAATTACAAACTGCAATGAGATTATGATGATTGTAGTGAAACTGGCTACATTATGAAAAATTGAAAAAAATAGTAAAAGAAAAGATTCATTCCGCAAGGAGTAAAAATTTCACGAAAATTGAAAAGTGAATATGATTGGCAACTTGGCAAGCTGAGAAAATGTCGAAAAGTTGTCGAAAAGAAATGAGAAAATATGATAAAGGGCGAACTCGATTATATACAGTCTCCGACTGCTGTTCACTGTATACAATCGAATTCTGTATATAATGGAGCCCAAAATTTTTTTTCATTTGTTTTTTTTTTATACATATGTTTTTCGTTTTTTGAATATAAAAGATGAATTTAATTTTTGATTCATCCCCTTAATGTCATAAAATACCTTTCTCACATATAAGATCTAAATTCTTTCAGGAGATGATAGAGGATCATAATTGATGGAAAAAGCCCTTCTACGCATATGAATTTCCACATTTGCAGAGTTATTGAACTTTTTCTCTGTTTCGGGCTCTATTTGTCTTAAACTGGCTCTAATTAAAAAATTACGCTACGTAGAACAATTCTGTTGCTTCTTTTTAAAAGATGAGAAAATTTTTTACAGGATACAGTTCTGAAACTTTCAAATTAATGGATTTAAGTAACATTTTAGAAGTGAAAAACTTTAGATTTGATGGTTTTGAGGTGTTATTCTTAAAATTATCCAAAAAATACATAATAAACTCAAATGTCAAATAAATCAATCAAATAAAAGCTCCCTTATTACTCTACAATTCGTTCTTTGACACCCATCTCCTATCTTTCTTTCATTTCGCTGCAATATCTTTTTAAACAATTCCAGGTGAATCTTCAACAAGAATCTATCAAAATCACGATTTTTACTCCACTGTACTCATAATAGCGAATTACTTTTTACTTTAACGTTGAAATATTTCATTTTCTCTTGAAATAAACCACATTTGAATATCACGAAAAGAATTTTTTTTGGACTGTATATAATCGAGTCTAAAGGGCCTGGCCGGGTAAGGGAGTAAAAAGTGCCCCCAAACCAAATCACTAGCTGTATGGCAAATATTGTAAAGGATATTAAATAAGAAATTTTGGCGGTTTATTTGAACTCCTATGTGGTTTGACGTAGGATCTATAGTGAAAAAAAAAAAAAAAAAAAATTTGAAAAAAATACTGAATGTGCATCTTACTACGGTGTATCAAGAAAAATTATCAAAAAAAAATTTCATCAAAAATTTTAGTACCAAAAAAAATTGAAATTTTGGAATTTTTTTTTTTAGATTTAGAGACTCAGTACTACTCTAATTCATAATTAAATGTGTTTCTACGGCTTTTCTAGATATGTGTGATTTTTTTCAGATTTTTATCAGTGTTACGCGGTATCAAAAATATTTTTTTACATTTCCAAAGAGTGATTAGGTAAGGGAGTAAAAAGTGCCCCCAAACCAAATCACTAGCTGTATGGCAAATATTGTAAAGGATATTAAATAAGAAATTTTTGTGGTTTATTTGAACCCCTATGTGGTTTGACGTAGGATCTATAGTGAAAAACGTACTTTTTCGTTTATTTCACGCCATCCTCAATAGATCCGAGATAAAAATTTGAAAAAAATACTGAATGTACATCTTACCACGGTGTATCAAGAAAAATTATCAAAAAAAATTTCATCAAAAATTTTAGTACTAAAAAAATATTTAAATTCTGAAAAAAAAATTTCAGGTTTAGAGATTGAGTACTACTCTAATTCATATTTAAATGTGCTCTTACGGCTTTTCTAGATTGATAAATATCTTCAAACTGTTTTTTTTTTTTCAAATATCTAATAATAAAAATAAAATAAAAGAAAATACTCAGTACAAAAAATTGTTATAGATTTTCTGGCATTTCAAAATTTAAAAAAAAAATATAACTTTGAGACCCACTCCTGCTCAAATTTTTATTTAAATGCGTTCGTATGTGTCTTTTTTCTAAATGTGGCGTAATTTTTCCTGATTTTTTAAGAGCATTGTGTGTGTGACACAAAAATAATTTTCTTCATCGTCTGCATTATTATTTTTATTTTTTTGTAAACGATTATTTTATTGTATTCGTGATTTTGAATTGAAAGATTAAAATTAAAAAAAACAAATCGGATTTGTGGTTTCAAAGTTATATTTTTTTCAAAATTTCGAAATGCCAGAAAATCTATAACATTTTTTTGTACTGTGTATTTTTTTTTATTATTTTATTTTTATTATTAGATATTTGAAAAAAAAAACAGCTTGATGATATTTATCAATCTAGAAAATCCGTAAGAGCACATTTAAATATGAATTAGAGTAGTACTAAATCTCTAAATCCCAAAAAAAAATTTCAAAATTTAAATAATTTTTTTAGTACTAAAATGTTTGATGAAATATTTTTCTGATAATTTTTCTTGATACACCGTGGTAAGATGCACATTCAGTATTTTTTCAAATTTTTATCTCGGATCTATTGAGGATGGCGTGAAATAAACGAAAAAGTAGTTTTTTCACTATAGATCCTACGTCAAACCACATAGTGGTTCAAATAAACCGCCAAAATTTCTTATTTAATATCCTTTACAATATTTGCCATACAGCTAGTGATTTGGTTTGGGGGCACTTTTTACTCCCTTAAGCCGGGTTCAGACGGTGCGAGTAAGCATACGAGTCGGTCTAGTCAGTTGCTGCAGTGCAGCTACTCACACCGTGTGAACACATCATGCCAGTTAGTGTCATGTGTTTTCCGGCGTGCGAGCTACTTCAAAGTTTTTTGAATTCACTCGCACTCGCATCCCTCAAAACGTCAAAAACAAAATTTAGTGTTCGAATCAGGGATGCCAAATGTAAAGAAATGTCTCTATTTTTAAGATAATTGAAAATATACGAAGATATTTATAAACTTTACAATTATTGGAAAAATAAATAAAAATCTCATAGTTTCTAAACGAAATCGTTGTTATTTTGTTTTGCACGCTGGCGGGCACGCTTTCTTTTTGAGATAGTTTTCTTGAGAATCTCTAATATAGAATCATTATCAGGCACAATTTTCATTCAAAATTCACACACAACTTGCAAAAAAAAAGTATTGATCTAAGAAACAGAATACATATTCGAATTAAAAAAGGACATTTTCATTAATTCACATGCAAATCTACTATCATTTTTATTTCACGAATTGGTACAAGCTGTTGGCAAGACGAAATAAATAAAATTTTAAAAAATATTTTAGACTGCCATTTATAGCATCACATACTTCCGGAATTATCTTAGCTATGAATGCTTTCGAGATTCTAAAACATATCGACAACAATCTGAACGATATTCCAGAAGAAAGCCACATCAATGTCGTTTTTTGATTTCACTCTTGCAGGTATAGCACCTCTCATGAGTGTATCATGGCGTTGTATTTTTGGACCAATGAATTCCAACAGTGTTTCCACTTATTCAGGTGTTTTTCTCAACACTGCTCTGTACTCTAGAGGATCATCATCGTAGAGTACCTTCAGTATTACTTTTGTTGCTCCTTTTCCTTGCATCCAATTCCTAGCCCAAATCCTTTTGCCCTTCTGCTTTTTCGGATAGTACCTTCAGTTCGAAGAAATTCAGCTCAAAGTGTTTTTATACACGGTCAGCGTGTATTTCGCGATAAAAATGTGTAAATGTGTAATAAAAAACTGTCAATAGAGAACTCGATTTGGGATCAATCATCTGACAAATTCGGACCTGATTGCTGTTTCTGACTATTTGATGGACATTTGAAAAATCATCTGGCATCCCTGGTAAGCCAATGCAGTAGTATCTAGTTTCTCGTCAGCAGCTCACACTGTGTGAACGGACAAGGCGAGTCAACTAATTGTCAAGCGAGTTCACCGGCCCAGTAGCTGCTCACTGTAAAGTCAGCTACTAGCAACGTATAAATGGGCCTTTACCCGGCCAGGCCCTTTGTATATAATCGAAGAAGCGATCGGTTGGGTTCATTTCTCTATGATTAGTGTGCTCAGTACTACAAACATAATTTGAGAACGATTTTTTTAAAAGAAAATGTCATTTCAAACAACAGAAGTGCTTTTGAATAATAGTTAATAGAATAAATAGAATAGTTAATAATAAAATAAATAAGGGAAAGCTAATATTCTACCGAAAAATAATGTGTCATTGGAGAAAACAGATGAAACGAAAATCATATTCACAGTTCAGCAATGTTTCAAAGGGAGCGTAAATAAAACAAAGATGATATAAATGAAGCAGCGATAAGAGATAAGAAATTATTAGAAATGTTATGATCTAATTTTATTCAAACATCCCTTCCAAACACGTTTATTCCTTCTAAGGACTTAACATTTTAAAACTTTTTTGTTCGCTGATCTGAGCCGGACAAGAGAAACGATTCAACGAAATATTTTAGCAGAAAACAAATGCAAAACATAAAATAAAACACTGACCGATGATTGAATTGGAGAATATTGGATGGAAACAAGTAATCTGACTGTGTACTCAGTCTTCTCGATAGTAATACTTTTTTGATAAAAACTACACTGTAAAGTGTAATAAATCGACTTACGCTAGTATTCCTTCGCCTCTCGTGTTGCTTACCTGAAAAGGAAAAGAAGAAAAACGAATTTATAATAAAACCGAAAACTAAATCGAATAAATCCATAAAATCCCCCGAAATGAGCGCAGAAAAGCGAACCACGTCTGGGAACTTTGGCACTAAATTTCTTCCCAAGTTGTGAAGTGCACATATGCTTCCCTCGTTCAGTCACAATCCCCCAATTAGGGTGAAACCAGACACGATTCCATCGTGGAGATAGAAAAAAAAAACAGAAAAGGCGTTCTTCCAGTCGACTAATCGACTAAGCTCACAACAAATCAAATCCTTCGCGAAGGAACCTTCCCGTTCCCTAATTTACCACATTTTGTTGTTGCAGTTTTATCACGACTGAACGAAGCGAAAAAATCGAATCAACATGTTTGGTCTACGGAGCTTGGGGGTCGTGCGGTGTGAAAATGTGGCTCGAACTCGAATCAGCCCGTCAATTCTCGAACAATTAATTCATGCCAATCTCCGCCCAAACACACAGTCGCAACCTTTTAGCGGCGGGTCGACCAACGAAACCAGTTATTTGTCTCTTGCCCCATACGCACTCTCCTTTGGCGCGTATTGCCTAACCCTCCGGGCTCGGGCTCTCCAGATCCTATCGATTTCGCCGATCGTCGTGAAACGCAACGCAACCCCAACTCCAAAGAGCCAATTGATATACACACGCCGCAATGAGTCCAAGTGTGTACGCTAAGTACGAATTATTACATAACCCAGCCGTAGTCGTCGTCGTCGCCGCCATCGTTCCGAGGGGGACTTCGTGGACCATCGACGGGATGGATGGTTGAGGGGGAGAAGGTCTTTTTATTTTAGGTTTTCATTTTTGTGAACGGGCAAAACGAAACTTGCGCTGCACCTTCGCCTGTCGATCGCCACTTTAAAGCTCGCAAAGAAAGAAGTGCCCAGCACTTGGGGTGTAGCGGTTTTTGTGCGAACAAGTTTGTCATACTGCGCCAATCTCTTGGGTCTTCAAAAAGTGGGTGGAGGGAAAAGGGGGGGGGGGTTAGGCAAGCGAAGAATGTGCGTGATTTCCGCGTGATTTGCAACTTTTCCCTACTCTCAGCAGACTGCAGCTCGCGTCGAGTGAAACAAGCTTTTGCTTTTTGTATCAAATCTGCTGGTCACCTTCTTGGCAGAGCCAAAGGGCAGATATTCTTTTTAATTTTATTTTTTCAAAGTGGTTTAACGGAGATTATATCACTATGTCCCTCGCTCCATCGAGATTGAAGCCAAAAGTTGAGGAATGTGTTTTGCATATGGTTGATTTTTGAGCGGGAAACTTTAGCATGGGAAGTGTGAGATACTGTTGAGTTATTCCGCAATACCTTAACCGTAAAATTTACAATTCGTGGGGAAAATTTACGTGATTTCATGCAGGTCTAACGGACTTACACGAATTTTTATTTGCACAGAAATTAATTTCGCTAGGGTTCGGAGCAGGGTTGCCACATATACAGAATATTCTGTATTTTACAGATTTTTCGTCAAATTTAAGATACAGAATCTGTATATACAGAATTACAGATTTTCAGCAAAAATACAGAATTTACAGATTTTAAAAAAATTCTATTTTAAATATTAAATGTATTACAGTGCATGCATAGATACCTTGACTGACAAAAATGTTGAACGTAACGCAACAAGATGGTTTTCGTTGGGGGCAATTGTTAAGCGAAATCTTAAGCAGTTTGAAGAGCTAAAATAATTCTTTTCGTTCCAAGTTAGGAATGACCATAATCAATCTGCCAATCGCCCAATGATTAGCAAGAATTGGCACAAAAACTTTATTGGATACGCTAAAATTGAAATCAATCCGAAATGCTTTCCGCCTCGCAGTGACGAAAGTTTCGGATTAATTTCAGAACAAACTCATCGATCTACAAATGATCGAGTTTTATCCTGATATGCGGAATAAGCGCTACGAGTGTTGTTGTCTTTTGGGTAGAATTTATGTGAATCTGGATTTCCCACAATGCTGCTGACGGGAACAAAACAAAACACAAAACACAGAAATTTTACAGAATTAAATGTGGTAACCCTGGTTCGGAGTGTTAAGATTCATTCAGGATTTGAAACAATTCCAAGAAATATAGATTTCAGATAAATAAAATGGTAAAAAAATGGCTGGATGATTTTAGCGAAAGATCAATCGAAATATAAAAAAATCAGCCACATGAATCGCTCAGCAAACGATGTCCCTCTCCCGGAATACATTTTAGCAAGTAAAGACGCCTTCTCTGGAAGTAAAAATCAATGACGAATCTCGTGTAAAAATTCAAAAGTTTCTTCTTTATCACTGAATACAACTGCTTTTTTATTTGTTGTCGAAAGTTCAATCGCATGAAAAGCACCAACTAATAATATTGGGTTCGGGAAAAAGAAATGTCGTATATTGTCAATATATGACAACACTTAAACATATCTTGTGTTATACTCATCGCATCGGGTCATACTATACGGCTATTTAAAGACGACAATCTGTGCTACAAGTGTCGTTTTGACAGTGTTGTGATTGTCCTTTTCAGTCTCAAGTAATAGCGCGTCCACCAAGCAAGAAATTCGCCATATGTCACGTTTTTACTATTTATTGTGGTGCACCCGTGGCCGAGTGGTTAGCGTCTCACATTATCATGCCGGGTGTTCGGGTTCGATTCCCGTTCTAGTCGGGGGATTTTTCGTCAAAGAAATTTCCTTCGACTTGCACTGTGGTCGCGCGTATTCTAGAGCTTGCCCCTCGGAATACATTCAAGGCGTGTTATTTGGCTTAAGAAATCTCAACTAAGTATTAATAAATGATGCTAGTTAATGCATACGTTGAGACGGCAAAAGTTCAATGGGAACGTTAACACCATTCAATATAAATATATACGTTTTTACTGCCTGCGAGGTAAAACTGCAACGAAGGCGGCCGAAAAAATTCGTATAGTTTATGGACCCAATACTGTAACGATTCGCACAGCACAGCGTTGGTTTGATCGATTTCGTTCTGGTGTTGTGGCTGTCGAAGATACACCCCGTACTGGTAGGCCAATCGTCGTGGAAACCGATAAAATCGTTGAAATCACCCAAGTAGACCGGCATGTGAGCAATCTCTCGATTGGCCAGGAACTGGGTATAGACCATAAAACCGTTTGGAACCATTTGCAGAAGATTGGATTCCAAAAAAAGCTGGATGTATGGGTACCACACGAGTTGACGCAAAAAAAATCTGTCAGATTGCTGAAACCGAACGAACTCGAATCATTTTTGAAGAAGATGGTGACTGGTGATGAAAAGTGGATCACGTACGACAACCTAAAACGAAAGAGGCGTGGACGAAGCGCGGTGAGCCAGCCCAAACCATCGCCAAGCCCGGATTGACGGCCAGGAAGGTTTTGCTGTGTGTTTGGTGGGATAGGAAGGGAATCATCCACTATGCGCTGCTCAACTATTGCCAGACCCTCAACTCGGTTCTCTACTGTGAACAGCTTGACCGTTTGACGCAGGCGATTTACCAGAAATGATCAATAGGAATGGTGTTGTTTTCCACCAGGACAACGCTCGGCCTCACACATCTTTGATGACCCGCCAGAAGCTACGGGAGCTCGGATGGGATGTCCTATTGCACCCACCGTATAGTCCAGCTACAAGTGATTATCATCTCTTCCGGTCCAAGCAAAACGTTCTTGGTGATACTAAGTTGGCCTCAAAAGAGGCTTGCGAAAACTGGCTGTCTGAGTTTTTTGCAAATATGGAGGGCGAGGGGGGGGGGGGCTTTACAAGGGGGGAATAATGAATTTGCCTTCTAAATGGCAACAAGTTTGCGAACAAAACGGCGCATATTTGACTTAAATTGGATAATTTTAAGTATGTTAAATAAAGCGTCAAATTTCGATCAGAAATACGACATTTCTTTCTCCCCAACCCTATATATATATATATATATATATATATATATATATATATATATATATATATATATATATATATATATATATATATATATATATATATATATATATATATATATATATATATATATATATATATATATATATATATCTTCTTCTTCTTCTTCAATGGCACTAACGTTCCTAGAGGAACATCGCCGTCTCAACGTAGTATTACTTGCGTCATTTTTATTAGTACTTAGTTGAGATTTCTATGCCAAATAACACGCCTTGAATGCATTCTGAGTGGCAAGCTCTAGAATACGCGTGATCACAGTGCAAGTCGAAGGAAATTTCTTTGACGAAAAATTCCCCCGACCAGAACGGGAATTGAACCCGAACCCCCGGCATGTTAGTTATGACGCTAACCACTCGGCCACGGGAGCACACATATATATATATATATATATATATATATATATATATATATATATATATATATATATATATATATATATATATATATATATATATATATATATATATATATATATATATATATATATATATATATATATATATATATCTAATAATATCTATAATAATAAACTAATAATATATCAACAGTTCATTATCTTCGTCGGACCCTTGGCTATCGATTGGAAGCATGATATGTATCTGAAAAACAGAAAGACAAACTATTGAACAATAAAATGTAGACTACAAACAATAAAGTGGCAAAACATAATAGACTCTGAATATATTTGTAGTTCTAATGAAAAAAAAAAAAAAATTGTTGGAATATCAAAATATTTCCCCAGAACGAAATTTAGCGATAAATAACGCGTAAGAAGAGAATAATAGCAATTTCGAATCTGATGTCAGAACATGTCTAAATAACTTCTTCAACAACGCTTAAAGGCAACAATTTTCCATCGTAAATGCAAATACACTGTGTCCAACTTCTATAAGACCACCCTGATTCTATTTCGTTACAACACAAACAGGCAGAATTTCAACAAGATACATTGATACATTGTTGAATGCTTAGAATGAAGTATGTTTAACGTCAATTTCGTTCAAAAGAGTTGTTTGTTTATTTATTGTGATAAATTGTGATATGATAATTTCAGCTGTCCAGTTTCTATAAGACCACTTCGAAAGTCATAAGTATTTTCAATGAAAAATTCAAAACGATCGGCTGATTTATATGTCAATTATTGGTAACCTTGCCATTTCGACTAACAACCTTTAAAATTCGTGTTGGAATACTATTTACCAAATTCCGATGAACGGATTTCTCGATATTTTTCCGAAATTGCGACATTGAGCTCTTCAATCGTGGTGTACCGTTTTCCCTCAGTGTAGATTCTGCGTACATGGATCTACCCCCCCCCCCCCACAAGATTTTCAACAGGATTCAAATCTGGAGAGCGAGCCGCCAGACCAAAAAATTAAGTTTTTGGGCCTCAATCCCTTGCTTAGTTCACTTGCTGGTATGAATAGTAGCATTGTTTTGCTGGAATGTGAATTTTTTGTGACGATATCCACGCAAAAACGGTAGGAGAGAGGATTCCAGAAAACGTGTGTAATCATTGAATGATGTGAAAGCTATCTTGAGCTTTCCCGTTGCACAGAATCCCGCCCAAACCATGCTCGAGCCTGGTTGAAAAATACAGTTCCATCTTCCGTAAATCACGCCAGTACCCGTTGAAACCATGAGGACTATCCTAATTGAGCTTTTTTTTCGTTCATGTGAGCTTTGGCAGAACTCAGACGTCTTCCGTTGTGAGATGGTGTAAGATGAGGAGTTTTAACTTTTTAAGCCCTCTTTATGTGAGGATATTTATCCAAAATTTGACGAATTGTCACCCGAGCAGTTGAGTAGTTGAAATATTGCCTTATTTGCACATGCGATTTTGAGGTATTCGAACCTGTTCTAGCTATTTCCCGCTTATCCTGGACAGAGAGCTTCGATGTACGTGGATCTCTCTCCTTCTTACCGTATCCTTGAGGATTCGCTAAATAATTGGGCCCTACTTGATGGGATCGTCCAATCCACCGAGAAATTTCTCTGATACCAACATTTCCTTGGTAAAATGCGTCGATTTGACTTGCTTCTCTCTCCATGAGGACTTTTCCCTTGGGCATTTTCCAGATTTAATTGAACAAAAAACTAAAACAACGGAAAATGTAACTGGTCTTATAGAAACTTGACAATTGAAAATATGAAAACATTCTTTACGCTCAGCGCTTGCGCACACACACACATACACATATGAAAATCATGCAGTGTATGGTAGTCACCAATCTACCATACATCAATCACCTGGTCTTATAGAAGTTGGACAGAGTGTACGTTTTCTTTGTAGAAGCAACACGATCAGGTTTACTTTTCTTTTTTACCGAAATTTCCAAATGACGTACATTACACTACTAAAAAAGTGGATGCAAGATCTGATAAACAGAACGTGTATTTTTAAAGAACCTAGCTAACACTCATGCCGTCCTTATATAGCATTCTAAACATGCCATTACATGATGGAATGTTCGCCGAGAAAAGAAAACAATATTTCAGATGTCTATTTTTAAATCAGCACAAAATCTAATTTTCTTTATTAGCGTGAAATTGTCATAATTTGCTGCATTCTGAAACTATACGAAGCATAGAAACCGTATTACTACACCCAAAATTGATTTATAGCTCATATTTTGTCATCCCGATTTATGACATTAAATGAGACATAACATAACAGAAAATGTCATGACTAACAAATACTGGTAAGCATTTGTATAATATACATGGTAGAGCAATATAAGATTAATACGAGCGAGCGAAACAAAAGACAAATAAGCTTTCCGCATACTTTGCCACATACACGGCCCAGGCCGAGATAGATATTGTTCTCCTTCATGGGCTCCTTTTTCACTCTTAGAAAACACTTCCCAACTTCATTTTATAAACAGGTGCAATATTATCACGTATTTGCTGAATAACTGCTGAATCATCATTAGCCATGTGGACAGCGTGGTCGTGTAAAATAGCTTTGTATTCCAGCTGGCCTTGGTTCGATTCCCATTGACGTCGTATGGACTTTTTTTTGGCCCAATCCCAAATGAAATGAGAAAAGAAAACAGAAAGAGATTACAGGCGAATGAACTGCAAAGTTTGAAGCCTCCTAAAAACAAAGAATCAATCAATCAACAGAAAGAGATGTCAGCACGCATACACACAAACCATTTGTAAGCTTTTAAAACAGCTCATTATTTGCGAATTTGACTCTCCAGCACACTAAATGGCATAATTTCTGCCAAAGATGACATGTTTTCTGCCAACGCTAGTTTGGGTGTACAAATGAAGAATATAATAACATGAACATGAGAACAGAGCTTCTTCAAAGGCATTTCAATTACACCTAATCTATTGAAATTAATCACTTTTATCTCAAATACTGGAAAAAATATCAAACATACTGAAGCCACAGTAAAGCGTTTTATACATTGACACTTCAACACGACTCTTCAAATTTCAGAAAATTGGTATGGAACATAAACTTTCGAATTTGCTCAATTCTCATTTAATGAATCGTGAACAAATAGTTATTTTTCAAAACAAACTCTCGATTTCGATAAAAATTACATTTATTGAACATGCATGCATTACGTTTGCATGGGAGACGTAATCACCAACATTTTTGCGGAATAAAACATTTTTTCCCATTTGGAAAACTCTTAGGGCGATTACACATTATCCGGTTTCTGCCGGACCGGTTTCAAAAAGCGCCGCTGGGTTTGGACGGATAACCGGATAACAATGTGAAAGACACTTCTCACTACACAAAACCTCTCACAAACACATACATGCTTTTATTTATATAGTGGATTGACAGGTAAACATTGCTGCAAATATTCCGGTTACATGCAGCTGACTGCAGACGGAAAATCTTAAAATCAGCGTTCTCATATTTATGTCCCTTGGTGGGCACATAGGGACGAATGTTGGAGTGGCACACCAGGAGCATGGTCAAAGTGAGACCAGGCCTCACGGACATTACGCATATCCTGCATCATATCGGCGTTCATACCGTACCTATCGTAAATACTTCCGTCCCACTTCAGAATACTTTTACAAAAACTAACTTTAATCCAGTTGTGGTTTACTCATTCATACGCATAATTATTTTGTTGCCAAGCTTCCACAAATAGCATGATTTATTTCACACGTTGCCACATATTTTTTCAACAGTCTCAGAAACACGGTTAGATAAAAGTGCAATTTGATGAACCAATAATAATAACATTCCGTAACAAGCTAGGGGCACTATTTATTTATATGCATAATGTGTTCACTTCCTGTAATTATCTTGGAATTTGCCTACAAGAGAATGTATGAACATCCATTCATTTTAGAGTGGTTTTTATTTCACTATTACAGTAAAAAATACGATTAAAATAACATTATAATTCGTTCAAACACTATTCCATTGCTGCTTCCGCAGATCCTCGTCCAAGAACGCGCTCAACATATGCCGCAATTCCTCGCGCTCAACATATGCCTCCTGGGGCAGGGGCAGCTTCTCGAGCCCATTTCGCATCACAGCTATCAATTCGCGGATCCGGGGCAAAGAATGACCGAATCAGATAAGTTGGAATTTCGTTCTGACAGAACCAATGCTTTGGCATCGGACATGGGAACATTTTGAGCTTGAGTGCCTCGGTCTCGTCGTTGATCGCGTCCCGGGTCAGGTCAAACTGGAATACCCAGAAATTCAGGAATACTTTCAAATAAGGGATGTTGCCTGTGAACAAAAAAATATAGGTTAATTAAATAACTCGATCTGCTTGTCGAAAGACACCACTCACCGTTAATAACACAGTCCGTGGCAATATGCCCAATGATGACATCGAGCACCTGCGACCATTGCTTCTCTTTGAACAGAAACTTGTATCACAGAATTTGTTCCACAGCACTGGTAGTTGCTGAAGAAGTGCAATAAGAATTTCTGCATCCATATCACTTGCAAATTATCAACTGGTTTCAAAATCAATAAACAAACGTCAATAGCGCACACATACTATTACAAGGGACGAAAAATTGCCTGAATTGTACTAATACTAACAGACATGGCAAAGAACTGTCAATTCGTGTTGATGGCATGGAGCTCCGTGCTCCGCTTTTGGGAAATGATAGTGATAATGGATTTTCAGGTGCAGTAAACTCATATACAAAATAAGAATTATGGATGAAAATAAACTTTTTTCTTAACAAATATGTTATTTAAGTGATGAAGTAAACGTTCTTTTGCAAGTAGGGAAAAACTCCTGAACAAGAATTGTGTTTAATAATGGTTTTATATTATAATGATGAGTTTTTGTGAAAATATCAAGAAAATTATACAGAAATTGTTAAGTAAGGGTCAGTACTACGTGTTTAAAGTAATCAAATAACATGATGTAAAAATTTTCATTAAAAATTGAGCAACCTAAAACTGTCTTAAGGTCTAATAATCTTATAGAGGATAATTTGCTTTCCCATACTGATGTCTCCACCAGACGTCGGCACAACACTATTGTCATCGCGTATAATGCTTGTCCGGTCACCGGACATTGCAGTCGCAGTAGACGGCTGCATCACGGCGCCGTTAAGAAGTTGGTACGGTCGAAATTTGCCATTTGGGTTTCAAACCGGTCCGGCAGAAACCGGATAATGTGTAATCGGCCTTACGTCTTTTTATGCGGACAATCAATCGTTTCAATGAACATTTGTTCGCCTAGCAAGACGTAATCACCAGGTTGCTCTGTCTGTAGCGTTAGTATTTACATTTCCGATAATAGTCATAACGTCTCCGTCGGTAGTTTCAGTTTTTATCGGATATAATCAAAGAGGTTTGGAAGAAATTTAGTGAAATGTCTGGAAAAAGTGCTCTGAATTTGTTGCGAGTTTATGATAGTACTTTTTTCTTGAATATCCTGGAATAGGATAAGAACAGCACTGCCAATGTTTGAATAGGAGACGTAAACGACAAAATGGACAAAATCGACTTTTTCGCTGTTTCGCATTCTACACAATGTAAGACGTTTGGTTTCTCATATTCATTTAGTAGAAACACTAAGTGATAAGACACCATAGTGACAGACATGTTTGGACTCTACAAAGAATGTGATTCAAATGTAGATTTAGCTTATAGCACAAAATCCTTACAATTATTTTTCGAACGAAATATGAAAGAAGTATGGAACTACGTCTGTTAGACCGTGGAGGAGACTCAAAGTAATTATATTTGTTTATAGCAAATATAAAAACAGGAAGTGGGTTATATCTGTGGTATAACCGCAAGGGTGACGTAGGACTTTCGATTGCTTACTGTATTCTCTTCGCCATGATTATTCCAAGCAGGTACAAGAGTGATTTATAACTAGGTGTGGAGAAACGAACGAATGATCTTTTCCATACTTGCTCACTAGTATCTATGCTACAGTCGTTCACTCCTCCTTATTTCGAGTTGGCATCCAGAGTGACATTCGAACTTCGTTTTGATCTCACTTAAAGCCTCTCATAAAAACGTGATCACTACCGTCCGGACTCGACACGCAATCTGGCAATTTGGATTAAGTCTTTGTTTCCTGAAGCTCACTCAAACAACCTTGATCAAGGCGAATCCCTAGGGGCCGACGTTGAGCTTTTTGGTAGGAAAGCGCCGACTTATTGGGACTGACAGTTACAAAATATGAAAATAAAAATATTTACGGTTTGTTTTCAGATGTTTTTACAACATGTGATTACTTTCTAGTTGAATTTTTGACTATTTTCAATACAATAGGTATCTTAGGAAGCTGTGACCGACACTGATATTGTGAAAACACTCTTAATGGGGGCTAAAAGGAAAGCGCAGCATGAAAAAATCGGGGCCAACGTATTAAAAATCATTTAAAAACTTCTATACTTATCATTGCTTTTCTAGTTTTTCGAGATGAACAGCGCAAAGTAAGCGCCATAACTCAGAAGCTAGCTGAAATGTGAGATTTTAAATTACAAAACCGGAGAAGAAGAAGTCTCGCAGATAATAACGAAACCAATAATCCAACTGAAACTATATATTTTTTTCTGACATCAAACTAAATTCATTCGTTATTTGCACGGTGTCAACGACAGCAAGCTCTTGTAAAATAGACTGAACAATTCCAAATAAGTCAAAGCTCCACACTCTCGGATTCTCGCGATTATGCAATCCCGCATGGTATAAATTTCGCTGCAAAAAAAAATCGCAATTAACAGACGCTACCTTCAATCATCACAATACACTTTACTTGCACTCAGTAATCGTGTAATCCTTCAGATCCGTCATCATGGTGCTGTTGGATATCACATCCATACACTCGTCGATGGCGGGAGCAAGCTCCAAGGCGCAGGATTTGGACAAGGGTTCTCTCAGTTCTACAATGGAATGAACACATGTTCGCATAAACACAAACGATTTTCGAAGTTCATGCTCGGATACTAACTCAGTAACATCGAACCGCTATCGTTGCAGATCATTTTCAGCGCTTCCGGTGCGGTGTCCACAATTTTTTGTATAATCTGCAGATCATCTTCGTCGCTCACGCATAGTTTAACCTTTTCTACCAACGGATCAATACAGGTTAGTGAATTTTCGATTTGGTTGCAAATTCTGAGGAAAGAGCAAAGTTTGCATAATGCATATGACTTCCTTTGTATTGACGGGTGACTCACTGCTCCATCATCTTGGACTGCTCCTGTGCGCTCAAACTATCCACCGAGCTCTGGAGGAAACTCATGTTGACGTAGTGCATAAAGCAGCGAGGAGTCTCGCTGTTCAGCACGGTCACCAGCTCGTGGAACGCATTGTCATCCCCGGTACTGTTGTAGCAATCCTTCCTGACTTCCTGCATAAACTCTGCCGTTTCCAGCGTTGAGGGAGGCTCGGTGAATCCCAAAGCTCCTATCCATAAAAGTCAGTATACGATAAAAAAACAGGTGTTCGCTAACAAGACCATTAACAATTACCAGCCACCAGCAGCGGCCCTAGAACAACGAGGATCCCAGTAACACTTCGTCCGATCATTGCGCTCACCGATCGTCACTTTCACTGAACTGCCTAAACTAATCTGCGCTACGGGGTCGCTAGCAGCCGACACCTCCCGGGCGCAGCTCAATGGATCCCGGAATTCGCTGAATGGGACTTATATTGTTCGAAATTGCGTTCAGCCGTTACAAATAAAAAAATAAAAGAATGGGCACATTATCGTTGCTCTCGATTTGGATCAATGGTGCTGGAGCCACGCGCATCAAGCTGCCCGTGGAGAATCTACGCAGCACCAGCTCTCGGTTACCCCATGACAAAGCCCCATTTGGATTGAGTTAAGTTGACAAATTACCGCCTTTTGAATAGCGCCAATTGACCATAGGCCATTGATGGAGACGTGTTTGTCGTGGGTTTGTGTGTATGTAGGGCATTGATCATTGCACTGCGCAATGTGCCATACGAGGCAGTGATTTATGGCAGCAATTTGAATATATTTTTCCGGTTATCCGCGATGGCTGCTCTTGTTTAATGGGATTCGTTCTTGCTGCATCCGATCAGAAGCATTGTTTTGCATGATAACGTTGGGAAAAAAAACCAAAGATAGCCTTGACATTCGGATTTGAGTTGTATCGAGATGTTTTCTGATGAGCGTTATATCCGAAGAAGCGCGCATTCCCGGTACTGTAAAATAAAAAGTTGATGACTTCCCACCTCATTATTCAATGAGGACACATATGGTTTTAAAGATTAATTACTACCTTCATCTACTTCATTTGTCTTCCGAATATTCCAGATGAAATCTTCACCGAATGGTCACCAGAACTGAATCAAAGATGAAGCTTTCCACCAATCAACACGAAACCATTTTAATATCATATTTTTGATTTAGCTGAAACTTTGTCAACTTATTTGGCACTAGGCACGATGCTATTTTACGGTAAGGCGAAATGATACAAAAGTCTGCATCATCGGCTAGCTTTACAATGAATAAATAACACTGTTAATCTTTTTCCTTCCAAAGGACAGTGAATGCAACTTCCTACGTGGATACCATCAACATCGTCAAATCCTTATAAATAAAAATTGATCGCCAAATGTGTTGCTAAGCGTGAAACCCGGGGAAGCAGACATCTGATCTGAGTCGTCTTTATTTTGTTGTATTCGTATCTATACGTAAATAAATGATATGGAGAGAAAAATCGGATAATTTTCGGAAAACTCTGAAATGGCAAATGGATCGTCAAATGTGTTGCTAAGCGCGAAACCCGAGGAAGAAATCGTCCGATTTGAGTCGTTTTTATTTTTTTTATGGTGAGGAAAAAAAATAGTTTTTCAAAAACTTAGAGGGAATGTTCCAAACAAAATAATCCCCATATGTTCTACAATGATCGTTGTTAGACCAGTTGGACCAGTTTTTCGAAATTAAGCTTCGTGTTCCGTTGGTGTGGAGCGAAAATGGTGAACGTGAATTTTTGAAAAAAATCATATCACAAAATCCATTTTGTGCGGGACGAGTCGAGTCGGGTCAGCTAGTTCATAATAACTATGCCAATCAATGATACCCAAGCTAATATTATGCTTTAAAATTGAACTTATGAATTTAATACAGATTTCTATCAAGATTTTCTGAGAAAAAACTAAGATAAAAAGAATTTTTGAGACCAAAAACACAGATTTTACTATGGCAACCCTACCTAGGGGACCGACGCGTTGGTGTCGCGTTTCGGATGTTTTACGAAATGTGACTACTTTCTAGTCGAATATCTGACTATTACATGAAATCGGGGTTCTCAAAATAAAATAGTTGATGCCAAATGTCTTCAAATTGCATGAATCTACTGCCATCTCGAAATTTTCGAAATACGAGGCAAAACGCATGGCTTAGGGATCCAAAGAAAATGGTCATCTCGTTTTTTAGATTATTGATTTGCATGATAGAATACCCTATGCAAAATATCATCTCAATCGGAGCGGAGCTTATTTTCTTGTGTCGCGAACGTTTAAATTAGATTTTTTTGAAAACCGAAAAATCACCCAAGGAGAGTATACATGAAATTGTGGTTTTCGAAAAAAAAATTGATGTCAAATATCTTAAAATGGCGTGAAACGTCGAGATTTGCTGCAATCTCTCTAAAAAAAATTGTCAAAAAAGGACTTTTTTCGTTTTTGGTTTTTCTGCGATTGGATCTATGAATGTTCGCTTGGTAAGAAAACGCGAATGTTTGAAAATATTGATAACAAAAAATCCATTTTGGAGCGGCACGAAGTTTGCCGGGTCAGGTAGTCTCCAATAAATTTATAATAAATATAATAATCTAATTTCTATTTTTTTTTTAAATTTTTTCTTATTTTTTTAAAATCTTTATTTTTTAACTGAATTTATTTTCAATTGACTCGGTAACTTCAAGCATCAATGTGCCTTATTTATGAATAGGAAAAACCTCTGTGAGTAGAACTAAGCAAATTTTCATTCTCGGAATGGCATAAAACCCATATCATCTTCTCAACAAATGGTACAATATAAATAATTAAATAACAATTTATAATAAACTGTTATGTGAGACTTCTTCTTGGGAGTTTTTCAATAAAGTTCACCACAACCACGTAATGTCACTGAGTGAGTACAATGCAAAGAACAATAACACAGGAAACAATTGAAACCAACGTTCCCGGCGAGGTCCATAGAAATGTATTTATTATTATGTACTTACATTCTATTGTACTAAAAACTATAAATTGAATTCAATAGTCAAATGCGTCCAGTATTAGACTAGGATTTATCAGATAATTAAAACTACGACTGCGACTACAGAATACTACTATTGAGACTAGAACTAGGACTATCTAAACTAGGATCTACAACTAGATACACCGACGACACCACGCTTAGAATATCATAAACTATAAAAGGAAAACTAAAGTAAGTTCTAAGCCTAGTGTTTATCTTTAAAACTATGAACAAAAAGTGTTGAGTAAAATGTTTATGTCATAGGAAATTATATTCTCGCTATAACTGGATTTAACGACTTTCGAGAACTTCCCGTTGAAATTGATTTTCAATAGGCACCTTGGTTTTGATGGCTGTATGAGGGAACACATGTCGGTGGGAACAAAAATTTCCCCAACTTGCATGTATTTACAATGTCAATTTCCCCAGGCACCTTGGTTTTGAAGGCTGTGTTGGAGAAACTATAAATCGGGCCAATCAAAACGGGGCAGTTAGGGTGTTCAGATAGCGCTTGACATTTTACAGTTATTTAAGTGACTTTCTAAGTAAAAATAACGTTTTATTCATTAGATGCATAGAAATATTTCCTATCAATTGATGCAAACATCTTTCCGATCTATTAAGAAACGTTCGAGTTATAAACGTTCGGAATCTTTCATTTTTTCCTGCATGTTCTGTATTTAGGTTTTCATTTGACCCCCCCCCCCCCCATATATTCCGGATAGACGTAGTCCCACGTCAAAAAAAAGATTTTTTTGGCACTCGGTCGTTTTTCCATCCGAATAGCCGATTTTTGACAAATTTTTTTTTTAGATAATTGGCATTTTCGACGTGTCATACAATTTTAAGATATTTTTCATCGAAACATTTTTTTGAAAGCCTGATTTCCGTTGATTTTTCGTTTTTCGAAAAACTAAAAACTTAACGTCTGCGACATTAGTAAATGAAGTCCGGTTGAGCTAATATTTTGCATTGGGTATATTATCGTGCAAATTAACATTACGCAGCAAGTTCCGAATGAAAAATCGAGATTGCTATTTTTATTGACACCCAAAACCATACCAAAAAATTTCGAGACTACAGTAGATCTCGACGTTTCATGCAACTTTAAAACATTTGGCATACACTTTTTCTTGAAAACCCCGATTTCCTTGGGTGATTTTTCGATTTCCAAAAAACTTTAACTTTGACCGCTTTGCGCCACTCTCCCTTAAGTTCGATTGAGCCGATATTTTGCATAGGGCGTTTTTTGGATGTAGTGAATTTTTTTTAAGGGGTAACTTTTTGAAATTTTAGGTTTCGATTTTTCCCATACATTCATTAGCACCCTAACGGACATGTTAAGAAGAACTTCAATTGTATCTTTGTAAACTCATGTTTCCCAAAACTTAAATGCAGTTTCTTGCAATCCAATATACTGATTTTCGGTATGATCGGCCAAATATTTCACAAAAAAGTGTTTTTCAATGTTCCTACCGAAATTAAAATAGACCAAAAAATAGAACATTTTTTTCGATGCGGACAATATTCATTGTACCTTCAGTGTGAGACTAATTCGTTGATTTCGATGATACCGATTTAAAGAATCATGTTTGGAAAACATACCAGGGAATATTATTATCAATCCATTTCAACCGAAAAATGTATAGCTAATATATCGATACTTCTCGTTTGATTTTCTTTCCTTCGCCTGGTCGAATATTATACAATACTTATCCCCAACTCGTTACTCTACAGCATATAGGATTGCGGTCATACGCTTAACCACATGGCACAACTCAGTTCCGATCTCCTCAACATCCTGAATCAAGCCGACCGGTTCCGATCGGAAAGACTTCGCCGAACACTGCGTGTGCTACATTACAGAGCTTCGTATAATAACTGCACGCACCACTTCAAATTGAGAGGCCTGCATGAGACAGCATGCGCTGCATCCGAGGTCAACCGGTGGTGGGTTAATGCGTTATGAAATGATATTCGGGGTGCATTCCGTACGCAGGGAATGTTTGCGCCAACGCCCAACGCTTCGCATCACGAGTGGGACAGCAATCAATCAAAGCGCAAGCGCCTCGCGGTACCGCGTCGCTGTCTGCCATTTCCACCCGACAATAAATCATTTTCCCAAATCGCTCCACATCCGCGGAAAGCCCTCCAAGACACACACCATGGCAGAGCGCAGGCAGCTGTGGCTGTGTGGTGTGGCTCAGATCGAACTCGGTAGATCTCTCCGGCGCACATAGCCTAGCTTATGTCACTTGTTATGAATAACATAAATTAACGATGTCTGGTCGCCGGTGAACACACCCCGCCCCGATCGCTAGACATACTAAATCTGCGCATTAATTTTCGTTACTTGTAATTCGCGCGACATTGATCAGGGTGCCGTTTAAACCAAACCCTTCGAAAGCTCGGAAAAGAAACCGACCGCAGTCGAGAGGGGCAACAGCGTTTATTGTTTGTCACAACATTTGCACCAGCTGCTGCCATCTATTGCGTGTTGGGCGATCGCGTTCTCGGTCCCACTGTGGCAAAAGTTATGGGCTCAGGTGCCATGCCCCATGCGTGCAACGAAACTGGATCACAGAGCGGGCTCGAGCTGTTTGTTGCGAATCTGAACGTGAATAATTGAATTTTGAATGGAAAATGTTGTCCACTGATCGTTTTCGACAGTTTTCGCGTGAGATTGCAAACGAAAACGAAAAACTGCTGCCAGCTCCTATCGTTGCATGTAAACGTCGAGGAGATTTGTACGTGCGCCCGAGCGTTTGGTCAAAGGAGAGTTGGATTCACCACCTCATGGGCCCCTCATGTCACATGAAAATTTAAAAAAAATACGAAACTTACAAAAATAGCTTCAAACATCTAGTTAATGTTTCCCTAAATGGAAAAAGTCTCTTGGTTCACCAATTGTTGTGGATAGGGTTGATGATGTAGTGTTTTGAACTAGAAAAACAATCACAACTATCCACAAAACAAAGCACAACTATCCACGAAGTTAGTCACCGGAGGTCAGCTCAGATTCCGAGGGCTATCGCTGCCATCAAAAGGTAGATTCGGACGAATCCAGTGCGTTCAATGAGAAAAAAGGCGAAGGTCCACAGGACCAACGACTTTGCGGCACGGAAATTCGTAAAGAAAGATTTCCGTGACGAGGTCGATGGCACGGAACAAAACTCACATGATTACCAATCGCATCCGGGAGCCATGAGTCGAGCGATGTAAGAAAATGTTGAGCTTCCTCGAGCGAAAAAAAATCCGATAATCCTGTTTACCGACGAAAGCATGATTAACGTCGATTCCGTATCAAATTCCATAACCGATCACTATAATGGTTCTTTTCCAGTAAAAGACCGATGAGCCAATGGCCGATGATCATACAAACGTGTATCTGACCAATCATTCTGCTAGCGTTAAGTAGTTTGGATTGGTGGCTTCCGATGGCAAAAAATGCACCCCATAGGGTGACAAAGTAAACCTGGAGATCAACATCGGGAGTTTAGAAAAGTATGTACTTCCGAAAATCAAAGAGCAGTACGGCCGAAAGCCAAATATTATATTTCAACAAGATGGGGCTTCGTGGCACAACTCGAACCGCATTCAGAAGTGGATGGACAAACATCAGCCATTCTGGGCAAACGATGTTTGTCTTTTGACAAATGAACATAGATTAAGACTTTCAAAAAGTCGGAACCGAAACTTTTGAATTTTTTTTTTTAATTTTGACATTGCTTAATTATGCAAACATTATTACGCTACATGGGAAAACCTGAATTTCATTTATTCATCCAATAAGTTCGAAAAATGAAAAACGAGACTGATGGTAGAGCAATAATAAAATTTCTACAAAATGCGACCTAATTCCTTCATTCCTCCATATTCAAAGTGATGAATAATTTATAATTTATCCATTTTTTTATGAATTCTCAGACACACATATCTTTAAGCTTTTACCGCATAAAAATCAGATGGATTCGTCTATATAGGCGCGAAAGGTAGCTTGCAGAACTAATATGTTAATATATGTAAATTGGTAAATCATATATGAAAGCAAAGATAGTAAGACATTTTTTTTTACATTTGAACCGAATTAGAATATAACTTTTCTTTTTCTTTGACACATTTTAAATATAAGTAATATTCAAGCATCAACGTGAGTATATTTTTAAAGAAGGCTTCTCATGTCATATGGCTCTACTTATCACTTCATAGATTTCTGTACACCATTTCACGAAGGAGAACTTTGGGAAATGTTTGATCAGAAGAATATTCGCAGGAAGACTTCTTCTGCTTCTTGGATGGCACTCACGTTCCCTGTGGGACTTTTGCCAACTTGCGTTATTAGTAGTATTTAGTTGGGATTTCTTAAGCCAAATAACACGCCTTGAATGTATTATGGAATGATAAGCTCTAGAATACGCGTGACTTATTAACTTATTAAATTACACGGTGGGAGGAGCAGTCTTTGAATATCAAAAGTGCATTTCATAAAAAACGGACAGCGTCCAAAAGCGGCTAAAAAAATCGAAGACGATGAGTTGGTAGAATTGTTTGATCATAACTCGTCTAAAAGCAGAAGTCTGGTTGATACGCGAAGGAACCAAAAAACACTGGCAAATAATTTGAAATGTTTGAAATTTTGATTGAGAACCATCAAATAGTAATTCCACGGAATAAAATGACGTTTTGTAGTAGTTTTTGAGAAAATACAAAAGATTCTAGAACACTTCATTTTGTATGAAAAAAAACCTTACAAAAGTTTTTCTGATTTTTTCATCTTGCAACTTACTAGGGTAAATGATCTTGGTCTGTCCGTAAAGTGGTCACCTATTAGTGGCAATGTGTATATAGAGAGTTGTGGAAAAAGAAATGTCGTATTTCCGATCGAAATTTGACGCTTTATTTAACATACTTAAAATTATCCAATTTAAGTCAAATATGCGCCGTTTTGTTCGCAAACTTGTTGCCATTTAGAATGCAACTTCAATATCAACGCCGTTCACCGCGCTTCAACCACGACTTTTTTCGCTTTAGGTTGTCGTACGTAATCCACTTTTCATCACCAGTCACCATCTTCTTCAAAAATGGGTCGAGTTCGTTCCGTTTCAGCAGTGCATCGCAGGCGTTGATTCGGTCTAAAAGATTTTTCAACTCGTGTGGCACCCATACATCCAGCTTTTTATGGAATCCAATCTTCTGCAAATGGTTCCAAACGGTTTTATGATCTATACCCAGTTCCTGGCCAATCGAGCGAGTGCTCACATGCCGGTCCACTTGGAAGATTTCAACGATTTTATCGGTTTCCACGACGATTGGCCTACCAGTACGGGGTGTATCTTCGACAGCCACTACACCAGAACGAAATCGATCAAACCAACGCTGTGCTGTGCGAATCGTTACAGTATCGGGTCCATAAACTACACGATTTTTATCGGTCGCCTTCGTTGCAGTTTTACCGCGCAGGTAGTAAAAACGTAAAATATGGCGAATTTCTTCGTATAGTATGGTGGACTCCATCTTTGACGCGCTATAACTTGAGACTGAAAAGGACCATCACAACACTGTCAAAACGACACTTGTAGCACAGATTGTCGTCTTTAACCCTCCTGTACTCGCGTGCAAAATCATAACACGTATACTGGCGCACGGTGTCACAAACCGAAAATTGAACTTCTCTGTAATGTTGTCATTGTGTATTTTTCAGGCTTTGTCGGCATTTATTTGAAGAAGAGGGTATGATTGAATGAAAAAACTCCAAAAAATATGTTTTCTTCGTCTTTATTATGTTTTAATAGTCATCTAATTCAGCCTCCTCAAAATAGAGTAATTTTTGATACTCCAACACAAATAACGAAATTCGAATTTTTCACTGTTATTAATTAAAAGTAAGCCACTGAATATAATTCATGGAAATATAAAGAGCTATAAAATAACATAAAAACATATTAATCGATTGTGGTTCCATTGGAGTAAGGATCAGAACATAGCATAACTGCATGCTCGAAACAAACATATTTTTTACATTTCATGCTTTTGTTGCGTGTTTTTCGAGTCTTTTATCGAAGAGAGGAATGTATAACGACCTTCTAGATAATTACCAGATGATAAAGGTTCTGGAATATAAAGTTTGCATATTTCTAATATTCTTTGTCTCTGTTTTCTTGGTAAACTAAGAATTAATGCCTTTTTTTAGATACGGCATAAAAAGATAATATAAAAGGATTTCTAGGAACTTCCTTTTCTTTTTCTTGTTTTCTTGTCGATATTGTCCATTATAAAAAAAATATCCCCGAAACTGTAACTGTTAAAAATGACCATAAGCTACCGATTAGTTTATAGTTTACTGTTTACTATTCTTCCACAAGTGAAATTCTTTCACAAGTGTGTATATGTATGACCATTATATTTAGCGAATAACTATATGAAAGTCAAACATTTATATTTTGCTTTTGAACGTATGAATCTAACGACGAATATATCGACGAATAGTTAATATATGGATGTGTTCAATCCAGTTACAAAAGGCACTGAAATCAAATAAGAATAGTCCGGTAATGATGCATTATGTGCATTATATTCAATAAATATTCCACGCCACTAATATTAATTTATACATTTCATTCAACGATATTCTAGAATATGAAAAAAGACACTTGTACAAAAAAGTTACTCGGTGTGTCAGACCGAAAGTGTTAAAAAATTGGAACACGTCCCCTTTGTACCAACACATGCGATATGCTAAACGATGACGAACGACGAATAATGAAGCTAGAGAGAATCGCAAAGTCGTAGTGTTGATATTTTCTGAGAAATGAATGAATTATTGATTTCTCGGTCTGACAGACCAATGCGCGAGTATAGGAGTGTTAAATAGCCGTATAGTATGACCCGATGTGATAATTACAACACAATATATGTTTAAGTGTTGCCATATATTGACAATACTTTGCCTATTCACCTTGAGACGTAATTTCAATTTTCTCATATATTCAATAACGGAGTGAGAAACACTTAACGTATCACAGAATGAGGCTTGGTTTAGTTGGTGTAATTTTTCCAAGGTCATATATTGTAAGTCGTTATCCACCACTGACCACTTTGCTCCCAAACATCAAAGTAGTTTCTATGCGAATTAATTGCTGAGATTAAAAACAAAATCTGTTCACCTCTTCTAGAATATGTGTAGTCCAAACTGATGATTTGTCCAAGATATCAGATTGATCAAATTAAATTCCACCAGAAATTCCTTACATGCGATGCGCGCAAAACTACGGTCAAATGGATAACGAGGGAGCGATTTCTGTTCTTATGTATATTTTAACATGTGACTGAAGCAAGTACAGCGTTACTGAAGTACAGCGTGACTCAAAGGGCATGAAATTTTTCAAACCTAAGGTGACTATCGATACGGCATCTATAGTAGTGATAAAACGGATAGTAGTTTGACAGATACCGGATACCGGTTATCCGGCGAGCTTCGAGACCTCATGGCTGAATATCCGGCAGCCGGATATTCCGCTCTTTATTTGCGAATAGGAAACTAAGAGAAATTACATGTGTGCATGAAGTAAATTAAGGATTACATTATAGGAAAATTGGATCATCGGTCATTATTTTTATGCACAAACGTGTTCATTTATACGTTTTCGCATAAAAATAATGACCGATGATCCAATTTTCCGTTTAGAATCAATATTCGTCAATAGAAAATAAAGGTTTTCTGCAAAAAATTTGAATATATTGTTTTTGATAAGGTTTTTCTACAACCATGATGAGATTTGATGAGAAACAATTTTAATCCTGGACGAGTAAGAGTAAGGACTACAAATTTAAATATGCAAAGAACATCATTCAATTATTTGCATTCGCATGGTGATCTGATAGGAGCCACACTTACTTCAGTACAAATAAAAAAGAAATAACAAACATTACATGTTTCGACCTCTCTTGTATATTCGAGGTAGCATGTTGCTGAACACAAAAATATTAGAACAAGGCCGAGACTTCACATACAACACTGAACTTACCTCGCATGAGGGCACTGGATTGATTAAAAAAAATATTGATTTTTTCTATTATCTGGTATCCGGGTGAATAACAAGACAGTATCCAGTACACGATCGAATAGCAAATATTGGTCGGATACCGGATGGTAACCGGATATCCGTTTCATCTCTAATCTATAGTCAATAGTTATACTACCAAACAAGCAAGTGACCACATTGCCCCCACTACCCCTATTGCCAAAAATATGTCTGGCACTGTTCGCTACAGGTCCTAAATCGTTGAGAGTTTCCACAAACAATCCACGGTCTCAACAGGTACGAGATTCCATTGGGCAAAGATCAGCGCCATCGCTGAAGGATAGCCAGGCGCCAAAGGATTCTGAGTACATTTATTTACAATAACAGCTAAAATCAATTGCAAAAACCGTAGCTAACCAGGGAGGCCTCCGATAGATAGAGCATATTTCCAGTGCTTCACCTCGATTATCAACAGGCACGCACACACGCACACTGCAAGGAATGAACTCGGTTGATCTCTCGTGACCATACCAACGGCAGCAGCAGCAGGTTTTGAATCCCGCGTAGAACTTGCATCTTGGGCACAAACGACGCAAAGGTATCGCATCGAGAACGAGAGAAAAAGAAGCACTAGAGGTGCGCACACTCACAGCAATCTTTTATTTTATTTTTGTTGTTTGGCTGCTGCTGCTGCTGCTCTTTTTGTGTTTTTTAAAAGTAGTGTTGTGTACCTTGACATCGATTACGGTGCGTTCCGAGAGTCGCCAGAGCCCCCGTCGTTGATCGGGCTGTTTTTGGAACTGTACACAGAGCGCGCCGCGGCACAGTTTCTTCTAGAGTTCCTTCCAGCATCTGAGCTGTGGACACGGTGCTGTTGCTGCTGCCGCGGCTGCTGATGTTGATGGTGCGTAATTGATGCTGTTTCGCCTGATTTTTATTAATTCGTTTTCCTTCCACGCCTTCGTGTCCGTCGTGCGTGGTTCTGCACATACGCGTTGTTGTTGTTTTTGCGTTTTCCTCGATTTTTTTGCGCCCCTAACAGGTTTTCATTGAAACCCAACGTCCGCTATGGCCGATCTGGTTTTGGACTAACCCCGAGGGCCATTATAGGTTTCCGTTACATTTCGTGGGTTTGTCAGCGACGAAGCGTTAAACGATTGGACAATTTTGCTATCGATCAGATGAGGGAAAATCGAAACACATTCCAGCTGCAACGTCATTGTTATCCTTGATCTATTCTTGGTTTAAAATTAGATACCCAGAAATTCCGTGACCGACTCATAACGGGCCCAACTTCAAAGCGAAGCCATTTTCCTGTTGATTCGCCGATTAAAAACAAGCAGAAAAAACACACATCCAGCCGGTGTCTAATTTACGGGTCATAATTCTACGTTACAACGCCCCCAGGGGCCATCAGGCGTCGCGGTACGCAGTGGACGATCGGTCACCACGGGGTGAGGCTCGGTGAGAATGGCGGATGGGAATAAGGGAAAAAGTTTTGCTGGAAATGAGCTTGCTAAATATCAGTGTCAGTGCTTTCGCCCGGAGCAGATAAACCGCGCTTGTGTAATGTAATTTAGCAGTCCTCGCGAGAAGAGTGGACTTAAGGGTGTTAATTATATTATTTAATATAAGCGCGCCGTGCGGACGCACTTTGGTCAAGCGTTTATTTACGTTTGTTGTGAAGTGCTGGCTCTGACAGGAGTGATGTTGATTACGATTGTGTTGTTGCGTGACGAATTAGCGGCGGTGATAGCCGCTAATTCAATATTATTCATTTTTGAATAATGAATTAAATTTTACAGCGTTTTCAGAATACCCAAATTATTCACTTTTTCGTATGTATTGAGGATTTTAAATTGACAATTTAATGAATTTGTGGTGGGTATGTGAAGTTGATAGCTCCGCAAAGGAACTAATCAATGCATACACACGGTGCGACGACGCAATGTAATATCTAGGCCACGGGCAGTTGCAATTTTATTTCTTGAATGTTTACTGTCTGCTCGAACTTGAAGGTTTTCCGATTGTTGTCGAACAGTCGAGGATTGGGTTTGCTTTATTTAATATATTAGAGTGGCTCCAAGAAAACGATCGATTCTGTTCCCACACTCTTCAACTTTTGAAAACATTCTCTGTATGATGGTTTCATATTTCATTTTCATATCATCAGTTATAATTGAGACTGCTTTTAAATATTTGCTTCAAAAAGTTTTTTTATAAATCGTGTCTGGAAACTTCTTTGATAGAAATTGATTTTGGACGGAGTTGTTGAAAATCGAAAACACTAGACAGAAAAAACAAAACCATGTAATGCGTTGTTTAAATAAAAAATTTAATTTGAATCCATTGAAATAATTTAATAATAAAAATTTGTTTTCAATATCCCATTAATTATTGTCATTAAATTTTTAACCGAGATCTACTGAATTACCTTCCCAATTTATAACTCACAGCAATACCGTTTTAAAAATTTTGAAAAGGTAGGGGAAAAGGGGGGAATTTGGACCACCTAAGCAAATCGCATAATATTTCCAAACCAATACGGTCTAAATAAAAAATGTCACATTGTATACTGAGATACACTTGTTTTCTCTCGATCAATAATGTTTAATCATTATATCAAGCTTGAAACTACCAAATGTATCATAAAATAAAAGAGTCACATACTTATGTTTATGTAAAGTATTTTGGAATAATGTTACAATCAGTAACAGTGTTTTGGGATCGATACCAGGTGTCTTGGCCAGATTCCAGACCAGAAAAATTGGATTGACACCATCTCGAATTCTGCATGAATCTTTTCACTGTTGTTCAAGCATTTTCAAACACATTCGTTGTTGGTCAAAGAAAATCCGTTCTTGATGGCCTGAGTTGCTCTTTCAAGCTCCTCCTTCTTCCAACGTTGTCTGCCCATCCTCTTTTTGTAATTCCGTGACATCTGGAAGCAATTAGATCAAAGAAAAGTCTCAAACCTGTAAGACCACTTCACCCCACAGAAACGTGTCCATGTCACCCCACACAACATGCAAAAATTAAAATGCAATTAATTTTATTTATTGTTATCAAACTTACAAACTTACACTGATATTTACAAACACAAATTTCTGCATTACTCGAGAATTAATCAATCAAATGAAATGAAATTTGGCATGTGGAGATTTGAGGGTGCAATAAATGATTTTATGGTGGTCAGATAATACTCCCCCTCTCTAAGGGGGGGGCTACCATACAAATAAAACACAAATTTCTGCATATCTCGAGAATTAATCAAGCAAATGAAATTGAATTTGGCATGTGGAGGCATTAAAGTGCAACAAATATTTTTACTAATTTTTAAGGTGGTTCAACACTCCTCCCACCTTTCTAAGGGGGGGCTGCCATAGAATCGAAACACAAATTTTTGCATAACTCGAGAACTAATCAAGCAAATGGATCTAAATATGACAAATATATGGTGGTTTGACACTCCTTTCCCTTCTTTAAAGAGGGGAAGGGGAGAGGGTGCTGAACAACTCGAGAACTCAAACAAGTGGAATCAAACTTAGCATATAGAGGTTTTTGGGATCGATAAACGTTTCTATGGTAGTTCGACACTCCCCCCTCATCACTAAAGGGGAGCTGCCATACAAATGAAACACAAACTTCTGCATAACTCGAGAACTAATCAATCAAATGGAGCCAAATTTGGGATGTGAGGGTTTTTGGGTACGAGAAATGTTTCTATGATGGTATGACACCTCTCCCTCCTCTGGAAAGGAGAGGTGGTCCCATAAAAATAATGCACATATTTCCACTAAACATGACAATTGAAAATTTTCGGAAAAGTCTAAAGGAAAATGGGAAAATTCGAAAAATTCAATTCGCATGTGTTCTACAATTACATATTGACAAGCTTTGTTATTTAATTTGATGTTTGCGGTAACGAACTTGATCTTCGTTCGAAAGTGGAAATGGATTTTAATGTGATAAAACGCACTACTATACCGTTTTCTATCTATATAAATAAAAATGGATCGCCGAGTGTGTTGATAAGCGCAAAACTCGAGAAAGTAGTTGTCCAATTTAGGGCTGTCTTCTTTCTATCATATTTTCTGTATCAAACATTTATTCCAAGCAATGGAGAAACATGTTATTTGCCAGTGGATGAAAATTCTTGTACGAGAGTTGTGTCTGAAAATAATCTGATATTATAATGTCGAGTTTTGGTAGAAATACAAGAAATTTTATAGTTAAAAATAATTTAAAAGGGTAGATTAAAAGATCAATCAATGAACAATTCTGCGATTGGACCCAGGAACGTTCGCTTAGTAAAAAAAAACGTGGATGTGATAACGAAAAATAAATTTAAGGCGAGACGAAGTATGGTGGGTCAGCTAGTGATTTATAAATAAGTTTTTATCCTATTATCCTATGAGATATAATGACATAAAATAATCAATTTCTGAAAATAACCCGGCAATAATTAGTCTTAAGATAATAATTCGCAATTGATTTTCATGCTGAACCGTTGGAAGACTATATCCAGTGATATCTATGTCTGCTAAAGAATTTAAAAAAAAATCACAATTATAGACATTTAGACCGTTAGATCCAAGCAGTGGGATGTTCTTTTAACCGAACATTGGGAATTGAAGATAGTTATGGATCGACACATTATTCTGCTGAAATATACATAATTTACCTAGTACTGTCTGCTGTTATGCTGATTGCCTGTTCTAGTAGGTACAATTTGAGGAGCACAAGTTGGAATGATCAAAACGTGGAATTTATCGCGCTAAGATAATGCATGACATTTCACAATTATTCAATTATTTATCTAAAAAAATGAATAATTTTCTTTTTTTGTGATAGATGCATATAAATATTTCCAAACAAATGATGCAAACATCAGTCTGCTATAAAACGGTCAGGCTTATAAGGTTCGAAATCTTTCATTATTCATCACATACTCAGTGTTTAGATTTTCATCTAATCCCATATAGTCCAGTTAGACGTAGTCCTACGTCAAAAATATTTTCATTACTTAGTGGCCCTTCACAACTAAAATTCAGGAGTTCTCGAAAAAACAAGAAGGTGAATATGGGTACAGGACGATTCCGCCAATTCAGCTTAGTGTTCATTAAACATAATGTAAACTAAACTCCGTATGAAACAGAACAAGAACAAATTTTTTCTATATTTTCGCCGTCTCCCATAATGGCACCAGAATATTTATTTAAAAAATATTTTCGCACTGCACGAAAAATGTCTTCACAATTATATTGAATCAATATTTAAGAAATATATTTTGATGAATGACCACGTAGGAGAGCGTGTAATCACCTCTTTCGTAAGACAACATGACCAAGATTTATATGATTGTTAATTATTGACCAGAAAACTTGATTTAATAGCTTAAAAATTGCTTTGAAAACAGGCTATTGAAATTACACAAAGGGCCTGGCCGGGTAAGGGAGTAAAAAGTGCCCCCAAACCAAATCTCTAGCTGTATGGCAAATATTGTATAGGATATCAAATAAGAAAATTTGACGGTTTATTTGAACCCCTATGTGATTTAACATAGGATCTATAGTGAAAAACGTACTTTTTCGTTTATTTCACGCCATCCTCAAAAGCTTCGAGCTAAACATTTGAAAAAAATACTGAATGTGCATCTTATTACGGTGTATCAAGAAAAATTATCAAAAAAAAAATTTCATCAAAAATTTAAGTACTAAAAAAAATATTGAAATTTTGAATTTTTTTTGTGATTTAGGGATTCAGTACTTCTCTAATTCATATTTAAATGTGTTCCTACGGCTTTACTAGATATGTGTGATTTTTAGTGTTGCGCGGTACAAATTTTTTTTTTATGTTTCCAAACAGTCTGGCTGGGTAAAGGAGTACAAAGTCCCCCAACACAAAACACCAGCTATATGACAAATTTAGTATAGGATACTAAATAAAACATTTTGGCAGTAGTACCATATATTTTAGTCCTCATATGATACACCATAGGATCTATGGTGAAAAATGCACCTTTTCGTTTTTTTCACGCCATTCTCAATAGCTTTGAGACAAAAATATGAAAAAAAATACTGAAAGAACATCCTACTTAGGTGTATCGATCAATATTTTCAAACAAATTTTTCATCAGAAAATCAAACACTAAAAAAAAAATTAAATTAATTTTCATTTTAATTTTAAATTAAATTTTAATTTTTTTTTTATTTTGAGATTCAGTACTACTCTAGTTTGTATTAATTTTTTTCCAACGTCTATTTCAGGTTTTGATTGTGATCTTTTTTCAGAATTTTTGGAGTGTTTTCGCGGTACAAAAAAAAATATTTTCAGGAATTTCGAAATTGAAAAAAAAATTACTTTGAGACCCAATTTCTCTCTATTGTTTATTTAAATGCGTTCGTATGTGTTGTTTTTCTCCACATGTAGCGTAATTTTTTCTTGAATTTTTAAGAGGATTGCAGGAGAAAAAAAATGTTTTTTGGTCTTGGGGCATTTTTTAATTTATTTTGAATTTAGAGACCCGTTACTGCTCTAATATATTTTTAAAATTTGTTTTTTCATGTGTCATATATTTATATTTTGTCGATATATTTTGAGCATTGCGCTGTACAAAGATTTTTTGTTCTCGTATCTTAAAATATATGAGACTATCTTTACATTGGATTTAGATGGTTTACCAAATTCATTGGTTCATAGGTTACGTTAGAGCTCTGTGAGAAAAAAATAAAGTCCTTGTGGAAAGATCATTCAGATTAATAAGAAGAACACTTTAAAAAATCCGAATTATTTTTCTTTTTCTTGTTATAATCTTACAATAGAAAACCACGAATATATTAAAATGATCGAATTCAAGAAAATAAAAATAATAATGCAGACGATGAAGAAAATCATTTTTGTGTCTCGCAATGCTCTTAAAAATTCAGGAAAAATTACGTCAGATGTAGAAAAAAAGACACATACGAACGCATTTAAATAAAAATTGGAGCAGAAGTGTGTCTGAAAGTTATATTTTTTTCAAAATTTCGAAATGCCAGAAAATATATACAAATTTTTTATACTGCATATTTAATTTCATTTTTATTATTAGTTTTTTTTATGGAAAAATTGTTTGAAGATATTTTCGATACACTTTAGTAAAATGTACTTTCAGTTTTTTTTTTCATATTTTGGCGAAGAATGGCGTGAAAAAACTAAAAGGTGCATAGATCCTATGGTGTACCATATAAGGACTAAAATATGTGGTACTGCTGCCAAAATGTTTTATTTGCTACTCTATACAATATTTTCCATACAGCTGGTGATTTGGTTTGGGGGACTTTTTACTCCCTTTCCCAGCCAGACTGTTTGGAAATATGAAAAAAAATATTTTTTGTACCGCACAACACTGAAAAAAAACACACATATCTATAAAAGCCGTAGGAACACATTTAAATATGAATTAGAGTAGTACTGAATCTCTAAATCACAAAAAAAATTCAAAATTTCAATATTTTTTAGTACTTTAGTAGTAAATTTAGTACAATTTTAGTACAATTTTTGATGAAATTTTTTTTTTGATAATTTTTCTTGATACACCGTAATAATAATTTTCAAATTTTTAGCTCAAAGCTTTTGAGGATGGCGTGAAATAAACGAAAAAGTACGTTTTCCCAAATTAATTTCTTTTCTGCAGCCGGACTGAACGGATCCGCATTGTTTGGCGAAAGCAGAAGCTCTATTAGATATATGCATGTTACTTATTGATTGCTGAGCCAACGTTAGTTCTACGTCACCCTTGCAGTTATATCCCACATACAACCCACTCCTATAACTATAACTCAATTTTCAAAAATATTTCTTACAATGTTTATTCTGATATATTGCTGTAAAATGCGTTTTATAAAACATACATTGAAGTTTTGAAGTTTTTTGCCAAAATAATGAAAAATAAGATATTACTGCATTGCACAGTCATTAAGGAAACAACTATTGCAGGAGTAAATGAAAAATATAAACATGTCACTGAGAAAAAAATGTCAGTTACCTATTTCTGCGAATATTCTTCCACCATTGATAATATGTGTAGCCCCATCGTCTTTGTTTTTATCTTCTTCTGGGATTCTATAGCGACTGCGCATGAGCTCCGCTGCTTAGAAGCCCAGATCATGTCATCTTAAAACTCAAAACCTATTCTATATAATCTATTCATTTGAAAAGAAACCTGCAATATGTTATCCATAAATCATTCAAACGTAGCTTCGAAGCCAACGCGCGTACCCAGAAGGCCTTACAAAACGATTTTTATCAAGACGGATATGAATCCGCCAAAGCCAGGAATTCGCGTCCGGCCAGTTCTACATATCAGAGTTAACATGTGTATGAAGGAGCAGCGCGAAAACCGAAGAAAAAAAATCAGCGCTAAGAACCCCACGCAAAAAAAAATGTCTGCAGACTCTCTAAACATGTGCATTAGAAGCCTCGTGACATGGTACAAGCTGACGTGTGGGTTTTTCCGCTTTTGCCAGTGCGCCACCGGGTCTTTCGAGCGCTCTCGCGCGGAGGGCATGCATCGACGCTATTATTCAAATTGAGAACCCACGGTTTTGGCGGCGGCGGGCGGTTATCGAGCGGCGGCAATTTGTCAAAATAAATTCAAATCCAAAACTCAGCGAAGTGTTGGAGGAAATCGTGCTCACGTTTCGTTTAATTTCAACGTCGATTTCCGACTCTCACACACAAATAGTCGGCGGCTCCTAGCGGTAAAATGGGGTCAATGACAAAGTGCGAATTGCAGCGGATTAAAATAGAATTCCGACGCGGACGCAGCGGAAAATCCAACGCCTTCCCGATTCGGCACTTTCCACGCCGCCGCTTGTTGCGCGTAATAAGTTTTGGACTCTGGCACGAATTTGAAACCTGTCGAGAAATAGAGTAAAAAAACGCAACATAAAACCGCGCCCAGTTTGGCTTGCATAAGTTTGCGGGTCCTATCGCGAAAACGATTTCAATTTGCGAATCAGAACTCCAGAGCTCTCTTGGTAAACTTTATTAACGCTAATGATCGTCTCGTGTCGTATAAAAATTTTGCTCTTCTAACGAATGAATTTATTATACGGCAAAGTACCTGCGATTTGGTAGATGTAATCGCTTCGAACGTATAGCACAAAAAAGCCGAGACTAAGGCTTAGACGAGACAAATCCTCTCGTTAAAAAAGCTTAAAGCAAAAGGGGGCATATACCCATGGAGGGGCAGGACACAGCGTTGACCTAGAAAGGCACCTTTGGAGAATCGAAGAGACGCGCCTTTCAATCGAGATTGTATCGGCGGACCAGGGGAGCCGTGGACAAGTGAATGTAATAAAAATTCTGCTATTAAAATTGGCCATTATTATTATTCGCAGGGATACTAACTGCATGGGAATGCAGCCAACTTCGCGTTGAATTAGCGGCACAAATTATAACATCCGAAAGCAGCGAAAACACTATACAGGATTATGTCGACCGTTAGTCTACCCACTACGACTCACCGAGAAGAAAACACGAAGAAACAGAAACACACACGTGGAGTTCGCTGAAAATTAATAAGCTTTTTAAATCTATTGGATTTTGCACGCGATCGGCCAGTCCGTTGGCTGGAGATAAAAGTAACAGCCACTCGACATGCGCGCCCTATAACAAGGGATACGATTCGTTTTTGGACCATTTAGCGCCTTTCCATCCCCTCAGTGACCCGGCGCGCCGTGTCGAAAGGTACGAATAACAATGTTTTTTCCACCAATAGATTAATCCATTGGCACCGTTCCGCCGGTCCTCCGCCGCTTGGAGGAGTGTGCCCCGAGTGTCGACTTGCAAATAAATATATCGACATATTTCGATCGTGATCATTATAGGCATTAGGCGAAACCATTGAGTCTAAGGGCTCCGTGTCTTCGGGCGGCGCACTGGAAGCTCGACGACTGTTTTCGTCGCAAATTTATTGCAATTCTGCAAGTGCGAGTGCCGCTTGCGTTATGCTATATCTTTTATTCGCTATATGGAACGCAGCCAGCTTCTTCCCACCCCGACCCCTAACGGATAAACGACGATCGTTAATAATTTACCCGTATTATGTCATTATTACGAACGGACCAGCCCCACAAGTCCCACCACAAGTGCAGCACCATGGTTTGGCCGTGGAGATCAATCGCTGCTGCCGAGAAGTGGAACAAAATGCCTGCAGGGAAATAAACGGAGCTGCAGTTGTGCGTGATGTGTTTGTTCTGGAGGCCCTTTTCTATCGATCGTTGCATTTTCGAGCGCAGGTGACAAATGGTCTTTTTGTTTTATAGGGTTCATAGATATAGAGATAATCAGGACAAGTCAAATACAATTGCATTATGTTTATTATGAGGAAAATTCAATTACAATTGTAGAACATTTTATTTTTTCATACTGAGAAATTTCCACGACAAATTTTCCGAAAAAAAACAGCACTGATTTTTTCATATTTGTACATTAGGTGATAACTATTGAAAATTAAAAAGTATGAATTGCTTTTGGATTAGATTAAAGAAAAGAATACAATAATCAAACATAATACATATAGAAGGACTGCAAAATTAATTTATTAAAGTCACCTGTATATTACATCGGATATAATCATAAAATGCTTCGAAATTTGAGAAGTTGCTCTTTTGTAGTAAATTTTGGTGACCCCGAAAGGAGCCGATGATTTACCAAGTTTTGTAGAATCAGTTGAAAATTATTCACTCGTAATTCAATCTTACGCTCGCGAGAGTAATACAATAGTTGATCACATGTTGCAATTGACGGATTTCATGACAACTCGTCTTTGAAGTTGGCAGCCCTATCTCAGATAGCAGTGAAACGTTGTGGGTGTGATGACATTGGTCATTTAAGCAAGCTTGCAAACTTGAAATCTTCGAAAAAGAATTAGACTGCTTTTTGAAAAGGGCCAAAATTTTTTCTTTATTTTTTACCAAACACAAAAACTATATACTCTGGACAAAAGATGAAATAAAGGAAGTTGTTTAAACTTTAAGACCTACAAAATGTTGGTTATAGAAAGAAATGTAGGAAATTATTGTGGTTCTCATTAAAAATATCAAACAAATTTTCGTAAAAAAAATTCAATGGAAAAAACGAATTCGAAAATTAAAATCCATTTTTCTCAAAAATAGATTCTGAAAAACTGTTTCAGTTTCAGTTTCTGGGATTTAACATCATCGATATAAAATCTTCTTCTCATCAATTTTATGCACTCCACATATTATTAATTTATCACTTTAAAAATCTGTACCTATCCGTACTTTTGTACAAAAATCTGTACTCTGTACAAAAAAAATTGCAACCTTCAAATTCAATTCAGTAACTGCAAAATTTCACAGATTTCCAAATGGGCCTTCTGCAAACAACACAATGAAATGTTAACATTGATATCATATCCTGGGATGACAAATGACTGTTTAGAATATAATAAAAAAAAATAAAAATAAAACCAACTTTTCCACTGAGAAAAGAGTTCCTTTGATCAATTTTTAAAATATCAAAAATATTCTCAAAATAAAAACATGTCCTCACATCTGACATCAGTAATCATACTGAGAATAAGTGACAGAAGCCTTTACAGTCCACCAAATAAAACATTTCAATGAAACTCGTGTACTGGAATAGGATATTTTGCTCGTCTCGGCAGTGACTGAAACCGAAACGAGACGAGACGAATTCCTCGTCTCGTTTTCTGGAATAGGGCCCTATGCAGGAACCTTCCCAGAACGACAACAGAAAATCCGAAATCGATTGTGTTGGGGAACGAATATTCACGTTTAGTTTCAACCGCTGGAACAACCATCTTGAAATTGTCTGCATTTAGACGTCTGTTTCAACCCGGAGATAATACAAGAATTCACGAAAACTGAATGATCGATGACAGATAACCCTCAATAAAAAAAAACCTAAATTTACATAAGCTCTACGCCTGTGCAGTTCGAAGACGTTATTTTCATCCAGTTAGTTTCGAGCAATGAAAGTATGGCGTCAAATAACGCGAATCAAATAACGCGCCATTATCGCATTTATAACTGCTGAGAAAGTGTAATAGACTAATTCATCGTCGTTTACAGGATGTTTATTGTGGCGATACTGTTGATAAGTCTACTATGAATCTATGGGTAATAACATTTCGTGATTGCCAACCTGGAAAAGTCTTAATTGTTGACAAAACACGCAGCGGACTCTGACGATAATCGTCGCAAACTCGTCGTAGATTTGATTCAAAATGACCGGTGAATCACTCAACAGCGTATCGCAAACTGAATTGGAATGTCCAAGGAACGTGTTGGCTTCAGTATTTCACAGAGTTTTTGTATAACCTGAAGTTTGATCCAATTCCTCACTCTTCATATTCTCCCGACCTTGCGCTTTGCGCTTTTTTCCTCTTTTCAAGAGAGATCTTAAAGGTAATTATTAAGGCACGTCCACCTTATGCCGAATGATGCCGATCGGCCTTTACCGGGCGGCATATTCGGTTCGTCATGTAATGTGGACTTCTCATCGGGTGCAAGAAGCACAATGCCATCACTTTCGTCGCCCAGAGCGATTCGGTCGAGTTTCTTGCGGGGCCCAAATTCAACTGTCGGTGTGCTAGAGGAATAAGCGGGTAACGATAATAATGGATTTGGGTTCGATTCAGAACTACTTTTCTGTTGAATCCGAATTAAATCAACCGAAAAGTTTTAAAAATAATGTTTCAGTGATTATAAAAAACAAAATTAAACAGATCGTACTTGCTCCTATATACTATATTCGAAGATGATGAATAGCTACAATTTCATTGGAGAATATGGAATATTCTGTTCAATCAATTGCGAAGATTCTGTGCGTATATCATACCAAGAGCATATGTCACTTTTCTTGGAAAATAATCGTCATAAACTCTATCACATTTGGCAACTCCGACTCTTCACGTGATTCGTTTTCATTTTTCTTTGTGCTTGGTAGATAAAATGCTGAAAGAAGAAGCAAGTTGCAAGTTTTTTTTCTGAGAATGAAAATAATAATTGCGCAACTCGGATAGACCTCTGTTTATTCCAAAAAGTTCAAAAAGACACACATGTGTTTTTTTTTCATCCTCAAAATGTTCACCGGACGGCGTAATAAAGGGTGTGTCACATCAAATTGCATCACGGAAAAAACGCTGTAGAAATTCGCCCATTAGACCGATCCTTTTGAAAATTTTAGACAGTAAAATAAAAACTATTAAACAACTTTTGGCATTTTCTTTTTATTCATACTTCGAGCCCAAGCCCGTATGCTCGCACCTTCCTCTTTACCCCGTCCATAAGGTTCTGTACAACGTCAGGTTGTAGTTTTTTTTTAACAGAAATCCATTTTCTCTTGAAGTCCGCCTCCGATTTGACAACTTTTGGGTTCTTCCGGAGGGCCTGCTTCATAATCGCCCAATATTTCTCTATTGGGCGAAGCTCCGGCGCGTTGGGCGGGTTCATTTCCTTTGGCTCGAAGGTGACCCCGTTGGCTTCGTACCACTCCAACACGTCCTTTGAATAGTGGCACGAAGCGAGATCCGGCCAGAAGATGGTCGGGCCCTCGTGCTGCTTTAATAGTGGTAGTAAGCGCTTCTGTAGGCACTCCTTAAGGTAAACCTTCCCGTTTACCGTGCCGGTCATCACGAAGGGGGCGCTCCGCTTTCCGCAAGAGCAGATCGCTTGCCACACCATGTACTTTTTGGTAAACTTGGATAGTTTCTGCTTGCGAATCTCCTCCGGAACGCTGAATTTGTCCTCTGCGGAGAAGAACAACTGGCCCGGCAGCTGACGAAAGTCCGCTTTGACGTAGGTTTCGTCGTCCATTACCAGGCAATGCGGCTTCGTCAGCATTTCGGTGTACAGCTTCCGGGCTCGCGTCTTCCCCACCATGTTTTGCCTTTCGTCGCGGTTCTCCTTCTGAACCTTGTATGTACGCAGGCCCTCCCGCTGCTTGGTCCGCTGGACGAATGAACTTGACAAATTCAGCTCATTGGCGACATCCCTGACCGAACTTCTCGGATCACGTCTAAACTGCTTAACTACGCGCTTGTGATCTTTTTCACTGACGGAGCATCCATTTTTGCCGTTCTTCACCTTCCGGTCGATGGTTAGGTTCTCGAAGGATCGTTTTAGTACTCTGCTGACCGTGGATTGGACGATTCCCAGCATCTTACCGATGTCCCGATGTGACAACTCCGGATTCTCGAAATGAGTGCACAGGATTAATTCACGACGCTCTTTTTCGTTCGACGACATTTTTCCAAATTTACGAAAAATTGACAGTGAAACATGGCCAACGTGATCTATACACTCTTATCTGATTATAAGCGAAAGCTGAAGATATAATTCCTAAAAATTAAATTTCTACAGCGTTTTTTCCGTGATGCAATTTGATGTGACACACACACATAAATCTGAAAGCGAGCGATGTGGCACAACTCTACAACATGCATACTAGGGAACCAATGAAAATGATCATCTCTAATTTCAAAAAGTTACCTCATAAAAAATGTTCACCACCTCGAAAAGACACCCTGTGCCAAATATCAGTTCGATCGGACTTAAAGGAGAGTGGCGCAAAGCGGTCAAAGTTTGAGTTTTTTTGAAAATCGAAAAAATACCCAAGGGCGGAGTAAAGGTAATAGGGGTTTTAGAAAACAAAATTGATGCCAAATGACTTAAAATTGCATTACTCGTCGAGATTTACTGTAATCTCGAAAAAAAAATTGTCAAAAAAAACTTTTTTTTTGCACTTGCACAAAAAACGTCCGAAAAGTAGATTTTTGACAAAAAAAAAATTTTTTTTAGATAACTGTAAATCTCGACGTGTCATGCAATTTTAAGACATTTGGCATAATTTTTTTTCGAAAACCCCGATTTCCGGTGGTTTTTCGGTTTTCAAAAAACCTAAAATTTTAACGTCTGAAACACTAATAAATGAAGTTCGAATGAGCTAATATTATGCATAGGGTATATTATCGTGTGAATCAACTTTTCGCAACAAGTTTCGAATGAAAATTCGAGATGAATATTTTTATTGGCACTTAAAACCATACGTTTCGTCTCGTAATCCAAAAAAAAAAGTCCCAGAGTGTCGATTTTTGACAAAAACAATTTTTTGAGATAACATTAGATCTCGACGTTTCATGCAATTTTTATACATTTGGCATCAAAAAACAAAATTTCGAAAACCCCGATTTCCCCCTTGGGCGTTTTTTTTATTTTCAAAAAACTCAAACTTTGACCGCTTCGTGCCACTCTCTCTTAAGTCTCATTGAGCTGATATTTGGCAGAGTGTGTTTTTTCGAGGTGGTGAACATTTTGTATAAGGTAACTTTTTGAAATTTTAGGGTCGATTTTTCCCATACATTTATTGGCACCCTAATGCATACATTAGAGTGGCAATGGATGTATGGCAGCAATTCCAATTTTGCAGATTTTAAAATCTTGTATTTTTGATTCCAATGAAAGTGTGTATTCCGTTTGGGTTGGAGGATATATGAGTTTTTCACAGCAATTGGGATTTTTTTGATACAAGCGTAACTTTTAAAAAGGGCGTATCGATTTTAGTAAGAGAAATCATTGATAATTCATATCTCAAAAACTATGAGTCGTACCGAAATAGTGTCTTAGAGAGAGTTATAGAGTATTGATGGCTGAAAAAAAAGTACACTGAGAAAAAAAATTAGTATCCTTTTTTTATTTACAAAATAAAAATTCAATTTGCAATATCCAAAATGCATATTTTTAATTTTTTTTTTATTTTTTCATACAAAATAGAAGTCATGCAGAAAATTTAAAAAATGGGCCCAAGATGGTAAAACTATTTTTGACGAACTTTGTGGAACATCGAATTTTTAGCAATTTTCGAAACTTCGAATTTTTGTATGTTAACAATCATTTTTAGCCACAAATTATGAATCCTGATGTGATTTAAAACATAAAAGGTTATTATCAATCTTCTTCTAAATGTAGCCATTCTCGAAATATTTAAAAAATTATTTCTAATTTATTGTCTTTTTTATAGTAAATAATCCCTTTTAATATGTTTGTCGTGTTATACCGTCAAGTTCGTGAAATTTTATGAATTCACTTATAATTTCCAACAACTTTTCCAAATACATCGTCATGGTTCATTTTTTGAATCAAGCGTAACTTTTGAAAAGGGCGTATCGATTTGAGTAAGAGAAATCTTTGATAATTTATATCTCAAAAAATATGAGTCGTACCGAAATAGTGTGTAAGAAAGAGTTATAGAGTATTATTGGCTTAATTTGAAAAAATATACACTGAGAAGAAAACTTAGTACTCTTTTTTTATTTACAAAATAAAATTTGAATTTGCGATATCAAAAAATAAGTATTTTTTTATTTTTATTTTTTCAATTTTTTCATATAAAATAGAAGTCGCGTAGAAAATTTAAAAAATGGGCCCAAGATGGCGAAACTATTTTTGACAAACTTTGTGGAACATCGAATTTTTAGGAATTTTCGAAACTTCGAGTTTTTGTATGTTAGCAGTCATTTTTAATAACAAATTATGAGTCCTGATGTTATTTAAAGCAAAAAAGGTTATTATTAATCTCCTTCTAAATGTAGCCATTCTCGAGATATTTAAAAAAATATTTGTAATTTATTGTCTTTATAATAGTAAATAGGCCCTTTAAATATGTTTGTCGTGTTATACCATCATGTTCATGAGATTTTATGAATTCGCTTATAATTTGCAACAACTTTTCCGAATACATCGTTATGGTAAAGACATATGTTTAGGAGTTACGTTACGAAACATGTGGGTTAGTACAAAACGTAGCGAAACTAAAAAATATTTTTTAACTTAATACAAACTTCAATCAATCAAAAAAATTGTTGGAAATTATAAGAAAATTGACAAAATTTCATGAACATGATGGTATAACACGACAAACATATTAATAGTGATTATTTACTATAAAAAAGATTATAAATTAGAAATATTTTTTTAAATATCTCGAGAATGGTTGCATTTAGAAGGAGATTGATTATAACTTTTTTTGTTTTAAATCACATCAGAATTCATAATTTGTGGCTAAGAATGATTGCTACCATACAAAAATTCGAAGTTACGAAAATTCCTACAAATTCGATGTTCTACAAATTTCGTCAAAAATAGTTTCACCATCTTGGGCCCATTTCTTAAATTTTCTACATGACTTCTATTTTATGTGAAAAAAATGAAAAAAAATTATAAAAAAATACATATTTTCGATATCGCAAATTCAAATTTTATTTTGTAAATAAAAAAAAGAGTACTAATTTTTCTTCCCAGTGTATATTTTTTTTTCAAAATAAGCCAACAATACTCTATAACTCTTTCTTACACACTATTTCGGTACGACTCATATTTTTTGAGATATAAATTATCAAATATTTCTCTTACTCAAATCGATACGCCCTTTTCAAAAATTACGCTTGAGTCAAAAAATGAACCATGATGATGTATTTGGAAAAGTTGTTGGAAATTAAAAGCAAATTCATAAAATTTCATGAACATGACGGTATAATACGACATAATGTGTTTGTCGATTAGGGATTATTTACTATAAAAATGACAATAAATTAGAAATATTTTGTTAAATATTTCGAGAATGGCTACATTTAGAAGAAGATTGATAATGACCTTTTTTGTTTTAAATCACATCAGGATTCATAATTTGTGGCTAAAAATTATTGTTAACATATAAAAATTCGAAGTTTCGAAAATTCCTAAAAATTCGATGTTCCACGAAAATCGTCAAAAATTGTTTTACCATCTTGGGCCCATTTTTTAAATTTTCTACATGACTAATATTTGTATGAAAAAATTAAAAAAAAATAAAAAATATGTATTTTGGATATTGCAAATTGAATTTTTATTTTGTAAATAAAAAAAAAGTACTAATTTTTTTTCTCATTGTACATTTTTTTCATATTCAGCCATCAATACTCTATAACTCTTTCTAAGACACTATTTCGGTACGACTCATAGTTTTTGAGATATAAATTACTCAAATCGATACGCCCTTTTCAAAAGTTACGCTTGAGTCAAAAAATTCCCAATTGTTGGAAAACTCATATTTCCTCTAACCCAAACGGAATACACACTTTCATTCAAATCAAAAATACTCATGTTTTGTCATTTGTCGATTTCATTTGGAATTACTCATGGGAAAAATTTCATCATCGAATTTCAAAAACCGACCATGTACATTTTGTTTATTGGTACATTGTGTAAAATTTCAGCTCAATCGGACATGATTTAGGGATGCCTCAAAGTACTCAAAGTTTGGATTTTTTGGCCACTCAGGTCAAGTCCCAAAAAGTCGATTTTTGACCAAAATTTTGTTTTCGAGATGACACCAGATCTCGACATTTCATGCATTTTTAAGTCATATGGCATGAAAAAAAATCGATTTTAAAAATTTCCTTTACTCCCCCCTTGGATGATTTTCGAGGATCAAAAAAACAAAACTTTGAGCGCTTTGAGGCACCCCTAAATCATGTCCGATCGAGCTGAAACTTTGCACAGATCATTTTTTTGGGCCAATAAACAAAATGTACATGGTCGGATTTTGAAATTTGACATGACCATTTTCGCTGCCACCCTAGCATACATACTAGCTAAATATAACCGTTTGAAAGTATAGTATAAAAACTATACTTTTAGGTTTTTGACTTTTTGATTATTCTACATATCCCATACTTACACTTAAGTGTCTATTCTATCAAATTCCGTTTGAAAATCCTATTCAAATTGAACGAGAAAAGTCTCAGCCATATCTGGGTGACGGGGCGTTCGAAGTGTTATTTCGTTTTGTTTTGGTTCGACTCTTTGATCCGTACTGACTTGTTTAAGGGTTGGATTCGGCATGTTTCGAATCGGTTTTCGGCACGTCCACACTTACCCGGCTTTACCGGGCGGCCAAAGCCGATTGGCGCAATGTGAACGCGTCTTTCAAATTCGAACAATGAGGTGAAGGGAGCTATCGCGTCCTTGGTTCGAGAAAAGTCAGTTGAATTGTTCAGTGATGGTTTAAAAAAAAAAGTTGCACGTTGGATGGAAGACATATGTAATGCTTGACGGTGACTATGTTGAAGAATAAATACATTATTTTGAAGGTAGAGCTTTGTACTTTAATTTGTGTTTTACCCAATCTCGCTAATTTGTTTTTGTGAGATTTTCTTGATTTCTTGAGACGTGATTTTTTTTTCTACTCGATTTGCTCAAAATTATGTGATTTTTTTTCTTGCGCGCAAGCATCAATCACGTTGAAAAGAACTCAGAGTATTTTCGTTTTTCATTTTCTACAAGCGTGTGTGCATTTCTTATCAGCCTACCCTCGTACAAAATAACGCCAGCGTGAAATTTTACGCTTACAAGTCGCCGATGTATTGACGATTTTTTTTTGGTCAAAATGGAAATTCGATTTATTGTTTACAATGAAAAAGATTGAACATGGCATTTGTACTCACACGGGAATCTTTATTTGTATTCATTTAAATTTTTTTTGGCTTACCTGAAAAGAAAAGAAGCAAAGTTTGTGGAATTAATTTATGGAATATGTTAACAAGTGATGAACAGTTTTGAAAGAATTCACGCCAAATCGCAACACTGTGAGATAATCACTCTCTGATTTTCGAATAATTTCAGGATTTTATATCACCGAAAATGTCTCATATCGATTTCCCAAAAAATTCATTTATTTTTCAAATTCCCAATTAAAATATTTTGAACGAAAAAAAACTCTAAAATCTAAAACAGTTCATGTTTCAATAAACAAAAGATTCTATTAATTACTTCATTTTTTCTTGTCAACTATCACAACAAAAAATAAATAACTGTACCAAACTGTTAATACTTCGAAAGATATTCGTTTTTGGTTAAATTTCAAAGTGTATTGCCTAATTGTTGAAGGTCAGCTTTCCCATATTTTTCGTTACAACATGACTAAGTAATATTTTTTGAAAGATTATTTTCATTCGCCTGAAAATGTCAAAAAATTACAAGCCAAACCTGAGCTCCAAACTATTCCTTTTCTCGAACCGAGAGAAAAGCGGTGCTCTTCGCATACCTTGTCGTGCGAGATCACATGTTGTGTCGAGTACGCGTGGGATCCCGGGTTCCGTCGCGGGCGTCCGCGTCGACACAGAAGTCAACGACCAAACCGGGTGATGGAAAACATAAATATATGAATAATGGAAATCTCATACCAACTAGAGCGTGGTGGCGACGTCGGCAGCGGCGACGGCGATGGCTGATTGGCCAGTGTCCGTACTGTGTATTGTTGTGTAAATATTTCGTAGTTATACTAACCGGCATGACGATAGATTAGTATCGATACTCGTCACCGGAATTCGTGAGGATTTAGGTAAAATGGAAGATTTGGAGTGTGCAATGCAACCAGTCTGGTCTACGATTACGTATAAGATTCATAAGATTTCATCGATGAAATCGGGTTGAATTATGGACTTTGCTCAGCGATGGATCCGTGATCGAAGATGGCAACAATCGATGCCGACTTAAGATTGGATTTTGCCAGCCGATTACGCTATGTTTATACTTCAGCGCGTGTCTAACAGCTATAATTCCCAGGAAGCTGAGGCTAATGACAATAGGGGTTTACTTATGAAGAATGACTGCTCAAGCATGTCCAACATTATTCACAGATATCACTATGACGGTTGAGAACTATTTTTGGAATTATGAATAATTATAACTCCGAGCCATCAACTTCAGGATATCGAAATTTGCCTTGCTAAAGGGGTAGTATACTATGAACATCATAAAAAGTATGTGATTTTCGCGATTTTTTTCATCGAGAAAATAAATTACTATGATTATTCCGATATCCGATATCTAACAAACAAAAAATAAATTGGTGTCATTTGGACTGTCCCCCGAATAGCCGCAACCGGTTTGTTGAACCCTTGCAGCTAAAACTTTGTAAACTGGTGGGAGTTCTACAAGTTTTTCTAGTGGACCGTTTTCAACCAATGATTTTTTACGTAATCTTAGATATATTTCCTGTCCTCGTACGTACGATTTTTCCAAAATATAGATTTTTGACGAAATGGCGACATTTTTTTTTTTAAAATGCGTTTTTCCCTCAAAAATCGAGACAAAACATTCACCAAAATATTTAATTTTTCAAAATATCAAAAAAATCCTACGTACGATGACAGGAAATTTAGTAGAGATTTTTTAAAATTTTCTCAAGTTTCCATAATGTACTACCCCTTTAATTCTTCCGGCTGTGAATCCATCAATTTGTAAAGAAAGGTGAAAAAAGTACTGGAAGGGATGGACAATATTTAGAATGAGCTCCTATTTCAATAATTCATCCAGAAGAATTATTTACCTTCACAGAAATTTATTTGAATAGGTTGAAATTTTGTTTCGCAATATTTGTTTTCATCTCATTACAAATGTTGCATAATGCTTATTATATTACCGTTCCAATATTATTAGATGAAATTATTTATCAATAATCATGAGTGCAGTACCAAATATATGAGGGGCTTAGAATAGTCATAACTTAGCTGCAAATACATTCCCAGTTGTATTTGACAACGTGGAAGATAGATCAGCACCTCATCTATCGGATTCTATAGCGAACTTAAATTGGAACTTTTTTGCAGTTGAGTTATTAACTAAAGAAAAAATTGATGAAGAGAAATCGATCAAGTCACTTACACCCCTTGCATTCTAAGGCCCTCAAACTTAAAACTATCGATCCTCGTGTGTGATTGTCCTTATATCCATATATTCCCCTTTTACTTTTCCTTCGCGAGAAATCGGATTCCTTCTTACTAACAATGGAATAAGCTGAAGTGTAAATACATAATAGATAAACGAATAGGCTTGAGAATTAAGCGCGATGAGTGTGTACATTGTTACAATATCCTTATATTCCCTCCTTTTCCTGAAGAAACTATGTCACCCTTCTAAACTCGAGTGTACCGCGAGTAATTGGTTTTCTACATTATTCACACTAGAATTAAGAAAAAATGTTAATATATGCTAGTAAGGAGTTTGGCTCCTTTAAACTTATGTAACTGAGCCTGTAAAAATAAACGATTAAAAAAATCATCAGTGCATCCAAATCAAGGTTTCTATGTTTCATGATTTTTACTTTGCATGATCATGTTGTAATTTTTCTGTAGAAACTATATTGCAACCGTATACCAGAGGAGTCACCTTGGTCACGACACTTCAAAAACTTTGTCCTTATAAGTGGACATTTGGTGTGAAGTTTACAACATTTTGACGTAAAATCCTTCAGTCTTAACGGATTTCGAAATACCCTGTATAGCATTGTGACGTTAGCCACGCAGTCACATAAGCCACACAACATCGAAAATTCATTCAAGAGGTGTTCCACCGGAAATGACGATTTTTTTCCATAAATTTAACCTTTGAATTTTTTTATTTAACTCAAATTTTGCAAACACGATTCGCATCATCGGTTGCCATTTTCACTTTAGCCTTACTTTTGGGAAGGACCTACCCAAAGATTACTAGAAAATTTTCAACAACAAAAAATAACCAGAAAAGGGATGGTTCAATTGACTTCCGTGTCTTCCGCAATGTTTCAGGTTATAATTGAGACTATGGGGAGAAAGTATGCACCGGTAAAAAAATGTTTTATTTTTATTTTATTTCGAAAATAACACTTAAAACATTCTTTTAAAATTTCCTCGAAGAAGGTGGTTTAATTTTTTGATATGTTGAAGCGAACAACTTATGAAGATTATTGCACAGTGCGATAAAATGGAAAAATAATGGACAAAAAATTTTTTTTTAATTGGATTTTTGAAAGTTCCTAAAATTATTATTATAACTGTTTTTAGACCCAATTTTATGCAAGTACGGATAATTTGAAGTCAAAAAGGCGTACAGCATTAATTTTGGTAAATGCTACCATTTCTGAGATACGGTGATCAATCAATCATCAAATTTACTGAATATTCTCAACTTTTGGTCGAATGTTTTTCGAGTATCTTTAACCTACACAAAAATTTTCCTAGGAGGGGAGATAATTTTCGACTGTAATGCTTCAATTCATTAAATGATGAGGTTAACTTTGATGCTCTAAGGTTTCGTTTTTGTTTTGTTTTTTATTCGAGAAGAATTTTCTCAAAAATAGTATATACAAAAATGTGTGAATTGTTTTGGATGTTGCAGCATATGATAAATATTTTATATCGCCAAGTAGATCTTATGAATACCTTTTACAAGGAATGTGTAAACGTGTTTCCGAAAAAAAAATTGCCGAAATCTCACGGGAACTAGGATTTGCAGAAAAAAACCAAACGAACTTATAGAGTCAACGAACGTACCATTCACGAAAATTTGAATCTAATAACCCAAAACCCAGTTGGTGTGTTATCCGACATAGAAATCTCAACTAAATACTAATAAAAATGACACGTGTAATACTACTTTGAGAAGGCAAAAGTTCCACTGGGAACGTTAGTGCCATTCAAGAAGAAGAAGAAGAATAAGAAGAAGAAGAACAAGAAGAAGAAGAGAGGAAGAAAAAGAAGAAGAAGAACCCACAACTTACGAATTATAAAATACGGGTTATCTAATGAATTAAAAGTATTTACATGTAATTTGACATATAAAATTGCAACCGTAGATTGTTTTTTTACGCTGATGTGAAAATTTCATTAATACTACTTCTTTAGAAAAAAAAAAATATTAGAAGAAATTGGTGAAAACTGTGTTGATGAAGTTAGTTTTGAACAATGGATGCTGATATAGAACTGACAGATGCGATATAGAGACGTTCACAAAATAGAAGCAGAAGTTTGTTTCCTGTTTGTTTCAATAGAAAGAAAATTGAAACCAATGATTTCATTAGAAAAGAACAGTCTACTTTCTTGAAAAATAAAAAAAATCAGTTACGGGAAGAAGCATTTGTAGTTATATGTGATTTTTCAAAAAATTACATTTTTGTACTACAGGATGAAGTTCAAAATCATCACTGGAATACGCAGCAAGAAACTATTCATCCATTTGCGAATTATTCCAAAAATAAATGCTCAATCATTAAAGTCCGTTAACTTTTTTTTTTCTTAAAAATTATTGATTTTATGCATCAAGAGAAGCAATTTAATTTAAACAAAATGTATTTCATGTCCGATGGAGCTGCATCATAATATGAAAATAGAAAAAAAAAATTCACTACACTACAGGCTAGTCTAGCTAAAGAACGTGAACATCCCATCAAAAATGCAAAGGACAAATTTCATGCCAACTCGACTGGCCATTGTCAGCAATATCTCAGATTACAGTGAAACGTTGTGGGTGTAAAGACATTGGTAATTTAATTAACTTTGCATACATAAAACATTCGAAAAAGGGTTATAATACTTTTTGAAAAGGACCAAAGTTTTATTCATATTTTTTTACAATAACTTATAACTCACAAGCTATAATTCAAACAAAATTTTGGTCAAATAATGAAATGTAAGAAATTGTTTGAATTTTAAATAAAAATTTTTTATCAAAATTTTTTTTTATTTTTCAAATTAAGTAAAAATGTATATGAATATATATATATATATATATATATATATATATATATATATATATATATATATATAGATATATATATATATATATATATATATATATATATATATATATATATATATATACAATTTCCATGAAAGCATTCATAGATCAGAAGATGGGCACTTTTACTTTTTTTTCTATGAACAACTCTTTTTTTTTTTTTTTTGCAAAAAATTGCAACTGATCCTAATTTGTTTAAGGCTAAGATAGCGATTAAAAAAATTCGACAAAGTTTTAGATCTTATCAAAATATGAACTTTTGTCGAAGACGTCTTATAGAGTTTTTGGAATATATGGCATTTTTGTATGAAGACTCCTGAAAAACTCCTCGTAATATTTTTGTGTGTAAAACTGTTGCTAAATAGAAAACAGATTGCAGAATATGCCATTCGCGATAATTTACACACTGATATGTTACGAGCGGAACAATAATTGTAATATGTATTTCAAAGAAAACACGAAAAAGTTGTTGTTAGAAAAACATTGTCCCTGTAAAATTTTATTTTTTTTAAATTGTTTGATATTTTCAAATGAAAACTTAAATAATTTACTACATTTAATTCTTTAGCCGACATTTGATAGTTCTAATAGCCTAGAGAAATTTTTTTTTTTGAAAATTTGATTTATTTTTTTCAATTTTTCTTAGAAATATCATGTAGGGGCTATCCATATATTTTTTAAAGACTTTTTTCAAATATACAACTTTGAGAAAAATTAGTTTCAATTATTATTAATTTTTTCAGTGTAATTTTCAACAAAATTTATTTGGTATTTTTTTATGTAAACTCATATCATTTCGTATATTTCTTATATATTTTTTTCTTTGACCAACATTTTGTAGATATTATAGCTTTTGAGTTATAATTTTTTGTTTAAAATAAAGAAAAAAAACTTTGGCCCTTTTTAACAAGTAGTCTAATTCTTCTTTAAATACATGCAAGTATGCAAAGTTGCTTAAATGACCAATGTCTTTACGCCCACAACGTTGCACTCCCATCTGAGATGGTGCTGCTATTAGCAGCACGGAGTTAAACTCTCAAGGCGAGTTGTTTCGTCAAATTCGTCAAAGGAACAATTCGATTCGGTTTAAAAACAAAAGGAGGAGCAATTAACTCATTTTTTTCCCTATGCAACTACAACAGAGTATGAGAATACTCTGTAACAGTTCAATGAACAATATTCGAAAGCGATTACTATCCAGGTAACACAAAAATACCATTCCTTTATTCAAGTTTACGTAGATAAAATACAAGTTAGGCAAAAAACTGTAATGAGAGTAGAAAAAAGTGTAGGCATTATGAAACAATAAGGAATTTAAAAAAAAGCGACTCTCTATCATTGTATAAAAACTTGACACGAAATAATTTCAGATGAATATTATTTAGATATTATTTAAATAAATATAATTTTCTTATTTGAGTAAACTCGAACATGACATGTCGAAAAAAAAATCAAAAACACCTTTTTCGAGAAAATTGAGTTAAAGGTGTAATTTCCGTAATAAAATCAAAATAAAACATTTTTGAAACAGTGCATACTTTCTCCATATAGTTCCAATAATAACCAAAAACATTGCTGAAGACAACAAATCAAGGGGACCAACCATTTCTGAATTATTTTTTTAAAGAATTTTCAAGCAATTTATGTTTAGGTCCTTCAGAAAAGTAGTCAAAGTGAAAAACCAATGAATTGTTCTTTTTAGTCATAAAAAATGCGTATGCTAACTTTGAGCCAAATTAAAAATACAAAAAAAAATCGACCTTCGAATTCAAATGATAATTTGTTTATACTTTCCAAAATTGGAGGAAAGTGGTTACGCAGATTTGAGATGTTTGAAGACCAGTAAGAAACCACATCGCTGCTTAGTAAAGAATCATCGATGTATTAGTCATGAATGAAAATGAAAAATATTACCAGAACTCCAATTTCCCAAACCAGCTCAGTGACGCGTATGACTCTTTGTAGAGCTAATTATTCAATTCATTCCACCCATCCATAGGATCATTGCGTCAGTTCAATCGGGCAGCAACGCCGTGCGTTCTGGGGCAATTCGCCGGCTCGACGGGGCTTGTCACTTATTAGAGGGCGTTTATTTGTCAATAAGTGGAAGTGTAATCACACCGCACTGGGTGCGTATATACGCCTGTAGCCCTGTGCGCACCGAAGCCAGGCCAGCATTATTCGTAGCGATATATGCGAATATTTTTCGCACTTGTTTAGCTCGCTCTCTCCTGACACCTTGCTACCCCTTCAGGTTTTTTAGGACACAAGGTGACACAGGCAGGTTGCAAACATACACACACGGTGCTATTGATTATAAAAATGCACACATTCATGGGCTGTGGGGGGGGGAGGCTGTTAGGGAAAGAGTGAAAAGTTCACTAACCGGCGCGCGCCGTGAACCGCGCGAACCTCCTCTGTCCCATGTACGGAGTTCAGGCCAAGGAGGACAATCTATGCGATGTAATTCTATTCGCCTTGTCTAAGGGGGAGGGTTGCACGAAGGGGGCACAAATGGCAATCAGCGTTGTGAGTTGCGTCAACACTGATGATGCGATGTGATGCTTCGAGCTTTCAATGAGTTTAGTTCGTTGATCCCTAGAACTTACCTCGATCAAAGGTCCCCAATTCGTACTGCGCATATAGCCGACAATCCGGGTGACTGGTTGTTGCATTTGCTTCTAATTTCGAACCTGCTCGATTTTTGATTTGTTCCGCACGCAGCTGTACAATCTCCACGTCTCCCAGGTATCGCAATATCTGCGTAGCGATTGGCACAAAAACTAAATCGAACGAGCATACACTCTGGCAGCAGCAACCCGGTGACACTCCTTCGCATTTATCACAACGGGTTAATGCGCGCTGTGCGCCCCAAACGGGCTTCCTTTCGAGTGCGTTTTCAGCGTGTAGCCTAATCTTGATTTGAGCGGACCTCCCGCATCCACCTCTGAACCCGCAGAACGAAGCAGTGCCACAGATTTGCGCACACATCAAGTTTTCTTGATTTACTTCTGGCAAAACAAAATTGGGGGTAGACGAGAGGGGACGGGGATCGCTAGTCAAGCCGGGACAAATTTAAGCGAATTTTTATGCTAAGCTGCAACAAATCGAAGGAATGTCAACTATGCGTTACGCGCACACAGCTGGATACGCGCTGGGACCCCCAAGAGGCATCCGCTTTTGGGTCACCGGATTAGAAGGGGCACCTCTCGCTGTGACCGGCTGCAACAGTGTCCGGACAGATTTGTTGCCGTTTGATGATTCATCATGGTTTCGATGATTTCTGTCGTGATACTTGCATTATGGTGGGAAAACTTGGTGCCAAAATTTGTCTCAATATAAACATCACGCGCTGTGACATTTTGTGGCATTTTTCCGCCATCTGAGGATAACCGATACACCTCGGGCCAGCCGGAGATTGTGACCGCATAAATTTTCCTTACGCTTTTCCCGAAGAGTTATGTCGCCAACTTCGGAGCGGACCGGCGAGAGCGATTTATCTAAATCGATATCACTAACAGATTTATGTTGGCCCCCGGAGGAATTCGATCCTCACCTGGTCGATTCCAAAGGGTGGGGACTGCGTGTATAACAAAGGAGCAGAAAAAAAGTTCAAAAAGAGCGACACGGCGGAGATAAATGACTGTTCGAGTTGCCGCTCGTGGTATCGGTTTATTGCATAAGGTCGGAACTTTTGTCCCAAATACACACACACGGATACAAACACATACAAACATCTTGTTTTGTGAACTTTTCAACACTCCCCGGTGTGATATTTGGACTGGGACTGGCAGTTGACTTTTAACTGGAAAATTCCGGCTGGGATTTTCCCCCGTTTGTTTGAGTTGAGTGAATGGAAGCTTTAAGCTTGTGATAAAGTCTCGACCAAGGAGTCAAGCTACAGAAAAAAAAAGAATTGGATACCTTGAACTACATTCTCCGGCGGAACGGCTCGATGACAGCAGAGCAAGACCCTTTGAACGGCAAAGGCTTTAGGCCTTTTCACAACATGTCACCTCGTTTGGGAGTGCAACAGTGATTGCGGTTATGCTGAGCCGCTAGAATGTTACGGTGTGGTATTTAGAACGAGTGTGGGACCCACTGAGTCGTTCGAAGAGCGTTGCGTTCGTCGGGCTGTTGAACAACAAGAACAACGAAAAAAATAGCATACACACGCGCGAGACGAAACGCAACCACCATAGTGGGGATGTATGTCAAAAAGGTCCTATAATGACAACGAAAACAACAACGGCTACAAATGACAGCGACAAAGTGACAAAGTGCAAGCATGTGTTTCATAATGCGAAAAAAAACATGGGAGCAAACAAGGGATAGGCAGTTGAGGCGAACCGAAAAGCAAAACGATAGGCGGCAATGGGACACACGTGCAGGCCCGAACCAGAGAGGGAAAGTGTTTCCCGAGCATAACATGCTGCTATCCTTTGTCGTAAATGGTTTTGGTTGAGAGTGACACCGGGAGGAAAGGAATGTTACAAATATATTCTTGAATGAACACTTGACTTGTGACGAGAAGCTAGCTGGTGACGGAGGTTGTTGGAGGGAAATGTTTCCAAAAACACGCAACCATATTGATGGGATTGAATAAGATATTTGTGATATGATTTTGTTACATATATGTTGAGGAAATAAGTCATTCTTGAAATCGGATGCCTAACTATTGTTGTTATTGGTTAGCATCGTATAGATGAGCATTTTTTTTTTGCATGAGAATATTATGCTGCAACAAAAGTTTTAACTTGTCCATTGCCATTTTTGAATGACAATGTACCTCTTTGGGGCGCTTCCTGTTCAGATGAAATAGAATTGATGAAGGGAATTCAACAGAATAAACACTGAATGATAAATATATGATATACCAACCATTCCATGAATGTATTTTTGTTGCAGAATACACTCATTTTTAGAATTCGTCAAGAATTCTTTTTTTTATCCCTTTTAGTTTATTTTAGGCTCATTAGCATTTTAGCTGTAACAGAGCCGAATTTTAATCGTGTACATATCACATGTTTATCAAATCTATAAGGAGGGTCGAGGTTTCGTTACTTAATGTGACATAGGGAGGAGGGGGGTTAGCCGTGATCGTTACGTAACAAAATTCCATTTTTATTCCTGAATAATTTCCTGAAGTTGTTCTATGCAGTGTTCCAATATACATTGCAGTTTGTTCAGGAAGGCACTGTTCTTCGAACGCATTTCCTCATGGGATCGATTTTCAAAGTATGTGCAAGCTGCCTGATTTTGAGATTATTCGGCACCGAAGAATAATCGAGCCAGTAACCATAATTAATGTGGATGGAGGACCAGACGAGAACCTTCGTTTTAAAAAGGTCATAGATATTTTCGATCTATTATTTGAATCAATTGAATTTTGATGCAATATTAGTTGCTACAAATTCTTCAGCACGCAGTGCATTCGACTAAGTTGGATTGTCTCTCTTTTCCGGCATGGTAAATACTCCTCGTGATCATGAGGGATCTCACTTGGATAAAAACTCGAAACAAGGCACCCGGAATTTGAAATATAACATTTTTAGTATGCAGGGGAATCGTTAGCTGATTTGTGGAATAACCTAGTGATCGATGGATATCCCGTCAAAGCAGAATATGGGGGAAGGATGGTAAAGATGGATACCTTAAGTAAACGTTGATTTTTTCGTGAACTTCACAAACAAATATATAGCTATCTCACAACAAATTGATAGTCTAGGTCCCTTTTTATAATAACATTTGTCTTTGAGGCAGAAATTTTGCAAAATGAATGTGTCCGACTTTTAAAAAAATAAGATTGAGTCGGGAAAGACGGACACTATCTGAAAATTCATGTTTATGTACTTGATAAGTTTTGGTGGTCTTAAAATAGGCCTTAAAAACGATCGAACGGTGGAGTGTCCGTCTTACCCGACTTAATTAGTATTTTGTTTTCATAAATAATTCTGGAGTAAAAATGATAAAACTTCACCGCTGATTCGATAAATTGGAAGAGAAGTGATGGTAAAACACTCATGTAGCGAAAAATACCCCAGAAAATTACTCGATAACAATGAGAACCTTATCTTCTTCAGACGAAAGTTTACATGGAGCTGCTCTCTGTAGATTATGTTTTGTTTTTATTAATAAATTTAACAGAGAGCCAGCTAAGTGTACACAGTTAGTGCCATTTTTATGTGTTAGTTAGTGTTAGTGTCATTTTTATGGTATTGATACAGTGTATTGCATGTTTGTAAATCCTAGAAATTTAAAATAAAAATATAATTTATTAATAATACAGGGGGGGCCGTCTTTCCCGACTTTCCCCTAATAAGTCCGCAAACTCCCAAATCGACGAAGCGGAATTAGTACAATATCAAGTCGAGTTGTTTGCTCGTCACGTAAAGACATCCCAAGACCTTTTGCAGGTAGTAGAATTTAACGACAGGAACTGCCGCATTGAACGAAGGAGTAGTTATGTTTGTGTAAATCAAAATCAATTTCTACCAGTTCATGCTCTTCTCAGCTAAACGCCAGATGGTTTGAAAGCACCAATCTCAACAAATGTGAGCATTAATTTTTCATCTCTGTTCGAAATTCTATGAACTTGTCGAAAATTCTTCCGAAGTCACTACTCGCATATTAAGAACTTTCGTCTAAGCATTTGATTTCGACCTGGGCAGATATCTGATTTTTTTACGTTGATATTCTCATTTCTTTCAAAAAGCTAAAAAATTTTCAAACGACTTTGACTTTGTGTACAGATTAGCGTTACGTAACATGAGGGGGAGGGGGGTTCGTCTTGCGTTACTTTTTGTTACATAGGGGGCGGGGGAGGGGGTACACAAACCTCTTTTTTAGCGTTACGTAATTTGTGCACGACGCTTTACACAGTTGTCATTTTTCGGCGTTAGAATATTCCCTTCTATACCATTGCATATGGTACACATTTACACAGTAGACATTTGGGCGTAAGAGTTTTCCTTCTGTTCTTCCATTATCCAGTTAGACCGGACAGCGGAGACAGTTGATTGATCGTTGTTGAGTTATTTATAGAACTCTTGAAACGCCGGAAAGTGAAAGATAACTAACCCGGCCAAGCCGTAAAAATATTTTTTAGACGAAATCCATTAGTGTAATTTTGATTATTGGCGCTAAAGAAATCCTCAATGTTCAATAATTTTTTTTTTTCCCATCTTCCATTTTCTGGTAAATTACTGTTCGAAGAATCGAACATCGGCCAAAAACTGCACTTTTTCCGTGAGTATAAACTCACTGCGAACAAAAAGTCACTTTAATAAGCATTTATACGTCATTCATAAATGCATCAATTTTACATTCCGAATCCAACAATCACAAGAGGATGAAAGTCTCTAAGGAAAAACCTGAATTCATTCATCTATAAAGGAATGTGGCCTTCCTAATTTTTTTCGTAGTTTAACTTATTACTGGAAAGCCTTTTCTGTCAAACGTAAACTATTTTTATGTTATTGTGCAGAAGTATCGGTGCTCAAGAATTATTTCTTCCGATTATCCATTTCCCGAATACTCTGCGAAAAACCAATAGCATTGAGAACTGAAAGCTTGTCATTCAGTAATTAAGGTTTTCTTCATCGGTGCGATGGCCAACCAGTTCCGAAAGAAAAATATTCCCACCAGCAATCTCATCAAAATCGTCGTTTCAAGTCCCGATGGTTTCCTTCAGATCCTTCACATTCGAAATTGTATGGGACACCTAAAACTGTTGCGAACAAAAACCAAAACTTTTCATCAGCATTTACAAAATTGCAATTGAACATGCAAAAATTTATGAAAAAATATATGTACTGTATTGGTTATTATTCAACATAAAAAAAAGTTCGGTATGGCCATCAATGAGGTAGATATCGAGGTGAAGTATATTTGTATCGGCAAGTAAAATATGGTGTCATCATTATTTGCTTTCTATATGAAGTGTTCAAAATACTTACGGTTTCTTGATTTTCAATCTGTTTCATGAGAAAATTCAAATTTCTTATGAAATCTTGGAACTGTTTGTATTTTAACAGATGACAATTATATTGTGACTTATTTCCATTATTTATATGATGGGCCCAGAGAGCAATCGTAGTTTTTGTCCTAGAATCAGTAACATTCTCAGTGAATTGCTGCTTAATTCAATACGATTTTCCTACATCACACACTCCGACATTGAGAGTCATACTAATATCAATATGGTATTGTAAAAAAATGAAAATTCGTATTCGTATGGGGGAGCGAAAATGTCTTACTAAAATAACACTTTTATTCGTCTTTTTCGACGTGAATTCACAAATATCCACTGCACGCTGTCACATTATACTCATAATCCGCGGGAACTTCAATAAGGAGTGTCTCGAAATGTAAGTTCAAACTTTCATCAACCTACAATTAACAATAAATGCGAATAAAAATAATCAAACAGCAGACCTTTTTTGAGATCAATATACAAAAATTCAACATAAAAAAAAAGTTCGGTATGACCAATGTTCGATTTTTCGAACACTTTTTTTTCCCATTCATTTTTTTCTGTAGGAAGTTTTTATCAAAGTAATACTGCAGAGAGGTTCACATTTTTTCATTTTATTTGGTTTTTTATTTCTTTTGACAACACCTTCCACACATCATTGCCCAAAACTGAATTAATTACCCAATAGCAAAAGCTAATAAATTAGGCAATCATTTGATGCAAAAAACTTAATCATTAGATTTGTTTCCAAAGACAGGAAAATTTATCAAAGCTGTTCGTTTTTTCCGCCGATCGTTAGCAGGTTAACCCATTTTGCGTCAAGTGATCGAAAAATCGAACAGCAACTTTGATAATTTTGCATGTATTTGGATAGCACCAAATGGTAATATTTTTGAACCAAAAGATAGCTCAATTTATTAGCTACCGCTTACCATCAATTTTATTCAATTTTTTATAATATTACAGGTCGGGCTCGATTATATAATATATAGTCGACCATTTTTTTCAACAATCATTTTCAAATCCTATACATAATCGAATCTCAAGACAACAATTTTTTCATTAATGTATGAATGTCAAACATTAATAGAAAAATAACTTTTTTTATGATTCGATTATGTATTGGATTCGAAAATTAACGTTGAAAGTGAAATTGCGATTTTATATAATCGAATCCGACCTGTATTGGGCAATAAATTATGGGCCTAATCACGAACGTCACTTCACGGTGAAAACGAAATGAAGTGCATATAACCTTGCATACAAATCATTCCGTTTTCATCGTGAAGCGACGTTCGTGATCAGGCCCTATATTTAAAGCGATTATGTCTGGAACGTGTTTCCAAGTTCAATAAAAAAACCCCCAATAAAATACGAAAATATGTGAACTTTTCTACAGCATTACTTTGCTGAAAGGACACACATTTTGATGTAAGGCAAAAATCATTCGATTGAGCCTCCTTCAGGAAAATAACTGCCGAGAAAATTGAATGTTCCAAAAATCGAAAGTTGGCCATCAATGAGGTACACATTGAGGTGAAGCAGTAGGCGAAGTATATTTGTATTGGCAAGCAAAATATGGTGTCATCATTACTTGCTTTCTATATGAAATGTATATGGAAGAAAGAAAACAATGTTCAAAATACTTACGGTTTCATAATTTTCAATCGGTCTCGTGAGAAAAATCAAATTTTATATGAAATTTTGGAACTGTTTGTCTTTTAACAGATGACAATTAATTCAAATTGCATCACGGAAAAAACGCTGTAGAAATTTAATTTTTAGGAATTATATCTTCAGCTTTCGCTCATAATCAGATAAGAGTGTATAGATCACGTTGACCATGCTTCACTGTCAATTTTTCGTAAATTTGGAAAAATGTCGTCGAACGAAAAAGAGCGTCGTGAATTAATCCTGCGCACTCATTTCGAGGATCCGGAGTTGCATCCGGAGTCACATCGGGACATCGGTAAGATGCTGGGAATCGTCCAATCCACGGTCAGCAGAGTACTAAAACGATACTTCGAGAACCTAACCATCGACCGGAAGGTGAAGAACGGCAAAAATGGATGCTCCGTCAGTGAAAAAGATCACAAGCGCGTAGTTAAGCAGTTTAGACGTGATCCGAGAAGTTCGGTCCGGGATGTCGCCAATAAGCTGAATTTGTCAAGTTCATTCGTCCAACGGACCAAGCAGCGGGAGGGCCTGCGTACATACAAGGTTCAGAAGGCTCCTAACCGCGACGAAAGGCAAAACATGGTGGGGAAGACGCGAACCCGGAAGCTGTACACCGAAATGCTGACGAAGCCGCATTGCCTGGTAATGGACGACGAAACCTACGTCAAAGCGGACTTTCGTCAGCTGCCGGGCCTGTTGTTCTTCTCCGCAGAGGACAAATTCAGCGTTCCGGAGGAGATTCGCAAGCAGAAACTATCCAAGTTTGCCAAAAAGTACATGGTGTGGCAAGCGATCTGCTCTTGCGGAAAGCGGAGCGCCCCCTTCGTGATGACCGGCAGGGTAAACGGGCAGGTTTACCTTAAGGAGTGCCTACAGAAGCGCTTACTACCACTATTGAAGCAGCACGAGGGCCCGACCATCTTCTGGCCGGATCTCGCTTCGTGCCACTATTCAAAGGACGTGTTGGAGTGGTACGAAGCCAACGGGGTCACATTCGTGCCAAAGGAAATGAACCCGCCCAACACGCCGGAGCTTCGCCCAATAGAGAAATATTGGGCGATTATGAAGCAGGCCCTCCGGAAGAACCCAAAAGTTGTCAAATCGGAGGCGGACTTCAAGATAAAATGGATTTCTGTTAAAAAAAAAACTACAACCTGACGTTGTACAGAACCTTATGGACGGGGTAAAGAGGACGGTGCGAGCATACGGGCTTGGGCTCGAAGTATGAATAAAAAGAAAATGCCAAAAGTTGTTTAATAGTTTTTATTTTACTGTCTAAAATTTTCAAAAGGATCGGTCTACTGGGCGAATTTCTACAGCGTTTTTTCCGTGATGCAGTTTGATGTGACACACCCTTTATGTTGTGACTTATTTCCGTTATTTATGTGGTGAAAGGACCCGGAGAGCAGTCGTAGTTTTAGTCCTGGAAAGCAGTAACATTTTCGGTGAGATGCCGCTTAATTCAAGAGTATTTTCTCACATCACACACACCAACACTGAGAGCCATACTGATATCAATATGGTATTTTAAAAATAATGAAAGTTCGTTTGTTTCTATGGCCGTGGGGGAGTGGAAATGTTTTACTAAAATATCACTTTTATTCGTCTTTTTCGACGTGATTTCCCAATTATCCATTGCGCGCTATCACATTATACTCATAATCCGTGGGAACTTCAATAAGTTATATGTTCTTCATTGATAAAACAATAACTGAAAACAGTATATTTAAATGGATATGACAGGCTGATAATTATAACCACAAATATTGACTTCACGATGTGAAAAATAGTTATGGCAGCGCATACTATGTCGCTCGTAACTCCACCATCTTCATTACCTTCATTTCCAGGACATTGGTTGCGAAAAAAAGTGCAGGTTTTGGCCAATATTCGATTTTTCTAACAGTCATTTCCCGGAAAATGAAAGACGAGAAAAAAATAATACTTGAACATTGGGGTTTCTTTAGCATCTTTAATCAAAAGTACGCCTTCTTTTTCATTTCGTTATTTTGTAACTGTCAGTCCCAGTGATCAACGTTTCTCAGACCCGAGGAACCGATAACCGGCTCAACGTGTTAAGTAGCGTGTTAAGTAAACTTGCTAAGAAAAATACTGAACTGAACTTTAAAAATATTTTATTTTGTGGATTTCGACATATCGAGAGGAAAGTATCCTAAACATATATTATATCATTTCTGGAAAGCTTGGTATTTATTCACCTTTCGAAATTTAGCCACCAGTGAATCAAAATTAAAAAGAAAAATCCATATTACCCTAAATGTCCGTAAATAGTAGTATAGTAATACAGTAAACACATATATATAGGTTTCATGGTGTTCCATGCTATAATATGAAACCAGACACAGAATCGGTCATTCAATACTCCAAATCACTCTCATTTTAATGAAACTTTAAATGCATAATACTATTCTGAATCATTTTTTTCCGTTTCTTATGGCGATGTAATAGCATTACAATGAATTAAAAAAAAATATTCAAACAAATATTTTAAATACAAAATCCTAAGTTCTGAAAAATCCATTGGGTCAAGTGTTTCCATAACAGAACCGTATGAAACGAGCATCTAACGCAGCGGCAAGGAGAAGTTTTTACATACCATTTCGAACCCAATCGTATGTATGCATCATGCATAGAAAAAACAATGAAAAACGCGCACAATAAACACAGTTGCTGTGGCGAATCGCCAGTTGTTGTTCTGCTACTATACGGATCAGTCAAAAGGAACAAATGAAAAGAAAAACATTTGCATCTCAAGCTCCGCCCTTGCACAAATATTGCACCGGACAAGAATGTATAACACTCTTTGCAATTTGTATCGAGTCACGAGTCAGGTGCGGGGCAACAACATTGTCATATAGATTATTTGAAAGTTGTTGCTTATTTCCTAATTGGTCCGAACCCTAATGAATCTTAATGTGCAAAACGATTTTGAGCAGAAAATTGTGGAGCGAGTAGTCTCAATTTGTTCACTTCTCCGAAACTGATGGAGTCATAATGGAAGAACAACCTGTCACTAAAGGACAGCCGATGAAGTTTCGTCAACCAACTTTAGTTGTTACTATAAAATTTTAAAATATTTGAACGCAAACTATAGGCTCTTTCAGGTCCACCAAAAATGTTTACCTTTTCTCAAATTTTGTTCAATTCTAAAATGATATTAAAAATGATGAACAATCAGATTGAAGAATATAATTTCTTAGTCCTAAGTGTAAGTACCTCTCTACTGTTGTTACATCTTGAAAATATGACCACAGTTTTAAAGGTCTCTCGTGTCCTTTAATGTACTTTAGAATACGCACTTTCATACACTCTTGCTCGTAAATGGATTCCCAACCAGTGATATAACATTTCAAATTAATATGAAACTGCTGCGATTGGAACTGTTCGCATAGGATTTATGCAAAGTCAAAGTTTTTCAAGCATGCGGAAAGACACTCGCATCTTATACATAAATTTATATAAAAACGCTGGAACCTCACCTCATCGTATTCATTTGTCCCAGTGATTTCGTTTCGAATACTAGAGCGAAACTATCATTTTAATATAAGCTGTAACCGTTCTGGTCGTATACCCGCTCTCAGCCACCCCAGCCAGAAGTTGTACTAAATACTCGACCATTTAATAGTTTACTCTTTTTTCTAAACGAATTTCAATGTCTAGTCAATCTGTTCACCAATTAATACGGTACTTCTATGAATAATGGATAACGGTACTCCACTTCTAGGTGGTTTAATTAAATTTTTTCATGATTTAACGGACATCCGTGACTAATTCAGACCTTGACTGAATAAAATTATTCCTCTCACGAACGATAAACCTTTACCCTTCGTATGTTACAAACCTGTCCATATTGCCCCCACTATATGTCCATATTACCTGCATCAAAAAAAAAGTTACACTTTTCGGTCTGTTTTTATTTCAGTAAAAACCATTGAAAAACATTTGGCCGATTAAGTTGAAAAACAGTATATATAATTGCTATAAACAGCATTTAAGTGTTGGGAAATATGAATTTCCAAAGATATAATTGAAGTTCTTCTTAACATGTCCGTATTACCCCCACCTCCCCTACACTGTAAGAGACTGTAAGAGAAATAAAAGCTGAAGATAGATATGGTTAGGTATTGAGCTTATTTGGTGATAGTAAATTTATATTTTACATTCACAAATAAATTCAAAGAGCTGGGAACTAAATTGTGAAAAATTTCCGGTAAATTTTCGGGCAATGGATAATTTCTAAGATATTTTAAACTTCCAAGGTACGTCACTTCCGATGATTCCAAAGTTAGTTTGTTCAGGAAGTTCATCAGTTCCTAACCAAAATTACATAAATCTAAGGTAGTTTTATTGGTGGATCACTGCATTTTGCATCAAATTATTAATAATACGAATGGGTCAAATAAGTTTTCTTTTCTTTCTCTCACTTTTTTTCTCTCTTCCTCGCTCACTTTCTCTCACATACAGTTTTCAGTATTATTTGAAAGATTGATGTGGGATGTATTCAGGGATGCCAGGCGAATTTTTCAAATGTTTAAAAAATAAAGCTACATAAGCATCAAAATTGTCAAATTTTATAAGGTTTGGGTATTTCAGTGGAGCAGTGGGCAGGGCATGGATGGAGGTTGTTTTCGAGTGCTGTGTCTGGGACGGTTCGGGAGAACTGTTCAAAAGATATCCTACATGGGTGAATTAGTTTGTAGATGATTTTATGGTGCTATATAATAAATGAACAAACCATAGTTTCACTATTCGTTATGCTGAACTGTAAGATGCGCTCATTTTTTTGTTTCTGCTATTGCGTTGGGCTACATGTGTGTGGTGAGGAAAAGTACTCTGAGAGTATTTCCCGGCATCGGTGAGAATGACAGAAAATGAGAGAACAACATCTATCTCAGCGAAATGGTGAGTTCAATCCAGCAAGCAAAATTTTTCTATCATACTCCCTTTCTCTAGATCTCTTCATCTCTTATATTTTCTGTCTCTTGTAACTTCTAGCATACATGTGTTGTTCTGCTGCCAGGTGTGAAGGAGTTTAGTTTTGTTGTGTATTATATACATTGTCGCGTAGCAGTCAAATATCTATGTACTACGCACGATGAATATCGAAATGCGTGACCGGTCCGATAAGAATGTATATTTTCTTCAAATCCAATTTCGCCGAATAGTTGAGAGTTCACGTTTTCAGAATCACATTACTTATCTCAGTGAATCCTGATTCTTACCTTCTCCCACTAACAAATATTCCTTCCTTGATAAACGCTAGGGAACCGCGCTATAGAGGCGACACTTCTGGCCTTCGGGCGGCGAATATCATACTAACATTCCTTCCCTTCCCCTAGTGACTGTAAGGATGTGGCCGGCGTCGTTATTGATCATTTAAAGCTCGAATCACCGAAAATTGCCCAACGAGAATAATTTGCTAGTCCCAAGCGTCATTCTGTGTGTTCTTTGTGCAATTTGGTTGGTTCAGGTCAATCACGGAGAGCAACTACGAATTGTACAGTCTACCCAAGCTCAAGCTCAAATTATTAATGACACGAATGGGAAATCAGAGAGGAATAATGAAATAATAAGGAATGATGAATGGTAAGATGAGATTGAAAGGATACATCTGGATGGTATCAGAAGCGGGGATTATGAACAGCGAAGTATTCTGATCATATTTTTTTTATGTTCTTGTGATTTCCGTTATTTGACATGCTATTTTGTTTTACTGTGCTCTCGTTCAAACTAAATATATCGGTGTTGTATCCAATGTGTATCGAATGATAACACACTCATAGATTGAGCTTGAGCTTGGGTAGACTGTACAATTCATAGTTGCTCTTCATGATTGACCTGAACCAACCAAATCGCACAAAGAACGCTCAGAATGACACTTGGTACTAGCAAATCATTCTCGTTGTGCAATTTTCCGTGATTCGAGCTTTAAATGGTCAATAGCGACGCCGGCCACATCCTTACAGTCACCAGAGGAAAGGATGGAATGTTAGTATGATATTCGCCGCCCGAAGGCCAGAAGTGTCGCCTCTATAGCGCGGTTCCCTAGCGTTTATCAAGGAAGGAATATTTGTTAGTGGGAGAAGGTAAGAATCAGAATTCACTGAGATAAGTGATGAGATTATGTTAATGCGGACTTAAAATATAGTACTCTATGCAATCTCTGATCGTGATAGTTATTCAGCTGCCTAACAAGGTAACCGAAATACATAGAAACACACAGATTCATATAAACCACGCTTAACCCTTCAACAGGACCCATCCGTCACCAGGTATGGACAAAATCGCATCGAAATTCGTTTAGCAATACTCATTCACAGATAAAACTCACCCTTCTATTCTTCGTTTATGCCTCACTTTATTTGAAACCGAAAACATTCACCTATCCTCTTCACAAAGTTCATTCTCGATTAGAACGGAAAAATACTGTCTCGTTTCCGCTCATCTATTCTCAGAAATTTTTGCATTCCCTCATTTGCCTCTCGGAATGACGTTAGATGGTGATAGAATCAACTGGAAACTTTTGCTTGAGCCAGCGAGTGTCTCTGTAAAATCATTCTTTTTCACTCAAATAGCAATCATTGAGCCTCGATCGCGGCAGTAAAATATAGGTAGATAGTTGAAATCGAGTTGTTTTCTGTGCACTATTGCAATGGCATTTTTTTGTTTCTAGTATGAAACGATCCAAGCAAACGCAAAAGACCATATTTACGCAAGTTATTGGTGAACGGAAAGGTAGATTCCTGTGCACTTGAATGCTGACAAGGAAAAAAGTGCAAGGGAAAATAAGATCATACATACACGCAGATTCAGTCTATTTTGACTCACTTGTTTTGACGTAGGACTACGTCTTTCATTAAGGGTGCCAAATCAGAAAACAGGTCACGTTTTTATGGAATAAAGTTAACGTTAATAATTATTTTTGCCGCGAACGGATTTTGGCGATTTACATACTAAACGAATCGGAAATTCCGTAAGATTTGTTTAATATGCTATACATTAGAATCCCCTGGTTTGTAAATGGTTAAAATTCATGAAAACTTTAAGCGTTTCCATTTAACCATACATTTGTTCTGTCCATTTGTGTGCTTTCCCGAACAGAGATGCCAATAACGAGCAACTTATCGACGACCAACGGAGGGGAAATCGTAGGATTTAAAGTCTCCGTGAACAAAGGAAAAGTAGAAAAATGAAGGGGAATACTTGCCAAGAGTATAAACAGTGGATTTCGCTGAGACAAACTATCATTGTTCGTTTTTCGCGTTATTCGTATCGTGTGTTTTTCTTTCCGCGTCATAAATTGGACGCTTCACGTAGTGTGTGATGAGCAAGAAGAAGAGGAAGGCAGGCTCGAGCCCTGCAAAAAACGAACGCATTGCCAGGGGAAATAAAATTTCGAGGCAAGCGTCATCTAATGATGCACGCGATGTTGATGCAGTGAAAAGCGCTCGCACTGAACCGAGCCTTCGCGAGTGTGACACCGCATCGAACAATAGCGAAGTAGGCGATTTCGGCGCGTCGGTCAAAAATGTAAACGCTGCTACCCAGGCAGCAACCAAAATCAAGCTCCCCCCAGGTGGTGAAGGCAGTTGCTCTTGACAAACTCATCAGCAAATTCGCATCGATGGGTGCTACAGCAGAGTACAAGCTGTGTGGCATAATTCAGTTTTTTTTCCAAGCAGTTAACATTGTCTGTTTTCCGTCATCATAAGGGCTTCGTTGGTGCCTTTGCATTAAATTAAACTGCATTAAACTGACGTTATGGCGAAGCAGGCGTTAATATTGTGCTCCAAAAAATAATTTGAGGAATACCAAGTATCTTGAATGTCTTACTGGAATGTTATTTTGGTTCGCGTGCCAGTCGCAAAACTGCCTTCAACTAGGATTGCATTTGCGCTAATATTGATCATAATGAAGCATTGCTACTGTTTTCGAGGTTCTTGATATTAACAAAAAGAGTTTATTTCGCTTGTTTAGTCACCAAGAAAGTAAATGTCGTTCTGGAATTTTGTATGTGATTACGTTTCGCTTGCCAGTAGCAAAACTTCCTCCACTAAGGGTGACAGCTGCGCTTCTCTCGAGCATGAGAAAGTAATGCAACTTTTTTTTCGAGGCCAGTAATATTAACAGAAGCGTTTTTTATGAGAATAGCGCAAAATTATGAGAAGTGTTTATATTCCTAGTAGTTTCAAGCCACCAATGTAGGGCTCTGTATGCACGCTATGGCGAACGCTAGTTTGGCGCTTGGTTTACGTTGTACGAACGATGCCTAGAGGTGCGATTCCTTTGAGGCGATACTAAATAACATGTAGCATGATATTTAATACTTGCAAGTGTTGTCATTGTTGTTGTTTCCATGCGGTGCCAAAGATATATTGATGTAGTTATGAGATGTGGAATAATGGTGCTGGTGCAACATGTATATAATCGACTGTAGCCGAGTCTATGTCAATTGCGAAAAAGGCCACCGGAATAGCGTTCGAGGTAAATTTTCAATGCATTGACATGAAATAAATTGCGACATACGATCAGCTAGTGTATTGTTTTGCGAGAGCAAGAATGAATCATCAATCAATTATCGTCAACTGATTTTACAATGAAGAAACCATTCCAGAGATTATTCTACTAAGCAGTTGTTTCTAAAACTTCACAGCATTGTAGAATAATATCCGAAGGTATAAACAAGCGACTTATAAAAAATAACAGCGTAGTTCTACGTCAACAATGCGGTCGTATCTTGGACACAACCTCCTATAATTTTGTTGTTTCGTGCGATCTTTCCAAAGGAGTATTCATTCATTGAATGTTATTTTCCACTCTTTCTTTTGTTATGTTCACTCTCAGTCCCGAATGAAGATGGTCGGGGAGTGTAAAATGATTCATCGTGTAATCTCACGATTGCTTGCTGCATTCTTTTCGCCATGATTATCCCAACTCAGCGGTAATAGCGTTTCCTCATCTGTTCGAAAGCCAGGAGTGTAGAAGGGAATTTCGTTAATCAAACTATGTGGTAAAACTGGTGCAAAATTTGTTTGCAAGGCCGTGGTAATCGAAAGAGAAAGTCAACAGAGAGAACCGATCAAAACAGACAGGTACAATCGAAAAGTTAAGCGTGAAATACTAACTACACACAAATAGAGTACATTATCTTACAAAGCAACCAAACTGAACAGTTTTAATGGCATTTAATTGAGACACTGAATCTAAAATCTTAGTTTCGTGAGCCTTTGAAAGAAATGCACAAATACCTCACATATTTAGTTTAACAAATACAACAGATAACTAAGACAAAGATGAAACACTAATCAAGTTTGCTATAAAACATATAATAACTGACCGGCAATAAAAATCGGGACCCATCGCTAGTAGATTTATTACTAGACACAAAGATCTGCAGAAAAGCACAAATTCATATCCACATAACTAGCCATTATACGACACAAAGTCTCTATTGTATCAAAAACAATCCGAAACATCCAAACCAACACAGGCCCTCACATGCACACAAATATTGAGCGAAATAAAATAGTGAGACAGAAGAAAAATGCTACAACAAGTCATTGAGAGAGAAAAATGCATTCATTTCTCATGGCGGGTTTACATTAGAGAGATCTATAGCTATAGATGGATTTATTCACGTGAAAATAGGTGTAAACGGGTGAGAATAAATATGATACACTTATTCGAGGTATATATAATTTGAATAAATTCAGCATATGTAAACGCTTGTGAATTTCTCACTGGTGCCAAAACACTAAAGTTGGATACAGTTCTACTACAGGTGAATAAATTCACCGAAAATATGAATATATTCATTATAGAAGTTCACGCTAGTGTAAACGGTTGATGCGATTTCTATAAATCTCATCATATTTCTTCACATGAATATATCACCCACCCTTAGATTTATAGTTCAGCTGCTGGAGACGTTCTAATGTGATGATAGCATCACTGCGCATTTCTAATACTGTTGCAAATGCGCTTCTTGCAGTTGAATATTGTTCTCCTAGCGCTGGCGCTGTGTTGATTCAATGTAGCCTAGTGTTTCACTTATACATACACACTTTTTTCCACATTTCATGCTGCTGTGGTGATAACTTCACTATGCAAATCACATACGAATGCAATTGCACTCAGCTGACACGAGCTAGCACATTCAAGCCTTTCAATCTTTCAATCTAAAATTATACTAACACAGGCAAGAGAGATACACAAATGCTTCATCGATCACCAGATGATTTTCCTTCGAATCAATTTTATCAATGCTAAACGCGAAAACAAATTACAGCACTAGAACTAGATATCACTATTTTATCCTTTGATAGCACGGTTTGTCGAATGATAACACACCCATAGATTTCACTTCAAGGCGGTTTATTAATGAAATAAAATAAAAAGAAGTTTGAGCATAGCAGGAAAAAAAAACTATAGAAAATTGTGAACGTCACTATTCTTTCAGTAAATAAGGCTATGTTGATTTCTTACTATTTTCATAAGCTTGCTTCAGCACTATTTGTATTAAGTTAAATGATATGATTTCGGAAAAAATTAAATTGTCGATGTTTGTGATAGTGAGCAAAAAAATCACTGAAAAAGTTCTCATTTGAAAACATTATTTTTCATCAAGTTAAATCGAAAGGATCGATGTACAATCACTTTTCGTGATGCCACCAATTACATAATGTGTATAATCGTGGGGACAACTACCTACAAAAAAGAACGGTCATCTTCAGACAGCTACATCACCCAAGTTTGGCAAAGAAGATACATTTGGTCAAACATCAATTATCGCCACTTAGCGAGTTCATACATTGAACAAAACGCCGACATCCGCCCCGCGCCGTAAATCACCACAATTTACCCAAACTGACAGAAGTGCGGCTGCAACCCACTGCAATCGCCTAATAACCAACAATCGACGGCTAATAACCGCCAAAAGCGTACGCGATATCGCGAAATTGAATGATTGACCGGTTGGACTGCACAGCCTCATTCCCCCTTCTTCCCCTGGATCCGATACAGATTCCTTGTATCTCAAAATAAGCCGCTATGAGTCAAGCTGCCCACGACACTGCGGCGATTTTTGTGGCATGCAGACTCGAATCCACTTCTCGGTGACTCGTTATGTAACGAATTAATCGCTTCGTACTGTTGTTGATTTTTGCTCGAATCGTAAGGAACCGATTCGCTGAATGGTTCAACTAACATTTCAATTATCCTTACCAAACATATTGAGGCTGTAGTGCGGGTGTTCCTTACCTGAAATTAAACAAGAGAAAAAAGAAAAAAATATTAGGATTAAGCTTCCCAGGAGATTTTTTCCTATCGAGTGGGAAATAATGTTTCCCACCAAAAAGTCACGCACTGCGAGCGATCAGTAATGTATTTATTGTTTCACAAAGTGCATTCTGGTGGAAAAAGAAACGGGTAAAACATATAACCGAATCCATTAGTGCCCCTGACGTGATCTTGCGTGCATTAATCTCCCGGTAAAGATTAGTCGTTGCAAGGGAATTATCCACCCCTTCGCAACTCGAAGGAGGGGTCGGAAGAGAGAAAAGAGACGACTCTTAAAGAGTTAACGACGGGATTCAAAACGCCCAAGCCAACGGTGGTCCCACCACGGAAAAGCGTGAAAAGGAAGTACGCACTTCTGAAGTGAACTGACAAGAGCGCGTAGGTCGTGCGATAATCGATTTCCTGCCACTTGTTTACGTTTCTCATTCAGCGAAGCGTGAGTCCCGACAGTATGCCGCGGGTGGGACATGACAATTTGTACGGCTTTAACACTTTTCCACAGGATGTAGATAAAGTGCTCCGACAATAACATTAGATGGCGAAAAATCCTGAGAATTGTAACTTCTAGCTGCGTTATGAAAGACAGGACAGATGTTCTCGTGGGAAGAGATGGAATTCTGTTCCGCATATTTTATTTGTATTCGATTAATTTGTGCGAAATCTTATGAACAGCATCAAGTCAGTTTCCTAAAGAGCTTCAGGTACACAGCGTGAAGGAAATTGCGAAACCGACGGACACTCGCCGGTCATCGCTGTCATAAAAAAAAGAACAACGGAATAGCCCCATCGCTCGGGGCTCTTCGTTGGTATGTTGCAATATTTTGCCATGGTCGCTAAATCTCTTTTCCCCCTACAAGCGAACTACCCGTCCCTTCGCCGGTCCTCCTGGTCACTCCCCGGGAACCCACGGTACGCCATTATGCTGCTGCTTTTAATGATTTTGCATGTTCTCTCATTAATAAATATCGCGTCGATTACCCCCACCCTGTTTCCTGTACGAACGTTTTGACAAGACTCGCGTCAAGTGCCGGTTGATTACCGGTTGGTGGGGCGGAGATATGGAAAAATGACTTCCAGCCATACACAATGTAGTTGACCTAGTGAAGTAGGAACGATTAAAAAACAGACACACAGCCAGCCAACGAAACACAACGAGAGGAACAATCGATTACGACATTTTTAAGTAAAGTTGCAGACTAATTGGGGAGAAGTTTTGGTAATTGTTGACCTTTTGCGAGACGGCACGACACATGCCCGAGCTTGAGCCCGAGCGATGTCACAACAGCCATCAGCGCTTCAACGATTTAAGTTTGGTTAAATTTTGGCTAGGCAAGTCCGAACATGCAAAACTCGTCGTGGATGGCGCGCTCAGACCGTTCGAAACAGGAGGTAGCGGTAACGGTTTTGTTTGTAATTCTAGCCGAGTTGAATTTCGTGAAAAAATAAGCTGTCCACCAACCAAATTGGTCTCTGCTGACCGGGCCCGGTATCGGTTTTGGCGTTTGCTGATGAGCCTGGGAAAATAATTATTTCGGTTTTGCTGAGCGAGTCGCAATCGGTGTCCGAGCTTTGCCGGACACTTTGCGATGACCTCACTTCCGAAAATGCTTTCGAGGTGGGGAATTGGTTAGGAAGAAGCGCTGATGGGTAATGGGTTGAAAAATTAGAAACGACAAACGAAAGGACACCTGAAACTGATGTTGAGGTACAGCTATGAGTAATTTCAACGATTCGTGCGAAATAAATAGTACACCGGCTTTGATACTACGTTTCAATGTTTTATGTTTATGTTATGTTATGTTTTATGTTATGAAGAGTGCTGAGTCGGCTCTGTCATCTGTTGTGACTCACGACCAGGGAATGCTGTACGATTCACAGTAGGTATGCGTATAAGATTATCTTGAAATAATTATTAAGCACTGATCTTAACTATAAAGTAATTAATGGTTAATGGTCACGACAGCTTCAAAATAAAATGGCCACTACTTTTTTCATTTTTTTGGTTTAAATAAAAAGTAAACATCGTAATAATTTTTAAGTAGGATTACGTCATTCGGAACATATTGGGGTACAAATTGAAAATCGAAAATCGAGCACATCGTGAAAATTGTCCAATTTCAAACGCTTATTGCTCAGTCATTTCATGATGGATTGATGACAAACATTTTTATTCCTACCGAAATGTTTACCCTAATAGAGACATCAAAACCAAGTTGCCTGGGGGAAATCAACATTGTAAATACATGAAAGTAGGGGGAGCATTTATTCCTACCGAAATGTGTTCCCTAACAGAGACATCAAAACCAAGCTGCCTGGGGGAAATTGGCATTGCAAATACATGAAAGTAGGGGGTGTTTTTGTTCCTACCGAATTGTATTCCCTAACAGAGACATCAAAACCAAGGTGCCCAGGGGAAATCGGCATTGCTAATATATGCAAGTCGGGGGCGTTTCTATATTGCAAGTAAGGTGAGAGATACGATTAATTCTAGCAAATAAAATTCAAATTTGAAACTTTAATGTTGGTTGCTTCGTGAAATTTCATATCAATGACCGATCGTGTATTGTTTAAAATTTAGCACAAGTGTAAGTGTAGAATTGTTGTGTTAAAAATTACTTGATATATGAAACGATTTATTTCAGTTTCATAAATAAAAAAGATGGATGGGTAATGTCGGGGACATAACCGGAGTGACGTAGGACTATACAAAGGGGACAGCTTTTGCTAAATATATATTTTAAATATATTGTTTTATTTTCTTCTCCTACGTGAATACCTACCTATATACCTGAAAAATGGATTAGTTTACTGTTTACTCTTTATGAACATGTTAGGGGTTCTGAAAAGAACCTTTGGTGTTGTGTTTTTGCGTTTTTTTACAAACTTGATTCTTGATTTTTTTCTGAAGGCTTTGTACTTATTAAATGTTCAACGCCGGGCATCTTTTGGCGTATGCACGTATCGTACAATCAAAATGATGGCTGTGATAGGGAATGCATAGGTGGTCATCAGCTCATTCACTATCATATATTTCACTATTGAGCACATTACCGTACCTTGAACTGTGGTTTCGGAGACGAATGAATTGTAAGATTTCTAGTCCCCGCAAACAAAGTAAATAAAAATGAAAAAGAACTGAGGTTTTGGAGACGAACTCTACGATCTGTCGAGAAATAAACGAGCTATAAGCGTTCTGAAAAACCAACAGTAAATACAGGGACGGATGACCTTCGGATTAAAGTCCAATAAGATCAAGAACAAGCATAGACAAAATAATCATTTTATATTATATGTCATTAGTGATCCCCGATAATCGTTCGATTAATCGATTAATCGAATACTTCCTACAGAAATCGATTATTAATCGAACGAATACTGCACAACCAATAATCGAAGCGAACGAATAATTTACGTCGATTAATCGATTCAAACCCAGAGCAAAAAAACCGTACAGCCGCTGCAGTTTTATCCTGAAAATCAATCATTATCTTTGACACTCTCCTAAACTCCTAAAAGAAGCTCAATGCCGTCGATGCCAGATGAGCTTCGTTTACGAGTTTAGGGGAGCGTAAAAGATAATAATTGATTTTCAGGCGTAATGAACACTTTTTTTGATTCCAGATGGCTTTCTAACGAATGAGAAATATTAGTCTAACTAATTATTTCTCTCAGTGTGACGATTAATCGATTAATCGATTATTTGGATCGATTAATCGTATTGAATAAGAAACTGCTTAAAAGTATTCGATTAGTGGATGAACGATTAATTTCAAAAATCGGGGATCACTATATGTCATATTATGTCACTTTAGAATGCATTGGTATTGTGAAAAACTTTTAATAACTCTTCTTTGAAAGGTTTAATGGCCCTGAAAAGTGCCGTGTTTTACGGTGGCTGGTTTTGCCACTAAAGCAGTCTGTATAAACAAACTTTTACCTTTTTCTACCTGCTGCCGTTTTGCGATTGCGTTTGCCACTCGCTGAAACTAGTTGTTGCCGAATGTGCCGAATGTGCTCTGTGCTGTAGGCGGGTTTTCTTATTGTCGTGATCAGCTTTGCAAGCCAACTCGAGCACTCTGGCGGCCGAAATTCTATAACCGCTATTAGGTATACTGGTGCTCCTGCACCAATCCGTTGATGCGATGTGATGTGAAACGATGCCATACAACCACACTGATTTGGGGGTCTTCGTAGCCACATTGGTTGCGCGTTCGCTTAGTAAGCGATCGATCGTGAGTTCAAAACTCAGGGCCCTCATTGACCTTCTTTGTGTTGTTACAGAAAAGCTACGTCCACGCCACAATCATCAACGATGGAGATCGATCCACGGTCGAAATAAGATCGATTCATCCATACAACTGCTCTGCTCTGCAAGACACATCGGGCTGCTGTTCTATAAATAACTCAACAATGATCAATCAACTGTCTCCGCTGTCCGGTGGTCTAACTGAATAATGGAAGAACAGAAAGAATACTCTTATGCCTAAATGGCTACTGTGTGAATGTACCATATGTAATGGTATAGAAGGAATACTGGCGAATGGCAACTGTGTAATGTGCTAATTATAGATATGATAACCATGTGACATGTACACGATTAAAATTCGGCTCTGTTACAGCTAGATTGCTAATGAGCCTTAAATAAATAAATGGGATAAAAAAAACCACACTGATTTACGGTTTGAAAGAGAATGATATATTTATCAGCGGATCCGAGCGTTTTGTACTCTAGCGGTACACGCTCACAGGATAGAGACAAATCGGCAGACTCAGCCAAAGGGGCGAGTCCAACGAGATGAACGAATGAGCGTTAAAAGGCAGTGATGGCAAAAAAATATATTCATTACGATTTGTTCGCTCGTTGGATTCACATGCAGTTATTTCTAACAAACACGAAGGCTCCGAAGACTAGTGGAATAGTGGAAAAGCCGCCAAAAAGTTCGGCACGGCGCAGAAGAATATTTCGGAAACCGACAAGAAGAAGGAGAACGAATCATATGCTATTTGCATCAAAAGGTGCTGAATCAGGATCATTCCGACACCGGTTTCTCATCGAAGGCAATGATCGTCATGAGCTTCGTCAATGCATCTTTGAGCGTATCGTAGCAGAAGCCTCGCGTCTGACCCACTACAATAAGCGGTCAACCATTACGGCGTGGGAAATTCAGATCACAATCAGTCTGTCGCTGCCCGGTGAACTTGCATGCGGTTTTCGAAAGTACCAAAGCGGTGAAGAAGTATACCAGCTCCAAATAAAGAGCGTTTTCCGACTGCTGATTCGGAAGCAAACCCTAAAAAGGGTCCTTTTCAAGACCACAAAATCATCTTGAATCTAAAGAGTTTATTGTTTTGCTATCACTCGCCACAGGATTCACAGTTGGAAAATTTCTTTCCATCCAGCTTGGAACATGTTGTACTGTAAATTACATTTAATGCGACATGCCGAGGCACCACTCAGTGTCGCATTGGAGGTGATTTTAACCTGTAATTGAACATTTGCGATGACAGTGGTACAGCTTTCACAGTTGGAAAATTTCTTCCCATCCTGCTTGGGACATGTTGGGTCATAATTTGGACCCCGAACTCTATGTTTACAAAAACGTCCAAATAAATATGTCGCATTACAGGTCCGTCCAATTAGCTAAATGTCGAGCTAAATGTAAATAACTGTATTTTCAATCAAGAAGCAATTTAAGAATTGGTGAAAATTGAATAATCGGGATAGTCCCCAACCATCAATAAGCTCAGAACAACTGCCAAATTATCATACTCATCATATCCTAGCAAACAAATTATGAAAAAATCAATTTATGTTTTATTATTATTTTGGATATTATTTTAGAATGCATTGAACTGTATTTCGTAAACTCTTTTTTGAAAGGTTTAATGGCCCTGATAAGCGCCGTGTCTTAAGGAATGATTCCAATTTAGAAAACTTAGTACTCGTGGTTTTGAAAAAAACCATTTCGAACACCCTCGATGCCGCCTTGTCTGGATTCGCCACCAAAGCAGTTTGTACAAAGAACAAACTTTTTTCGTCTGCTACCTGCTGCCGTTTTGCGATTGCGTTTGCCACTCGCCACTCGCTGCAACTGCCTGTTGTCTTGAGGTCCACCGAACCGAATGTGTTTTGTTCCGAATGCGGGTTTTCTTATCGTCGCGAGCAGCTTTGCTAGCCAACTCGATCACTTCGGCGGCCGAAACTATATAAAGCCGGCTAGGTGGACTGGTTCACTGGTACTAACGCGCTCGGCCTAGCTACCCTTGCGGAGCAATTGGGGAGGAACTGGAGACCAACACTGTTCGAGCGGGATTTACCTTTCCCTTCACTTTTCCTCCTTTGCCATGTCCAGACATGGCTGCTTGTGTTGGTTTGTTGATGTGATGTGATGCGAAACGATGTGGTGTACGGTATGGATGAGAATGATCGTTACGGCAGCGGAGCGGGGATTTTAAAGCTGACTGGCTGGCTCGAGAATTACGCATGGGTGAGACTGCAACCAATGTTTCGTTCATATTTTTTCTTTTTCCTTTCCAATCGTGCTTCATTGTATTTCGCTGCTGCTCTGGTTGCCCGTTTTGGTCGGTACGATTTGAGGAGCACAAAATGGACCAATCAAAAATGGGCCATAGTGCATTTGGACAATGCTTGATATTTGACAATTATTCAATTATTTATCTCAAGGTAAATGAAATGTTATTCGTTATGATAGATGCGTAGATATATTTCCTATCAATTGATGCAAAAACCTTTGCGATATATTGAGAAATGCTCGAGTTATAAACGTTCCAAATCTTGCATTTTTTCCTTCTTGTTCAGTGCCTAGATTTTCATTTCACCCCCTATATCTTCCGGTTAGATGTAGTCCTACGTCAAAACCAAGGTGTGTTCCCGCTCGAGAACGGGTCGTTTGGTTTAAGCTCTCTGTTTTGTTGTGTTCATTTTCCCCCAAGGAAAGTTTATACGGCGAGAATAATTGGAAAAGTGAAGAAATATTAGAAAAAGTGATTTCTTATGTAGAGCATATATAGTATTAGGTGATGTTAGTGCAATTAAAATTCACATTGGGTTGAATAAACACCCAGAAAGTTAAAGTTGTAATAGAAAATTACATTTTCCATTTCAAATATGTTTTCTCTATATTGAAGTAACATGTTTTTACTGATGAGGAAAATTGATAATTGTGTTCGGTATTGGTGATTATCTTATACTATATTAGTGAGTTGTTTTGACGTAGGACTACGTTTTACATTAAAGGTGCCAAATCACAAAACGGTCACGTTTTTATGAAATATAGTTAACGCTAATAACTATTTTTGCCGCGAACGGATTTTAACGATTTACATACCAATAGAATCGGAAATGTTCTAAGATTCGTTTGATATGCTATACATTACACTACCATAGTCTGTATATAGTTTAAATTGATGAAAGTTGGAAGCATTCCCATCTCTCCATATATTTGTTCCGTCCATTTATGTGCTTCCCCGAACAGAGCTGTCTACAATGGGCAACTTATGCAGGCGCTAAAATAGAAACAACGAAGGGGGATACCGAAAAGAGAATATTTACGAAGTAAACTCCCTTGCATAGTAAGTAAGCTGTCGCTATCGTATAAGTATTGCATCTTCTCTGAGGAGAATTCTCAGAATCTTTCTGTTCCCGAAACAACAAAGGTCGCTTATTCTGCTCGTTTTGTATTTTATGTTTCCCCTCGAGCTGTGAACGCTAGCGAATATTTCACTTGAAGAACATCTGGCATTGCAATTAACACAACCATCCGAGCTTTGGCAAAGCAGGCGAAAAAAGAGAAAAGTGCAAATGGTTATAGGTCGCTTCTAGCCATCAGTGTTTGGCTTTGTGTGTGTTGCTTGTTTTCGTTGCGCGAAACTAAGAACTTGTTCCTTTCCTGTACATGTGAATAGCACATCTTCGATACTTTTAGTTGCCATTCGAATTTGCTCTCGTGCGCATCGGCTCTGTTCTGATGCAACAAGCTCCTAGCTTTGGTGATGGTTTTGACCGAGAGTCGAGAAACGATTTTTCATGAACGGTCATTCTCGCGATGTTTCATTTTTATCGCTGCAATTGTGTGCATTTGTTAAACGCGTGTTTGATGCTTGTTGAATGGCGATACACGGAAGATGCCTCTCGTTAAATACTCAGTGCAATGTGTGCATTGATAGAAAGAAACAAATTGCGACATATGACCAATAAGTGTATTGTTCTCGCAAAGGCAAGAAAGAATCGTTGCTTCTTGAAATGATTCTACAAAACCACTTAAGCCATTAAACCTTTTCAGGGTCCCCGGAACTTTATACTATAGAGTTATTTATGAAATTTCGAATATCCGAAATGATAAACCAACAAATTAAAAAAAAAGAGATTGCGTAGTCGTACGTCCTAAGCGGTCGTGTCTCGGATACACCACCTCGATTTTTTTCTTTATTTCATCCATACATAACATAGGAGGTATCTCGTCTAGGATCACAGAGGGCGGTTTTCATCATAACTCGTTCCACTTCGGTATCTTTTATCTGATACGCACCATCCAACGACTGTTCATCATCCTTCTGTCATCATCACTCGGTAAACACTGGTGGAGTGAACAAACAATATCCAACAACCAAACAAAACGGCTCTTTTTAGGGCCACCTAATCATTATCAAAGAGTTTAACTATGTAATTCTTCAAACATATCCAAAATCAACAGATAACCTAACGGAATCCTACGTCAACTATGCGGTCGTGTCTTAGACACAACCCTCCCGTAACTTTTCAAAATCTAATTCATTATGTTATTTTTACGATTATTCATGTTGCATTGGGAGAATTAAAAGTTTTTCTTATGAAAAAATAAACAGTTTGTATTCCAAAAAAACAGTAACAACATAAAGTGCCCACTGAGAAAATCGATATATTTTCGATAATTTTCCATCGTGAGACCCCTCGATTGTTTATGTTTTGAGTATATTGACGTTTAGAAACAACTGGCTTGGCTCTGGAGCATTTGTACACGTGTTCGCACTAGGTGAAGTCGAGAAATATGGAGAAAGCAGTTATGAAATAACTGACGATTCTGAAAATTGGTCGTTCGAGATGTCGAGAACGGCGAATTGCGGTTGCCAAGAAGTACGACATCAGCTAGGCAGCGGTCGGAAAAATTCTTATGAAGCTGAAGACGTTCGATCCGATGGTGGATCGCCCATGCAGAGTAAGGAAACTCAAGGCAGATGCCAGAACGGACAAGAAGATAATCCGGGAAGTGAAGAAAAAATGGTGCTGTGGACAGATCAATCCCAATTCGAGCTATTCAATCGAAAGAGGTGGGTTCGTTTGTGGCGCAAGTCAGGTGAAGAGCTGCAGAAGCGTCACATCCAAGGGACGGTCAAGCACAGAAGAGACAACGCGATGGTGTAAGAGTACTTTTCATGAGGAGGAGGATCAGCTTGGTGAAGATTGACGGAACCAGACGGACCTTGAAGAGAGTTTCGTCTCTCTACAGGATAACGATCCGAAGCACGCGAACAAGGTAACAAAGTCATTATTCCGGTCGTGCCGCATCGAACCCTTTGAATGGCCCCCACAAAGCCCGGATTCTACCCCTATTAAAAAATGTGGGCCATCCTCGACCCGCAACACCTGAAAAACGAGAGCATGCTGAAGCGCAGGGGGTCTTGAGGGGTAAGGGACGTCATGTAAATCATTGAAATGTTCCTGTTAGCATTAAGTTAAGCTTACTTGAAGATTTTCTGATATGAGCCCTCTTATTGTCACTATTTTTCTGGAATACAAACTGTTTTTTTTTTCTATAAGAAAAACTTATATTTTTCTCGTGCAACATGAATGAAAATAAAGAAAAGAATACAATGAATAAAATTGTAGCAATGATTACGATGTGTTTACTTTTTATTCTAACCAAAAACAATTAAAAAAATGAGTGGTACGTCTCTGAACACTAGAATGAACGAAAGCTGTTCGATGGACAAGAGAAAAAAAAAATTTCATGACAAATTTCTTGCATTTCCCAACGTACGAATGTTGCTTGATAAATGAAGTACACATCCTAGAAGAGAGCGAAACAAATTTCTTTGCATCGATTTCAAAAAAGTGCCAAACTTGCCTTTCGATTTGCGATTCGATAATAATTTATTGAACAATTATTTATCAAAAAAGACAAATATAAATATAACAAATATATCTCTGTATTGAAAGGTCCTAAAGGAACGTTATAGGAATCAAATGAAAGCTGGCTTTTTGGATTTGCTATTAAATTAGTTGGAAAAAAAATGTTTTAGTCCACAAAATCTTTGAGAACCACAAAGAAATCGATTTTTGATTTCTTCACGATATTTTTGTCTACTAATGCAAACCAAGATAAAAATTTGAAATATTCCAAACTTAAGAGTTTAAGCTTCAAATGATTTACATCCCATCTTTATGCGTTCATTCTATGTACAAAATTGTATTTTTTTTTGTTGTATTTGTATTGTATTTGTAATGAAAAAATCACTTTACTTGCACCCCAATAATATAGTTATTATTAAAAAGATCTCAGGATTCAAGAAATGCAACAGGTCTCTGCGAATCCATTCTTTTTGTTTTCAAAATTGGGTCATACTACATTCTGGAGAAGACGGAAAGGAAATTATATATTTTACGAAGCTAACTATCGAATAATTGGAAAATGTCAAGCATTATGTAAACGAAAATCCGCGTTCTAATTGGTCGATTGGCATCTGTTGCTCATTCAGTGCGAATACTGGACTATGACATGAAATATGCATTTATTCGATTAGCACTCGGTCGTTTTTCCATCTGAAAAGTCAATTTTCGACAAAAAAAAATTATTTTTTTTTCGAGATAACGATAGATCTCTACGTTTCAGTCCGTGAGAGTCGATTTATGACAAAAAGTTTTTTTTACGTTTAATCTCGACGTTTCGTGCAATTTGCAGACAGCTTCGAAATATTCTTTTCAATACGCCGATTTCATATACATCTAACATTGGTGGTGATTCCCATTCAGGGAGAAAAAGTTGCTGACCCGATGAACTTCGTCCCGCCCAAAAGAGATTTTTTTTATTTGAATACTATCAAACATCTACGTTTTATTACTAAGTGAACGTTAGTGAATCCAATCACTGAACTCTTCATTGATTGATTACCCTTTGATCCTTTACAATTTCCTTTCACTATAAATCGTCTAGCACTTCTACAAAAATTCGTCCTTATGATATAAAATTATTTTCAGACACAATTCTCGTTCAAGATTCTTCAAGCATTTGGAAATAACACGTTTCTCCGTTGCATGGAATACATGTTTGATACAGAGGATATTACAAAATAAAGACAGCTCAAATCGGACCATTCCTTCCTCGGGTTTAGGGCACACCAACACATTTGGCCTTCCATTTTTGTTTATATAGATAGAAGATATAAGGATGCGTTATTCCGTCTGAAAATCCATTTCCACTTTCGAACAAAAATCAATTTCATTAGCGCCAACATCAAATGGACTAACAACGCTTAGCTAATTGTGGAACATATGGAAATTCAATTTACACCGCATATTTTGGGTGGTATATGATGCTGTATATACGCTATTCATATGACTTAATGTTTGCTGGGTACAGCTCTTGAATATCATCATGATCCGGTCTGTCACTTCTTTCGCAGTTCAACGCCATCTTATTGTGACAGATACTGGAGCCAGGCCTATTCTTCATTCTTAAGTTTGTTGGAGATTAATGCCAGGAGTTTCGAAAATAGAGACTATTTTTTGTAGCTCATTACTTTATTTTGACTGGGCTCAAAACTTTGAATGATTTCCAATCATTATGCTATTAACACTAACATGAATAGTTTCTTTTTTCCGTTTATTCCGGCTCTTCGATTGCTTTGGCTCTCGTTTAACTCTCACCCAGGGTTGCCAATAATTTTTTTTGGGTAAAAATCAGGAAGAAATCAGGATACGTTATTTTGATGTCGGGAAAGTATGTGCCGATTTTTGGGAGAACAAAAGCGTCATTCTATAGGCAGACATACATTTATTCAATTTTGTATGTTTTGTTCCACGAAGACGAAGTTCTTGCCCTTGAAGAAATTTCTAAGAGACCTGAACCTGTAATAATCTGAGAGTATAACCACCGGTTAGTTGAGTTGGTGGGATAGGACCTCTCAGCCAGACTCTAAAATATGTTTGTGTAATTTATCGAGACATGAAGTTTGGCGTTGCGCTAATGGAAAGTGATGCCTATCACATAAAATAATTCACGAAAACTAAATTACCGCACTAAATTGTAGTGAATGATCCATTTTCATCATCCGTCACAATTTTCTTCAAAACGGCATTCCATTTGGGATCAGGAAATTAGCATCTCTGATCTCACCCACTCTTCAATCCACTATATATTCGTGTAGATTTTGTATGATTTATCTGCGAAAAAGTTTTCATCTTTTCAATATTCGACCAATAGTTTTTCTTCAAATGAGTTCTGCATAGATCGAAACAGACGGTCAGACGGTCGAGGAACCATCAGCTACATGGTGGATGCATCAAAATTCCCCAACCAAGCTCCCTTGATTTTTGGCGCGTCATCAAAAATAGATGTAGTCTCGCGTTGTCATAATGGAAGACAACAGCTTTCCTGTTGAACTATTCAGACAGATTATCTATGTCAGCAGAGAACAGACAGCTAAGTTGAATGAATTGCGGAATCGTTTAAAGCTTTTTTTTGTCTATTTATATTAACACCTGGTCTGCTTTAATGCTTTAAAATTAGATTTGAATTTCTATCAAAAAACACAAGGACACTTTTCAACAATCCAATAAAATTAAAACAACTAAACTTCCACTATCTAGTGAAATTCCAACATTATTTAAAATCTTAAGCTTTGCTGTTCTGTATTAGCAGTACTCTGGATTCATCTGGATTGAACAAGTAATCTATTTAACAGATAATTAATTCAAACCGAAATGTTCAATAAACAAAAAAGATCACTCTGATCTGATGATTATGAAAAAGATCATAAAATGTTAGAAAACTAAATCGGATTATAAAGTTTCATGGAAATATATGGGGAAGATTCAGAAACCCCTGAAGTAGTTTTGATGAAACCAAAAGAACTTTTGAAAACATACAATTTTGAATACAGTATAAATTATTTTAAAACTTGCTTGCAAAAATATTTTGGATCAAAATGGATCAAAAATTTAATACACTCTAAGAGAATTTTTGAGTAATTTTCGATGATTCTTTATAATATGAATGTGAAAACATCACACTCTTATTCTCGATTTTTGTGAAGAGAGAGAGAGAGAGAGAGAGAGAGAGAGAGAAAGCGCAAAGATACTAAATTATTTAGAGAAATTATTAAATCAGTAAATTACTAAATTTGAAACAGAAGTGATAGAAATAAAACGATGAACATATTTTTATAAACCAGGATATCAAACCAGGATCCAATCTTGTAGGTTCTATAAACTATATGGTGAGTCGTAACCAACGCACAAAATGCTATTAGCGCTCATCTTTCTTGTTTCATTGTGCAGAGTTCAACAGATTGGTCAAATAAATGTCTGGAGAAAAAATCGTGCATGTAAGCGGTTTGCCGGAGTGACATCTCTTTCGGGATGTAAATACTCCCTCTTCACCAATGGAGCGTAACATAACAATCTCGGACCGTTAAATGCGTACTACTTATGCACGAAATAGCCTCATTCGAAACACGTCATTTTCAGTTGCAACTACAATCAAACATTTAAGACCTAGCCTTCTGAAATAGAACACGATCATCACCGCCCATTACCACATTACAGGCATCAAATGTCTTACTTTTGAAAACACTTGCAAGGGATGAATGCATTTATTTTTTTCAAGTGGACTAACCAAACAGCACCCGAAAAGCGTTCATTGAACCGCCTCCGCCGTGAAATTGGAACCCCAAACGATTACGCTTTGTTGCGTGTGATGATTCTTAAGAACCACTTGTCGCAGCCGCAAGGGTCCACTCGGGCTTGGGATGATTTAAATCAATCCATCAGACATCCCGCAGCTACCGGCGCCTACCGTCGTCACATCTGGTGCAGTGTACTTAACCGAAGAAACCTCCCCCTGAGGCAATCGTAGCGAGCCACGCTCGCTCCTTAAAATGTCCTTTCCCTCTTTAGTTTCTTTTTGTTTCTATTTCGTTCGACCTCTTGCTGCCCATAAATTAATCGGTCCTTTATTTTTCAACGAACGTGTAGCGAAACCCTCGGTTGAAAGTCACTCGCTTACTCGCCCGTTCTCTAGGATATCCTGAAATCGTCAGTGAAGTTAAATGTACAGTGTTTGGAACCTTTTTTTTTTTGCTCACTCCAACATGTTTCTTATCGCTCAACCCTCCGGAGGATATTTTGTAATCCTTCTATGAAAGAAAAGCAAGTCGTTCAGTCGTTGGTGAGTTTGTGTGTTCGACGACGAAGGAAAACTCGTATCTAGAAGCTAGAGCTTCTCGGGGTTCCCATTTTCGAACCAACCAATCTTTGCAAACGAGAACGTTTGGGGGTTAAACTTTCCAAATTTACAGACGACTGGCTTCACGGGAGAAGCTGGATACTGCTGCACAAGAAGAGTTAATTCTCCCCCCGGGCGTCTGGAAGAATTACATGCAGGAGTCAACGGACGATGGCGAATGGAATGGAGGAAAAAAACAAATCCGTTGTTTATTGCATGGTAATTTATAAACAGGACACTTTAGTGGAGTACATTGTATGTTTGACGTGTACCGTTTTGGTTTATAAAATATTTCGGTACGAAATAACAGTTGAGTTCCTTTCATCATAACGATCGTCCATGAACAATACATTACATGAGTCAATTGATGGTTAAATCGTATAACGTAACATTTGAGACAAATTTAGTTTCACGGTCTAAAAAATGTTAAGGTTTATGTATCATCTAAACGCAAAACTTTCATCATTTGCGGAAAACTTAATCTCGTCCGGTTCTGAACGGATACCATTCGAATGTAATAATTAGAGTCGGTTGTTTGGATACTGTTGAATCAAATCAGAAGAAAGGTTTTAAGCAATGGCATTCATGATTATATAAAACATATGGACATTTATGAGGTGTACTTGTTATTAGATCATATAAAAAGTTAATAGTCATATATCGGCCAACGTAATAGTGTCAAGCAAATGCACACCGTTTCAAGACTACTGCAAATAAAATCTCTCTGAAAGTATTATCTATCACTATTAAATACTGTTTGCTATCTTTCGTTCTCCTATACAATATCAAAATCGCTGTGTTTTAATTTTCTGTCCAGTGTAAATTTTATGATTTTTCTATAAAAGTTGAAAATATTCAATGGTTCAAAAATTGAGTGATCCATAAATTCTCAAATGGTGCCACAATTTACCTATTATAGCACGAAACTAGAAGCTCTTAGAAAAAATATTTCTATGAGCTTTATGATTAGAAATGACCACTAGAATCATATTACATTAGATGCGTTACTCGATGTATCACCGATGTATCACTTATCGCATCATGGCAGCTACCTCAAACCACAATTGCCATTATTACATATCTAATTTTGATTGCGACTAATTTTTTATGAGGGCATATCCCAAAACGATAATCTTTTTTTGGCAAAAAATCTTAATTCGGAATCCGAATGTCTTTTTTTTTTAATCTGGCCGCAAAGCATCGTGCGGTCGTTTGTCTGCTCTCAGCCACCATAGCAAAGAACTATAATAATCTTATACAGTCAACCCTCCTATAACGCGGTGAGTGCGTACCGCGTTATATGGAAATCGCGCTATAAGAAACTCTGATTTTGCATACAAACCAGGCTAATCCATAGCGCGTTGTACGGAAACCATCTACCGTGTTGTATGGAAACCGCGCTATAAGAAACTCAGAATGAGTACAAATCACATAATTCGTACCGCGTAGTATGGAGACCAAGTCAAGTCATATTGGTTCAAGACCAAGTCATATTGGTTCTACTCCCCAATCTATAGAAGAAATTGAGTCATTGAGAATTATGAATATAAGTCATGAAGATTAATATTTCATTTAGTTTTATTTTTGTGTTGCGATGTATCGCCGATCCCTATAGGTCCTCGCATGATAATCGCTGCCATCCTCCTAGTATTGATATCATTTTTAGCCGTACAATTGCCCATGTTGCCGCAGCCCGGAAGACACTCGCTTATGGTGTCCATCAACCCGTCATATACAGAAGTCATTCCCTAACTGGACTATATTCAACTGGACTTATCTATAACAGGGCGTACGTTAACTAGGATGCAAAGCAGTTATGTATCAATAATAGATGCTATCTTCAATTCGAAGTATTGCTTTTGCTGTTTTGCAGGCCAGTTAGCGAGTAAAATTCGATAAGTGTATTGATTTTTCGGGCCAATTAACGAACCTCTTTTTTTGTTAAATTGTGCACTTGTTTAATTATTTCCACTGTTGATGTCTCAGGCGAAAAAAAAATTATTAAATTATTAAAAAAATTATTAAATTTGCTGTCTGGTATATATTATAACATATATCGTAAGAACGATTCTGCGTAATATGCATTTGAAAACTCTTAATAAAGGTTACATTTTTCGTAGAGTGACCCTCCTATGTAGAAATCAAAGACGTAGTTCTACGTCCAAACTAAACTAAAAATTTTTAATTAAAAGTTAAAATTTCAAAACGGTATTCGGGTGTTTTTATCTGATAAAAACGTTGATGATGCTGAAGTTAAAGAAGTGGCTTCGCATACTCAATCTGCATTTCTTTTACCATTTTTAAATATACCGATTTTTAGAAAACAAAGCAAAATACGCTTGTGCACTTTTGTGAACTCTACAACAGTTCATGTTGCAAACGTTTATCTACTAGTAGCAGCTGAACACTACTTAAATAATGAGAGAGTGCAGAATTCATTCAAACTCTTGTGATCATCCTTTCTCTTTAACATTTCAGATAAACCCTCTTCCGCCTTCTGCCGTACTGTTTTCTACCGCTCCTCTAACCCAGCTTAGCACATTAAGGACCGCACGTTTTGGGGCAAACTTGAACGCTTAATTTGTTCGGATTCCACGAATGAGATCGTTTTCTTCGATGTGGATGAGACGAAGGTGAGCCATCGGTAGGCCTTGTTAGATTCTTGGGAAATCAAGGATTTAACCTTCAAGTGTAGTAAACACTGGTTATTTCGTGATCCATCCGTAACAGACGGAACGCGAAACACGAGGAATCTCGTGAGCGGTCCGCAATGTGTTAATAACCAAACGGGCGCACTTTTTTCCATAGATCTGTCTTGAACTCACCGAGTAGTTCGATAGGTTTGGCAATGACAGCTAATTATGCAGCACATCTTGACTTGCGAATCATATCGTCTAAACCGGAGCTTGCCTGAAACCGATGTCGTAAACGGCTAAGAAATTAGCTTGAATGTTTATATAAACATATTCAGTTAAAATCATGCATTGGTTGCACGAAAAGAACTGATAAGACGTGGTTGAACGGAAACCGCGCTATAATAGCAACGCGTTATAGGAGGGCTGTCGCAATTTCATCACCGCGTTATATGGAAACCGCGTTCTCAGAGTACCGCGTTATAGGAGGGTTGACTGTACTTGATTCAACAATGTATCCATTTGCACTTTTTTGAACAAATTTTAGGTTTGGTGAACCTATTCAGGAACCAAAACGGTGCTCATGTAAATAATAGATAACGGTATTCAGTTGCAACCAAAGTTGTTACCCATGCCTTGGGAAAGGTTTAATGGAAAACTCTATATATTGCGGTACTATGTAGATGTAAAGAGCAAGGATAGGTTAAAATAATGGAAGGCTAGTCTAGGAGAAACACAATAGAATGTATGGATTGTTTTAAAGTTCATTCTTAAATGGTCAGATGTTCAAAGCAGCATTGGTAAAATAAAATGTTGAAAAATAAATGGACTTTTTTTGGAAAAATAATACGGGGTCATGTTATGAGCTATCGAAATGTTTAATATTAAATCAATCAATTTTTCAGTTAGATTTTATAAGGTTGTATTCAAAATGTTATATTTACCAAACAGTTCATTGATTTCCCAACATTTTCGAGTAATGATTTTTTCTCCAAAAAAGGTGAATTGTATTGGATACGCCCTTTTAAAAATCAATCGCAATGAAAATTGGTCATCTAATAAAGAAAACTGTGATTTTGAAAAGTTGCCAAAGGGTTCAAAAAATCAGGAAGGGTAGTGTCCAAGACTCGACCGCATTGTTAACGTAAGGCTACAAAATTACTGCCGGCGAGCGTTACGGATCAAACTTTCATCTTCAGTTTTCGGCGAAAAAAACAGCTATTATTATATGAAACACGTTGGATTTTGAAGTCACATTTAACCCGGAAAGAATGCCCAGCATTCAGAGAAATTAAAAGAAAGAAATTTTTCTTCCATTCTTCCTACCATTCCTTCCTCTCATCATAAGGAAAAATGTGAAAAAAATCAAAACTTTTGCGGATTAGAGATTCAGAATGTATACGTCCAACAAATTTTAGAAAATTTCCGGTTCGATTAATGTGCCAAAAAAAAAATTAAATCGTAGCGAAACTAGTTATTAACGTTAAGTAGTTATTATTGGTAGAAGATGATCATTGTTTTCAACTTCTAAGCTACGTCATATTTGAGCATAAACTGATCTCTGTGTTATAGGTCCAGGTCTACGTGAGAGTAAATTTGACATGGTGAACTGCTGATACATTTCTATCTGCAGAGTACATGTGGGATGTTGATAACATGATGAAATGACCGGAATATTTAGAAGATTTTTCAAATAATTTGAGAAGGACTTGGCGAAACGAGTGCTATACAAAATTTTATAATACCTACTCAAAAACAGAATTCATGCGTAGAACTTTGAACTGAAAAAAGCAGATTCAGTCCACCTTTTCTGATGGAAAGTACCCTCGTTCCCAAATGTTTCCCGAATTTAGCATCAATTTTGCGACGTTATCTTTGATACAGCTGCGTTAGATGTGCTCAGCACCGGAGAGCAGTTTTTTAAGGATCACATTGTCCTACGAAAGATTAGGATGTTACATGTGAGATTTCTGTTAATAAGCAAATGTTATTACGACCTTTGTGTTTTTTTTTTTCAAGAAGGCTTTGAATCCGGAATTAGTGATGTTATGGTTGAAGTCACAAGCGATAAGTCTTCCTGCTTTATATTTGTAATTAAACTTGACAAATCTACGTTCTATGGAATTAAACGCATCGAAAATATTTTTCTTCAAATTGGAGCATTTTAGGCACTATTGACTGTTGTTTTCTTTGTTCTAATTTTCGCTTCTATATCTGAACTTGTATCTCACAGTCGAAGTTCAGTGAAGAAGTATGCCTGAATCCAATTGTTTCTTCATTTGAATGCTTTCGACACTTTTTCTTTAATATTACATCGATCAGCTTCAAATAAAACTACATTCAATTGCGCTAAATAATTACAGAAGTCTTCAGAAAAACTCTTCTCGAGACTCGTTTCTCGGAGATTTTCTGCAGGCGAATGATTTTATTGCCAAATAATTTTTTCCAGATGTTATTTCATGCTTGACTGTAACATTTTTTGCTTGATTGCGCAGTTTTACTGTTAAACAGTCCTTTGATGTCGCCGAAGAAATGTTTCTAATTTCAGTAGGATTTTTTAGAGTGCAATCCTAATATCGGATGGAATTAATGGCGTTTTTGTGTTCGCTTTGGAAACAATCTCCACGTTAAAATCATTAAAAAAGCAAATATGTATTTGTCGTTCATTCTTTCGAATGTTCTCGAAAAGCGATTTTGAAGGATTATTATTTTTGGGCAGTTATCATACTGGGATACATAAAAGATAGAACAGATTTCCACACGCATTAGAACAAATGGGATGAAAAAGAACGAATTTTTGTTTTAGTAACTTTAACCCACCATTTCATACATTTGCCATAATCGAGCGTTTCCTGAAGCCAACGATTCCACATATTTTCAAACTCTCAGATATATTGGTAGTAAGTGGTGTGATAAATACTACATAAATGAAAGAACCAAAAAATAAAAGACAACCGTTACTACTAATAAAGCCCATTGGCACTATTTTTTTCAAGTTAAGATTATTATCAGAGTAAAACGATTTCAATGTGGCAGGCCCCGAAAGTAAAGCGTTGCATCGAAAGAAAGAGGATTGTCTAGTGTCATTTTGCCTCACGAGCACTCTGGAAATCATCTGGATATTCAATGCAGAATGGTCGCTGGGAATTTCTTAATAAAACATAAACATAACTTGGAACGTGTCCTCTGAAAATTTTCCTAACGATGACGGGAAAGGTTTTGTATTGAGCTGACAACAACAGTCAAGTTGAGATACTGTAGCTGGACGAAGTACAATTGAGAAGCTTTTGAACTTTTGCCTACTTATTTTTTTGAATATGTTATTTGCGGAGACCAATGAATCGACAGATTTTTAGTCTCCAATAACAAAAAAAGAACATGTTTTTTCTTGAATTATTTTTTTATCATTAAAAAACACCAAATATAAAATAAGACTAATTTAAAATTGAATATAGGGACAATGCAATTGTTTCCTTTTTTCAATTGAAATACATGGAAGAATGTCCACGTGGACAGCAGGGGAGGGGTATAGTCTATGTCCACGCTTGTCCACGGAAAGGAAGGGGGGAGTCTTAAATCGTGCTTTTTCTGTCCACGTGGTATGTGGACAGCCCCTAAGAAAGCAAAGGTGAATATAGAGCGAGTTAAGATCTTTCATGGTAAGTCTTGACATGGAACAAGTTCAAATGTTTTACTTGAGGAAACATCTTTTTATTAATTAAATCCGAGAAATAAAATCCCACCCCGATTTGAGTTGCTGTCACTCAACTTCATAACTCACCGGGCCACGGCAATCATATTTCTCCTTCTTCACGCTGCTCCATCCCTGAAAATTCCTTCTCTCTGCTAAAAAGCTAAGCAGAAGGGGTGCAACAAAACATTTTTTTTTAAATTTCAATGCAGTAAACTATCCGTGTCACTCTTTGGAACCTCGCACCAACCTGAAGCTCCAAGAGTTTTGCGCAATATCTCGCCAAAAACCACCGGCGGTGGATTTCACGCGCACACGCAAAACCAACGTGGGAGCAGCTAGCAAAGAAGCTAGAAAAACACTACGAATCATCTTTGCGCGAGAGCCATTACCAAAGCATCGATCAATCAGAGTTAATTTTTGGTTTGCTGGTTGTTTGATGTTGCAATCGGGCCCCTAAATGAAACCCTCCAAAAAAAAAAGAACCGCGCACCAAGCATCCATGCACCTTTCGGAAAGATTGCGCAGTACACTAGGTTCATCAACACCATGCGGGAAGCCAACAGAGAGAGGGCACCACTTTAAACACGACGACGGTGGATTTTGGACGACGACAACAAAAACGAAAAAAAACCCGCACACACAAACGCATTTCGAACAGTTGGTCGAGGTTATGGGAAAAGTAGTTTCGCATAGTGCGATCACATCCAGCGCCTAGGTTCACTTTCGATTTCAGCACGCGTGTGGACCACGAAGCGGTTGACGTCTGTTCGGTGGAGTGTGGACAAAGATTTGGCAATTTCGCGCGATTGCCGGCCGTATTTGGAACGCGTTGCCGAAGGGGGGCCTCCTAGCCTCGTGTTTTTTTTTGTGCTGTTGTTATGTTTGTTTAATTCTCTGCCTGCCGCTGATGTTGTTTCGCCATATTGAGAACTTCCTCCATTAGGGCGGTATTGTTGTGGCTTTTGGATGGGTGACGCTTGAGAGGTGTTCGGAGATTTTATTGCGGATTCTACATAATAGGTTTTCTGATTTTTTTTTTGGAGGAAATTGGCACAAAATGAGGTCAACCAGTGGTTGACGCTAATGACTTTGTAATAATTATGATCGATTCGAAGCAAGCGGGCGTCATCCAACATACATTGTTTCGTTACCACAAAGCGATTAGTAGGAATAAATATCATGTTCACGTCGCAATATAATTTGAATCCAACGGTTCGCCATCGAACACTCGCTGCGACTTTCGAGCTGAGTCAAGCCCTGTCCGAAATGACAACCGTAGCTAAAAGAAGGACCGCCTTTTGCAGTGCGCGCTATCAAACGGTACAGTGCGCCGCGTACTCCCCATATACGGTCAATCACGGAATGTCATCGGACACGTCCCTTGGTGTTCGGGGCAGCACGCAGTACTTTGTGGTTCTCTGCGGCGGCTGGAACTCCCCTTCGAATTTGCTCTCGCCATTTGTGATATTTGCAGATAAATCTCGGTTCGCCAGCGCCTCCCGTCTGGAGTTCGCCTAGAATCGTGCGTTTGCATCCACCTGCGCAGACACACATACGAGAGACAGAGAGAGAGACTCACGGTGCGGTTGGCCAAACCTCCTTTTGCGCATTCGCAACTTATTGGCCAACTTGTACCCGTAGTGATGTCGCACGGCGTCACGCGGCTGCATATATAGAGCGACAATAATAGGCACATAGTAATAATAGTCAGTCGGTAGATAATTTTTATCGGTGTTACACACTCGACAGCAGTGCAAAATGACATTTAAATTAGACGCACGCCCCCTTGCTGGGCCTCTGCCATCGGTAGGGTTAGAGGGGTCGAGGGTCGCTCTGTGGTGGAACGCACGGAAGACGCGAACGAAAATGAAATCGAGTCGTAAATTTATTCATGAAATTTTGTGTTACTGTTTCGTAGTGCGCCCAGCCCGGCTCCAGCTCAGGTTGGCTGGGTTGAGGTGGGTTAGGTATGGGAAGCGAACGCACTCCGCGGTGGGTTGCAATCTGTTTATCGTTCCCAATTACATTTGATTGATGACTGGCAAAATAAAGCTTCGAATACGTCATGAATGCGTTGCAGTGGGAACATATTCTCCGAATTTTAGTATGATATTGAAAAAAGATAAATGAAAAATATGCGGAAGATTGATCATAAATGGGTCCCTCAAAGTATAGCGTAGTGATCCTAGAGTTCAACAATTTTCTATATACCAGGTGTATGCATATGGAACCGGAATACACAAATTAATAGTAACACATGCTAAAATAATAGGTAAAAAGTCATATCGATCGTGATTTTGATGATGATGATGATGATGATGATGATGATGATGATGATGATGATGATGGTCCCACCACCTTCCCCTACAGAGATTTGAGCAAGACGAGTTATCTAAAAGATAATTTAGTTATTTTTTTCAGCATTGAAATCAGTTAGGCAAAAAAAAACAGATATAAGTTCAAAAAAAATTGCAATGTCAAATGACAAGCCAATACTCAGTCATATCCGCAACAAAACCGATACGGTCCCGACGAGGCCCTTGCAGCCGAAAGGTCCACCAGAGCACAAGCCCAACCGCCAGCCTTGTATTGGATTGACTATGAATATCCTCATCCAGAGAAATCGAGAAAATTTCCTTAACGAAAAATTTCTAGACCGGCACTTAGAAAACTTTCAATTTAATATCCTTTATATCTGTGTTACGCGCGCGACGCTCAAACTTATGTAGACTACTATTTTTTTTTTTTAACTAATATAGCTAATAAGCGCTCAAAGTTTTGATTTTTAATTCTCGAAAATCTTTCAAGGGAGGAAAATTTGGAAAATCGATTTTTTTTTTCAATGCCGGTAGACCGGGAATGCCGGGAATGACAAAAATGCATGAAACGTCGAGATCTGGTGTCATCTCGAAAAAAAATTTTTGGCCGAAAATTGACCTTTTGGAATTTAGCCTTGAGAGGCAATTAAGGTATTGTAAAAAATAATTATCGATTTTAAAGAACCGACCATGTACATTTTGTTTATTGGTCCAAAAAAATGACCTGTGCGAAATTTCAGCTCAATGGGAAATGATTTACGGGTGTCTCAAAGCACTCAAAGTTTTGATTTTCTGGCCACTCAGGCTAAGCCAATTTTTTTGTGATAACACCAGATCTCGACGTTTTATGCCTTTTTAAGTCATTTGGCATCGAAAAAAGAATTTCCATTTTCCAAATTTCCTTTAAGAAGATTTTTCGAGAATCGAAAATCAAAATTTTGAGCGCTTTGAGGGACCCCTAAATCATGTCCGATCGAGCTGAAACTTTGTACAGATTATTTTTTGGGCCAATAAACGAAATGTACATGGTCGGTTTTTGAAATTTGACATGACCATTTTCGCTGCCACCCTAATTGACATATGTTGTCAGCATTATCGTATTCAAAACAAGCATGTTTCATGCAGCCACGAAATTGTTTTTTTTTGTGAAAAATGGTAGATATTGTGCCTACGATCTACGAAATCCTCTTCCGATTGGCAAAGTAAGCTGATGGGAACTCACGACGAGTCTCTCGGAAAAAGCGCAATGATATGAGTGGATTAAAAAGTGATAAAGTGGTACTTCTGGTGTGAGGAGCGAAAAACATGGAAACCACCGAAAGTCCTCAAAGACGCCGAATTTCAAACTTCATTGGACGAAGATGATAACCATACTCAACAACGTCACACAGAATAATTAAATGTTGACCAAACGACCCACTATGAATGATTTTCATACAAGCAAGCGGACAAAAATAGTTTCGTCATGTTTTCAATTTTTTTCAACTTCTTATGATCGAAACAAGTTGCTGAAGATCATTTGTGACTATATTATGGTCAAATTTTGATACAGACGTGTATTTTTTTTGTATAAAAAGAAGAAATTATACATGGATTTGTTCGGAATTCAGCTTCTCCCCCTTCTGCCCCTTACATTTCCAATACGCTTTTCACCACCTCTAATGTGTAAGGAACATGTATATTAATTTTTGTGAATATCGATCAAGGCGTTCCAGAGGAATTCGTGGAATGGTGGAATGGTGGAATATATTTTTATATACAGTAGAATCCGTTTATTATGATTCCATTTAAATTAATCTACCGTTTATTACGACGTAATTACACAACGAAGTTTGGTTTCATGGAAAATTCTTTGTGAAAAAGTCGTATATAATTACTTCCTTTGCAGCGGCATGTCGTCTATCATGATCCATTTTTGAAATATTATGTCATTATACTGACCGATATTTTTTCACAAAACGCTATGTATGAAGTCCGCTCATTATGACGCGTTTATCAATTCCCTTCGATGTCAAATGGATTCCACTGTATATACACAAACAGCGATTCTAAGATTTTTTTTAAAAGTGCTTCAATTTGCTCAGAATTGCAGAGATTGGCCAACAGCTAAATAAAATTAGACCTATTAGGGTTCCCAGTCTTAAAATAAGGGGACAATAAAAAGCGACTTTGACCTTTTTTTTTAATTTTCAATCATTTTTAACAGCAATCAAACATTTGAAGGAATTCCAACTATGTGTATGTCATTAGAGTATGGAGAAAGGGGATGGAGTGCAGCTCATGAAGGAAGGGTGACTTGATTCTCAATTAAAACCTGGCAAATTCAGCAAGTATTTTTATAAAATTATAGTTTAATCCAAACTAAAAAAGATAAACCTTTCTAATAATTTGATCGTGTAATATACAATGCAATATACTTCAGATAGATTATTATATACCTTAACCTTGAGAAAAGAAAAACCAGTTCCCAGTCCGGAAGCTCATAGGAGTAAAAAGATGACGATCAACAGAGTTGAAATTATGGTTTTTATTCTTATTCTCTTCTTTTTCTTATTTTCACCTATAAAACCACTTAATCACAAGTTTTTCGGAAAGCATTACAATTAATCTTTATAACAATATAACATACTCATAGGTTATTCTGTTATTATGATCAAAAAATTGGTGGGGACTAACGATGGCTTAATAATCATCTGTTTGTATTGATTAAATTATTGATTAAATGAAACAATTTTCGAATTCAATCGAATTCAAAATATTTGCTGTGAGGCACTTCGATTTTGATGGCTGTGTGAGAGAACATCCTTCGATGGGACCAATCGAAACATAGCAGTTAGGGCGTTTAGATAACGCTTAACATTTCACAATTGTTCAATGGTTTCTCTCATGAAACAATTGAGAGGCTTAGAATACAAGAGTGACTTGATCGATTTTCTTCGTCAACTTTTCTTTGATTAATAACTCAACTGCAAAAACTTTCCAATTTGAATTTGCTATAGAATCCGATAGATGAGGTTCTGACATACCATCCACATTGTCAAATACAGCAGAGCAAAATTTTGCAGCTAATTTATGACCGAAAGAAAGAGTCGATGTAGAGAAATCGATCATATCACTTACACCCCTTTCATTCTAAGTCCCTTAATTCACTCATTGTGATAGGAACGTAGAAATATTTCCTATTTGAAGAAAACATCTTACGATCTATTTAGAAATGTTCGAGTTATGAGCAAGCATCTTTCTTTTTCCTGCATTTTCTGTGTTTAGGTTTCCATTCAACGCCCTATATATTCCGGTTAGACGTAGTCCTACGTCCAAAAAATTGTAGAAACCATTTTTTTTCGAAAAAACAATTTTTTTTGCAATTTTTCATCTTTATTTCTTGATATCTCAGGCATAGACCCGCTACAATTCTGGAATTTTGAACTTTTCTTAGTTGCAGTGTCTACTTTCTATAGGAAACATGGAACAATAGTTCGGTGACTGTCACTTCTCCGTTTTTTGTTCGCCTGTAAAGCCATAATTTCCCTATGTTTAAAAACATGAGAAAATCCTAAAGATCAAAAGATGGGCTTCACACAAGGTTGCCATGTGTTTTTCAGTAAAGTTTGGATGTAAATCTGGTAAAGAAGCTGGATTTGTCTGGATATTTTTAAAATAAAAGTTGTTTTTTAATTTTTCACCCTTTGAATAGCGAATGTTAATGATTTTACATATCTGATACATATGGAACGGTATACCTATCAAACATTGAAACACTATAATTAGAACACTATAAAGAAGTCGTGAATAATCTACATTTATCACGAAACTAAAACACAGTCGTAGAGTATCAAAGCTACCAAGAACTCTTTGAGCAAATGCTTCTGATAACAGCCATCTTTTTGCGTAAGGATGTAACAATCTCCAAGACATTTTTTCGGAAGCTCCCGAGTCTCATCAAATTTGTTGCTCCGCAAGGTACTACAGCTTAGGGCGCTATAAATGTCATGATATATATGTTTAGTCTATCTGGGATGTCATTGAGTAATTTGTAAAAGTTCATCAACTTTTACGAAAGTTGTAGCCAGCCCGAAGAGTTGTTGTTGTCAAAATCAAAAGAATCAAAAAAAGTGTAGACTAGACAAAGGGAATCTGGATGTCTGGAATAATTCGTTTTTACTGGAAGATTCCAGATAAATCTGGAAGACTGCTACGCCACTGTGGAACACTGGTTTCACATGATTCAACCGATATACAACAAACCGGAAGATTATTTTTGAGATTTTCTTAAAAGTCATTCCTGTATCGGATCACTACCAGGATGAAAAGTGGATATATTTTCAAGAATCCCAAGCGCAAGAGATGTCACATAGGTCTATCTTGAAGATAATGCCCCGTCACACTGATCAAGACCGGCCAGGCAAACGATCTATTTTTTGTGATCGACTACGGACACGCACTTGCTGAGCAGCGCTTTAATTCTGACGAAAATGTGCTAAAATGGTTTGGCTAAAAACACAAAGATTTTTTGAGGTATAAATTGATAAATTATCTAAGTGTTGGGCAGCTTTTAATGGTCATTACTTTTAATGAAATATTTTAAGCATTCAAAAACAATAAACGTATTTTTTTAATGAAAAAAATCGGTCTCATCTGCATATACCTGGTAACTCAAAAAAATATATCATCTCAAGACTAATCCTTGCTAACACCGATTAATAGGAAGGTATGGGGATTAAAACGAAAATCTGAAAACTTGATATGTGAAAGATAATGAACGATTTTGAACGCTCATAAGTCCACCATTTCTTGATAGATCGCAAAGATGCTTGCATCATCCGCTTGGAAATATTTCTACGCATCTATCACATAAAATTCACATAAGTTACCGAGACTAACAATTGAATAATTGTAAAACGTCACGCATTATCGCGCTAAATTCTACGTTTTGATTGGCACAATTCGTGCTTCTCAGACGGTACCGATCAAACAGAGCGATAAACATAGCAACGAAATACAATTTGAATACATCAAAACCATTGCGAAAAGAATATATTGTATATGTTGTTGTATGTTGTATGAAGACTTCTGAAAAAAATAATGTTTTTGTAACATTTTTGTGTGTAAATTCTCACGTTCGACATGTCCTTGACATGTTTCAAAATAGAGAAAAGTTAGCAGAGCATGTAAATTGCGATAATTTATACATAAAAATGTTACGAATTGAACATTAATAGTATTTTTTCAAAGAAAAAAAATTAAAAAGTTGTTGTTCGAAACTTTTTCCATGTAAATGTGCGCTTCGTCCGATGTATGGAAAACTTGTTGGAAATTTTAAGGGCTATTTATATTTTTTTTTCTGAATTTTAAAAGCATATGTTTTCGAGAAAAATGAATTTTAATTTTCAAAATATTGAAATATATATTTCATGTATAGATTGAAATATAGAAAATTACTTAGGTTTTTATTAAAAATTATCAAAGAGTTTTTGGGAAAAAAGTAATTGAAAAAAATTATTTTGGAAATTAAAATTCATTTTTGCTGAACTCTTCAACCGGATACTGAGGCAATCATGACTGTTTGAAAATTGCAAAAGTGATTCCTGTTTTCAAAGCATGCGATGGGTCTAATCCTTGCCAATATCAAACCTAGCTAAGGTGATTTTTTCGACAGACAAAATTTATCATTGGTGGCCTTTTTATTAACTTGAAAAAGGCATTCGATACTCTGAACCACAACATATTATTACAAAAATTAGAGAGCAACGGAATACAGTTTTATTCGCAGTTGCTTGAGTAAAAGACAGCAATTTACACTCTTTCCAACTTAATAAGACCAGGGAATGATCTTGCTGCTTTGTGCCATTGTAAACAAACAACGCTTCAGTTCATTTCCAGTGTATTGGTATTGGTAACTACCATACACTGCATGATTTCCATATGTATGTGTGCAAGCGCTGAGCGTAAACAAATATTATTTGTATTTTTCAAGTGTCAAGTTTGTATAAGACCAATTGCATTTTCCGTTGTTCTAGTTGTTTTGATCAATAAACCTGGAAAGTTCCGAAGGGAAATGAGAACGGAGAAAGAAAAAGGACAAATCGGTACATTTTACCAAGAAAATGTTAGTATCGGAAAAATTGCTCGTCGGATTGGACGATTCCATCAAGTGGTGCTCAAATATCTGGCGAATCTTCAAAGATATCGTAAGAAGAAGAACGATCCACGTAAGTTGAAGCTCTCTGACAAGAGGAGACGAAGAGGAGACTCGCTGAGACTCGCTCCGATCGAAACAAATGGTAGTCGGAAGGGTAGTGTCGGTGAACCAGAATATCCCATCCGATATATTCCAAATAGTTTTCAACTCGAACAGCGATATAAGGACGTTTTTTTTGTATAACAGAATGATGTGACACCTACATCACTTTTCAATAAAAGATTTTTTGATCTTCGAAACTTTCATCAATGCTCAATCACGAATCTCTTACATAATTTGAACCCATAAAATTAAAACAACACGTCCAAATTGAAAACGTATACTTGTATAAATGTTGTTCCTGAATTCTAAGGTGTAAAGTAATGTGTTATTGACCTACTTCTCTCAAATCTTAATTGTCAAGTCTGGTAAGCGTAATTTTATTACGTGCAAATTGAGGATGCGCCTTTTGATCATACGACAGCACGCTTTAGCAATTCCAACCACCACGAATTGCCATGCATGCATGTGGTCACAGATTGCATCACTCGGTACGTGGCGCTCCGCAGTAATTCATATCAATAAACAAATCCCACAGTGCGACAAATATGTACGAAACTGATTTCAATTTCGCGATATCCCTAAACGCGTTGCGGCGCGTTCCGATTCAAAACATACAGCCCTCCACGCGGTTGTCCCCAACGGCATCATTCTCATTTTTCACCTAAGTGACCACATGTAATTCATCCAAACGAACAGGATTCAATTTAGCTCCAGTACCCATTGCACGGGTAAGGCCTCAAACCTCAGACCCGAACGCCGCGGAGTACCATAAATTTACCTATCGACGACCGTGTAAACCTCTCCTCGCTCTCCACCTGAATTCGGCAAATGGTAACGCGGAATAAAGATTAAAACAAAACCCCGCGGCAGCAAGCGAATGGCGTACATAAAAATTAAATAAATAAATGCATTTACGTATCGATACACACATTGAATAGCTCGAAAGCACTGACAAATTGAAGCCGATATCGTTAATATGCATTCAGAGACACTGCTGCCATAGCGGCCACCCGTTTCGGCAGCTGCAGTGATCCAGAGCCTTACCCGCGGGGGATCCCTGCCGGTGGCGATGAATTCCACTCAACACACCCATCACTTCAACCCTGGAAGAGGCGGGGAAATTGCGTTGGTCGCTAGCTTAGTGACCACCTCCGAGCCTAGCGCGGAGCGGTCAATCGGTCCCCCGATAAATATTGTGTTAATCGTTCTCGTTTCGGAAATTAATGTACCACTTGATTTACGCAAAATGAGGATAAATCTTTTATGGTTGCTCGTATCGGTTCCGTTTCTCGCGACCGCTTACGCAATTCGCGGCAGGTGAAAACTCTGGTTTGATCGTGGATTGCATCTACCATCGCCACAATCGCCATCATCGGTGTCAAGGAAGGAAATTCCAAAATTTCCACATGTTGATCGGTACTGCGTTTTTCGATGCGTGGGATTCGCGGGATTGACATTTCAATCACGAAACTGCCTGTTGACTGTAATTGGACATTGTTTCGCGCCTCGGGCACCCACGATGGACGCGCATAAACGTATGCACGGTGCATGTGCATATAGTGTATGGGTGGACTGCACAAGAGCCGGTTGACAAGGAAAGGCCTTGACCGGGAAAAGTGAGCCGCTTGTCAATCACATGCTTCGATTACTGCGTACGATTGAATGCGAACTGGCTTCGTACCGGGCTTTTAATCTCTTAGTTTGAATTCATTTTTCGTGTTTTCTAGCTATGTTCATAATTATGGAAAACAAGAACCTGGAATAAGTTTATCAATATTTTTCTGATAACCAATCATTTCATTTCCGTCTTATTTATTTATTTCGTTCGTTTTATTTCGTCTCGTCTTATTTCTTCTTGATTGGCACTAACGTTCCTAGAGGAACTTCGCCGTCTCAACGCAGTATTACTTACGTAATTCTATAAGTAGGGGAGAGGGTGGCACATACGGACACTATTTTTTCCTTGATTTTTAATATTTTTTGTAAACTTAAAAAAAATCCTGAATTCATCCTGGCTGTCATTTGGATATCAATGTATCATATGAGCGTGTTAGAGGTGTGCGTTGATGCGATTACGAATGGTTTATTCGAATTTTTGAAAATTGCCTTTTTGTCCGAATGTACCCCATGTGTGAGACAGTTTCGGACAGTCCTGGTGTTGCTTTCGGACAACGAAAAAAAAAATTAAAATTTTATGTTTATCAACAATTACCGTTTCCTCTTATTTCCAGCATATTCTGCATTTTTCTGTTTATCAGTATTTTTACTGACTCTAATAAACTGCTTGGTATTAGAGTCAGTAAAAATTCGTGATTTTGCTTTCTCCCGTTTTCGAGTGGTGAAGTTTTTGGAAAAGGTCCAACATTTTCCGGGGACGAGGTTGCCAAAGTAAAATCTATCTGTGCCGTAGACGCAATGTTTTGCCGCATTGTTGTATTACCCGATGAGTCGGTTGCTATCTCCGCTGCAGTAGGTGAATTCATTTGAGCATTCATAATCCTTGTCCGAAACAACCTTTCTTGAGAATGGATAGCAACCTGTCATTTTGAATCCAGCTCGGATATTACTCAGATTGAAAGAAGCATTGTAAGCCGATGCAACTATACCTGAAAGGTTGTGTATAGAAATAGTTTTTCCAGGATGGTTGAGTAGCCAATCGCTCTGGGAAACTGAGAGCTTTTACTTGAAAGGGCCCATAACTGAAACATCCAGCAGGTTGTAAGCAATTTGTGACATAAGGTGGAAAAGATACATGAATTGTGCAATTTTTTCGGCAATATTTTATTTCCAAAGTGCAATGACTTTTTGATTGATTTTTGATTTTTGGAAATTGATTCGTTTACGTTGCTATTTTGCTATCTTTTTCAAATGTTCCAGAACATTGAGAAACAGTTTTACCGTTATGCAACCGTTAGCTGGGAAATTATCAAAGACAATGGACCCAGTTGGAACACCTGTGAGCTAGAATCACGAAAACGTTCTATTCGAAACTAGTTCGATAGCTATTGCCATCTTATTTTCGTTGATGCTGGTTCTATCGGTTTTCTTTTTGGAGTTTCGAACCATCATTAGGTCTGATAATCAGACTAAATTGATGTTTGTTAGTAAACAACTATCAGACACAAATTTTATGAGGTATTGAACAGTGTCCGAATGTGTCCCGTGAACGATGTCCGAATGTGCCCCACCACCATCCGAAGACAAATCATAATTTTATATAATAAAAAGACCTTTATTCTCCCGTTGTATGCATGTTTTTTTCATTTCATATTAGATACTAATTGAGGTGGTGTACTTAAATTTCTAAATCGTTCACAAAGGAATTAGGGAAATACTTACAACTTCAAGCTTAAAAGTTTCAAAACGTGTATGAAAAAGAGCACTGTGTTGTTTTCGTAAGTAGTAATCAACCAGGAGATGTCAAACCATATGACAGCTGTTGGTGGAAGGGCTGTCCGAAACTGCCCCCGTGCGAAACTGCCCCCCTTTCCCCTGCTTAGTTCAGGTTTCTATGCTGAATAATACACCATCAATGTATTCTGAGTGGCAAGCTCTTGAATACGCGGGTAATTCAGCGCAGGTCGGAGGAAGTTTCTTTGACGAAATAATCCCCCGACCAGAACGGGAATCAAACCCGAACTCCCGGCATTCGGCCACGGGAGCACACAAATCCTTTCCATATTTATTTCCCTATATGTTGATTTTTTTTAGTTTATATTAAACACCCTTCAGCAAGTTTATGACTACTCCTGTTCAGAGAGGACGAAATAAGCAATACACCAGAACTTTCTCAACCGACGAAATAGAGTTTAAATTCAATCTTTTAAGTTCTCCTAAAACACAGACATCGGAATCAGGCACAGCAGCATAGCAACATATCTTCATTACATTGTTGTATTCGTATCTCCTCGTAGATAGATATAGCGGAGAGAAACATCGAATAATTTTAGGGAGGTCGCAAAATTGAATTCCCATATGTTCTACAATTACATCATGAAAATCGTTATTACTCCAGATGTTTGTGCTTACGAAATAGATCTTCGTTCGAAAGTGGGATTGAATTTTCAGGTGGAATAACATTCCTAGATTTTCTATCTATATAAATAATAATTAATGGTGTTGGTGAGTGCAAAACCCTAAGAAGAGATGGTCTTCATTTTGTTGTATTCGTGTCTCCCCGTAGATAGATGTAGCGGAGAGAAAACTCGGATTAGTCCATTCGATATTTGAGCAAACGAAATTGATCTTTGTTCAAAAGTTGCCGTTTTTATTTTATTGTATTCGTCTCTGTAGTTCAATGTGTAATTATGAAATCTTCGAAAGTCTTTCGAAAGTTCGAAAAAAAATAATTCCCAAATGTTCTAAAATGACAATCGTTTTGAGCTCAGGTCCATTTCGCGTTTGCGGAATTGAGCTTCGTGTTCCATTGATGTGAAGCGTAGATGGTAATAAATTTTCAGGTGGAATGACGCTCTTTGAAAATAAAAATTATAAATGAAAATTTGCATTTCTTGTTTACTAATAGATCATTTTCAGCTGTTTAACACAAAAAATAAGCAAACTATCCACATTCCACTAAACAATTTCGATGCATTCTAAAATAGTAATAAAAAGAGGAGTGAAAGTATTACAGTAGAACCTCGATTATCCGCGAAATAGTCTGGCTAGGTCACTGCGAACAACGGAAATAGCGGATAACGCGATAAACGACTGAGAATGAGGTACAAACATAAAATAAAAATATTTCATCATGAAAACTATGTGTTATCAATACAGAAATCATTAAACTATCCATATGTATGGTCGTGTACACCAGTGAACAGATAATGTGAAAGCCATGATCAAAGCAAAAGAGTCAGTGCCTACTTCTCACTGACGAATATCGGGACGCTCTATGGAATTACTATGGAACTTGCTTTCGCGCATAAACTGCCTCGCGGATAATCGGTGTTCCACTGTATTAGTATTGTGCTTCCATGGCTGGTGCTTTCTGTTTTGTTACCGTTACAGAAGTGCAATTTTTTTCTCTCATGATGCATTCTCAGAATATGCACGAGAGAAGCATAGGAAAGCTTTTGTACTGACGGGCAGAAGGGAAATTTTCAATTGACCGTACATCGATTTTCATACCGTTAGGTGAAAAGTGTTTGTGCACGGTTGAATCATACGCATGCGTTGTTAATATCTTTTTAACTGGTTCAACACTCGGACACGGCCTTACTTCAGTTCCAATGGAAGAATGTCGGAAATGAGAATTGAACCTTTAGAGTAAATGGTACGGATGTTAACCACTACGCCTGATAGCTTCCACACAAAAATAGATAATGGGAGTGGAACAAGTATAGAATCGTATGTGACGGCAATAAATGTCTAGAAAAAGAGATATATACTGGCAATAAGGACACAAATCTAGTCTATTGTTCTCATGAAAACAAAAATTAATCAACTATCAACTTCAGCTATACCCATCGGTTCTTTCAGGGCCACCAACAAGTTCTAAAGAGTTGAATTTCATGTATTCAATTCTATACTTGTATTCATCGCTCACACACTTACATAAAGCTAGTTCAGCAATATTTCAAAATATTCAAAATATTCATAATTCAGATGTGACTTCAAACAAATGATTACGGTGGTTCTACGTCTTTTATTTAGATATTCTTATTTAAACCACTCTAGAGGAGGAGAAGCAGGGATCGAAACAAATCAGGGGAACACAAGCGGGAAATGTCAGCGTGGGAACACGATATGGTGGCTCCTGTCAGATCAATTGAGGTTCAATTTGGACGTCACTCACCGTTTGCAACCTTCGGTACGTACTTATTTGCAGACATTTTCTTATATTGTTCTCCTGTATTGCTCTTATATTGCTGTGACATATTTATATTATACCAAAACTCGCCTCTCGCTTGAGTAAATGCAAATCCAGAATGGGTAGACATCACTTTTTATGATATTTTGAAGCTCGCTTGAAGTAATGTTTAGGATGTCAAAAAAATGTGCTAAAAAATAATGTTGGGTGTACTAGTGAAAAAAACCCCAAATCCGAACAAGACAACTCAGAATCGACCTACCTGTTAACTCTCATAATTATAGCAGCAATAATGAACATACCTGAAAATGAAAAGAAAAAAAATTAGTCAACTGTTGCACAGTACAGTAATTCATAGCATGATTATGAAAAATTAAAAAAAAATGTTTTGATGTATGATTAAATGTGGTTTGCCAATTTTTTGTTCATTTCTCAATGAAACAGATGCATAATTAATCTTCAGGAAGGTCATAAGGACTTAAGCAGAATAAAATACATTCAAACGGCTCTATCTCGAAAAATATGGGAGCAACTTGAGAGCGGATTGGAGTTTTCGTTAAATAATTTCTGATAATCTCTCATATGACTTTTATCAACATGTGAGTGATTAGTAGCAGAATGTTACCAGAAGTGAAAATACGCGAATATCTAATTCGAATATTTCAACAAAACCCAAAAAAATTCAAACACAACTTGAACAGGATAGCAGGTTCGGGTCGCAAGCAAGGCTTCAAACATCCAGAAACTGTGAAGAAAGTAGAAGCTTGCTTACAGAGAAATCCTAGACTTTCTAACCGTAAAATAACGGTAGAACAGATTTGTCGCGAGATAACAGTTCGGCGAATAAAAAACAGTGCAGGCCTGAAGACATTCAAAGTTCTGTGTGACTTCTCTTAACTTCCTGGACAGGAGTTTTATTCAGCGAATGAAACTGGAAGATGTCAACGAAAAATTCTGGTGGGGTGCCCATCCAGGAGACCTCATTCAGTTGTACAAAACAACGATATTGTCAGTGTTAGAATATGGCAGTTTTTGCTTCCGATCAGCTGCCAGGATTCATATTCTCAAGCTGGAGAGAATACAATATCGTTGCTTGCGTATAGCAATGGGGTGTTTGCATTCGACACATACGATGAGTCTCGAAGTTTTGGCAGGAGTACCCCCGCTTACTCTTCGGTTCACAGAATTATCCTACAGATTTCTCATCCGTTGCAAGATCATGAATCCATTGGTGATTGATAACTTCGAAAATCTACTACAACTGACTCCTCAGTCAAGTTTTATGTCTTTATACCATGAGTACCTTACCCACGACGTGCACCCTTCACCAGGCATCTCCAACCAAGTTTGCTTCCCATACTTTTGCAATTCCTCTGTAATTTTTTCTCTGTCCATGCGACAAAAAATCCATGGAATACCAGATCACCTACGCTCCAATGTTATTCCGTCGATATTTTCGGAAAAATATAGGAAAGTTGGATCTGATAAAATGTTCTTTACTGACGGTTCATACATAAACGGGTCCACTGGCTTCGGCATCTTCAATGAAAATTCCAGTGCCTCTTTCAAACTCAAAGATCCTTGTTCCGTGTATGTCGCAGAAATGGGTGCGATATACTATGCTCTAGGGATCATTGAAACACTGCCCATCGACCATTATTTTATTTTTTTTCAGACAGTCTCAGCTCAATAGAGGCAATCCGCTCAATGAAAGTTGATAAACGCTCATCTTATTTCCTAACAAGAATAAGACATCTATTGAGTGTTTTGGTCGAAAAATTATTCAAGATTACCTTAGCATGGGTTCCCTCTCATTGCTCGATTCCGGGGAATGAGAAAGCGGACTCGCTAGCTAAGGTGGGCGCTTCAGTAGGCACACTTTTTGAAAGGCAAATTGCCTATAATGAATTTTTTCACATTCCTCGTCAGGACACACTCGTTAGTTGGCAGCGCATGTGGAGTGAAGATGAGTTCGGTCGTTGGTTACACACGATTATCCCTAAGATTTCGACGAGTGCTTGGTTTAAGGGATTGAATGTAGGTCGTGATTTCATTCGCGTGATATCTCGGCTCATGTCCAATCACTACAACCTAAACGCGCATCTCTATCGCATTGGGCTCGCAGCAAACAATCTGTGTGATTGTGGCGATGGCTACCACGACATCGAGAATGTTGTCTGGTCGTGTATCCGGTTCCATGCTGCTCGCTCTCAGCTCTCTAGAGCACTGAGAGCACAAGGCAGATAATCGGATATCCCCGTCCGGGATATCTTAGGTAGCCATGATCCTGATCTTCTGCTTCATCTATACCTGTTCCTCAGAAACGCCGATGTCAACGTTTAATGATGTTTCCTTCGTTGTGTCCCTGTTTCATATCCCTCCTATCCGATCTATAAACTTTTACTTAGTCGCGGCAATACATACACACACTCTTTACAGATACACGGGCCAAAGGTTGTGCAGTCCACTGATGATTCAACAAGAGCCAAAGTTGTACCGCTCATGACAACTCTACACGAGCTGATGATTGCGCCGGCTAGTGACCATTCTATCCTGGATTCCTCGAGTCGAGAAGACGCACCACGCTAGATATGGGGTACATACTAGGGGGGCGTTACTGATTAATGGTCAGCTGCATCCCAATAGGAAGTATCCCGTGTCGGGCACACGTACAGAGCATTGGAGACAGCAACATCCCAATTACGAGAACACTTGTAATACTAACCTCGAGCCGACCGCGAGTAATCGGTTACATATTACTAACATAGATAATAAGAAAAACTGTCAAAATATTGAACTCCGGCCCCGTCAGGCTAACGCCATATGAGCCTTGATAAAAATATATATTTTGGAAAAAAAAAAACGAAAAATTCAAAACAAATAAAAGTCAAAGATCCCAAAGAAGTTTCTGGTTTGGCAGGTGATTTGTTTTTGTGGTGCCAAGAACAAATCATTCGAAGACCACTGGAAGAAACAAATCTGAAACTTATATTAAAGGGTGCTTACAAAAGCGTGCATTGTCATTCATAAGGAAACACAATGTGTTTACATTCTTTTGGCCAGATTTGGCTTCATGTCGGCATGCCAAAGAAACTTTGAAATGGTATGAAGACAATAGGGTGATTTTGGTTCCTAGAGACGCAAATCCGCCTAACTCTCCTTAGCTTCGTCCGATTCAAAGATATTCGGCTTCAATTAGAAGAAGCTTGAAGCCAAACATTGCAGAATTTCGTAGTAAGTGAAACATCGCAGGAAGGTAGGTAGCCGAAACTACAGTGAAGTTCCTGATGGAAGAGACGCATTCTAATTTGACCAAATTTTGATCGTAGCATCCTTTACATAAAGCAGGAGGACATATTTGTCTTATATTTGTGATGCAAAGAGGTTTCGATACAATGCCATTTTTGTGTTACACAATATGAGACTGTAACTAAACAATATTTTTACAACAGTTTTTGGATAAAATTATTATCGAAATGTAGTATATTTTCAGTATCAAAACGTGATCTTTAGACCATAATATATAGAACATTTTCCAAGAACGTTTTGTATATCAATGATGTTTCTAGATTTTATTGATGTTGTGATTCCCTAACTATTTTTTTCTCGACATCATGTAAATGAATTTTCGAAATTACTTTCTGGAGAGACTTCATTTCAAGCACAAACTCCAAAAACTATGTTTTATGTATCGGTTTTCCTAGTTGTTTTTGCTCTGATCGTCGCTGCAAGCCATCAATGTTTCGCATCTCCAGAAGGAACTTTTTTCCCTCTCCCGTTTCATTGGCAAGTGCATCATCATCCCACACGACGCACGTCTCCCGAGTGGAGAACTCCAAAAGTTACAATATTGTTAATACAAAGGTGCGGTCCGGTGCCGGGGAGAAGATCCTTTATGGACAACCGATGATAGTCGCGAGGTGCGGACGGTGCGACGTCGACGTGTCTGTCTGGTCATACGTGTGGGACAAGCTCTGGCTCGGGAAATTTGACGCCCCATACGATGCACTGATTTATCGTATTATCCTCATCACCATCATAATCATTTTTACTACACGATTCAATCGACTGCTTCCAATACTCTCTGGGTTGGCGGATTCAGTTAGGGGGTGGGTGACGATGTTGAGAGGATGCTTGCCAATCACATTACAGTCATTCGGCTGATCGGTTCTGCTTCGCACTTAGGGGAAGTTTATTGTTATTTCATTAGTGTGTAACGTTTTTTTTTGCGCTTGCTCGATTGTTTGTTTGCTGCTTTTTGACATTCTCGCTAGTTGGTAGTTACGGGTGCCGTTGTGCAATATAAATCCAACAAGTTTCCGAGCTGTCAGAGTCTATCTGAGAGGACATGGAGAAGAATCCATTGACCCAATCGATCACCTCCGCTGATGAGCATATTGGACGAAATAAGATTTATCGTTGTTTTTGGGGTCATAAAAATGAGAGGTTATTTGTCCAGAGAAGCAATCAAGCAAGATTTTTGCTGTTTGATTGTGTTTCTTATATATGTTTTATTCGAGGGAAGTTTTTACTCTCGACAAAACCGAGACGAAACGATAAACAATCTGCTGAGCCCCCAAATCACACTGTCATAAAGTTCCAGTAGTATCCCGGAGAATGGTTTCGTTTGACCTGATGTGGTCTCATGAAGCTTTTGATATAATTATAATCACATTCTACTGTCGTTGAGTAACCATTTGTTTTTTGATTAATATCTGGTGGTAAATACACTGTCCAAATATGAATGGTTGATGTAAGCGCCAACATGACCAAAATCTACTTTTTTACAGATGCACATTCTTGCTTGTTCGAAAACAATTATTGAATTAAACCTTTTAACGTAACAGCCATTTGTACGCAATAATGACGTCGCTTTATATTTTTTCATATTTCCATATATGTTTTTTTGTATAATAATTGGAACCACAGTAATAATAATTTTAACTGAATGATTTTCGAATCTAATTCTGCAGGTTCCGGAGACATGTCTGAAACAAGTCCCGAGACCATATATAAGAGTAACCCCAAAATTCATAACCTGGATGTCTATGTCGGTAATTTTCCACTGCTCATTTACACTAAATTCAAGTGTTCATAGATTCTCTGAGGTCACTGAGTGAACTTTTTCGATCTGAACCAAGTTCAATCTTAAGATGTATCAAACTAACTAATTAGTGTGAATTTTACCTGTGATTATCGTGTTTAGATGTCATATCACTTTCGACCGGCTATCTGCGCTTATCTCAAACCAAGTAAATAAGGTTACAACACATGTTTCCATCTAAACGCTACTCAAATTGTTCTTATTCGTAGCGAAGTTTTTTTTACAAATAAGATACATATGGAAATACAAAAAAGGCACTCATCCTACATACGCTTCTTCATACATTTTATATATTTGAAAATTAGGTTGACATGACTAATTTGTTATATAACTATTCTTAATGCTATTACGAGCTTCTTTATTATCCGGTAGATTGTTCCAGTAGATACGTATCTCCTTCGGAAAATCTTTTAGGATTTTTGAATGCCATGCCAAGGTTTTGAAACTGCCTCCAGTTGAACTGAACTGAACTGAGTTTCATTTCATTTTTTTAAGTGTTTTAAAACTTCAAAAGAGGCTTTCGAGAAGATGAGAACTGAACATATCCGGCAAAGTCTTAAAGGCTATGAACCTCTCCACGAGGAACAAGCTTCATATTTCGTTCTTCTGACGCGTGGAATGAATCAGTTGACAAATAGGTGTGTTCTGCCTCCGAATATTTCAGAGCAATTCGATGGATTTCGATCACTGAAGAATTGATAAGTAGGATAACAAGGCCATAGACTACTTTTTGAAAATGACAATTTTTTTCCATTCTATATAAAAAGTTATCACTAGAAAACCATGATATCTACAAAATTCTGGTGAAAGGATGAAATGTAGGGAATTGTTCACATTTTCAAAAAAAATACCAATTTGTTTTTAAATCACAAAAATTGCACTGAAAAAAAAATTTTTTGGAGATTGAAATTTATTTCTCTCAAAACCGTATTTTTTTAAATTCTGGAAAAAAATGTAAATACAATAGGAATAGACTACAATCAATAATTACCAAAATAAAAACGAGTTCGAAGACTACCTAATTGGCTTCAACTCTATATGTCGATTATCCAAATCGGTTCAGTGGTTCAAAAGTTATGAAAAAAGTAATTTTTGGGAAAAAGTGGAAAAAAATATTTTTCGGACCACCCTAAAATGGAAATGGGCACCATAATAAAAAAATAAAAAATAAGAGTCTAATGTTTTGCGATAAAGAACAAAACTACCACTTTTGACGAAAATCTGAGAACCACTATAACGGTTTGACATGGAATATACCTTTACAAATTCCAACAGGTCGCTCATACATCGAAAGATGGACACTTTTACAGGGAAAAAGTTTTTCTAACAAGAAATTTTTTATGTTTTCTTTTCTTTTTTGTCGAAGACATCAACTTTCTATCTTTCACAGTTTCTGGAATACATGGTATTTTAGTATTTTTTTAAAGTTATGTTTCACTTGTGTGTTGAAATTAATAGTAATTTTAAAAAAACATTAAAATGTTGTTTTCGGAAAAACTCTTTCCCTGCAAAAGTGCCCATCTTCCGATGTATGTGGGACTTGTTGGAAATTTTAAGGGCTATTCAGAACTATTTTTTCCAGATTAAAAAAAACACATTTTTGAGAAAAATGAATTTTAATTTTCAAAATATTTTTACCTTATTGACATTTTTTTAAATTGCTTGATATTTTTTAATGAAAGCTTGAATAATTTCCTACATTTCAATCTCTAAATCAACATATAAACCTGTTTTTGCGCGATTTTTTTTGTGCGGTGAATGAAAAGAGGCATATTTGACGAAGTTATCGTCCATTTAGTTTTTTTTTATGGTTTATATGCATTTCGGTGCGAAAAAAGCATATTTGCGTCTCAAATATCCACTTTTGAAATCATTCCCATCCTCTCTTCAGATGCTCTAAGTTTTTCTATGTTTTTGCATGACATGATTTCTAATAGCAACACATTTCGACATGCAACTAAAAGCACAAAACAGCCACGCGCAACCAAAATGGCAAAGTGTCCCATCGCAAAGCAGGGAAACAAATAGAAATTGAACGGTGAATGGCGTGGATTTGAGTAGTTTTCTTGGGGGAATCTTTTTTATGTGGTCCCAATCTACCGCACAAAAAAGTATTTTTCAAAATGTGTACCGAACACGATTTTTTGAAGGTGAAGGTGAAGTTTTTTTATGCGGTCCCTATCCCCCGCACAAAAAAAGGTTTGCCTGTACGTACAACCGTCATAAAATTTTTGATATATTTTTTTAAATTTGAGAGACTTTTTCGAATTCCAAAAACTATAAGACCTACAAAATGTTTATGTAGGAAATTATTTATGTTTTCATTAGAACATTTCAAACAAAATTTCTATGAGAAAAAATATTTTCAAAATTAAAATTCAAAATTAAAATTCATTTCTGTTCCGATATTAGTATAACGATTGCAACAATTTCAAGACACCTATTCCGGACATTATAGAAATTTTCTTCCAAATCCGTTTTCTTCCTGCAATCACTGAGACTGTCAACAGTCGGAGAAAATCTGATTTTTGATCCTTATCAGGTGGGTAAGGTAAGAACAGCAGTATACTAGTATACGTCAAGATTGCGAATAAACGTTCAACCAACACATCGATCGCATAAACTGATGTAAAGCGATTTTCAAAATAATTAAAATAACAAAAGTGTATAAAACTCCTCCGGCCCACCTTTAACAGCTAATATTTATTGAACGGCCAGATTATTTTATATAATTATTCACCATCATGATTATTCAGCTAAAAACAAGAAAAACGCATTTCCCACCATTTAGAGTTTTGGTGGTTATGTCAACCATGCATATTTGGGCAGTACAGTACTGCTCGGAACAACATCAGCGGCTAGAAGGATTTGAAAAAGATATACAGGTCGGTCTCGATTATATACTGACTCGATTATATATGGTTCGATTATATACAATTTTGGACTCGATTACATACAGTTTGAAGAAATATTTTTTCAAATATGACTTATTTCAAGAGAAAATGTAATATTCCAAGCTTAAGGTGTAATTCAATTGGCTATTATAAGAATAGAGGAGTAGAAATCGTTATTTTTGAAGATATTGATTGAATTTAATCCAGAAATTATTTATAACGATATTGCAGCGAGATTAAGAAAGTTAGAAGTTGGGTGTCAAAAAAACAATCAGTTAATCAATTGTTAGAATATGGGTTGTATTTTCAACTAATAATTCACTGTTAGTTCGATTTTTACACGAATTTTGAAATTTACGCGGTTTATTTTCACGCTGATTTTGAAATTTTATTTATCGGCACGCATCCCCCGGCTTAAGAGCTTTAATTTGATTGATAAAAACAATTATGTTTATTATGAATTTTTGAGTTAAAATTAATTATAACCACTATCTTTTAAGATAAGTTTTTCACTTCCAACATGTTATTAAAAACCACTAATTTAGATATTTCACAACTATATGCTGTACACTGGAGTCGCTTTTTACGCGGGGGATGTGTGCCGATACGATAAATTCCAAAGTCCGCGTAAAATTCAAAATCAGGGTAAAAATAAACCGCGTAAATTTCAAAATCCGTGTAAAAATCGAATAAACAGTGAATTATTAGTTTAAAATACAACCCATATTCTAACAATTGATTACAAATTTATTTCGTGAAAAGTCAGATTAATTTCGTCCTACATAGTGTACTTTTTTGAAATAGAGTCAGTTTAAGGCAAACGAATCGCTGAACAATAAAGGAGTTCAATAACTCTGTTATTATTGAAATTCGACCATATGCATAGGGGTTTTTTCATCAAATATGATCGTCTATCACCTGCTGAGAGATTCTGTTTTTTTTTATTTGTGTGAGAAAAGTGTTTTCTGACTTCAAGGGGATGAATCAGAAACAAAATTCTACGTTTATATTCAAAAAACAAAAAAAATATATGTATAAAAAACGAAGAAATAAATTTTGTTATATACAGGATTTGATTATATACAGTGTACAGTGAAAAGAAATCACAAACTGTACATAATCGAGTCCGTTCTGTATTCATATTGTCCTAGAGTACATAATCATTTTATTTGAATTCTCTATTCACTCAAGTGGTTTTCCTGACATGTTAAATCGTATTTTATTGTCCCTCTACTTTCCGTTCATGCTACCAAAATGTAGGCAAAATCTTGTTGATCCTGACCGCAGCTTTAATCAAACTAGACATCATCGAAATCATCGAAATTTGAATTTCCATTTAGAACAGTCTGCCACTCGCGATCGATTAGCACAAAAAAATACGAAACTTTTTGAAGCGTATGTTCCGAACGAGAATATACTCAACTTCGACAGGGAACAGCTGGACCAATGAACTGCGCTCACTTCTATTCATCACCCAGTCATCGTCAGCTGGTGGCCAAAACCAATCATCCAACTCAAGTAGATGATCGCGACCGCAGCCGCCATCGTCGGCGTGGGTGGCAAATGATGCCGTGGACGGTTTTCAATTTTGAACTGTCCCATAAAACTTATAATTCAGTTCTTGTTGTGTTTGGGGGGAGTGCGCACACGATGTGAAGTTAAATTTTACAGCCGGTAGTAAAATGCAGCCACACTGACGACTGGGGGTGGCAGAAGCACCGATTCGAAAGTCGTATTGTCGCATATCCATTGCCACTTCATCTCACACGAAAAAGTCACATACGGTCGCGCCGATAGGCCGCTGATGCTGCGACTGAGCCGCGCAATTGGCGGGAGATGACAGAGCCTATCTGGGTCAAGGTCATTCTGAGGAATATGCAAACAAGTTGTAAGTCAACACCCTCGATGAAGTGTGCGCTGATGTGATAGTGAGGCGTAATTTGAATACCGCGTAATCGAAGGGCTGAAATGTCACGTCGAGTTGCTTTCTTCAGCAACTCGATGATTCTCGCTTCCTCCTAAACGAGCCTTCGCGAGTCTCAAGCCACCGCGACGAGCACTTTTTTCAGCGAAATCATCATCCGTGATGCCAGAGCGCTCTCAAATGGCGTATATACACAAATCGTCGTCTGATTTATGCACATATAAGGAGGCCTCTAAGGCAACGCAAAGATACGCGTGTTGTCGCGACATAGCTAATCATCGCTGAAAGCAGGTTGTTTGACTGCTGCTGCTGCTGTCGGCTGTTTGTGTGCGGCTTAGCCAATGAACTTTCAAGGGCAACTCCGTGCAACCCGCACAGCGAGCGCTTCGATGAACGGATGCCAAGCGAGTTTTCCATCCACCACCTGTTTGTGTTCGATTGTTGTCGCGTACGGAGGGCTCTACTTTTTACCGCTACCCATCCGGTCTGACTGGCGACAGAGTTAGGAAAGGTTAAACCCGCCAACAGCAAGAAAAGATCATTGGATCACGTCACTCCACCAACCATAAACTCGCAGCCATTTCAGCTCTCTTCATTGCCACTGCAAAAAAACACGAAACCCATTTTGCCCGGGAAAGCTGAAATGGAAAGTCAACGGCGGGAAAATGCAGAAAAGCAATAAAATAGCGGGAAGGCGCTAGCTGGCAAGTGCGCTGATGCGCTTTCCTTTCGACCTTCTTGCCGCACAGCCAATCATAGCTAGTCTACTGCATTATGGCCACTGTGCCGTGTCAGACTGAGGCTCGGCTTCGTCTGCAAGGGGACCGGAGAGATTGACAATTGTCATGCTATCGTTGTCTGGTTTTCGGAGCATCCGGAGCGACCCGATTTGGCATGAAAATGGGTAAAGAAGTAATAATAATATAATGCAGAACGTTTTACATGCGCAGGAAAAACCATGAAACGGTGACAGCTTTTGAAAAAGCAGGATGAAAAAAGCCACGAAGGGCGCTAAACGTTCTACAGCACAAAAACAATCATAGTATTAACACATTACTCGTTTCTGCGTGACTGACTCATTACAAACACATTTGTCAAACCAAACAGCATCTCAAAATTCAACAGTTGCAAAATTGCGGAAATGATCTACACGAATCATCAGTTGGAGACCTCCAGATTGTAAAACCACACTTCGTGAATTTAATACTTTTCTGATTGAAATCCACGAACACAGAAAATTCAAAGGCCTTCTTACGTCAAAAATTAAAAAACACCGATGGCGGATGTCAAATATGAATGCTACTATATACTACTTTTTCATGTTAGTTTTTCTCCTGATTACTTCCCAAATGGATTGGGTAATCTATTATTGACGTTGACGTCGTTAGGTTTGATTTGAGATTCTGGTCCCTCTTGATACATCACAAAGAACTTCCACGTGAATACTTTTCGATATTTAACGCAACGAACTGGTGTGTCCAGTTTTTTTTTCAAACAATTGTATAACTATCATCAATTGGGTGAAAAACTAATCAAATTCTCAAAGGCTCATCTACGAAATATAATTTGAGAAACAGCAAATGAGCATACATTTAAATTTAGTCATACAATTCCAATAAATCTCCCTTTGAAACATAATCTACATTACGAAGTCTGAATGAGAAAAAGTAAAAGTCAATTTTATTTTTATTTGGGTAAAAACCTCAGTTTTGGATCACCGGAAACCGACACAAAAGCCTATTTTTTCTAGGAATTCTAGGGGGTAGTGGGCACATCTGCCTTGTAGACGAAGGACTATGATAATATTTTATCCAATTCACATGTTTAACACAAAGGAATTGATTATAATTTTAGAATGCATCGAATTTCTAATATAAACTCTCTAGTACAATGTTGTTGTGGCCCTGAAAACGGACAGATGGTTTACGTGGTTTTGTAGAAGCAGATAAAAATGCATGATTAATTCCCTTGCGAGAACAATACACAAGCTGGCCGTACGTCGAAATTTGTTTCCTATTGTCAATGCACGTTTTGCACCGAGCACTGCACGTTTTTATTTTCATTGTTGTATTACAGAGGTTTTGAACGTCGTAGCTCTTACCAGTTTTGAAACAAGAGCGGATTTCTCTGGTGAGGTACAGATTTGTTCGTTTTTCTTGTTCCAAACTCTGGTTGCAGTTTACAGGTTGCAGTTTTTTGCCATGAAGTACAGATATGTACAGATTTTTTTGGAGTGTAAAAATTTTAACTTCGCTGTTATTTGAATTCACTAGTGAAACTCTTTATGGTGTGAATGAATGAAGAACAAAGCGCATCTGTGATAAACTGTTCAACTGGTAAGGACAAAAAGAATGGGTTGAATGGATTTAAAAGGCGGCAAAAAAGTAATACAGGTCGGACTCGATTATCCGGAGACTAGATTATCCGGGATTCGATTATCCGGAAATTTAGACTCGATTATCCGGAGTATTTTATTTTTGATTTTCGGAAATTTTGAATAATTTGTATAACAATTCCATATTGAATAGTTGATATGGGTATCAAATGAAAGGACTTGACTTGTAGAATGCAGTTAATTATGAAAAATGCAAATCCAAAATGACGGCCACTACAAAATGGCGAATTACATGTTTTCTCAGAACCCCATCAATACGGGTATCAAATGAAAGGGCTTGACTAGTAGAACACAGTTATTTATGAAAAATGCAAATCCAAGATGGCGGATTACATATTTTTTCAGAACCCCATTAATATGAGTATCGAATGAAAGGGCTTGACTAGTAGAATACACTTATTTATGAAAAATCCAAATCCAAGTTGGCGGCCACTACAAAATTGCGAATTTCATATTTCCTCAGAACCCCATCAATATAGGTATCAAATAAAAGGGTTTTACTAGTAGAACACAGTTATTTATGAAAAATGCAAATCCAAAATGGCCGCCTTCATAAAATGGCACCTTATTTTTACAAAGCCCCATCAATATGGGTATCAAATGAAAGTGCTCGACTGGTAGAACACAGTATATCATGAAAAGTCATAAGATCCAAGATGACCGCAGTTCCCAAATAAACAATTACTGTTTAATGGTTCCATTCAGCTTGCCCTGTTTGTATGTATGTTTGAGTGTTTGTAGGGTTGTCCCACATTGATAGAAAATTGACCCCGTTCGTGTTGACTGATTGATCTGAAATTTGGAACATACTTTTAATTCTACTGTCATCATAAAACAGCGTATTCCATGTTCCTGAAAAATTTAATTTGGCCGCCGCTAAAAAATGGCTGAATGGCTTGACTTGGAGAATACACTACACTATGAACAACATAAATTCAAAGGGTCGACGCCATAAAATAGTCGACTATGTATTTTTTTTTGCAATCCAGTACATCATCGAAATATTCCGAAGAAAGTTAAGTAAGAAACATAAATTTTTGAGTGGTTTTAATGTAGAGAAGTATTAAGTAATGATACAGATAATTTACTAAAAAACTGGGAAATGAAATAAGTAAAAACAACTTTTTAAGTTAAACGGTTTAATGTACTAAGAGCTAGAAAATCATTTGGCAAGTAGTAGTTAGTAGTTATCACGTCCGTTCCTTCATTGATCCAGGGCAATGATGAGACTAAAATAAAATCGTGGGGTATATGATGATACAACTAACTGTAAATAATGGAAATCCAACCTTTATTTATTACCTAATTTTCTTCAAAATAGTTTCATTATGTACTGCATTCTATTAGTCAAATCATTTCATTTGATACCGATATTGAGGGAATTGCAAAAAATACATAGCCGACCATTTAGTTGCGGCGACCTTTTTGAATTTATGTTGTTTATTATGTTTCGTGGTCTCCATGTCAAGTCATTGAGCCATTTTTTAGCGATGGCCAAATTGAATTTTTCAAGATCATGGAATACGTAGTTTGATAATGACATAAGTATTAAAGGTGTCTACCAAATTTCAGATCGATTAGTCAACAGGAACGGGTTCAATTTTCTATTAATGTGGGACAACCCTACAAACATTCAGACATACATACAAACAGGTCAAGCTGAATGAAGCCATTTAAAAAATAATCAGTTGTTTGGGGACTGCGGCCATCTTGAAATTGGATTTTTCATGATCTGCTATGTTCTACTAGTCGAGAACTTCCTTTCGATACCGATATTGAAGAGGTTTTGAAAAAAATATATATATGGTGTCATTTTGTGGTTGCGGCCATTTTGGATTTGCGGCCGCCATCTTGGATTTTCAAGACTATGGAATACGTAGTTTTATAATGACACCAGAGATAAAGATGTGTTCCAAATTTCAGATTAATTGGTCAACAGGAAGGGGGTTAAATGTCTATTAATGTGGTTCAGCGCCTCATACGAAGTTACAAAGTTACAAAGTCACAAACATACAAACGGGTCAACCTAGATAAAACTGTTTTATAAATAAGTGCAAATCGTAATTATAATACGTTTACCGAGAGAAAATTGTTTTTTATGACTCGATTATCCGGAGTGAAAAAAAAAATCAATACTCCGGATAATCGAGTCCGAAAAAACTAAAAAAACGTAAAAAAAACCCGTAAATTCAAAATCCGCGTAAAAATAAACTGCATAACTTTCAAAATCGTTGTAAAAATCTATCAAACAGTGAATTATGAGTTTTAAATGCAAAACATATTCTAACAATTGATTGACTGAAATTTTTATATGCTACAATCATGATATATGTGTCTCCTTCTATTTCTCAGCTAATAATCAGTGACACAATACAAACTTATTTCGTGAAAGTTACATAAATTAGCACATTAATTTTTTTCGCGAGTGATACGTGCCGCGTCAAGAAAACCGCGTAAATCCGTTTAGAAAATCCGCGTAAAAAATAACCACGTAGAAAGCGACATCAGTGTAATTGCGCTTGAACCTGAACTCTATGAAAACAAGAAAAAACAGCAGTGCAATAAAATATGCATTTACAGCATGGTTTTTCGCTAATGTGTGGGTTAGTTGCAATCAATGCACAATAAACCGGGCGAGAGTATAAAATATGTCATTCGCATTTTCTATAGACTAGATGCAAATTTCCCTCGTCCTTACAGTCACTAGGGGAAGGGAAGGAATGTTAGTATGATAATCGCCGCCCGAAGGCCAGAAGGGTCGCCTCTATAGCGTGGTTCACTAGCGATTACCATGGATGGGATAGTTGTTAGTGGGAATAGGTAAAAATCAGGATTCACTATGGTAAGTGAAGTAATATATCGCGAGGGCGAAGGATATCCCTAAGTAAAGCACAAAAACAAGGAAATAATCTGCTATGCTTCGCAGTAATTTATAATAACGTGTATAAATGATATGGCTCATCTCGCATTTAATTCTCTCTATCTACCGTACATTCAAATTCACAACGATCGAGATTATACAATGGGGGACATGAGCACTCCTATAAATCTCAGTATTTGAATAATTTTGACGATTTGTTATCTGACTCATCATGCGAGGTAATCTTAAGAATATTATATTTGTAGCCAAAGTTAAATTATCTTCGCCGCATGTGTAATGATAGGAACGCAGCAGCGGTTAGAATTAAAATTGTAACTCTCGTTCTCTTGCTCCGCACACAGAATCACCCTACAATGCACATTTGCGATCTGAATAACAAAATAAATCAAATATATACTTCCTCTCAAAACTACTACACACATGTATAACTTTTTTTTTTATCCCATTTATTTATTTAAGGCTCATTAGCATTTTAGCTGTAACAGAGCCGAATTCTAATCGTGTACATGTCACATGGTTATCATATCTATAATTAGCACATTACACAGTTGCCATTCGCCAGTATTTATTCCATACCATTACATATGGTACATTCACACAGTAGCCATTTAGGCGTAAGAGTATTCTTTCTGTTCTCCCGTTATCCAGTTGGACCACCGGACAGCGGAGACAGTTGATTGATCATTGTTGAGTTATTTATAGAACAGCAGCCCGATGTGTCTTGCAGAGCAGAGCAGTTGTATGGATGAATCGATCTTATTTCGACCGTGGATCGATCTCCATCGCTGATGATTGTTGCGTGGACGTAGCTATTCTGTAACAACACAAAGATGGTCAATGAGGGCCCTGAGTTTTGAACTCACGATCGATCGCTTACTAAGCGAACGCGCAACCAATGTGGCTACGGAGATATAACGTTACTGTGTGATAAAGTCACAACGCAAATATCATATGTATGCGAAGCTCTCCTGGCAATCTCTCATAGTTACGCACTCTGTGCATCAATCTCACACACACACCCTTGATTAGTGTATTCACTGTATTTGATTGTAGAGCACGATGCAAGCGTAGCGTAGAAAAAGCACAAGCATAACACCATCGGTTGAAAAAAACTAATTGACAAGAAATTACTTTAGCGAATGAAAATTTATTTTTCCCTTAATTCACTAAAGGAATTTGGATTAATTGCACCTAATAATTATACCCCATCCTTTTCCTGAGAAAAATATGTCACCCTTCTAATCTCGAGTTCACCGCGAGTAATCGGTTTCCCACATTACTAACCATAGATTTAAGAAAATTGTTCATATATATAGTGTTAAAAATATATTTAAGATTTCGGCTCCTTTAAACTTATGCAACTGAGCCTGTAAAAATAAACGAATTTATAAAAAAAAAAATTCACCTAATTAGGCAAAAGGGACACTTTTCTACGGAATCCATAACTGCTCACTACCTAAACAATATCAAACACAATCCAAACGCGGAGCAATGAAGAACACAACCGCACTCGACGAATACTCGATCCAACTCCATTCAGCTACAGATTGGGTTTTATGGACGAACAGCTCATGAACGGATCTGTTTTAATTTCTGGAATTGTCGCTCGCTTTCTTCCTGTATTTTCCACCTTTGACAGTGATTTAAGTATTGAGTACCATGTTTCTAGGGGTGCTCATACACTGTTTGGTCGATATCAAATATTTGGCTCATTTTGACAAATGAAATTAGAATGTACTGATCAAATATATTCGACGAAACGATCGCCCTAATACGTTTGAAAATTTCCATAGAGTCACTATAAGCCGTGGCACTCAACGTGTTAATAGATTTCTTTATGGCGTGAATATCTCACGAATACGACGAATAATTGCCGAATGCTTACCGCGAGGACGCTAACGCATATTAAGTATGACCCGAGCCCCGAATTTGTCCGTTGGATTGTTTGGTTTCAGCCACTTGGGCTGAAAGTGCACATGACAGCTTCTTTATGCTCCGGGTGTAGCTTTTCTGAATGGGCGCAGCTTGAATTTGCAAATTTCTCCACTATTTGGCATTTTTGCTACCGTGCGTCAGTGCAAGCTCGCCACCCGGCATGCTGTTAGTATATTCCAAGAATGCATTCAAATTACAAATATTCAAACTTTTTCATAAAAACATGACATGTTTTCTGATGTGACACCCTTGAACATTGACGTAATTCTACACAAAAGATAAAATATATTTAACTGAAACATTAGGCAATAAGTTCAAACTGCGAAAATATATGAATAGTAATTATTGCCTGTAATCTACTGGTATGTATTGGACGTAACATGCGTATAATTGTGTTGCTACCATAAGTACTTCAAAATTCCAGTCTGACCGGATGACGGAAACTGGGTCAACTATCCACTCGAAGATTTTGTATGTCAAGAGCCGGAAAACAATTCAATTGTAGTAGTTAACGGGTGTTCAACAAAAAATGAGAATGATTTCAATACCTTTCTGAAAAAAAAAGTAAAGAGCGTATTTTTTTCCGTACCTAGAGAATCGCTCTCTGGACTCCCTAGGCACGGGTTGCTCGTTTCTTTTCGCTCGGGTGCTGTCAGTTCGATCAAAGATGGCGTCGAAACAACAAGCATTCCGCAAGCGCGTTGTACGGTTCTTCGAAACGCGTGAAGGTCAAGGAAAAAAGTTTACAGTAGACCACTTTCGAGACAAAAATGTGCCGGTGAGCACTGTTTCCCATCCCGGAACGTCGGGCGGAAGACCGGTAGCGGCCGTCCGCCGCAGATCATGACGAAAAAAAGAAGGACCTCTGAAAAAGCTGTTTGACAACAAGGACGGTACGAGTTTGCGTGACGTCGAAAATTTCACTGCTCCCATTCCTACGCCCACAAAACCCTCAAGCAGGAGGGCATCTTCTATCGGAAGAAGACTAGGCCAACCGGAGTACGCGGACGAGCAGATAGCGACCGTGAAATCTCAGTGCCGGTGGATGACGAAGAACTATCGCGGGACGTCGTTCGTGCTGAACGACGAGAGTTATTTTCTGCTGTCAAAGTCTCACATTCCCGGCAATGACCGGTACTATACTAGCGACAAGGCTTCCACACCCCCGGGGTGAAGTTCAAACACAAGCATAAGTTTAAGAAGAAAGTTGTGCTGTATATTGCAATCTCCGACAAAGGGATTTCAAAGCCCTGGTTTAACGAGCCGAGCGGACTTGCCAGCAATCAGAAGGTGTACTTAGAGGAGCATCATTCTGATGGAAAGTACGTCTTCTGGCCGGACAAGGCGTCTTCCCATTACGCCAAGAAGACGTTGGCGTGCCTCGATGAAAAACAGATACCGTACGTACCCAAGGAACGGAACCCGACCAATTTTCCCCAGAGCCGTCCGATCGAGGATTTGTTCGGCTCCCTCAGTGCCCTGGTGTACAAGAATATTTGGCGAATCACGAACACCAAGCATCTGATCACGAGGGTCCCGAATTGCATCCGGAGGATAGATGTCACTGCCGTCCAACGCTCTTGTGAGCATCTCCACAATTTTTTATTCGAGCCTTGACTATTTCTTGAAACATAAAGGTTGTTTTTAATTAAAAAAAAAAATACTGTATTGCTTTAAATATTTTTTTTTTTTTACTATATCACTGAAGAAATGCTCATTTTTTATTGAACACCCGTTATATTACGGTTTTACCCATTTTCACTCCTCAAAATGATTTGCTTGTAATGCCTTATGATCAATCTAATCTAATCTACTTATATCCGCATCAGCAAGTACATTAAATGCACCATAATGACAACTACCATGCAGCCGCTTTTCCTCCCTCGTGCCTCGGCACCTCATCCTTTCTTCGACAGCTAGGTTCCGCTCACGCCGTCGCGCCAACAAATCCAACCTAACACATTGTATCTTTTAATTAAAAAGTCATTTATTCGGGCTCAGCTCATAATCGGCCCGGACAGGGCCAATGATCGATGATTAGCTTCTCGCAATAGGAAAATGAATTAAAATTGTTGCCCACAAAGCTCGCTACCGCTGCTGGCTGCAAACGTGAAATGTGTGGCGGCAAACTTGCGCTGAAAATAAATGCACACAACTTGAAACGCACAATTCGCCTTCACCGCCGCTAATAGCTTAGAGGGGGCGGTGCACACCGGTTCGTACGACGACGGGTCGACGGAGATTTACTAGGTGCCTGCGAACCATTTTTCACCTCCTTCGCGGCACGCTGAATATTCTCGTCCAATCCAACGCGATCGGATTTTTACACGATGCTGCGTGAGGGAAATCCGTCATCTAAGAGCGTGTGTGCAGGAGTGTGTAAGAAATTAAAATCGATTTCAGTCATTGTCGTCTGTAAGTCAATATACCATTCCGGGGGAGTACATTAGACTACCGAGAAGTCGGTTAACCTGCGGAACGACGCACTGCGAGCGATGCGGAGATTGCAAATTTTTCGTACCTGGTCAATTAGAACTGCTGCTTCAGCTGACACCGGGTTTGCAGGTAGGCAGGTAGACAGGCAATGGTTCGCTTGTTTTGACTCGCTTTTTTTTCTCTTCATTTTGAGATCGTTAGAACTATTAAGGAATGCGTGTGCACCATAGGCCTGAATCTAGGCTTCGAAAGGAGACAACGCAGCCGTTCTCACTCATGAAGTCACCTCATGTCAGAGAAGGTAATTTATTCTTTAGAACGGCTTTTGACATTGAGAAAAATTGACTTGCAGTATGCAGCGGCGCGGTTTTAGGATACGGCAAATGGAGCGCGACTCTTTTGATAGCATCGACAACGAGGATTGGATTGGCCGATTGAGCATTACGGCAACAACAATTGCCTCCACGAGAAGCCAAAAACCTCTCCCTGGTGGCGCACGCAAGCCCTCATCGAGTGCAGCTGATATTGCATTTGCTGCGTTTTTCCGATGCTCGCGTGCATTTCGCGCTCAACTGCTCTTGCTCCATTCATCTCGGCAGCACCTTCTACACTATATTTTTCCCCACACATTCTGACCGCTCGCAGACCGTTTTGGAACCCGTAGCCATCTTTCGAGCCTAATAAATTATGAACTGTGTATGAGCTATGAGCTAGTCATTGGCCAGGTCGGCAATAATCGCTGCTCCGTAGCGCACGATTGTCATTAATGATTTATTCTGAGCGCGGGGGTAACATGGGCAGGCTTCTGCGAGCTTTAGGTGCTAAATGAACCGACATAGCGGGAAGACATTGTAGAAGTGCTACCTATGTGCGACTATGAAGACGATGGCAAGTTACGCTAGAACATCTTGATAGAACAGAATAGAATGTGGAAAAAGGGTTCGTCGATGTTTACTTCAAAACTATTCAATGGAACTTATCTTGATATTGTATGACAGAACCAATAGGATTACATAGGGAATTAATTTTCTATGTATTTGCCGAAATCGTACAAGTCATCCAATGAGTTTTAAGTTCGATCTTCGAATCGTCTTCTCGGTAATCCTTCCGTCACACAAAACATCATTTTCCAAAGAAATAATCCATAAATTATACTATTCAGTACCTTCCGCAGAACGACAACTGAAAATTTGAACAGAACTGGTTGTTTGGTGGCGGCGGCGGTTATAGCAACCGCAGCGGAACAAATTGTCACCTTCAATCTTAAACCCAAAACAGCTCTCAGCACTTGAACATGTTTCTACACATCCGGCTTAAGATACTTTGAACTCTGACGTCAGTTTCTACCCGTAAATAATATACGAATAAGTGCTCCCGTATTCGAGTGGTTAGCCTCACACGTATCATGTCAGGGATTCGGGGGTCCTTCAAAGAAAGTATTTCCGACCTGCACTGGTACACGCGTATTCTAAAGCTTGTTATTAAGAAATTTGAACAAAGTAGTAAAATAAATGACGGTAGTGAAACTATATGAAGACGGAGAAGTTCCTCTAGAATCGTTAGTGTCATTTAAAATGAAGAAAAATGCACGAATTGAATGATCGATCGGAAAGTTTCACTAATAGGTCCAAAAACGCTCCCAAATTCACACAAACACGACCAAAATTATAAAAATCAATTCGCATTATCATCCTTCCCAATATAGTGGTTCTCAGATTTTCGTGAAAAGTGGTAAATTTGTTCTTTACCGCAAAACATTAGACCCTTGACGAATTACATGCCAACTCGTCTTAGGAGTTCTCAGATAGTAGTGAAACGTTGTGGGTGTAAAGACATTTAAGACATTAAGACATTAAGTCATTTAAGCAACTTTGCATACTTGGAATATACGAGAAAGAATCAGACTACTTTTTGAAATAAGCCAAAAAAAATTTCTTAATTTTTTACAAAATTTTATAACTTGAAAACTATGATACCTACAAAATACTTGTCAAAGGATGAAATGTAGGAAATTGTTTAAATTTTCACAAGAAAAAATACCAGAATTTTTTTTAGAAAAAAATTTCTCTGAAAAAAAAGTTATTTATATATGGATAGTCCTTACAAAAAGTCGTGCATACATCGGAAGATGGGCAGTTTTACAGGGAAAAAGTTTTTCTAACAACAACTTTTTCATGTTTTCTTTAAAAAAATACAACTAATCCTAATTTTGTGTAAAGTCAAGATAGCGATATAGTGTATTCGACAAAGTTCTAGATCTTATTAAAATATGAACTTTTGTCGAAGAGATCAACTTTCCATCTTTTATAGTTTTTCGAATATAAGTCATTTTTGTATGAAGACTCCTGAAAAAAAATGTTTTGCTCGTAACATTTTTGTAAGTAAATTCTCACGTTCGACATGTTCTTGATATGTTTCTTAATAGAGAATAGTTAGTAGAGCATGAAAATTGCGATAATTTATACATAAAAATGTTAGGAATTTAATCATTAATAGTATTTTTTCAGAGAAAAAAAAAGAAAAAGTTGTTGTTCGAAAAACATTTTCCATGTAAATGTGCCCATCTTCTATGGGTGACTTGTTGGAAATTGTAAGGGCTATTTACATCTATTTTTTTCAGAATTTTTATTCTGAAAAAATAGATACAATACATATTTTTGGGAAAAATGAATTTTAATTTTCAAAATATTTTTTTAAATAAAGTTTTTCCAAAAAATTCTTTGATAATTTTTAATGAAAACCTAAATGATTTCCTATATTCCATTCTTTGACTAAAATTTTGCAGGTCTGATAGATTTTTATGTGATTTTTTTTTCAAATTTTGAGTTTTTTTCAACTTTTTTTTGAGAAATCTTAATTTAAAAACTATAGGATCTACAAAAAGTTGGTCAGAGAATGAAATTTAGGATATCACGATCCGTGATGGAAAGTGAAGGGAACGGTAACGGTATTGAATTAAAGAGACTTTAAACTCTGAGAGTTCATTCGTCTCTAAGTGAAGGGAAGAATATTGAACTCTTTTTTATATTGCTTTCTCTTTTCGTTCTATTTCAGTCACTGGACGCACAAACACCGAGAGAGAGCGAAATTATTCCTCTCGCGAGCGATACAATTCTACGCTTCGTATAATATTGACCTGTTCATATTCCCCCCACTACATGTCCATTATACCCGCATCGATAAAAATGTTCTACTTTTCGGCTTGTTTTAATTTCAGTAAAAAAACATGAAAAAACACATTTTCATAAAACATTTGGCCAATTATTTCGAAAACCAGTATATTGAACTGTAAGAAACTGCTTTGAAGTTTTAGAAAACAAAACTTTCCAAAGATACAATTGAAGTTTTTCTTAACATGTCCGTCTTACGTCTGTTATGCGGACAAACAGTGATTTTTCAAAAACGTTTTTTCAAAATTGCTCAAATGTTTTCGAATAAGAAATGTTTGTTTGCATGTTGAGCAAACGAATTACATTGCGTAGAATGCAAAACGGCGAAAAAATCGATTTTGTTCATTTTGTCGCTTACGTCTCCTATACAAACATGGGCAGTATGGTTGTGAAACATCTAGATTGGTGGATTTATATAATATTTTGTAAGTGAAAAACTTTAAAGATAGTGGCCTTGAAGGTATTATTATTAATTTTAACCCAAAAATTCATAATAAACTTGATTGTTCCTATCAACCAAATTGAAGCTCTCAAACAGCTCTACAATTTGTTCTTTGACATCTAACTTCTATCTTTCTTAATTTCGCTACAATATCGTTATAAACAAATAATTTAAGAATTACATCTTTTATGTCATAAATCTTTGTTATTCGCATTTCATTCGAGGGTATATAAACTCGGCTGATGAACACGCAACTGCCAGTAAGTGTTGTCGGGTTTACTTGCCCCTTTGCGAAATGATGGTTAATAGCAATATACACATCATCCGCAAATATTCAAATATTCTGAAGACATCAAAACGATATATCTTATTCATTGCACATAATGTCGACATCAGTGCAATGCTATGAAGAATGAAACCGACGAGGTAACGAGAATCAATATCTTTCGAATAAAATGATTAAACTTCAAACTTTGAAGTGGTATAGAAATTGCACTAGAAAATAATGAATTCAAATATATTGCCAATATGATGTTATAAATAACACTCAATAAATAACACATGAATGGTGCTATATTTTTTGGAAAATCTGAACATTTATTTCTGAAATATAGAAAAAAAACTGTAGTCCGCCACTACTGATTCCTGGTGTTAAATGGCCCGAACATATAGTTTGAAAGTAAACTATTTAGTAGAAATTTCAGAAGACCCTGAAAAGCGCGAACATTATTCATACTCTCGTGCAAATTGTAAGGGAAAAGTTTAAGTTACGAATTATTCCCATTCCCTTTGCATCTTTAATGAAGAATTCCAAGCAAATGACTAGAGCGTGACCGACGTCTACAGCAGCAGAAAAAAACATCTGATGGTTTGTGGATATGAACGATTCAAAGAAAGGGGGGGGGGGGGAAGAATCATTCAAATGTTCACCTCGACTCCATTTAAAAGTAATCTAAAAGTGTCAAATCGCATGACATATATTATTTCTTTTTTCATTTAACACGGTCTTCAATCAAATACCACTCCACGAACGAATCTTGCCAAATATTCAACTGAAAAAGCATTTAAGCACTACGAAACGTTTATTTTGCTGCGTCTAAAATAGTGAAAACTGTAGATGACGAAAGTTTTAGGTACGTAAAAATCACTTCGCCGCTCATTGTTTGCCATATTTGTATACAATACTGCGAACTGAATTTAATTTTAATTTGTTTTTGTGAGTTTGTGTGAAATTAAAGGTTCATTTGCTTTAGATTGTCTGCCTAAGAATCCGAAGAAATCTGGTCGTAGTCACCGCGTGTTGCAATGTACAATAAATTTGAGAGAGCGGGTAGCAAAACATTATTTTCTGGAAAAAGAAAATCATTATTTTTTTCAATAGATGGCTGTAGTGACAGATCACACAATTTTGGATTTGTGTCCGATTTTTGGCCATTCGCTCTAAGAAATATTTCATTTGATTTTTTTTTCTGTTTGGACCTTTCAAATGTGAGGTAAGAAGTCTGAAATTCAACAGAGAGAAAATTCAGTACATGTTACAATTTATCTTCAATTAAGGTGAAAATACCAGCTAGGCGGCTGTATTTATCAACGGTGTTTATGGTCCCGATACTGTTCCAGCCAATTAACGTGCAATTCCAATTTTGTCGATTCCGTTCAGGTGTATTTGATGTTAATCTGTGTCATGTGTGTTAATCTTAATCATGTGTATCTCGTCGATAATTTCGTTAAAATTACAGAAATGATCGAAATTAATAGACATGCTAGCAGTCGTAACATCGTCGTTTTCTCCCAACACTCAGTATTACGCTTGTCCGATTCATTAAAAAGGAGTTTTCTCGGTTGCATTCCCAGATTACCCATGTATAATCTTATGGCTTTTACTTTCGTTCAGTGGATGAGAGTTCGAGTTCACGTGATTACATCACTTACGGCGCAACTCATAGTCCTCGGAAAACAATCACTGGGTAACGGATGTTTATTTACCAAGACCCCAATGCGTTCAGACGGCCTTCTGATCCTCATCCCTCATCACTAACAATTATGTTCTCCATAACAATCGAATGAAGACGATCCCTCTGAACGCGAGAAACGTGCCATGATTTCCTTTCCTCGTGATCTGGTTGTGGTCCATTGAATTTTTTTTAAAAATCGAATGACGAATTGCTACTTCCATGCGCCATTTGTTTTTGTTTTTTGTGCAACTACGCAGATTCAGGTTGATCACAGAGAGCACCAACGGTGTTTAAAATCTACCCAAGTTCAAGCTCACAGTTTATAGACTTCAATTGAAAGTAGTTTGTATTGCACATCATTCGATGTAAATTAGTTCATAGATTCAAACTCATTTCGCCTAATACAAATAAGTGAATACCATGGAAAAAAAATACAATAGTGATAACGCGCGCAATTTCAAAAACCATCAGTTCTACAAAATCCAGAACACCATACTAAACAATTTACTTTTCTACAAAAAAATACTTCGACCCGAATTTCTAACCTCATTTTTGCCCTGTGAATGCATATCATATTGTAAACAAAGAACATCTCATGATTCATCAGAATACATGAGCCATAAATACAGTTTCTAATCTTAAGGATAACAGTAAACATCCAATATGTTTTCCCAGCAGAAAAAAATATTTATTCGGAAATCAAGACAGACGATTTCTGCTTATTCCCGGTACCCATTAGTGCGATGGGCAAGTAACTTACCCGGGACCATAAATATAAATCGCTTTACGACCGATAAAAACCGCACCATTAATTCTGACAGGATGTCACTTTGAATACCGAACATTACCGCAAGTGAAATTCTATTTCATTCTTTTTTCTAAATAATTTCACCAACCGAACCCGAGTCGACATTCGGCATTCAGTCAGCGTTGTTGCTATTATAGCTCATAGAGGTCCATAAAACTCGCTCAAAACTGACACTCTGCTCTCAATTGCAATCGAGATTTACGGTCGTAAAATGGGGGAGGCAAACAAAACAAAGAAAAACACGTACACACATGCATACAGAAATAACCAAAAAGAACAAGTGCACTGTACAGATCGCGAGGCCCATAAAAGAGCAGGCAACCGAACAACCACCACTTTGCCAGCAAATTTTCCTCAGTCGCAACTACTTCCTTTGGTTGTTTTTTTTTCTGACGGCAGATTTTCCACCGTCAATCCTGGCATGCAACCTTTCGATCTCGGATTCCACCCGCTCGACGGTGACTTCGGCAGACAGCGCAGTCAGTGGTAGCGATAGCGTGGCTTTTCCCGACTTGCGCCACTGGAATCAACCGACCGCCGGAAGGTGGTTCATAAATTTTATTGCTTTCGTCTGCTTCTATACGGTCGTTATCCCACTTTCGGCAGTGCGCTTGCTTTCTCGTTGCTGGATTTTACTATCATTTCTCATTATTCTCCGCCGGCTTTCGCTTTCGCCATCCGAACGGGTTCTGTGTGCATCCTTTATTTTATTTTATTTTATTTCTGCTCCACGTTTAGCTGATGGTGACATCCGTTCAACTGCAGCACGTCACCATCGCGCATTGATGAGGCTCTGTGGGTCTGGTGGTCTGGTTTTTTGCTTGCCCATCTTGGTTCGTTACCGTACGACGTTGTTTCGGTACCATCAGCATCATAACGGGCTCGAATTGGGGTTGGGGACTTCAGTTTTAATGCTTCAGTACTACGTGTGCAATTTGAGGCAGATCACGTCGAGTCAGTAGTAGTGTTCTTTTTCTGCTTCCATCCAGGGGACTTGCAGCGGCGATTAAACTAACACGTTCCTTCAACCAACCTTCCTTTTTCAAATCTAAGGTATAATTGTTATCTTGATAGTTCAAATACTTTTAATAGTAGGACATGGGTAGTTAAAATTGTCTCTAAGTGGATCGGGAAAATTTTCCGCCAAACAACCAAATCGGCAGCATTATGACACTACCCCTTTGACGCCATTCCTGAGATACTACGATCCTTCTTATGATCCTTCGATCCTTATTCGAGAAAAAAATGACGGAGCAAAAAGCAACATAATTGTTTGTTTGTTTTAAAGGGACTGCAATTGCAGTTCATTCGCTTCTTATCATCAGTGCTTCAGTGACGTTTTCGTCACGCTGTTTGATTTTGTGATCCGTGTTAGGGAAATACCTTGCGGTGTGAAACTGAAAATATGCGAAATTTTAATCGACTATTTTTCATTTGAATGAGACGTTGCACACGCATTTGACCTAAGAGACTGCATATTTTCCACAAGTAGAAATTTTTTCTTTGATTCGAGGGAATTTATTTTTGAGGGTGCGTTCGGTAGAACGTGTTGTAGGAAACTAAATGGTATTTGTGCAAACACTATACATTGAAATTTTTGACGCATTAAATTAGCTTGATGTCTCGAAAGGAGCAGGTCTTGACGGAATTCCACCGGTTTTTACGAAAAAATTTGGCATCTGAATTAACTCATCCACTTTTATGGCTTTTCAATAAGCCATTGGAATCAGAAAGGTTCCCAAAAATATAAGAAAACTCTTTTCTTGTACCAATATTCAAATCCGATAGAATCGAGGTAAGAAATTATGGTGGAGTAGCAATTATTTCTTGCATTCCAAAACTCTTTGAAGCCATAATAAACCAAAACTTTTTCAACAACTAAAGACACGAATTACGAATAAGCAACATGGTTTTTTCAAAGGACGATCAACAAATTTGCTAGAATTTGTCACATTCTCTTTGAATGCAATGGATAATGGTAATCAACTTGAAGCTCTATACATTGACTTTAGTAAGGCTTTCGATCAAGTTGATATACCCTTACTCCTTCTTAAACTTCAAAAAATAGGGATGGAAGTCAAGCTATTGAAATGGCTACAATCATATTTGACTAACCACACACAAATGGTAAGATTTAATGGGAAAATTTCAAAACCAATATTTGTTACATCCGAAGTTCCTCAAGGCTCTCATTTGGGGCCACGTTTGTTCATTTTATTTGTTAATGACGTTTGCGTTTTTCGTAACAATGTTAAGGCACTTTTCTACGCAGATGATATGAAGCTGTATATGGAAATAATTAATGAAGAAGACTCTCAAACATTCAAAAATGAATTTGACATATTTTATAATTGGTGCACTAAGAGTTTATTACAGCTAAATGTTAAGAAATGCACTTTGATGGCTTTTACAAGAAGAAGAACACACTTGAACACTTGAACAACGTGAATATGTGAAAACAATACAATCAACGAAGGAAAATATTAAGGAATTATCAACATCAAGTTACTGTGCGGAAGAACTTGTTAATACCAAAAAAGCCCCAATTCGCATGTGTTATAAATTTGCTCATGTTACGCTCGCGTATAATCAGAGATTTACTTCATATGCAAATACACCTTCTACAGGGTTTTCCATTTCGGGCTTCCGAAAGTATACAGCCCTGCGCTGACAACCGTTTGACATAGCTGTCAACCAAAGCGTCATATCGTTAGTTGAATGTCTGCCATTTTACAATATGGATCGTTTTAGCATCGCACAATTGTTAAATTATATTATGTTAAATTATATTATAAAAATGATGAAAAACCGGCAAATGTTTTTCGAGTATTACGGACCGATTTTGGTCATCATGGACGGCCTACAGAGCACACAATCGCTAATGTAGTGCGTAAATTCGAACAAACTGGATCCGTAGCGGATATTGTGAAACCTGCGCATCATCGTAATGTGCGTTCGGCCGAAAATATTGCTGCTGTTGCTGCCAGTGTGGAGGATGACCCGAATGTTTCGATTCCTCGGCGTGCTCAGCAATTGGGCTTGTCAAACACATCATTGTGGCGAATTTTGCATTTGGACTTGCACCTACATCCATATAAAGTCCAACTGGTACAAAAATTAGAGCGTGGTGACCATGGAATGCATCGGGCATACGTCGATTGGGCGAACGAACAACAGCAGCAAAATGCTGAATTTTCGCATAAAATTTTCTTCAGCGATGAGGCACATTTCGAGCTCGGTGGCTATGTGAACACCCAAAATTTCCGTATATGGGGCTCAGAAAATCCACACGTGATTGTTGAGAGGCCATTACATCCGCCAAAAGTCACTGTTTGGTGCGCATTATGGTCTGGTGGAGTCATCGGGCCGTATTTCTTTGAAAATGAGGACGGCGAGACGGTAACTGTGAATGGTGAGCGCTATGGCCGCATGTTAACCGATTTTTTTTGCCACAAATGAAGATATGGATACGGATGACATGTGGTTTCAGCAGGACGGCGCCACGTGCCACACAACACGACCGAACATGGCCATATTGCGAACGAAATCTGAGGGACGCATAATTTCGCGTTTTGGTGATGCCAATTGATCAGATCATGCGATTTGAACCCGCTAGACTTTTTTTTTGTGGGGTTATGCGAAAGACCGTGTCTATGCCAACTCTCCGCAAACTCTTGAACATTTGAAAGACAACATTCGTGAAGTTATGACCGAGATACCGCCCCATATGTGCCGAAAAGTAATCGAAAATTACCTGTTCCGGATCAAGGTGTGCGAGGAAGCCCTAGGTGGACATTTGAATGATGTTGTACAGGGTGGGCCATTTAAAGTGGAAGGATTTGTTTTTGCAATAGCAAAGTAAAGAAGTGGAATTTTAAATTTTTTTTTTGAAATTCATTTATTTTGGTCCAAAAAGATTTATTCTAACTACTTTTTGATTATGATATCTCGTAAATGACCGCCTCTGGCCTTGACCGCAAAATGTGCCCTTTTTTCGGCATTTTCCATCACTTTGTCCAATGTTTCGGCCGATATGGCAGCAATTTCTCGTCAGATATTGTCTTTCAGCGCAGCCAGGGTCCTTGGTTTACCAGTGTATATCTTGGATTTTAAATATCCCCATAAAAAAAGTCAGGAGGCGTCAAATCAGGTGATCTCGGTGGCCAGTCATAATCGCCGTTTTTCGATATTAATCTTCCGGGGAACATTTCGCGCAATAATTTGGTCGTGGCAGCCGCTGTATGGCATGTAGCGCCGTCCTGTTGGAACCAGTAATTGTCCAATTCATTTTCACGAACAAATGGCAATAAAAAATCGGTTATCATTGTCCGATAACGCTCCCCATTCACGGTTACCGTTGCTCCATTTTCGTTTTCAAAGAAGTACGGGCCGATGACTTTATCGGCATAAATGCCACACCACACAGTAACTTTTTGGTCGTAAAGAGGTTGCGTTTCGATGAATTGAGGGTTTTCAGTAGCATAAAACCGACAATTTTGTTTATTCACTCCTCCATTCAAGTTGAAATGCGCCTCATCAGACATTATGATTTTTTGCCAAAAGCCACGTTCATTTTTGGCCATTTCGATGGTCCATTTCGCAAAATCAAGTCGACGTGGTAAGTCAGATGGGTTAAGTTGTTGAGCCATTTGAATTTTATACGGAAACATTTTCAAATCAACACGAATTATGCGTCAGAGTGTGGTTCGAGCGATGCCTATCTCTTGCGAACGATGGCGACCTGATGTCGATGGAGTCTCTGCAACACTGGCTCGAACGGCATCAATATTCTCGTCGAAACGTCTTGGTCGTTGTCTGGACAGATGACTGGCATTACCAACACTACCAGACGATATAAAATTGGCATATAATCGACGTATAGTGTTGTCTCCAGGCGATGTTTGAACTTTATTTTTATTTTTCCACGCACGTTTAGTTAACACAATTGAGAAGTTATTTTGAATGTACAGCTGAACAATTTCAGCGCGTTGTTTAGGTGTGTATTGTTCCATGGTTAAAATTGTACTGAAATGACGCTTCCAACGCGGTATGACATTTGTTAATCTGACATCTCTGTCAAAAGTTATGGGGTTGCCAGATGCTTCCACTTTAAATGGCCCACCCTGTACATCGCAATTTCCATCTACAAGCCTTCCAATATTATAAGCTATCAACTTTTCTTTATTCGAAATGATATCATTTAGTAGCAGGAATACATTGGATTTATCTTCAGAGCATAGAAAATTGTAACTATTATTTCTCCACAAGGTCGCCCAATTTTCTTCAGGGTGATCATTTTCTACACTAGGTTTTATCGGAGTATTTCTGAGAAACTTGTTATACATCTGTTCTATTTGTAACAATGCGCCCCTCATTTGAGCTGACTTTTAATCAATCACCAGAGGATTATTTGGTACGTATTCACCTTTTCTGAATTATAGCACTCACAAATATTGTAAACATCATACTTGAGCACCATTTATATCAGATGTATATATCTAAATCATGTAATCAATGCATCTCGATGTCCTTAATTATGATCAGGGTTTATCCGATGCACTGATGTTGTCCGCGTGATTACTATGGCAGCCGCTTGGCGCGCTGCAGTTTGTTTGTTTTGTTTTGTTGTCATTCGCGCGTAGGGTAACACGGGGTGAGTTGGACATACGGGGTGATTTGGACCACCCCATTATCTCAAAAAGTACGGCTCAACTTGGATTTTTTATAATGTCATCTTCTCTTATTGTTGAACCGTATGTAACTAACGTAAAAAAAACTTTGGTAAAATTCGACAGGTGGAAGGAAACGGTAGCATGAACACAACAATCACTTTGATTGTCAAAAAATGTGAGTTTTCCGATCGTGATTTAAGGTTTTTCCCGCTGATTAAACAAACTTTTCGTGTATTGTGCAGTAAAGTTCTGTTCGTTTACAGAAGAGGAACAATTTGATGCAGCGAAACTGTAAGTTTGTTAACAATAAGTGAAATTAATTGCATTTTAATTTTTGCATGTTGTGTGGGGTAACATGGACACATTTCTGTGGGGTGAATTGGTCCTACAGGTTTGAGGCTTTTCTTCGATATAATTGATTCCAGATGTCACGAAAATAATAAAATAGGATGGGGCGAACAACGTTGAGAGAAGGAGGAGCTTGAAAAAGCAACTAAGGCCATCAAGAACGGATTTTGTTTGACCACCAACGAAAGTGTTTGAAAATGCTCGAACAACAGTGAAAAGATTCATGCAGCATTCGATGGTCTCAATCCAATTTTTCTGGTCTGGAATCTGGCCAAGACACCTGGTATCGATCCCAGAACACTGTTACTGATTGTAACATTATCCCAAAATACTTTACATAAACATAAGTATGTTTTTTTTCGATGAAACACACCCCGCAAGAAATTTTATTGTCCAAAAACCATCTCTTTTATTTTATGATATATTTGATAGTTTGAAGCTTGATATAATGATTAAACATTATTGATTGAGAGAAAACAAGTGTAGCTCAGTATACAACGTGACATTTTTGATTTAGACCGTATTGGTTTGGAAATATTAGGCGATTTGCTTAGGTGGTCCAAATTCCCCCCTTTTCCCCTAGCAGAAATAAAGTTTCTCTGCGTTGAGTGCTTTCCACCTTTGAAATGCCCAACAAAAGGTAATATTCTGAAGAAAGCCTAAATTATGAATGGATCAATATGATGACAGTAAACTCAAACAATGAGAAATGCAACATCTACTTGTAAATTCCCTCCCTATGTCCGGAAGCTCAGTTGCCAGAAATAACCTTTCATTTTTTCATTGCCGGATTTTTTTTTGCAGAAAGGGATTGCATAATAATTATGAAGATGGTTGATGGCATTAATAACCCTTGGAGAGTTCCATTTTTTTTTTTTTTTTTGATTTTCAATGATGATTTAGTATTGTTTACTATGGTTCTGAAAATTTTCTTTTCTGGAAAAATTTTAACAAGCCTAGGCGACCGCGAATCCCCTAGTCGAAAAGGCTCTTCAATACTGGGTTCCTCCATGCTTGTTCAAAAGCCTTGTTTAGATTAAGTGCGGTCATATCTGCGTGGTGATCTTTCTCACTAACTTCATGTACAATAGCGGCTAATTGTTCGAGGTGATCTTCTGTGCAATTTACCGCACGAAAAGCGAACTGTACGGGATCGATCAGCTTATTAGACTCTAAGGAGATCTTTAGCCGTCTGTTAAATATTCTTTTTAGCTTTTCTCCAACACAACTAAAAGAGTTATAGGTCGGAAGCCTTAGTGCTTGGCCTTGGTTTTGGTTTGCTCTAATTAGTGCTCATTCAAGTTCAATAATGAAAATGTTTCTGTTGAAATCGTACCCCGAATTGGAGCTGAAGTCAATGAGCTCACTTACACATTCGGGTTTTATGGTTTGGAGAATATTTTTATAGTGATGGTTGGACGAGACTGTGGCATAATTTTCTCCAAAAGCTTCTGCTAGTGTTCTATGGTCAACTATGTATTGACCATTAATTAGAAGATAGTATTGATTCCCACGCTGTGTGCTCCCGTGGCCGAGTGATTAGCGTCCCACATTATCACACCGTGGGCTCGGATTCGGTTCCCGTTCTGGCCGGGGTATTTTTTGCCAAAGAAATTGTCAATCTGGAATACAGTCAAGGCGTGTTATCCGGCATAGAAAACTCAACTAAGTAGGGTAGGGCGGGGCTAGTTGGTCATTTTTGAATAAATTTGGCTATAACTTTGTAGTACGAAGTTTTGCGTTAAAATGTTATGTACCACAATGAAGCTTACCTTTTTCCCTTTCAATGAAAAATAACCAGAGAATCAATTATTTGACATTTTTCTTCTTCTTCTTCTTTGTTTTTAAGAGGCTTTAAACTTTGCAGTTCATTCGCCTCTAATATATCTTTTATTTAAAGTCTTTATATTTCAGAATAAATTGACAAACTAACCCCACACAGGGAGTAAGTTGAAAATTATTCGGGTAATCTTTTCTAGCGATTTCGTCTCTCTTCCACTTTGTGGCGAACCAGAGATGCCAGATGTGAAGACATGTCTTCATTTTGAAGATATTTGATTTTGTGAAAACATTTCGAAGACATTATGGAATATGTGAAGACGTCTCCGTATGATAGCGTACGTGGATTTTTAAAAGATATTATTTCCATGAAATTCTATTGGCCGAAAATATCGTCAAAAAAGTAGTCTCAGCGAACGAAGCGGTCTGAATACATATTGTCTCTAGAAGACATTAGTTCATTTGCACTCGAAAATTCGAATGATTGTGACATTGGATTTCTATTATTTTGGCCCTACTATGCAATAGATTAACCTAGATCTTTCAAACGACCACTTCACAAAAGGTTTTCCGGTTACATACCTTTTCTACAATTAGTTTCATGGATATGGTTTAAGTTACAACCAAACTTTGAAAGCTGAAATAAACAAATAGAGTTATCACAGTTCAGTTTTTTTGTGAAGAACTTTCCTACGATATTATGGTGAAGACATTTTCTCGTTCCATGTCAAGACTTTTGAAAAAATCACCTGGCATCCTTGCGACGCACAACCGCTTGCATTCTTGCTTGCATTTGTTTTGAAGACATTTGTACCGTTCGCCCCAAAGTATATAGAAATACCCTCCAGGTATGCTACATTACTAATGCATTATTGTGAGTTCTGATATTCAATGATAGCGTTTATATTTAATGGGAATTTTACAGCAAAAAATATAAATATGACAATTATATTGCAAGTGATTTGTGTAGTGGTTGTCTCTTTTCAAATACACTGGGTTTAGCAGTAAAACATATGCTTTCTATATTTATTTATAGCTTGCGTGATGAAACACGGCATTCCTGAAAATTTTATATGCGTTGCTCTCAAACGAGCAATTTGTGTGACCAACCATAAAAATAATTTTAAAAAACGATTTCCATTAACACTTAAAGCTAATACGTACAATAAACCTTTGTTTCACGTTTGAACCGATTTTTCTCATGGTCATTAACCAGTTTTAGAACACATTTTATAATGCGCAAACCGTGAATGATTTTTGGCAAAATCGGAGCCATGTCCATATTTTTTAACCTATTTAATAAAAAATTATTCCAATTTGCTTATTTTATTGTATCAGTAATTCGCTATTTTTCATCCATAGATCGCTAATTTCTTAGACGCTCAGATTCCAAGATATCGTCACTGACCAACTTACCCCTATGACTAACTAGCCCCGCCATACCCTACTACTAATAAAAACTACGCAAGTAATACCTACGTTGAGAAGGAAAAAGTTCCACTGGGAACGTTAGTGCCACACAAGAAGAAGATTGATTCCTACGATTCTTGCCACTTCACCTTCCAATTTTACTCTTTTGATGACGTTTGGGGATTAATTTCTCTAACAAACATAACCCAGTTATCCAGTTTGGTTTCAAATATGACAAACCTATCTTCGCTATGAGTCTTGTGGAATTCCTTCAACAGAGTGCGGGCTTAAACGGACTACTTGAGCAGGTGTTCCTCAATTTTCTTCGAGCCTCTTTTCTGCTTTTTATATAAATTTTAACCTCGGAAGTCCACCACTGGTTCTAGGGATGTACAATGAAGTTCGAGGATGGTCTGAGAAAAAATTTCTGCTAACCAATTCAGTCTGGCGAAGAGGCGATTTTCAGTATCCAACTGATAGCTAGTCAAATCTGCATATCAAATTTCCACCTTGGGCTAGTGACCTAGAGGAAACCTGGCCAAGGTAAATTACAATGGGAGAATGATCACCATTACAGTTGGCTTCATAGATATTCAAAAGTATTTTTAGACGTTCGAGACAAGTAGATTAGAAATAATAGTCAGATCAATGGCAGTAGTGAAACCAGTAGAGAAATGTGATCTAGTATGTTGTATGTTATTTAAAAATTTAAGGGAGTGAAATCTTCAATTGTAGCTCCTCTTCGGTTAAGGTGTGTACCACCAGGGTTGCCATAATAAAATCTGTGTTTTTGACCTCAAAAAATCTTTTTATCTGTGTTTTTTTCTCAGAAAATCTGTATTAATCATTTTCGGTCGTTTGTCTTCTCTCAGCCACCGCTGCAAAGAAGTATACTAATATTATAATTTATACAACAATGTATCAGTTCACACTTTTTCAAAACGAATTTTAACGTGTTGTGAATTTTATATGGCTAATGAGTGCTTGAGGAAAGGATTAATGGATGTATTGCGGCACTGTGTAAATGTAACGAGCATTGTTCTGTATGTTCAAACTGAAAGATAAACGGCGGAAAACGCCAAACTAATTATTATTGTGATACATGTGGAAGATATCACACGAAGAAAAATTATAGCAATTTTATTTTAAACATAAAAATAAAACATTGTTAGGTAATTCTTATCAACAGTTTACAAAAAATAAAGGAATCTTGTTCATCTTTCATAATCTCACAAAGCCATACATTACTGCTTCTTCAAGTAAAAATAATTAAATAACACGTGTCGAGATTTAATACGACCGCAAAGGGTTAAATTTATAAGTTCAAGTTTGAAGCATAATCTTAGCTTTAGCATCATTGATTGACAAAGTTATTATGAATGCAAATGGAAATTTTCAATGATCCTTAACGCTACGTTACTTGCTCGGATTGGATGTCATACCTAGGGGAGCACAGATTACGTGCCAACGGATCAATGAGAACGTGGTTTGACATTTTTCAATTATTCAATAGTTAGCTTCAAACAATAAATATGTTCCTTTTTTGTAATAAGTACATAGAAATATGTATATTCAATCAATCAATCGTTTTTCTTTTACATTTTCATTGCATGGGTGTACAGCGGGAAGTACTAAACAACTATAGGAAATTGAATCAATTGAATCAAACAATGGAATTTTAGACATAGCGGATTGTAATCGATATTAATCTAAAACTTACTGTTCATGTACTTGATTTTTAAAAGAATTTTGTCTGCCCATAAAGGACAGAACAAAGTTCATATTCCGAGAGCGGTTAATGGTTAAAACAAAACGTATAATGGTCTATGCCCAATGTGATACATATGAGGTGGAGCAGTAGGCAAAATATACTTGAATTAGTAATCAAAATATTTAGTCGTCATTATTTGCATTCAATATGGAATGTATACGGAAGAAACAAAACAATGTCTGAATAAATCTCAGTATCATGATTTTATGAGCAAAATTGCTGATTGTTTATTAAAAGATGAAAATCGTATTGTGCCTTATTTGTAATTTGTGAGTAAAAAGAACATTCGTTTTCTTAGTCCTCTGGAATAGCTGCATTTTCAATTAAATGTTTCTTAATTGTACATTTTGACATAGGACTATGTATTTGATTTCTATATAGGGGGGTAACTCTACGAAAAATGTAACGATTCATTAAGAGTTTTCAAACGCATATTACTCAAAATCGTTGTTGCGACATATGTTGTGTTGTATACCATTAGACAGGGAATTTATCCAGCAGTTTTTTTTATTGAAACACGAACAGAAAGTATAGTGAAATAGTTAACAATTAAATTGATTAAAATGAGTATGATTTTTCGATTGCATTGCTTTCGGGCTTCAGCTCACAATGTGAGTTGATGCGAATTTTGAATTGAGGGGCGTAGAATGAAAGGAGTGTAAGTGATTTGATCGATTTCTCTACATCGAATTTCTCTTTTGGTCATAACTTAGCTGCAAACTCATTCCCAGCTGTATTTGACAATGTGGAAGATAGGTCAGAACCTCATCTATCGGATTCTATAGCAAACACTAATTGGTACGTTTTTGCAGTTGAGTTATGAATCAAAGAAAAAGTTGAAAAAGTTACTTAATATACATAACCTGGCTATAAAGTTACTACAACCCGTTACAACCCTACATAGATTTATTCGACTTAGGCTTATGTTTATGTAGATATTTACAGTTTAGACATGTGTTTAAAAATTATATATGATGATTCCTTGTCTTCTTTTGCATTATTGAATAAACAGAAGAAAAGGGTAGTAATGGCTTTAATGGTGTTTCTGTGTACATTTTTTTAACACAATGTGGTTCGGGATTCTATAACTTTATCTCATCTAACCCGTTTCAAGGGTACAGGTTCATGAAGTGAATATTTTTTTTGACTAGGGCTTCCATTTGATGTATCGAAACAGAAAAAATACAGATTTTGAACATTGAAAAAACTAAATTCGAAGGCAATTACTACACACAATCACAGTCCTATGTCAAGATCCCATCCGTGCCCCTAGGCCCAGACCCATCAACTTATTTTTCTCAAATCTCATACACCTCGAAAACATCGTCAAATTTTTGCGAAAATAATAAAATTGTATGTTTCTATGAAGGTCACACAAGACACACAAAATATCAATTTTGTTCATCTTCTTCGACATGATTCTACAAATATCCACTGCACAATGTCACATTGTACTTATATTCAGCGGGAACGCCGAAAAAATATATGTTTTTAATTGATAAGAAGCTCACTGAAAAAAGCGTTTTTACATGGATATGGAATGCAATTGAATGTAAACACAAATATTGACGTCACGATTCGAGAAGTAGATATGGTAGCGCATGTTATCACACACACACACTACGCTCGCAAACTCTACCATCTGCTCCACCTATAATTCCTACTCATGGGCCTATACCCAAGGGCATGAACGGAAGCTTAACGTAGGACTGTTGATAAAAAAAATGATTTAGGATTTTTTTTTTAATTTATCTTGCCACTCGAACTCCCCCCAACACAGCAAGTTACATTTTCGCATACATTCCACGTTAAATTTTATGGTATAGTTTTATCTAACCAGTAGGGGAAGTAGGAGTAAAGTGGTCATTTTAAGGAACATGCTTTTATACTGCGTCCACATACCGCTAAAATCCCCGCTTTTCAAAGAATATTGTACCTCAATTTTTTGTTTTGTTTCATCACCAGAAAAAAAGTTGTAAAATCTAAAATTATTGAGGTACTTTTGCTTGACTCATACCGGAGGTGAGAAGACCATTATTGTAAGAAAGGTGATTTGCCATAAACGATATCATTTGAGGGCATTTTGTTGGTGAATTGATTGAGAATAAGACATTTTGGCAATCCCCTCAAGGCGCACTCATAAGAGATTCTGCGTACGGATGTAATTTTTGTGACGAGAAAAAAATATATATATAGAAATTCAAGAAGGGACTCTTTAGTGTAAATGTTTGGCAGCACTGACAAGAACCAATAAAAGAATATTCGAATTGAGGAGTGCAAATGATTCGCAAAGTAATAAAAAGTAAATTTGAGAAAATTTTCAAATTAAGCATTTTAAATTATAGTTATAGTTATAGTATAGTTCGAACGCATTACTAAATTAATTTGGTAGAATTTGATGAATCATTCTGGCCTCGCGAGAACAATACACATGCTGGCCATATTGTACTGGTTATTCTTCGCTATGATGGTGAACATTTTTTGAATTTGACACACACATGGTCAAGGCGCCTATATCTTATTCAATCAGCACCATCCTTACACATTTTATAATCAATTCAATCTGTCTTTGCCAACGCATAAAAATAACAACATTGTGTGACGCAAAAACACAGAAGCACTCTGCATCAAATCGATGCGGAGCTTTCAGCGAACAAAATTGCACCGTTGATTGCTATATCTTCATTCATCCTCTGTATCGAGTAAAACTCGGTGTGTGAATGGTGTACTTGCAAAAAAAAAGTGCGGGTTTTGGCCAATGTTCGATTTTTCGAACAGAAATTTCCCGGAAAACGGGAGATAGGAGAAAAATAATTCTTGAACACTGGGGTTTCTTTACCGTCAATAATCAAAATTACACCAATGGCTTTTGTCAAAAAAATAATTTTTACGGCTTGATCGTTGATGGGTTAAATAGCAATATTTGCTCTCTCCGTATTGTCCGTAGAAACAACATTACATTTGCATTCCAAGCGATTTCTTTGATTTGTGTACATTTTTCATTTTATACGACATTGCAACGATCAATGTTAATGCAATTGATCGCTTGATCTGGAATCAGAGGGTTTCTAAATTCTAGAAAATCCTACATACATGATGCCTGAGCTCTACGAATCGGTTGGTATATATTCTATTGCTGTGGACATTGTATCAGCAGTCATTGATCGAAACAGATGCTTCGATCTAACTTAAGAATGATTTGCATGAATTGCATAACATCTAGCATCTCTTTAAACCAAATGTGAAATATTTTTTAACTTATGGCCCTGTCCTTGTCTAGTTTACATAAATAAATTGGTTTCTCGTACCCTGAATCACTTCCTATATTTTCTTGTGTCGTCAAAATTTGGGACTACAACTTTGTCGCGGAAAGTACGGGACTCTTATCAAACGTGGTTTTATACAGTCAATGAATATGACTTTTTTTTCCCCGAAAACGTGTTTTGCTTATTTCTAATTTAGAAAATGTAGACGACCCTTTTTCGTTTTTCTCTTTTTCTTTCTTTAATCGATAAAACAAACCTTCGGAATTTTAGCTTCCAGTAGATTTGAAAAAAATATATCAATAAATGACCGAGCCGGGTCAGCATGAATTTACAAATGCATGTCGTTTGCAAGTCTATTTTTGAGCAGGTTTTTCTAGAATGAGCCTTGTAGCATCTCTTAGAATCTAAACGGTTTGCTGTTGAATGTTTGAAATTTGAATCTTGAAGTCTGAAACAAGACTTTCATGAGCTAGCTAATGAACAAGATCAACTCGAGGAACAAATTGTTTTTGTTAATATCGAAATAGTCTAAATGCGCATTTTGTCACAAGAAATCCGCAAAAAATATTACGTTGCAGTAAAATCGCCAAAGCGCGTATCTCAAATTTCCGCTAAATGCGTTTCCACGCGGATCATTGTCCACCCGACAAATCCCGTTACCCATCGAAAGGCCTTCAATGTTCTTGCAACCGCACCCCTCCTTCTTACCCACCTAGTTGTGGCTCACTTCCATAATGGATCCGGTTACCACGAGTTCTCGGTAGGCTCGGGTACGTGCCATTTTCGTACAAGTACACTTCCCACAATAAATGCGTCCCCGCGAAAATAGACCACCGCTGGAACAGGAAACTCCCGAAAACCTGAAAGCGATGTCAAGACAAAGAGTTTTCTTCCGAATTCAGCAAAAATCACCGTCATCGGATACGGAAATTCGAATGCACCGATAAAGTTTTCCTCACGCTACAGTTGTGAGTTGTGTTGACCGCTTTCTTCCACCAGAATCAGAGTGCGGATTCAGCAAAAATGACAGGCCACTGCACTTGACAGTGACACACTCATGCGAACCAGAACCCGCTATAAACGAGGGAATATGAATCGCGCATTTTGTTCTGATACATGCAATGTCATGCGGGATATATTGAGTCGCAATTGGTGGCTAGGAAATGTTGTGTTCTGCCGCGGATTCCTCTTCTTGAGGAATGTCATCGAGTTGGCTCTAATTACTTTCCAGGAATGCGATGACAGTTCCGTTCATCCATTCCCTAGAATGCATCGATGATGATGATGACGGTGATGAACAATTCCTGCGCAACTCGGCGGAAAATACGACCAAGCGGATGCGCATATATTTGGCATGTGCACAAAAACGCGAATGATCATATGCAACTCGTATGGAGCCGTACATTGAGCGCCGAATGGAGAGAGACGAAAAGCGATCAGCGACCGGTCGACCCTGACCCAATCAACGGAAAGTGAGCAGGCAAAACATTAACATCAGCCATCATCGACTCACTCGCGTTGAACGACCGTCAAAGGTTACCTTTGACGAGTTGAACCGCTTGTTGGAGTACTTTCGAATGACTTCGTTGCACGAGCTTGAATATTTTGCTAATTCCCAGAAGAAGGCGAAAAAAATATGGACAATTTTGCAACGCCGAGCTCGGGGATTGTCAAGTGTTGTCAACCAGCTGGGGTTTGCATTCATCCGTTCCCACAATCACGTCCAGCCACAAATAGTTCAAATCTCACGTAGATCACATTAGTTAGGGCGCATTCGCGCATGACCCGACGGTGAAAGTCAAACCGCCCAAACTGATCGCGGAAGATAACAGCAAAACATTGCTCAAAACCCAAAAGTATGTGGAACTCTGGAACAATAAGTCATATTTGTTGTTACATAATTTGAGGTTTCCACTTCACGAGCTATGAGTACGCACGAAAGGAAACGGATGAGGCTGCGCCTATCCACCTTGCAGTGCAAACATAACCCAGTAACCGATGCACACAATACTATTCCCTCCTGCTGGCGACCCAGAAAGCCACAAGTCGTCCATTTGTCAGTGTGATTCTATTATTTTCCTTATTCATTATCTCCTTCGCGCCTCAATTGCGTTCCCTTCTCGCAGCACGTGATCACTTGTGTGCGCCAGCGATCGCAGCAGACAAACAACAGGCCGAAGGAAAGAGGAAGCGGACAGTGAAGACGCGTACCGCACACAGCTGTACGCATTGTAGGAGCTTTTGCAATTTCTCAATCACCATCTTCGGATCTTCCATCAAAACGGTATAACAGCCCTGGCTGCGTTGCTATTATTCTCCTTACGAAACCCCAATGACGGATTTGTAGTTTTTTTTTCGCGCCCGCATCGTCCACACGCCATTCAGGCTAAATTGGAGACTGTCCCACGACCTTTTACGGGTAAACGGGTTCAACAAACTTGCACATACTGATTCGGTGCCTTTTGGGGGACATTTGAGAGGGGTGGCTTGCCGAATTGCCCAATAGGCAAGGAGTCTACAGAGGGACACAAAAGGCAACCCTCCTGCAAGAGCAAATCGTCGCGATTATTTGTATGATTATCTCATATTATGACTCATCGAGGAAATAGTATCTCATTACATTGTAAATTTATACTAGTTCGACTTAGTCAACTTGCATTAAGTTGCAATAAAAAAAAACATACGCAACTGCTCACGTGCTCATGGAAGTACCAGAACACGATTCCCGCGCCAACTGCTGGCATGCAACTGAGCCACTTGTATGGCAAAGATACATTCAAACTCGTGATAATGAGAGATGGATTATAGACACCGACTCTGGGCTCGTAGATGGATTCGTGCGTAATGATCCAAAAGTTTTAGAATTGGTGGTGAAAATAATCATTTAAACAAAATATTTTTCTATTTGTGTTTTTATTGTTTGAGGTAGTTTCCTCGGAGCTCAATTCATTTTTAAAATCGATCTACTAATAATAAAAATACGTGTTTTATGACATTTCGAGAAATAACGTTCAAGGCTCCGGTGGAAGCCGTACATGTATAACATGGGGCGTTAGAACACTCAGCAGAGTAGTGAAATCACTTGATGTGTGACGTATTAAATAATACGCTATGGGGTTAATCAATGAAACAAATTTTATTTGCTTGACGTCGGTTGCGCGTCGCAGTTACACGACATATGACCCGTAGGAAACAAGGTAAATCACTATATGCAAAGTGAAATTACATTAAAGATATTTTTTTCAAGGTTGGTTTTCAAACATTTACTATAACATTACTTGCCCGCGGTGCACTATTCGAAAACCTCTGACTTAAGTTATTCCAGTACAGTAATTAACATTTGATGCGACATACCGAGGCACCACTCAGTGTCGCATTGGAGGCGATTTGGACCTGTAATTGGACATCGGCGATGAAAGTGGTACAGTGTAGGCATCTGGGGGCGAATTTCAATGTGGGCCATAATTTGGGCCCCGAACTCGATGTTTACAAAAATGTCCAATTAAAAGTGTCACATTACAGGTCTGTCCAATTAGAAAAATGTCGCATAAAATGTAAATTATTGTATTTTAGAAATTTGAAAAAAATCAAATTTTTTTGACGTAGAACAACGTCTTTCAGGAAGGGTACCAAATCAGAAACATTCACGTTTTTGTGAAATAAAGTTAACGTTAATAACTATTTTCACAGCGAATTAATTCTGATACTTTGCATACCAATGGAATCGGAAATTATCTAAGATTCGTTTGATATACTAAACAGTACAATCCACTAAAGCCTAAACAGTTTGAATTAATGAAAACTGGAAGCACTTTCATTTTCCCATACATTTGTTCTGCCGACTTGTGTGCATTCCCTAACAGAGCTGTCAATAACGAGCAACATATTTGGTTTAAACAAGCCATTCGCTATTTGTAGCCACACCACTTCTCGTTGGTTGGTCATCGAAGCAACATGGTTATCGCAGAGCGTCGAGCGGGAGAAGATTGTTTTCTTGTCGGGTGAAGAAGTAGTATGGATTAGAGTTTCTTCCCACAAAGGCCCTTCTCGGGGCAAGAAACCAAAAATAGAATAAAATGAAAACATAGATGCGAGTGAGCTAGCGTAACACAACGAGCGAATGAGCTAGCATAACACACATGCCTAATGCTGATTTCACGAAGATTCAAACACAGCTCGATACAAGGAGGGTATGCCCTCTGTATCGAGGTGTGCTACGACAAAAAAGAACAGCATACGATAATTTTCTGTGCTAGTGCGGATATGGAAGAGTATCCAGAATTTTGGAATAAAGATATACACTACATTTATTTAGATAAACCGTATATTTCATGAGAGTATGCTTTCAAATACTAGCAGGGTAACATTACTGTTGCATGTTGTGGGGTTCGATCACAACTCAAGCGGAATATAGGGGCAAAAGGATTCATAGTTTGTGATCGATATCTGAGTTGGAAGGAGAAAGTCTGATGCGAATTGAACCAAATAAACGAGAAGTGCTGATAACTTTCGACTCTACTCAACTCTTTCGAGTCCTCTGAAGTAATAAAAAATAAAATAGCTAAAAAGATATTACAAAAAAATTTCGATGCATTCTAAAATAATATCCGAAGTGATAAACAAGTGAATTTAATATTATAATTCCGTAGTTCTACGTCGAAAACTGTGGACTACGTCTTTCATTTCTGTACCGGGGTGTAAGTTCAAAGTTTCAAAAACGACAGAATGACGCTGGACTGCAAGGTTTTGAACGTTAATACCTCTTTACCGACTGAATGTAGTGGTGTAATAATCAGTTCATCTGAAAGATAAAATGTCAACGAATTATATGATTGTTACTTATTGGTCCAAAAAGTCGTTTCAATAGCTTAAAAATTGCTTCGAAAGCAAGCTATTGAAATCATAACAATCTAGCTCATTGATGATGATTGGTGATCGCACCTGGAGAAACCGTCATAGCGAATACATGCAAGCAAGTGATTTGTTTTGCTCGCTTGCAATAGTATTTGGGAAACTATAGCGGACACACGCAAGGCGTGAGTACTTTCACTCGCATCAGTTTCTGTTCTGATTTCGCATGGAACTGTCAATTTTTCATGACTTGTTTGCGTGTGAATGCGTCCGAGCGAAGGAATATTCGCACCCATTTACTCATTCGGCTTGGTGTTTCCATGATGCAATCCAATAGCATCAGTTTCTGTTCTGCTTTCGCATGGAACAGTCATGAAAAATTGCCACATGACGTTTAAAACGAAATGAATTTTATGTAAGGTTATATAGACTTTATTTCGTTTTCACCGTGAAGTGGCGCCCTCAGTTTCTATTCTGCGCATAGAGTAATCATGAAAAATCTCGTGTTATTCTCACGAAAACAAAAATGAATCATGTATCAAACATCTTCAGTTGCTTTTACGATGCCTCTCAAATTCCATCGGTTTGTTTCGAGACCACCAACAAGTTCGAAAAAGTTGAATTTTATGTTAATAACAATTCCATTCTTATACTCATCCATCCACACACTAACAAGAAAAGCTTTCATCAATCTTTCAAAATATTCATTCATTCATGCATTAAGAATTGATTCAGACCCAATTTCAAATAAATGATTGTCGAGCCAACGGTGGTCCTACGTCTACCTTGCAGTTATATCACATATATAACCCACTTCTTGTTTTTTCTTCATATTTCTGAAATTTTGGCATTCTAGAATTTGCCCTAGTAAGTAAGGGCTTTTCGAAAATCCCATCATTTACCGAGTTATATCCATTTTAGTGATGCTAGATTAGGAATCGCATACGGTCATAAAAATTAACTTCAAATGCGTTTTTTTTCGAAACATGTTGCACTGAGAGCGAAAGCATACCTTTGAGTACTGATCTGATCAAACTGTTGGATAATATAAAGTCTGCTGTCTGCGGCGACCTCAAGTTCCACGAATATCATTAGCAACGATCAATGAATTTTCATCAAAAAGCAACCGTAGCCCATCGCTTTATGGAATTGATCCAGCACACCAGCGCCTGTGACTGCATTCAGTCTCTGGAGAGAAGTGCTTCTGCAAAATGAGAACAAAACTTTCGGCATCGTGAGAACGATACATAATCTATTGGCGCGTTTTCAGGGCAACCAAACCTTTTACAAAAAAGTTATTAAAAGTTATTACAATACGATGCATTTTAAAGTGATATCCGAATAATTTTATATTTAAACAAATTTTTGTTTGCTTTGGAAGAACCTGTTATTCTAGACGTATTTTTGAGCTTATTGGTGGTGGTGGACTTTAGTTTTTACGAATTCGTGCTCGGCTTCCAAATTGAAAGTCTGGTCAAAGTACAACATGTTGCAAGGTGGATGAAAATATGAAATTTTCCAAAAGCGAGAGCTGTGTTCATTGTTATAGTTACCACCAACACAATCAATTTCATATTTTTTGCTGCCGTTCTGTGAAATATGCTGAATGGTATAATTTGGGAATTATTTGTTCTGAAATGATGCTTTTGGGAGCGTTGGAGATGTAATTTTGCTAATAGGTACCGGAAAAATACTCGGATATTCGATAAGTTATTTAAATTGACAGCCCTTGTTATAGTCCTACGTCTCTTCGGTTATGTCCCCGACATTACCCACCCGTTTTTTCCGTTTAGTTTTTGTTTTATCATTAAAAGATAGTTAAACAAAGAATGACATAATGGATAGTAAAAATATACTTTTTCTATATTTTCGAAGCCCGAAAAAACGTCCGAAACTCTTGCCTCTACATTAGAATACCCCCTTAATTCTTGGGAAAAAGAAGAAACTCATAGAGTGCCTAAAGGAGTGAATACGAAATATAAGATAAAAAGAATAGACTCGCTATTTATGTATTTTCCAGTGCTGTAACTGTGCTGCAAATATTGAGCCATCTCAAAAGTCTATTTTTTATCGAAGGTAAACATGTGTCCTTCCTCATGCAAATATTGTTCTTTAAAGTTTGAGTCGATTCCTTGCCTAGTTTCCACAGCCTGATAAAGGGATAAGAGCTTTCTTTCTCTAGACCAGAGATTTTCAAATGGTGCTCCGCGGGAAATTTGTGCTCCGTGAAGATATAGCAAATGCTCTCACTTGAAAACCAACCTTGGAAAAAAAATACTTTAATTCAATTTCATTAGGCATACCTCGCTATACAGCCGCTCTTTATACGGCATTTCGCTATAACAACCCTCTCCACTTAAGACACGTTTTCGACCTACGGCCTAAAGTGATTCGCTATAACGACAAAAAATAGCTTTGCGATGTCGATATACAGCTATCCCATGCCAAATCGATACAGTGGTTCTCAGATTTTTGTTAAATTTGGTAGTCATATGTCGATATGTCTAGTAGTTCAAAAGTTATGAAAAGTTATGAGAAATTTTTGGAAAAAGGAGGAAAAATTGGAAAAGGGTAACCTAATGAAAAAATTAAAAAGAAATAATATGTTGCGATAAGGAACAAAACTACCAAATTTTACTAAAATCTGAGAACTACTATATCGGTTTGGCATGGAATGGCTGATTACATATACACCCATACCTCGCTATACGGCCGCTCTTTATACGGCTTTTCGCTGAACAAGCTTGGAACCGATCCGATAGAGGAAGGAAGGAAGGTATTGTATTATAGAAACTTTAAACTTTTGCAGTTCATTCGTCTCTAGCCTTGAGAAAGGCCCTTTGAAAACTCTACTCTATTCTACTCCAGCGCTACCACCTCCGCCCTCTTGCCTTGAGAAAGGCACTCGATCCTTCGCCGTCCAGCCCGTCCAGCAACGATGTTGTCCAGTCGGTGTCCACACAAAGAATGTCCGATAGAGTTTGTATGAATTTGTATTTGTATTGGAATAATTGATTCGTTATACGGCTTTTTTCATAGCGGCACAGGAACGTATCTAGACCGTAAAGCGAGGTATGGGTGTACATATTTTATGTAACATGTAGTTGTTTCATTTTTGTATTATTTTATGTTTTGACGTAGGACTACGTCTTTCATTTCTATACCGGGGTGTAAAATCAAAGTTTCGAAAACAAAAGCGCATACGCCTTAGACCGAGATTTTGAGCGTTAATGGCTCCTAAACAACTGAACGAAATGGCATGATAAACACTTCATTCGAAAGATAAAATGCATGTTGTCGCTGTTGTGGTGAAGCTCTTCGTTTTTCATGAAAGCGCGAATGAACGGTGTCACCAAGAGCCTGTTTGTGCACCTTAGGCCAGAAGGGAATCCATCAGGAGGAGAGTGATGCCACAAGCGGTTCCCCGGGAAGATCTCGAAGCAGCCGCTACACACACACACATACACGCGCGGAATTCTTTCCGTTTGGATGCCATTCAGCATCGAGAAAGATCCGGAAAATAATCTGCCAGTTCCTCTGGGAATTTAAAAATACATTCATGTGAAAGAGTTTATTTGAATGTTTTCTATCCATGTAACACTGTGACCAAATACATTTGGTTTTGTGATTTTTCAATCAATCGCAATTAACAGGATAGCTTCTGAAGATTATTCTTCCCCATCAGTAGGATATTTCCGTATCCAATATTGGATGCATAAAACCTTGTGCCTCCAACGTAACGCTCTCGTTTTCGAAGTCCCCCAAATATTCATTCATTCAGAATGAATTCAGATTCAAACAAATGATCTCTAAATAAACGATAGTCCTACGTCACCCTTGCGGTTATACCATAGACATAACCCACTTCCTGTTTTTTATATATGTGTTCAATTGAAATAAAAAGATAAAATGCATTTGAGTGATAAACCATTCTACAAATTTAATAAATTTGGAACCGGTCCGGGTGAAATTATATGCATTGTATTAGAATAATTGATTCCTTATACGACTTTTCGCTTTGCGGCCCACGTCAACTTTGCGGTTATATCATAGATATAACCCACCCATTTTTTATCTTTTATTTTTTACAATCTCTTACACGTTTCTTTTTTTTTCTATAAAATATCTATATTTGCTTCACAGTTTGATATGTATTGTATATGCCCAAGTCTTCCACCTGTGATGCTAACAACCTTGAGCTACTTTCACTCATCGTCGCTGGCGAAGCGTTCGTCACTAAGAATCTCCTTCATGTAGGCAATATTTTATATGTTTTATATATTCGATAGCTATGATGATTTTAATGCAATGCCCAATGTAACTAAATCAAAGAATATTTTTTTCAAGGTAGATCTTCAAGTGGGAGCATTTGCTATAAATTTGCGGAGCACCATTTGAAAACCCCTGCTCTAGACAAATAAAATAACGGTATTGTAAATTAAATCATAGAAGAGGTTAAATACCGCAAAACAAATCCGAAGCAGGTGAGTAACGCCACTTAGATCATCTTCGTAACGTAACGTACCTAGTAACGTAATTTATTGGAAGCTATAATTAAAATCATCATACCTATCGAATATCTCAAAACATTGCCTACATGAAGGATATTCTTGGTGACGAACGCTTCGCCATCGACGATGAGTAAAAGTAGCTCAAGGTTGTTAGCATCACAGGTGGAAGACTTGGGCATATACAATACATTTTAATTTCAAACTGTGAAGCAAATTTAGATATTTTATAGAAAAATAAAGAAAAATGTAAGATATTATAAGATATAAAAGATAAAAAAAATGTAAGAGTTAAAAATGATTTTATAGAAAATATGTAATGGTCAATGATTCACAAGAAGGAGTATTACTCTCTGAATTGATCTGCATATTATCCAATGAATTCTTAAATCTTATCTCATATTGTTTATCTGTTGCCGTGAAATTATTAAAATGTTTGATTATGATATGGTTACCAGTTTTGAGCGCGGAAGATGAATCATTTCGAGAAATAGGCGTAAAGTTATTAATTTCTGCAATACATGGCGATTACTTAATACTTACGACTGTCATTAAGTTACGACGACGGTCACGTTTTTATGAAATAAAGTTAACGTTAATAACTATTTTTGCCGCGAACGGATTTTGGCGATTTACATACTAAACGAATTGGAAATTCCCTAAGATTTATTTAGTATGCTATACATTAAAATCCCTTGGTTTGTAAATGGTTAAAATTAATGAAAACTTTAAGCATTTCCATTTTCCCATACATTTGTTCTGTCCATTTGTGTGCTTTCCCGAACAGAACTGTCAATAACGAGCAACTTATCGACGACCAACGGAGGGGAAATCGTAGGATTTAAAGTCTCCGTGAACAAAGGAAAAGAATAAGAATGAAGGGGAATACCTGCCTAGAGTATAAACAGTGGATCTCGCTGAGGCAAATTTTCATTCGGCATCGGACTGTTGAGCAATCCAGTTCACTTTGCTTTCGCTGCGCTTCGATCTATGATTGGACCCCACCAGTGGCAATTCAACTTGGATATCGTCGTGTGGTTTTTCCAGTTCGTTTTTCGCGTTATTCGTATCGTGTGTTTTCTTTCCGCGTCAAAAATTGGATGCTTCGCATAAAGTACAAGCTGTGTGGCTTAATTCAGTCTTTTTCCAAGCAGTTACCATTGTTTGTTTTCCGTCATCATAAGGGCTTCGTTGGTGCTTTTGACATTGCATGAATGCATTAAACTGACGTTATGACGAAGCAGGCGTTAAGGTTGTGCGCCAAAAAATCATTTGAGGAATACTAAGCATCTTGAATGTCGTACTGGAATGTTATAAGTTATTTGGGTTCGCGTGCCAGTCGCAACACTGCCTTCAACTAGGATTGCATTTAAGCTAATATTGATCATAATGAAGCAGTGCTACTGTTTTCGATGTTGTTGATATTACAAAAAGAGTTTATTTCGCTTGTTTAGTCACCAAGAGAGTAAATGTCGTACTGGAATTTTGTATGTGATTAGGTTTCGCTTGCCAGTAGCAAAACTTCCTCCACTAAGGGTGATAGCTGCGCTTCTCTCGAGCATGAGAAAGTAATGCAACTTTTTTCGAGGCCAGTAATATTAACAGAAGCGTTTCTTTTGAGAATTGCGCACTATGATGAGAAGTGTTTATATTCCTAGTAGTTTCAAGCCACCAATGTATGGCTCTGTATGCATGCTATGGCGAACGCTTGTTTGGCGCTTGGTTTACGTTGTACGAACGATGCGTAGAGGTGCCATTCCTTTGAGACAATACTGAAAAACATGTAGCATGATATTAGATACTTGCAAGTGTTATCATTGTTGTTTCCATGCGGTGCCAACAATATATTGATGTAGTTATGAGATGTGGAATAATGGTGCTGATGCAACATGTATTCAATCGACTGTAGCCGAGTCTATGTCAAATGCGAAAAAGGCCAACGGAATAACGTTCGAGGTAAATTTTCAATGCATTGACATGAAATAAATTGCGACATACGATCAGCTAGTGTATTGTTTTGCGAGGGCAAGAATGAATCATCAATCAATCATCGTCAACTGATTCTACAATGAAAAAACTATTTCAGAGATTATTCTACTAAACAGTTGTTTCTAAAATTTCACAGCATTATAGATTAACATCCGAAGGTATAAACAAGCGACTTCTATAAAATAAAAGTCACAGGAGGGTTGTGTCCGAGACACGACCGCATAGTTGACGTAGGATTCCGTTAGGCTATCTGTTGATTTCAGATATGTTTGAAGAATTACATCGTTAAACTCTTTGATAATGATTTTGCTTTTAATGTCTCTGTTAGGGAACACATTGTGGTAGGAACAAAAGTTTCCTCTACTAGTGATTACCGATAATCGTTCGATTAATCGATTAATCGAATACTTTCTACAGAAATCGATTATTAATCGAATGAATACTGCGCAACCAATAATCGAAGCGAACGAATAATTTTCGTCGATTAATCGATCCAGAGAAAAAAACCTACGGCCGCTGCAGTTCCATCCTGAACTTCAATTATTATCTTTGACGCTCCCCTGAACTCGTCGAGGAAGCTCAATGCCGTCAACGCGAATTAAGCTTCGTTTACGAGTTTAGCGTAAAAGATAATAATTGATTATCAGGCGGAATGAACACTTTTTTGATTCTAGATGGCTTTCTAGCAAATGAGAAATATTAGTCTAACTAATTATTCCTCTCAGTGTGACGATTAATCGATTAATCGATTATTTGGGGCGATTAATCGTATCGAATATCAAACTGCTGAAAAGCATTCGATTAGCTGATGAACGATTAATTTCATAAATCGGAGATCACTACCCCCTACCTTCATGTATTTTCAATGTCGATTTCCCCCAGGCAGTTTGGTTTTGATGTCTCTGTTAGGGACCCGCCGCATGTAACGTCAATTTCGATCAATCAGAAGTGGGTATTTCCGTTAGGATAGGGGCTGAGATTTTTCAATTGTTCGATAGTTAGTTTCATGACATATATTATTTTCTTCAAAACAAAAAATTGTTATGGAGTGCCGAAATCTATTGACGCAAAGATTTCATCAATCCATCAAGAAATGACTGAGCAATGAGCGTTTGAAATTGGACACTTTTCACGATGTGCTCGATTTTCGATTTTCAATTTGTACCCCAATATGTTCCCGAAAGACGTAATCCTACGTCAAAAAGACGGGTGTGTAATGTTGGGAACATAACCGGAGAGACGTAGGAATACACCAAGTGGTGTCCATTATTCGAATATCATGGAGCACAGATCCCAGAATGGCCAACTTTTCATGTAAAGAATTACAGAAAAAAATCACTCAGCAAACACTCAAACGTTTAGATTCAAATACGAAAAAATCAAAATTTTTCGTGCAAATGTCGTGCGGTGCAAATGTTGCAGGGGTTATTGTTCATCCGGCAACGGCAACGAACACATTTACCGTCTGGTCTGGTTTACCGTGATATGAATGGGCTTTGCACTCCTCGTGAATAACTGTGTTTTACTAGTTAAGTCCTTCATTTGATACCCATATTGATGGGGTTTAGAGAAAATATGTAATCCGCCATTTTGTGGTGGCGGCCATTTTGGATTTGTATTTTTCATAAATAACTCGACTAGTCAATCCCTTCCATTTGATACCCATATTGATGGGGCTTTGAGAAAATATGTAATCCGCCATTTTGTAGCGGTCGCCATCTTGGATTTTCAAGATCATGAAATATGCAGTTTTATAATGACTGCAGGGATAAAGGTGTGTTCCTAATTCCAGATCAATCGGTCAACAGGAAAGGGGTCAAATTTCAATTTATGTGGTACAGCGCCATAGACAAACATGTTACATACAAACATACAAATATGTCACAGCTAAATAAAACCATTTAAAAACTCCAGCATTCTATCAAATCGAGCGCGATTAGCCACTCATTCACCCGGCGCGATGCTTCCATCGCTTTTAACACACTTCGATAGGCTCTTCTTTCTTTCTTTCTTTCTTTGTTTTTAAGAGGCTTTAAACTTTGCAGTTCATTCGCCTCTATCGATAGGCTCTCCTGCTCCACATCCCATTGAAACTCCTGTCACTCACTCTTGCGGTATCGCACCGCATACATCCACGGCAAATGCAGCAATCTCTTATGCTGAAAATCAATTTCAAGATAGCGTCTTTCCTGCTTGGCGTACGATGATAGAATGTGGCCAAGCCCCACCATCGCTCACTTTATATAGCCATATAGTTAACGTTGTAGCGACCGCCTATATTTGTTTATAATCTCTTTTTTGTCTCCCTCCTTTGCCTTGTCCATACGGTTCGCCCGTACCCGTGGTACCCGTGGAAAAATGTCGGCAGTGAGAATTGAACTCGTGACCTTTAGCGTAAGAAGTGTGAATGTTACCACTGCGAAATTTATTTTCGTTTTTTTTATATTCAAATTTTAAGAATTTATGTGAGTATTTAAATTAATAATTATTGCAACACAAATTCAAAATAATGTTCAAAAAGCCGCAATTTTGTGCAATTTTTCGAGATTTGAAAAACTGCTACGCTACGTGTTTGAGAATACATTTTCACGTATTCCAGCCACATTTCAGCGGAATCGGCCATATATTTCCAGATATAAATATTTAAAACTTAAAAACGCTTAAAAATTATAGACATTACGATTCTCTAATCCGTGAATGGTAAAAGAAAATATGGAAGCATCGGAAACATGGAGAAATCCCCATACATTTCTTCTGCACAATTGTGTGTTTACCTACCCATGCTGTCCATGAGGTTCTACTTATGCATTTGTCAGTTACAATATTTATATGTTACTCAAATGTAGCGTTCGTTCTATGAGCACAATGGATAGAGGAAATATTGCAACCTAAGCTCCTACCGTTGAAGACTCATTTAATATAAAAGCAACGATTCACGATTTCTACCACATAGTATTGCTCTAGCCAGCGCTCAGTGAACGGATTTTATCAATGGTTTCTCCTAATGAATTTATTTTCTACATTTCAAATTTATATCATTGCGGATAAGTAACGTAAGTCATTGATTGCAAGGGCGAATAAATGACTAAGCGTCCGCTATGCAATTTTATTTTTTTTTTGAATTTTGCCTTTAAAGATTATAGATTTGTATCTGACATAGTTTCAACTAAAAAGTATCCACTTACCTTTGATAACAATGTCCGGTGGCTTTCCGGCTCGTCCAAGTAGCTGCGAGGATCCGGCCAGGCCGCCAACCGATGAGGAATTCACCGTTGCAACCGATCCCGATCCATCCAGTGCGGTAAGCGTGGTTTGATTTTGCAGCAGTTTCTCTGCTAGCAGTGTATTGGTGGCGAGCTGCTGAAACCGATTCTGTTGCTGCTGTAGCAGCTCTTGAGCTTGCGCAAGGAACAACTGTTCCTGCAGCTGATTCTCGGCACTTCCTGTGCCACCGTTCTGAGCGAGCATGTTGGCTCCATTGGCAAGCACGAGGGCACCGCTAGGGCCCTCGCCGAGTCCAACATCGCAAGCCAGTGCATTGAGCTGGGAATTTGCCACAGCGACTGCTGCGGCCGACGACAGAATTTGCGAGCAGCTCTGCAGGAAGATTTGCCCGCTAGTTTCCTCGTCGAGGTGCAAGTCATTATTGTTTTCCTCCTAAAAAGAAGAGAAATATTTACAACAAATCCGAAAATTCTTGTATGTAACGCAAAATTACAACTTTAATCTCCGTCGCTGGAAAATCCTGGAAAAATTGCTCTAGCTCGAATGTATTCTCCGTCAGCTGCCGCAGCAGCTCGTCCGAATCGTTGCAGAGCGTTTCTTCCAGATTGTTCAAATCACAGCCGTTGCCACCGATGTCTGACTGCTGATTGACTCCATTATTATGGTCCTTCAAAGATAGATAAGCATACCAATTAGTATATCACCCGGCAGCGCAAATGACAAATTTGATCAACCTGAAGACAGGCTTGGAGATCAACCATACGTCCATCGTTGTCCGGGGACCACAGCAACTCGTCATCGATGAATGGCATCGCCCCGATGGCAGAGCCACCTCGTAAACTTGCTAACGCCAGCGTAGAAACGTTCTTCTGATCAAAATTTTCTTATTTGCTGTCCGTTGTACACTGAGCCCTCGATCCAATGTAAATTCGGTTTCGCGAACCCTAGCTTCCCCGAGTCCTAGCGAATACACTTTCGGTGTTTAGAATCGTATGGTATAAATTGGTTAGTCTAAGCTTTACTATAAAATTCTCCTTGCGTTCGCAAACGCTATACGTTATGTTACCAAGTATATCGGGGTTGGAATCTACGCTATATTTTATAGCGCTCTTGCTCAGCTATTCCATAAAAGTGATCCCGACCAGTACACGGTTGTAAAAATACGAAATATTTTGAACACATCAAGTTTGCACAAATTCAATAGCTTTCAGATTTCCTTCTATACATGTAATTTTATAGGCACTTCTTATTCCTGTTTGGTTTACTTAATTTTGAACTGCTTTGGCCGAAACGTAAAAAATGAACACGGACGGTATGCTTACTGTCTAACCCATTGGTAATCTCTGTTCTAGCCTTAACTATCACAGTGGTTTCTACGCGAGCAATGAATCTTGTCCCGAATGGTAATCTAGCGGTTCCCGGCCATCGTATTGCTTGCAGTGGTATCCCCCCGGGTGGAACTGAAAATTCTCCTCTTGGTTCGGTGGTTACCGGTGAGTGATCTTGCGAGACGAACACACTTTACTATTATTCGAAAATGTCCTTGCTGCTGAATCGGTGGGCTTAGGATCCACAACATTTTTGTCCCAACAGGGTGACAACAGGCGGCGAGGTTTGTGAACGGGAAAAAGGCCGTTGGCTGTTGGTTGGTGTTTTTCGGGCAGGTCCGAGTAGCGTGTGCGTTGGCAGAAAGTCTGCTTCAACGGAAACGGTGTATTTTCTGGTGACAAGGTTATGGTTAATGTTTCTGAAAAAAGAAAAAGAAAGTTCGGTGTAAGTTTGCATGGCGTACATATAAAACATTGTTATGCAGTGATGGTATTGACAATTTAATTGCTGAAATCTAATAAATTATAGGAGTTTGTGTCCAAGACACGACCACATTGTTGACGTAAAACTACGCTGTTATTTTATATATGTCGCTTGTTTATAACTTCGGGTTTATTTTATAATACTGTGAAATTTTAGAAATAACTGTTTAGTAGAACGGTTTGATCGCCCTGAAATGTTTTTTTTTATTGTAGAACCAAATGTCGATAATTGATTTATGATTCATTATCGCCCTCGCAGAACAGTACACTAACCCTATCGTATGTCGCAATTTGTTTCATATCAATTCCGGTGGCCTTTTTCACAATTGATATAGACTCGGCTACAGTCGATTATATACTTGTTGCACCAGCACCATTATGCCACATCTTATAACTATGTGTTATTTAGTGTTGCCTCAGTAGGATCGCACCTCTAGGCTTCGTTTGCAAAACGTAAATCAAGCGCCAAACAAGCCTTTGTCAAAGCATGCATACAGAGCCATACATTGGTAGATCAAAGCTACTAGAAATATAAACACTTTTCATACTTTTGCGCTACTCTCAAAAGAAACGCTTCTGTTAATATTACTGGCCTCGAAAAAAGTTGCATTACTTTCTCATGCTCAAGATAAGCGTAACCTCTATCCTTAGTGGAGAAAATTTAGCTACTGACACGACATTTACTTTCTTGGTGACTAAATAAATTAAATAATCTCCTTATGTTAATCTCAACAACCTCGATACAAATGGGGTTTCAGCGTAGCACTTTTTTACGTACGGGTATGAAGCACGCACGTACACACACAAATATCTATATATCGATGGCTTGAAGCATCTAAATATACACACATATAGTCCTGTGTCAAAATCCCGTCTGTGCCTCTAGGCTCATACCCATCAACTTTTATGAAATAAAGTTAACGTTAATTACAATTTTTGCTGCGAACGAATTTTAACGATTTGCATACCAATCGAATCGGAATTTTCTAAGATTTGTTTGATATGCTATACATTACTATCTGTATATGGTTTAAATTGATGAAAATTTGAAGCAATCTCATTTCCCCATACATTTGTTCTATCCATTTGTGTGCTTTCCCGAACAGAGCTGTCAATAACGAGCAACTTATCGACGAGCAACGAAGGGGACCGGAGACGAATGAATCATTAGATTTAAAGTTTCCGTGAACAAAGGAAAAGAAGAAGAATGAAGGGGAATATTTGCCAAGATTATAAACAGTGGATCTCACTGAGGCAAAAGTTCATTCTTCATGAGGACACCGACTGGACAACACCGTTGATGGGCGAGCTGAACATCGCTTGTTCTTCCGTGTTTTGCGTCATCACATGTCTTCGTTTCGGATTGAGCTGTGGACGCGAACAAATTACTCACTCGCTGATGTCTCTGGAATTGCAATCATTGCATCAAACTGACGCCAGGTGCTGAGCTACACAATTGTGTGGGGAATCATCAAGCTAGGATAATGTCAGCTCACCAAGAAAATAAATGTTCTGGAATTTTGTCAGTGATTTGGTGTCGCATGTCGCATTCTCTCCACAAAGCTAATCTAGAACTAATCTAATTAACAGAAAGGACTTCTGTTGAGAAGAGCGCAAAACGGAGATAAGTGTGTGTATATTTAGTTGCTTCAAGCCATCGATATATGAATATTTGTGTGTGTGTAATTGCGTGCATTTGGTGTTGCAAATTATGCAGTCGCAATGATAATAAACATATAAACATGGAGGGGGGAAAGCGGGAGGGAAATATTTACGCTTGGGGATTAGAAATGAATCTCAGCTGAGGCAAATATTCAACCATTTTCCAAGCAATTAACATTGTTTGTTCTCTGTCATAGATTCATTGAATTGACGTTATGGTGAAGCAGGCGTTATGGTTGTGTACTAAAAAATTATTTGGGGAATACCAAGTTATTCAATAAGTTATTAATTTATTTGAGCTCGCCAGTCACAAAACTGCCTTCAACTAGGATTGCATTTGCGCTAATCTTGAACATGATGGAAGTGTTACTCTTTTTGAGGTTGTTGAGATTAACATAAAAAGATTATTTCGTTTGTTTAGTCAAATGTCGTTCTGGAATTTTGTATGTGATTTTGTTTCGCTCGCCAGTAGCTAAACTTCCTCCACTAAGGATAACAGCATGTATTGTTCTGCGAGCACAAGAATGAATGATCAGACAATTATCGTCAAATGATTATACAATAAAAAAACATTTCAGGGCGACCAAACTGGTAGAATGGTTATTTCAAAATTTTCGTAGCATTATAAAATAATATCCGTAGTTATAAACAAGCGACTTGAATTAAACCACAGCGTAGTTCTACGTCAATAATGCGGTCGTGTCTTGAAAACAACCTCCTACAATTTTTTCTCTTTGTGATCAACCCATTGTCCTGATTTTATATTTTAAAATCATGACATTTTACTACGACGAATGATCTTATTTCTATTTCAAAATAGCCATTCTATATTGGGGGTCAAAAGCCAGATTCGTGTGAAAAAGGCCGTTCAATTAAATTAGTGTCGTCTAAATGTATTTCAAATGCTTGGTTAGTAAGTAGCAGCAGTTTCGTTTGCGGATAGAATACAATGTCTGAGCTGTGCGGTTAACAGGATTTAGCACCATTTTCGCTTTCGACGGTTCTCCTGTTGATTGCAAGGGTGTATCAATTACGCCGCAATAGTATGGTTGACTTCAGGCATCAAATTTCAGATTGCGAACTCCTTTTCTAGTGTTCTTTATCACGTTGGTTATGGGACATCGATCATTGGACATTCTCTTTCCAAGCTTAGTGGATGCAATGTAACATTTCCGTTGATCAAATTGATTGCTAATCCAGCAATCACATATTGTAGCATGTTTGCTATAATCTATAACCGAGACGCACTCGACAGTGGCGCTCCACCGTGTGTAATAATTCAACTACCGTATTATCGGAACGACTCGAAAGCGAAACCAAAACAGGGACTGTCAAGTAATTATTTTTACGAAGTGCGAGTGTTTTTGTTATTCTGATCCAAAACAAAATAAAACCAGACGACAGTGTGCTTGATGACCGCAAATTATTCTTGTACATTCTGAAAAATGAGCAACTCCGAGGAGCGTAGCTCCTCAACCAGTTCGGAGGGTGACGCCGCCGATCTAGACATAAGCAATCCCAATTTCAAACCGTTGCGGGTGCTGTATTCCCGGAGGGCGACCGTACCCGCTCCAAACGCCGAAAAACATGATAACGTGAGCTTGTTCGAGTCGAAATTCAAACGATTGGGCGGATTCGCGGAAAAATTTAGCGCCGAACGGTTGAAGGAAATTCAGGCTGCTTCGTCGTCTAAGAAGATAGTTCCAGTCGCCCGTGGGGAAGCACCGGTGAGGAGATTTTTGCCGCATCAAGGTATTATCAATGACATTTTTAAATCCTCGTGAACGACCCCCGTAACGATGATGTTTAATGCTCCGACTAGAGATGATCAGAGTGGAGAGGCCGGCTCGCTTCCGCAAAAACATATTCACCAAGCTGGAGAACTACGGGGGCCCACTCAACCGCTTGCGGGACTGGATGAGCGAAAGAGTGCGCGTTAAGATTTACACCCGCAAGGAGAAAGGGATTCGGGGTTACGTCACGGGATTTGTGGAAGTATTCGACAAACATTGGAATGTGGCTTTGTCGGACGTTTTTGAATCGTGGGAGAGGAGAAAGTACCGATATTCTGAGAACAAGCTGTGTAACCTCGGAGAGCCACAAGACTGTAGCGAGGAACTGCGTAAAATGGGAATCAGTGTTCCTGCTGTTAATGTTAAGTCTGTTGATAGTAAATGTGTGATTTGTACCAGGAGGGTTCCTAAATTGTTAATCCGGGGGGAGCAGATTGTGCTGATAGTCCCTGAACTCACAATTGTTAAGAAAGAGCCATTGGACTAAGATAAATAATAAAATATTAAAAATCAAAAACGTTTCTCATTTCCATCAGGTCGGAGGAAAAGCACAGTGTTTCACTTTCGTTTTTAATCATTATTGTATATCCCACCAACGACGGATCGGAGGAGTATAGAACATAAGTATACTGATACTTTTCATTATTACTATCGACCGGTTTACGAACGACCAGAGTCAACGAACGGATCACGGGGTGGAAGGAAGAGAGAAACCATTGCCCGAGAAATATGTACACAGGGTAAGGGGTGTGGGTGTCCGGGAAATCCGAGGACGCAGTGAAGTTGCTCCTCCACTTAAGTCCACGACACCACGGCGAAAAAAATGATCAAAACAAAATGAAGAACTAAAGTGTAACTAACTGTTGGTGGGGAACGGAGGTTTCCCCATAATTCCGTAAGCTCACATCCTCGGCTAATGACCAACGACTAGAGATGATGATTTCATCACCGTCCTGTCGCAGCTTGAGGGGAGGATGCTGCTTCTATGGTCGCTGTCTGTAGCATGCAGTAAACAATTAATAGCTATGTAATTTTCCGAATTCCGCGGTGGGTGAGGAAAAAGGGACTGCATTATGGGTGTTAGCGCAGCGATAATGTAGGTATGGGAAAATGAGTGTTTCGAGATGCCGAACGAATGGTGGAAACTGTATTACAAGTGGATAAATTGTTGGTTGGAGTGCCTTCGAACGAGCTGTTTTACTTTTACTGCCAGCAAATCACGTGTGTTGCATCATTCATTGAAATCGGATAGATTGATGCTTCTTGGAGACTGGGAGTGAGGAATGGATTGTTTGTCTTGTATCATTGGGATATTCCGGAAAAAATCGTTGTTTCACCACAAGATAACATATTCTTATACAATGTTTCGAATTGTAGCTACTATTCACGCCGTTCCAAATGATTTTCCGGTTTAGGATTACCGAATTTGTGACGGTTCCCTTATCCACAAATTACTGCAACTGCACTTTCTTTCGTTTGAATAGAGGACACTCTGAGCCCTATTTCACTGGTTCACGTAAAGTGACGATACTACAGACCAATTTGATTAGAAGCACAACAGGTTTATTTTACTTAAATGATGCTTTCCTCTATTCTACTTTTCTTTAAACTATACAATAATTATATTTAAAGTTGGGTCAATTTATGGTGGCCGACCAGTGCTCCCAATGGCTGAAATACTTGTACACTAAGGTTTTTTTACGCGGATTTTCCAATTAACGCGGTTTTTGACGTAGGATTACGTCTTTCGGGAACATATTGGGGTACAAATTGAAAACCGAAAAACGAGCACATCGTGAAAGTTGTCCAATTTCAAACGCTTATTGCTCAGTCATTTCACGATGGATTGATGAGATTTTTGCGTCAATCGGTTTCTGCACTCCATAACAATTTTTGATATTGAAGAAAATAATATATGACTTGAAACTAACTATCGAACAGTTCAAAAATCTCAACCCCTATCCTAACGGAAATACCCACTTCTGATTGGTCGAAATTGACGACACATGCGGCGGTTCACTAACAGAGACATCAAAAACAAGCTGCCTGGGGGAAATCGGCATAGCAAATACATGAAAGTAGGGAAAACTTTTATTCCCTTACAGAGATTTCAAATTCAAGGTACCTGGGAAAAATCAGCATGTTAATACCCTCGTGGTCGATACTTTAACAAATGGCGCGCACAAATGGATAGTGCTCATTATAACTAGCGTGGACATTGCTGATTGCATACGTGCTGACAAGTAAGTTGGGGGCGATGAACGAGTGTTTTTAGTGTTTAAGAATATTGAAGAATAGTAAGAAAATTAAAGAATGATGTTTCAATGAACTGAATAGAACTTATGTTTGATAGAATATAAATGACCAACACTGGTGGAGTGAACAAACAATACCTAGCAACCAGACAAAACCGCTCTTTTTAGGGCCACCAAATCATCATCGAAGAGTTTAACAATGTTATTCTTCAAACATATCCAAAATCAGCATACAACAGATAGCCTAACGGAATCCTACGTCAACTATGCGGTCGTGTCTCGGACACAACCCTCCTATGACTTTTTTACGCGAATTTTCCAATTAACGCGGTTTTTTACGCGCATTTTCGAATTAACGCGATTTTTCCAATTGACGTGGTTTTTTACGCGGATTTTCGAATTAACGCGGTTTTTTAGGCGGATTTTCCAACTAACGCGATTTTTTTACGAGGTACGTATCCCCCGCGTAAAGAAACCTGGGTGTACTACTATATCTATTGTCACTCACGCACGCTGTTTAGCGCGTAAAGAGAGAGAGAGAATCGCAATCTTCTCTACAATATTGGGATTGCTGCTCATTCCGTTAACCTTCAGGTGCAGTATACACTGGCGGGGATATTCCAGCGTAGCTATCAATTGCAATGATAGCCGAGGTCTAACCCAACTTGAACTAACTAGCTATCTTCCTATTAACATATTAAGGATCGCTCACGAGTTTTCTCGTGTTTCGCGTTCCATCGGTTACGGATGGATCACGAAATAACCCGTGTTTCCTACACTTGATGGTTAAATCCTTGGTCTGCCATGAAACTAACAAGGTCTACCGATGGCTCGCCTTCGTCACATTCACACCGAAGGAAAAGATCTCATTCGTGGAATCCGAACAAATGAAGCGTGCGAGTTTGCCCCAAAACGTGCGGCCCCAGGCGTTGTCTCACAGATTTCTTTTCATTCCTTAATATGTTAAGATCCTTCATTTTAATACCATTGTTGCTCCTATCTTATTCTGAGTCTTCTCTGCTTATATCTTGTGTAAACATACAATAAATCAATCAAAAAAGGATCAACTAAAACAATTGCTCTGTCTTTGATCATACTTTGTATATTGGGTTGTCCGAAAAGTTTGTGCCAATCTTGAAGGAAAATCGAAGGCATCATTTTTATAGGTTGACAAACACTTTTTACATGATATATGCACCGTTTTGTTCCACAGCCATTCGTCGGCTTACACGCTGCTTGAACATTCAACCCTCCCAGAATTTGTTTGGTTTCTGGTCGATAGCACTGGGATAGCACATAACAGTCAAACTGTTAAACTTGCTGTCCGGCTGTCAAAGAAACATAAAGTCTGCCATTCTAGACGTTGTCGTAGCGAGCAGTACTTGTTGGAATTTATCGACGGTAACGCATGGTGGTTCATTTCGCTGACTCAAGGTCGCCCAACAATGCTGTGAATGATCCATATGTCATCAGCCGTCACGATTTGTGTTTGCATTTCTAAATCGAGTTTTTACGCGGTCTATGAAATGTTTGTCGGCCAAAATATGCGCAACATATATATTGAAGCATGTATCGACTTAACGGTCGGTAACTAAATTTTGGAATTTTCAACAACAAACGTGTTCAGAGAGAAATGAGAGTGTACATGTGTTGAGTCGGTAAAAATCGGATGGATTGAAGTTGGTTTCGATCATGCTGACTATTTCATGTGAAAGCAGAATAAAAACTAATGCTATTGCACCACGAAACACCAAGCCGAATGCGCAAAGATCTGCGAATATTACTCCGTTCGGGCGCAAACCCAAGCAAATATTTTTACACGACTATTCCATGCGACAGCAGAATAGAAACTGAACCGAATGCGCAAATCTTCCTTTACTCGAGTGCATTTGCAAGCAAGTAAAAGAAATCATAGCCTGCATGTATTCGCGATGACGATTTCTCCAGGGGCCTTGATTTTGCGTCCGTGTTAGGGAACACATTCCGATCACCACAAAAGCAATTATCGATGAGCTAGATTGTCATGATTTCAAAAGCCTGTTTTCAAAGCAATTTTAAAGCTATTGAAACGATTTTTTGGACCAATAAGGGGAATCATATAATTCTTTGACATTTTATCTTTTGAATGAAGTGATTATTATACCACTCCATTTAGCCGGTAAAGAGGTATTAATGTTCAAAACCTTGCACTCCAGCGTCACTTTTTCGTTTTCGAAACTTTTAACCTACACTCCGGTACAGAAATGAAAGACGTATTCCTACGCCAAAACAGAAGTAAATGATTCTGAAGTACATCATTGCACTTCTGACTGTGCATGTGCGTGTTGATGAAAACCTATCTGAACCAGGCCTTTTTGGAAATATTTTTCTCAAACCATCGAACTGCCACCTGCCAGTCCTTACAGTATGAAGAAATTCTATTGAAGTTGAATTCCTTTTTATCAGAGAAGTTCTCCTGACAAAGTGGAACCATGGGATTAGCTTCCACATTTGTTTTTGGACCCGCAACTTTGCAAATGGAATTTATATGGTTTGGGAAGAATTTTCTCAAGAAGGCTTGGTAAGTTATCTAATTACCATCAACCCGAATGAACAGTCAGAAGTGCAACGAAGTACTTCAAAATCATTTACTGCTGTTTTTGCTCAAAAAATAATGATATAATTGAGGAATTTGGAATCAATTTATAAAATCCGGAAGGTCATGGCATGGTGTAATGAATAGTGGGTTCAGATTTTGGACTGGTCAGCTTGTTTATCATATCAACACCCTGTCAGGGACTTATAAGGAGTGATCGGACGAATAGTAGATGCAGCTTACAAGCAGTATGAGTGATTTGAAGAGCTTAAATGAACAGTATTCTCCGCGTAGAACGAGATAATCATCAATTGATAATTGTTTTGATTGAATGCGCGGCAGTGTGTGTGTTTCAAATACACCCAACAAAACAAATTGAGGAACAGATGCGAAGTCGCAATTTGTAGATGATTTTGGAAGCGCTGTAACTTCGTGAGAAATCGACGTATGAATTTTACACCATTTTAAACTTCATGTTTTGAAATTTTTTACGAAGATATTTTCATCTTGGGGTGTGTAGGGGTGTAAAATGTCGGGAAGAAATAAAAAATCGATTTTTTCCAAAGATTTTGTGGACAACACATTTTTTGTTAACCAACTCAATAGAAAATCCACACCTTATCAACCAACTTTCATTTTGTTCCTAGAACGTTTCTGTAGGACCATTCTGTACAGAGATATTTCTGTTTGAATGAAAAATTACCTCTTCGTCTTTGATGAAGAATAACTCAATAAGTAATGATCGCACGGCAAATCGAAAGGCTGTTTTTTTGAAAATTCCAATAAACGATTCATAACTTTCGTTCCCATGCGTTTGAATGTGCGTATGTTAGTTACATATGAATGTACGCATTCCCATATATACACACACTGCCGTTCTACGCATAGTTGTCCAATTTCCAAAATCAGCAACTGAGAAAAACGCAATCAAAATTTTCTGCCATATTTGTCTACCAGAAGCTTTAAGCATTTCAGTTTAGCAATAGAACGGATATTTTATAGGCATTAAACTAGTGTTTAATAAAATGTGACAAGATTCCAACAATTGAATCAATAAAGCTTGATTACGGGTTTAACATTCATGTCGGGACAATTATGCCTAGAATATCAAAATGAGACAATTGAACTTGAAGTTGTTTTTTTTCAAACTGGGAACAAACAATAAGCGTTTTTTTTTTTGTGTTTTTCAGAAAGATTATGCATAAAAAACATCGTTTTATGAAGAAAAGTGGAATTAGCCAAAGATTATCATGTGAGAGCAATGCGTAAACGGCAGTTTGATAGCATTCGCAAACAAGGTGTACACGTGCTCTGTTAAACTTTTTTTGTTTGTTCGAAAATTAGTTCGTTCTTCCAAACCAGAATTGAGTGCATTAGTCCGGCTGAGAGCGTCATATAAAATTATTGTACTTTTGACCGATTAATTTTTTTTGGATCTGCAGAAAAGATATGCCTAGGATATCAACATGGGACAATGATATTATTTTTTGAAACATTGGGAACAAACAATTTTTTTGTGTTTTTCCGGAAGAACTCGTCACAAAAAAAAATCATAAAAACGAAAGATACGAATCGTTCATTCTGAGAGTATGCATAGCATTCTGTATTTCTGGAACAATTTGCGATGAAGTGCACCTCCAATTTCTTCCAAACTTCGATTGATAGGCTAAAAAACGTTTGAAAGCAGTGTTGCCACACGTACAAATTTATCTGGAAAGGTGTAGATTTTTTCGATTTTTTTGGTACAGATTTTTGTACAGAAAAGTACAGTTTTCTGGAGAGATAAATTAATAACACGTGGAGTCAGTGAAACAGATAGAGCAGAGATTTGATTTCGATGATTGGACCCTCAAGGCTGCTGCAATGTGAAATCCCAGAAACATTTCCATTCTAACAAGCATCATAGAAATATTGAAAGCGTTTTCGGGTTTTTATTACGGGCAGTGAATAGCGAATTGCTCCGTAAAAAATCATAGTTGGAGAAAATACGTTGCCTGAAAAGAAATGACAGTTCGTTCGAGTTTTAATATTAGTACTATGCATCAGTCCTTGACAACCGTCGATTTTTTTTTCTGATTATAACAACAACAAAAATGAATATCTAAATTCGACAAAGCAACGACACGAGGATGATAATCTTGAATTCTTAACATTTGATCAAACAACATAGGGCAGCTCGGAATTATTAATAACGAGTGTGTATGTGTATGTAAACAAATTATTAAATTTTAATTAAATTATTGAGTAATTTGAGGCTTGAGTCCTTTTTTTTCAAAATATTTTTCTATGCAACAAAAATTTTGAACAGTATATATTACGATGAAGATTTTTGAAAGAAATAGTACAGATGATAAAGATTTCAGTATAAATGTGACAAAAATTAGCCTGCTTGCAGAATACTGACTGCTGTCAAAAATTCAATGACATAACCTCTAATAAAACTGTCAAACATTTGCAGGATTGATGGACAAAAATTAGATGCTTAAAAGAACTGACGGTTCGCTTGCATTTACGGCGCTTCGGTGTCTTGTTTCTTAAGATCTCACTATACCTCACTCCACGACACTTATGCGCTTTTTTTCTGAATCTAATCAGAAGAAGAATAAGCTTCGAAATCGGCTCAGCACGATGAACGCTATTTTAACACGTAGAGCCCCGAATTTTTTTTTGTCCGCATGAAGAGTGTTTGCACAATATCTGTGCCGGTCCCAGCTCCCAAAGATACTTATTGTAAAAATAGCAAATAGTAAGAAACTAGAAAGTATTCACATTTTCCGAAAATACCCGAAAACAAACCGCATATACTTTAATTTTCTTATTTTGTAACTGCCAGTCCCGATCAGTCTGCGCTTCGTACCAAAAAGCTCAACGTCGGGCTCTAGAGATCGACGAGTATCGCGTGTTACGATCAAAAGATATCGTGGCAGCAGATCGAAAAATTTCTAGTTGACCCTGCAAACGTTGTTCTGTCATACACATTATTTCTCTTTTTGTTTAATAAAAAATAACTAATGTATTGTAAGCGTGTTTGGATTTTTTAACGATCACATCGAACACATGTTTGATACGGTAGATCTAAATTTCATATATAATTTTTGTTCTTAAAGCGTGTTCCACTCGAAAATCCATTACATTTTTCACTTCCCGAAATTCTCTTTTTGTTTAATAAAAAATAACCAATGTATTGTAAGCGTGTTTGGATTTTTTAACGATCACATCGAACACATGTTTGATACGGTAGATCTAAATTTCATATATAATTTTTGTTCTTAAAGCGTGTTCCACTCGAAAATCCATTACATTTTTCACTTCCCGAAATGGAACACGAATCTCAATGTTATCTATGTTGGCGCGACAAAGGTGCCACATTTGCACAACTCGATTGAACTTGAGTTGAACCGATTACAAAATGCAACATTGCGATCCAATCAGTAGACATATTTGGAATTTCCGAGGGAAACTATTTCCTTCAGGGCGTATTTTGTTGACTAAGCAAACTAAAAAAGAATGAATTGAATTGCTTCCGCCATTCAACCGAATACCTTCAGCAACGCGTGGGACCGAAAAGGTGTAATGTTGTAATGAAGCTCACAAAGAACTTCATTATGCGTTTGAACACACGTGCTCTAATGTCATGATAATGCATGACGTTTTGGCTTGGCAATAGCAAAGACTGCGTCGGCTTTGCTCATGATAGCGTCTCTGCGAATGACTGCGATTAGTTCGCGTACATATCGATCTTGAATGTTTGGCACAGCTAACGACGTCTTTGAATGGCGTTGTCCAGACCAAGTCGATTCATCATATGATACACATAAAAATGCATGGAGCGCACTCTCTTGTTCGTTTCACCTCCTCTAACTGTCATTTATATATAAATATTAATTCAAAGTGAGAAATGATGTTCATAATGAATGAAATACCTGTGGTGGGGTCTAGTTGTTTAATGTTTATGCAATATTCGTCTTGTTTCTTCAATACGGCTGAGAGATTTTTCGCCGAAGAAATACATCTGACTTGCACTATAGTCACATTTATTGTAGAGTATATTTCTCAGAATACAGTCAAGCAATCAATCGCAACTAAGTACTAATAAAAATGACGCAAGAATTACTACGCTGAGAAGGCAAGAACATGAAGAGAGTGGCATCAACGGTGTGTGTCAACGATGAAATCCAGATTATTGTTTATTCTTCGAATCACAACTTCCCACGTCATTATGCAATCGTCTACAATGATTCCAGTTACGTTTGCGAGTAGAATCTATCCACATGCTCTGTAGCTGAAATTGATCAGAATTGATGACAATATTGTGATTGTCATTTTGTAATCCGAGCAAGTGTGATTTGAAGAATTTCCAAAATTCATTGTTCTGATTCAGAAAATTTTCAGCTGTCCGAAAATGCACCTGGCTTCAGACGAATTGAGGTTACTTGCGCATGTGTTGAAAGTTCGATGAAGCGGATGCAGCGCCATCTGCAATTTAACCAAATAAATAAATTCGATTTGTTTGAAAAACGAACAACGGTTAAATTTTTTAATATTGCTTATATAAACATACTCAAATCGCGAAAAACCGTTCCCGGTACAAAATCGAGTCTCACTCGTGGTGTACTTGCATAACATAGGGCGCTAGAATGCTCAGCAGACTAGTGAAATCACTTGATGTGTGACGCATTAAATAATACGGGAAGGAGTTAAAAATAGGGGATAATCGTCAAGTTCATTCTCATACGAAGCAAGATACATTGCTCATACTCATCGAATTTACTTTGCAAAACGACGCATACGAATCCATTACATAGGTAACAATTGTTTAGAACAAAATTACAACAGAAAAGAATTTTAAATTGAATGGAATGAATTAAATTACGTTTTTGCGATGTTAGAATCGAAAACACGAGTAACACAAAAACCGCAACGGACGGTCCATGTGTTGATAGTAGAGATACTAATTTAGTGTATCGCACTAAAAGAAACATTTAAAAAAAAAAAAAAAAAAAAATTTAAATTTTTTGAAAATAAATTAAATTACACGTATTTTCAGTATTGGCACGTAGTTTGTTTCAGTATCGGCACCATAAACACCATGCACAATTTCAGCGGCCTAGCTTGCACGTTTCAATTTATAAAAGATAAAGTGTAAAATGTACCGAATTTTCGCTTTGTTGACCTTCATTGTTAACACCCTGTAACTCACAACTAAATGGAACAAACAAAAAACAGCAGAAAGTGTGAAATGTCACCTTTACAACGAGCCTAAACTTGAAATTGTACAGGGTTTTCCAACTTTAAATTCCGAAAGTAAATTGAAATAAAACACACTTAGAATTCGAATTTCGATGAAACTTTTATTTCAAATTAAAGTTTGATTTATGCCATTATGTGTGAAATACAATATCATTCAAATGTCCACCTAGGGCTTCCTCGCACACCTTGATCCGGAACAGGTAATTTTCGTCGACTTTTCGGCACATATGGGGCGGTATCTCGGTCATAACTTCACGAATGTTGTCTTTCAAATGATCAAGAGTTTGCGGAGAGTTGGCATAGACACGGTCTTTCGCATAACCCCACAAAAAAAAGTCTAGCGGGTTCAAATCGGCATCACCAAAACGCGAAATTATGCGTCCCTCAAATTTCGTTCGCAATATGGCCATGTTCGGTCGTGTTGTGTGGCACGTGGCGCCGTCCTGCTGAAACCACATGTCATCCGTATCCATATCTTCAATTTGTGGCAAAAATAAATCGGTTAACATGCGGCCATAGCGCTCACCATTCACAGTTACCGTCTCGCCGTCCTCATTTTCAAAGAAATACGGCCCGATGACTCCACCAGACCATAATGCGCACCAAACACAGTGACTTTTAGCGGATGCACTGTAACAATCACGTGTGGCTTTTCTGAACCCCATATACGGAAATTTTGGGTGTTCACATAACCACCGAGCTCGAAATGTGCCTCATCGCTGATGAAAATTTGATGCGAAAATTCAGCATTTTGCTGCTGTTGTTCGTTCACCCAATCGACGTATGCCCGACGCATTCCATGGTCACCACGCTCTAATTTTTGTACCAGTTGGACTTTATATGGATGTAGGTGCAAGTCCAAATGCAAAATTCGCCACAATGATGTGTTTGACAAGCCCAATTGCTGAGCACGCCGTGGAATCGAAACATTCGGGTCATCCTCCACACTGGCAGCAACAGCAGCAATATTTTCGGCCGAACGCACATTACGATGATGCACAGGTTTCACAATATCCGCTACGGATCCAGTTTGTTCGAATTTATGCACTACATTAGCGATTGTGTGCTCTGTAGGCCGTCCATGACGACCAAAATCCGTCCGTAATGCTCGAAAAACATTTGCCGGTTTTTCATCATGTTGTGCGATGTTAAAACTATCCATATTGTAAAATGGCAAACATTTAACTGACGATATGACGCTTTGGTTGACAGCTATGTCAAACGGTTGTCAGCGCAGGGCTGTATACTTTCGGAAGCCCGAAATGGAAAACCCTGTATTACGCGAGATATTGATCACTAAAGCCACCAAACGAGAGAATAATGGATAACTTTTTCCCCATCCTAATATTATTATTATTATTATTATTAGTATCGCCTCCATCCACCGATAGAAAAATACGCACTTTTGCCGGTCGGTGCTCAGAGACTTACATCGTAACATCCTGCATTACATGTAACTGAAAACTGTTCCCAACAGTAAGTTAGGTGTTGGAGCATTGTATATAAGCCAACCGTTCCGCACCGGGTGCTGGTAAAAGAATTGTGTCATTGTGTTGACGGATATCCTGTAGTGCATAAGGCAGAAATCTGTTCGAAGGTCGCCTAAAAAGTATGGGTCTGCGCGTGATCTGCGTGAATTATTAAACATCTTTCTGCTCGTATTCTGAAACACTATCCAAATAGTCTTCAGTGACGCCTCTCCACGTCGTATATTCAAGCTGAGATTCCGTCATCCAATGATTTAGGCTCGATTGCCACTTAAGGCTGATTTAGACGATGCCAGTCAGCGCTCTAGTTGAAGTATCCAGTGAATAGAGAACAGACACTCTGTTCAAGATAGAGGCCAATTACTTTTTCGATACTGGTACAAGTAACTTGGACAGAGTGTCTGTTCTCTGTTCACTGGATACCTCAACTAGAGCGCTGACTGGCATCGTCTAAATCAGCCTTTAGTGTCCTCCTGCTTTCGCTACTTCTGTTTCTTCTCCCTCTCTGCTCTCACCGCCATCGTGTCAGAAGCAATTTCCGGATAAAAATCTTCCTTTTCGATACAATGCAACAGGCCCAATTCTTCCAGGTATGCGTGCATACGAAAGTTCCACGTCGAGTAATTCTTCTTCGAGGATAAGTAAACTCGTTGCGTACGATCTTCCTCAAAAAAAATCGTTTCTAGTCGACCTTCGACAAATCTATCCTCTGCGTTTTTTCTTCGCAATGCCACGATGAATAACGCCACTGATAAAGTTTATCGTTCAATATGCGATAAAAATGAAGCGCTGGCTCTTCCGTACCCATTAGAGTGATAACCACTTGTACATTATGTCGAATATATACCGGGAATTTGTGTTTTTAAAGAAAATATGCATCGTTTGAATTTATATTATCGCTTTCAGAATAGGGCCCTTCTGAAGCAATAAACTTTTTTTTTTCAAACAATCCAGTTATCGGAACACTTTTTATAGATGCATTCAGTTCACTACCCCACGAAGCGGTAATTTGAGTTTCCGAAATAGGAAGAAGTCACACCCATGTCTCGTCGCCAGTGATTAGGCGCTGGATAAACGTGGGATCAGAATTTAATCGTTCAAGAATGTCTTTAGCCACTTGATGGCGATGAAACTTTTGAAGAAAATTGAGCTTTTTTGGCACTAGTCGTGCTGCGACCTTTCTCATACCCAAAACATTAACCAAAATATGACGAACAGTCTTGTGAGAGATATTTTATTCATGGGCTAGCTCTCTCAAACTTAAATGATGATTTTAGAGTTACCATTCCTTCTATTTTGTCGATATTATTATCAATTGAAGAGGTGGATGACAGTCCTTGGTATGACAAATCATCGACCTCTTCCCGGCCCCTTTAGAACACCTTATACAGTCCATACACCCGTGCTTTCGACATAGTGGCAATGTATTCTTCAACGTTCCGGCACAAGAAATTTTGCTTGCAACACAAAATTTTACACAATGTGTTTGATCAATAGAGTTATTCATGTCAAATATCGCCGAGCGAACAAAAAATATTTGTTTTTGACGACGTTGTAAACAAACCAAAGGATAGATCGCGCTAAAAATCAACATTTCGTAGCAAGTTCCGAATGAAAAATCGAGATAACTATTTTTATTGGCATCCTAAACCATACTTTTCGTTTCGCATGCCGAAAAAAAAGTCCCAGAGTGCCGATTTTTGACAAAAAAATTTTTTTGGAGAAAACACTAGATTTCGACGTTTTTAAGACATTTGGCATCAACATTTTTTTTCGAAAACCCCGATTTCCCCCGGGTGATTTTTCGATTTTCAAAAAAATGAAACTTTAACCGCTTTGCGCCACTCTCCCTTAAATCCGATTGAGCTGAAATTTGGCTTAGGGTGTTTTATCAAGGTGGTGAACACTTTGTATAGGGTAACTTTTTGAAATTTTAGGGTCGATTTTTTCCCATACATTCATTGGCACCCTAAAGTACACTGAATACATTTATAATGGGTGCGTGCAAGAAAACGCGTAATTTCAAGCAAATCGCGTAATTCTGAAAGAATCGCGTGAAAAGATTGCCCATTCATCGGCAGCATGCGCTCGTCATAACCACACTCGCACGCGCACTCGCAGAATTTCTCTTCCCAAGGAGGCAACGATAGGCGGATCGTGTAATTTCGAGAGAATCGCGTGAAAACAAATCACGGAACAAAAATCGCGTAAAAAAGGATTCAATGTACACTGAGAGAAATAATTAGTAAATATAGCTTTTTTTTAGTAAATCTTATTAATCCGTTTATTTTTACAGGCTCAGTTACATAGGTTTAAAGGAGCCACGCTCTTAAATATATTTTTACTATAAAATATTAACATGTTTCCTTAATTCTATGGTTAATAAAATAGGAAACCGATTACTCGCGGTCGACTCGAGTTTAGAAGGGTGACACACTTTGATTGGGAAAAGAATGGGATGTAAGGATATTGTAGCAATGTTCACACTCACACTCGCATTTACATTCACATTCTCATTCACACTCACACTTCACACTCAATTCTTAAAACTATCCTTACATCTAATATGTATTCACAATTTAACTTATTCTAATGTTAGTAGGAAGGGAACCGATAGTTCGTTAAGGACGAAAAGGAGGGGTAAAGGATGTAAGAACATCACACTCGAAGATCGATGGCTTTAAGGAAAACATATATTTGGAACATATAATCAAGATCTAGCCGAGCCAACACATCTCTCACCGGCACATTGGGTTGCTTTCCTCGAGCCCGAAGGGAGTTTTCTAAATTCGATCTGGCGACAAGATACAACTCGCACGACCAAACAACGTGTTCGATGTCGTGGTAACCATGGCCACAAACGCAGAGATTGCTGTCGGCAAGATTAAAACGAAAAAGTAGCGCGTCTAACGAACAATGATTGGACATGAGTCGGGAGAAGGTTCGAATAAAGTCCCGACTCAAGTCCAGACTTTTGAACCATGGTTTGAGGCTAACCTTAGGGATAATTGAGTGGAGCCACCGGCCCAATTCATCTTCGTTCCATTTGTGTTGCCAGTTAGCGATTGTATTTTTACGGACTAAAGAGTAAAATTCATTGAAGGCGATTTGACGCTGATAAATATCGCCTTCAATCGCACCCACCTTTGCTAATGAGTCAGCCCTCTCATTACCCGGAATTGAGCAATGTGAAGGGACCCAGACAAAGGTGATGACATAACAGCGTCTGGATAAAGCACTCAAAATTTCTCGTATTCTCTCAAGGAAGTACGGCGAGTGCTTTTCCGGCCTCACTGAACGGATAGCTTCGACAGAGCTAAGACTATCCGTTACAATGTAATAGTGTTCAACAGGTCGTGAGGCGACGCTGTCCAGCGCCCAGTGTATTGCTGCCAATTCAGCAATATACACTGAGCAAGGATTCTGAAGACTGTGGGAGGTGCTAAAAAATACGTTGAACACTCCAAATCCTGTGGACTCGTTTATAGTGGACCCATCAGTAAAGTACATATTATCACAATTGATACGCCCATACTTTGCATTGAAGATCGTAGGAACGATCCCCGATCGATGATAATCTGGAATTCCATGGATTTTCTCCTTCATGAACAGATCAAAATGTACAGAGGAATTGATGTAGTCAGGAAAACAAACACGGTTGGGAATATACGAAGAAGGATCAACCTGCATGGAGATGAATTCATGATATGAAGTCATGAATCCAGAATGAAAATTTAGCCCGATCAGCTGCTCAAAATTTCCGATCACCAATGGGTTCATAACCTTACACCGGATGAAGAACCGAAGAGATAATAATTTGAAGCGATCTTTTAGTGGGAGTATGCCTGCCAAAACCTCGAGACTCATGGTATGCGTTGAGGGCATACATCCCAACGCAATACGGAGACAAAGATACTGAATTCGCTCGAGTTTAATGAGGTGTGTTTTGGCAGCTGATTGAAAACAGAAACTGCCATACTCCATTACTGAGAGAATAGTTGTTCGATACAACATAATAAGATCTTCGGGATGGGCTCCCCACCAGGTGCCGGTAATTGTACGGAGAAAGTTTATTCTTTGTTGACATTTTTTACTCAGATACCTAATATGGGCCCCCCAAGTACATTTGGAGTCGAACCAGACCCCAAGATACTTGAATGACATAGCATGAGTGATCGGTTTACCCAAAAGTTGAAGCTTTGGTTTTGCTGGTCTATGCTTCCTAGAAAAAACCACCATCTCTGTTTTCTCCGTGGAGAATTCGATCCCTAGCCCAATGACCCAGGTTGAAAAATTGTTCAAAGTATCTTGTAAGGGTCCTTGCAGGTCGGATTCGTTTGATCCTACGACAGACACCACTCCATCATCTGCAAGTCTAAGGCTGCAATTTTATGTAAGGCAATTGTCGATGTCGCTTACATAGAAGTTGTACAAAAGGGGGCTTAAACATGAGCCCTGGGGGAGGCCCATGTAAGAGACCCGACTTACTGCCGAATCTCCGTGAGAAAAGTTCAAATGTTTCTCACAAAGCAAGTTATATAACATATTATTCAATAGAGGCGGCAGACCCCGAGAGTGTAATTTGTCTGACAAAACCTCTATTGAAACAGAATCAAAGGCCCCCTTTATGTCCAAGAATACTGAAGCCATTTGTTTTTTTTCGGCGTAAGCTATTTGAATTTCTGAAGAAAGCAACGCAAGACAATCATTCGTCCCCTTGCCCCTGCGGAACCCATATTGTGTATCTGAGAGTAGGCCATTCGTTTCAACCCATCGATCAAGGCGTAACAAGATCATTTTCTCCAACAATTTCCGTATACAAGACAGCATTGCTATTGGGCGGTACGAATTGAAGTGGGACGCGGGCTTTCCAGGTTTTTGAATAGCTATAACTCGTACTTGTCTCCAATCATCTGGAACAATATTATGCTCCAGAAATCGATTGAATAAATTCAACAAGCGATGTTTCGCAACATCAGGGAGGTTTTTCAGCAAGTTGAACTTAATTCGATCCGATCCTGGGGCAGAATTGTTACAAGAAAGGAGAGCATTCTACCATCGAAAACTCGGAATCAAGATCGCACCTATCTTGTGGTATATCTCGAACTATTTTTTGCACAGGAGCGGAATCAGGACAAACCTTCCGTGCAAAATTAAAAATCCACCGATGTGAATATTCTTCGCTTTCATTCGTTGAAGAGCGATTTCTCATGTTTCGAGCCACTTTCCATAATTTTTTCATTGACGTTTCTCGTGACAAACCTCCCACGAAATTTCGCCAATAAGCACGTTTTTTCCCTTTGATCAAATTTTTGAACTGATTCTCAAGTTCTAAATACGTTTGAAAATTTTCAGGGGTTCCACGTTTCCGAAAAGTTTTAAATGCATTCGATTTATCCTGATAAAGCTTGGAACACTGGCTATCCCACCATGGATTGGGAGGCCTCCGGCGAACGGTGGAACCTGAGATGGGTTTCGTTTGAGCGCGAACTGCGCTATCATGAATCAAACGAGAAAGGAAGTTATACTCCTCTAGTGGAGGTAAACCATCTATGGCATTGATGGCTAGAGCAACCGCGTCCGAATATTTATTCCAGTCAATGTGTCTTGTGAGGCCATATGCCATGATTATAGATTCAGAAGAATTTGACCCATTGGTGATGGAAATTTTGATTGGCATGTGATCACTACCGTTGGGATCCTGAATTACATTCCACTTGCAATCTAACGATAGTGAATTCGAGCAAAGCGAGAGGTCAAGAACACTTGGGTTAGCAGGAGGTTTAGGTACACGTGTTGTTTCCCCAGTGTTCAAAACGGTCATATTGAAGCTGTTACAAAGGTCATATATCAACGATGAACGATTGTCGTCGTACTGTTCCCCCCAGGCAGTTCCGTGAGAGTTGAAGTCTCCCAAGATTAATCGTGGCTCAGGAAGGAGTGAGCACATGTCAACAAGTTGCTTGCGGCTAACCGCAGCTCTCGGAGGCCAATACAAGCTGACTATACAGAGGTCTTTGCCTCTGATGTTTGCATGACAAGCAACAGCTTCGATCCCTCCAATAGGTGGAAGGTCAATTCGAAAAAATGAGTGGCACTTATTGATCCCCAATAGCACCCCTCCGTATCTGTCATCACGGTCCAAGCGTATAATATTAAAATCGTGGAAAGAGAGATCATCTCGCGAAGAAAGCCATGTTTCGGACAGAGCAAAAACATCACAATTGAACTTATGAATTAAACATTTGAATGTATCCAGTTTAGGGATAAGACTACGACAATTCCACTGTAGAACAGTGATATCTCCGACCTCTCTATTTAAATTAGACATCAAGAGAGATAATCATTGCAAGGAGGGGCCATGTTTGCATCAATTGCTGCAAAATTGTCTTTAATACTGGAAGCATTGCGGTGACAATGGTTCTGATGGAGTCGGAAACATTAAAACACATGAAGATTTGATCCTAAATGTCAGTCAACTTTATAAATCCCGATTGGGAAGATGAACTGGACGGAAAAACAGGGACATTTGGGGTTTTTGATGTCCCGTCAAGTGCTGGGTCATTCGAAGGTGAACTATTCCCTCGGAAGCCAGGAGGAACCTGATTTTGCTTATCCGTTGCACTCGATTTTTTAGGCAAGCTAACAGGGGCTATCACCGGAGGGACTTGTGCTTGAATATTGGGAGTGGTCACATTTTTGTGCCGGGGATTCCCTTGGAAAATAAATGGTGTGCTCCCGTTAGCTGTGTCCGCTTCTATTTCGTCAACTGGCAACGTGGCGAAGACATTATGTGTGTTGATTGGTTGTTGTTCTTGAGCCAGTGGAGAAGCGCCCTTTAAAATTTCCGCAAAAGTGCGCTTTGAGCGTTCCTTCAAAGAGCGCTTCTGTTTATCCCAGCGACTCTTATAAGTTTCACAAGCTGAGAGCTCATGTGGGGATCCCCCGCAATATGGACACTTATGCTCAGTCGCACTGCAGGATTTCCCAACATGTTGCTCTCCGCAAGTGGCACAGCGCTCCTTGTTGGCGCAATAATCTGCTGTATGACCAACTGATTTGCATTTGTTGCAAGTCATGGGCTTTGGCACGAAGAGTCGTACTGGAAGCCTCAATTTGTCCACCATAACGTAGTCAGGGAGGGCGGAACCAGCAAAAGTTACTCGAAACGAGTCGGACGGCGTGAATTTTGTTTTTCCCTCTTCCTGGGACACTTTTCCTTATTGATGACAGTCCAAAATTTTAACTTTTGTCAAAGGAAGCTTTTTAAATCTGCCATCTCCCTGTTTTATTAATTCACTCGTCAGACCCGTTTCTGTTATCACCCCCGAAATTTCTACGATATGGCAGGGCACATATGCGCGATATTCTAGTATGAACCGGTTGTCGACAACAATCTCGTTAGCTTGCTTCCGATCAGCCACGACAACACGTAGTTTGTTCGGTCTAACTTTACAAATTTCAACCACGGAGGAATAATTTTTTGACAGATCTTTCATGATCTGAATTACATTGAGCGGTTTCCCGTTTGGTTTGGGCCGGAAGAAAACAACCCATGAGCCATTTCCAGATGCATCTTCCGGATAGATCTTGACACGGGGAGCGGAGACAGCGGAGGAGGAAGACGAGGTCGATGGTTGAGCGGAAACGGTGACGATAGAGGGGGGTGAGGAGGTGGATGGTTGAGGGGGATCGGAAGCCACAGATGAGGGATGCGAGATCGGGGGTTGAGTTAAAGTGGATGGTTCAGGTGATTAAGAGGAGAGGGTTGCGAGTTTTTTCGAGGGGGGTTTTTTGAGGTGGGATGACTCTTCTTCCGAAGTGGTATTTCGCTTTAGCGATTTTCCTGCCGCCGTTTGCACAACTAAAGCGGTATTACTTTCGGAGTCAGAGGTTTCCATATTAGGAAACTCTCTTTCCCCTTCTGCCATGATTATGCGGCAGTTAAAAAATACAATATTTTTCTTAATCTTAAAACTATCAAATCTTAAAAATTATTTACTCTTAAATACCTAAACGCACCCACCGGTGCAGCTGAACTTGACGCTCGGTTGATTGCGTGCTGGGCGCTCCGCGCAAGTGAGATGGCAATCGAACACTACCACCACCAAAAAGTGCTTCTTCACGCTTTCACACTGTGTGGGATTGATCACCGATGTCTGATGCCGATAGTAATGGCGATGATATGGTGAAAACCAAAAGCCAGACGCTTTGCCAACTTTGGCTGAAGTGAACCTTTCCTTTCTGCTATCGCGAACACTGTGATTTTTTTTTTTTTTTAGTAAATGTTACTAATCTATAGTTATTTTCTCCCGTACCAAGAACCATGATTCGTAAGCCCAATAACGGCTACATTTTTCCGCCGAAAATGCACGTATTAGAATTATATCCTTCTCATACCTCCGTGTAATAATAGATGAAAATAAAAATAAAATGGTTAATACGCGCTTTTTTCACCACTCTTTAGATATGATAACATTCATGTTTACTAATGTTATCGAGTGAAATATACTAACCTCTAGTAGGGATGCGGGTTCGTTGACAGTATGTACAAAAAATTTGTACATTCTACTAATGTTTGCATTACTAAACGTATTTGGTAGTTTTCGATCGAGGATTTTTCTAAGTGTATATGGTTTGATTTAGATTTTAGAACATTGAAGTCAATTTGCGATGACAGTGGTACGGTTTCGACGCTAGGTCTCAAATTAGTTAGTGTAATCTCCAGTCTTCAGAAAACAAACGGAGCCCTGCGTTTGAATTAATTTTCATCAGCGCGCGCTCAAAGAAAACTCGTATTCTCTCTTGGTGCGAAGAGCACAAAATTCATAAGCACGACAGCGCAAAATGTACCCGGGGCAGAACTCAGATACTAAAAATTTTGCAAAATTTTGTAAAAATGATAAAACCTCACCGCTGATTTGATAAATTGGAAGAGAAGTGATGGTAAAACAATCATGTAGCGAAAAATACCCCAAAAAATTACTCGAATACAAAGAGAACCTTATCTTCTGCAGACGAAAATTTACATCGAGCTGCTCTCTGAAGATTATCTTTTGTTTTTATTAATAAATTTAACAGAAAGCCAGCTGAGTGTACACAATTAGTGTCACAGGTATTGATACACTGTATTGCAAGTTTGTATATCATTGGAATTTAAAATAAAAATGTAATTTATTAATAATACAGGGGTGCCCGTCTTTCCCGACTTTCCCCTATTAAGTCCGCAAACTCCCAAATCGACGAAGCGGAATTAGTACAATATCAAGTCGAGTTGTTTGCTCGTCACGTAAAGACATCCTTGACCTTCTGCAGGTAGTGAAATGTGACGGCAGGAACTGCCGCATTGAACGAGGGAGTAGTTGTTTTTGTGTAAATCAACATCAATTTCTACCAGTTCATGGTCTTCTCAGCTAAACGCCAGATGGTTTGAAAGTACCAATCTCAACAAATGTGAGCATTAATTCCATCTCTGTTTGATCGAAATTCTATGAACTTGTCGAAAGTTCTTCCGAAGTCACTACTCGCATATAAAGAACTTTCGTCTAAACATTTGATTCCGACCTGGGCTTTTTTTACGTTGATATTCTCATTTCTTAAAAAAAAATTTCAAACGACTTTGACTTTGTGTACAGATTAGCGTTACGTAACATGATGGGGAGGGGGGTTCGTCTTGCGTTACTTTTTGTTACATAGGGGGGGAGGGGGTTCAAAAACCTCATTTTTAGCGTTACGTAATTTGTGCACGACGCCAAAACTCAGCTTATAACTGGGCGTAAGAACAGCGCTGGCAACCAAACATTTCATCTGTGTTTCGGAGCGTGCTCATTCGCCAGAGCGCATGTGTGCACAAGGAGTGGGAGCTCAACTGGGTACAAAAATCTTGTTGCGCATCAGCAACGAGTTGCATTCTGAAGACTGGTAATCTCTATCAGATTAGGAGACACGAAGCCAGTTTCCAAATGTTAAAATATGAATGAAAATTTTCACATCATGTTACTTAATTACTTTAAACATGTATTTCTGACCTTTTTTTTAACCGTTCGTCTATACATTTCCAACATTGTTACTAAATCTTTTAATTATAGTATAAAGTTGTCTTCAAAAACATTTTTCGTATGAGATTTTTTCATCACCTACAAAAAAAGTGTTTTTATTTAAGTAGAATACTAATTTGATACGTAAATGTTAATTTTCATTTCGCTCTCCTAAACTAGTAAACGATGCTCAATGCCGTCAACGCGGATTGACAGTTTTCATTACCATTGTCTGTTGCAAATGGTTGGCTCAACACTATGTGTAATGATTCTCTCACCATAATGATACGATCAACAGATATTCTCATCGCTTTGAATTGGGTAATTCCTCCCAGCTGATTTTCCATGATTGTGCTCCAATCTGCCGGATCTCCTTGAGGACCACTTAACATTTTGATATGTTAATTTCGACAAGTCATAACAATCTCCTGAGATCGTTTCCGTTCTTCAATATTCTGTGCGCATATGAAAAGTAATATAATGTTCAATAAAACGAAACAAGCATTATACGCTGCCTCTCACATAATACGTGATTATCAGTTTCGCTCACTCGCATCACTTTCACTGAAGGTCTGCAGCGAAAGAAAGAAAAAAAAACGAAAATCAACGAGAAAAACAACAAACAAACGGTCGGAACCAGAAGCCAGCGAGAGCCTTGACTCTAGCTAAACCAGATAGTGATGCGGTTACGGTGGTCAACACCGTGTGCCGCGTTGAGCTCATCTTAGACAACGAACCAATGCAATGGCAGCAGAAAAAAATCAAGCACAGCCAACGACCCGCTCCTCAGAGGCAACGGCAAGCCGGTAACGGCATTGACTGGTGTGCAATTCGCTTCCTTCCTCTGCATTTCCTTCACATACACTGATCTTGACCATGCCGGCAAACCTTCGTGCCTTCCACTCCGTCGTCAAACGCACGGTCAGAGCCAATGGTGCTTCAATAATCTTCCACCAACGGAGTGGGTTTCAAGAAGGGGGAGAGAAAGTTTCAATTTATTTCGGTTTCATGTACACTTCTCCGTGGAGGGAGGCACTCTCAGTTGAACATTGCTTTATCGGGGTACTTTGATATTACTACGCACAAAGTGCACGTAAAATGATGCCCAGGATTACATGATCCCGGATAGCCTACCTTGAAAAATACCAACATATCTAGATTCGGTGTGTCATTCGGAAGTCTGCGAATGGAAAGAGAAGAAGGAAAACAATATAAATATTTAAAATGCAACAGTTGTTCAGAACAGTTCTCGCTTAATCTATTATCCTGTTAGTGAGTTTTCCTTGGAAGTGATGTATGAGTGTGTGTAACGCCTCAAAGCGCTGAACGTGCGACCTGACGACCGACCATCCATAATTGACGAACTGTCAACTGCCGGTCGGGATGGGTTACCTGCAGTGTTTGTCTCCTAAGGTATTACTATCAATTTCCGACACGCTTGTAACGTGAACCGAGTTTTCTCTTCTGTCCGTAGAGAGCTCAGACACTGGCGTTTAACATACAAATATGTAGATGCACGGGTATTGATTATAGTTTACGACGGCTCGGGGGATGATGACGATTCCTCCACATTGACCGGTTGAGATCTGGCGGTCACCAGCTGCCAGACGACGTCGTGACCATTGGTCTGGCTGGGTGAGTAATAAAGCACTCCGGCGAATGGCTCGAATGACTCGGCCGAGAAGGAAGTAATCCGTGCAATCGACCAAGGTTATTATAATCATGCAGCAACGGTGTGAGTAGCTCTATGATGCAATATTTGCATAAACGATCCAGAATAAATTAAGAGAAATAGGTAGATGACAAACAGTATTGCAGGGAATCATGACCCAAAACACAGCAGTGATTTCTTCTGTACAGTCATTGAAAAAAGTTATTTGGAAGTAGTTTTGAATGAAAAACCTCCTTACGACAAATTGGATTGACAAACAAGACAAAATTTAATTTCGTAAATATATCATTAAAATAAAAAAAAAGCAAATCAATTCTTCGGAAACTCGCGCTCGCCATTCATTCAACCGTGATTGATTGGTAGATTTATTGAAATAGCAGCCATAAATTATAGGCTGCTTCTGGGTGCTACCTATCCTATCTCTTGCCCAGTCCGAATGTCACCAGCTGCGCAAAGCCTTACACGGGTCAGCGTTTCCTGCGTTTTCCGCCGCAGGCGCAGACTATCACAGAGCCAGCGCGATGATGACGCCATCGGAACTCCCCTTTCGAGAACCGGTTCGCCAACATGAGGGGGGGCTGAACGAGTTGCGCGCGCCCTTCTTCGGGTCAGAGAAACGGTAGCCAGCCTGCCATGAGACGCTCGGGATCGATTCCGCACGCCATCGTATCGATTGCTGATTAGTTGGGGTGCGCTGCCACTCAATTATAATAAATTTCATATGCATGTAAATGGTGTTGATATTGAACACATTGTTAGTGGTAGGCTACGGTACGACAACGACAACAAGGCAAGACTGAAGCGGCTTCAGACTTCAGTCAGGAAATTGTGAACAAGGCCTAATCGGAGATTGGTGTGAAACATGTGTGCAATATGGCTCGATGGTGCGACGAACCAATGGAATGTTAATCAGCTGGCGGGAGAGCTCGATGTTCGCGACAAACAAAAATGTCCCATGTGCGCCGATGGAGTAAAAGTGTAAAGAATGACAAATGGTCTTCTTCATTACCAACATATTCCACGAATACCTTTAACATGCGTTTTTGACGTAGGACTACGTCTAACAGGAAGATGTGGGAGGTAAAATGGATTTTTTACAACGAAAATGTAGGAAATAATGAAAGATTTTGATCGCATGTTTAATTCCACTGTTTACCAAGCAGAAGGCTAAACTGTTCTCTTCCTATCGATACAACACAGTAACGCAATTTTGTTCCGTTCGACCAATTGAAACGTCTGCTACTTCTGTGAAACCACAGCCCATTTCACGGGCATCATAACTGTTACCAAATTGTATTCTGGATTCTCGAGTAATATCTGAAATGATAAAAATCAAATTGATGTTTAAAATTTATTGCAGCGAGAGAGTTTCCGTGATTTTAGTAGTGTTTTTAAGCTTATTGGTGATTTTTCGATCGATCATTCAATTTTTACTCATTGTTTCCGAGCTGAAAGTGACGTCAAAGCGCAGCTCATTTCAAGGTAACTTATGTGATATTTTACTGCAGTGAGATCTGTGTTCTTCGGTTAAAAATTGAAGGTGAAAATATCGATGAGGTTGCCGTTGCCGTCTGGGTGCAACATTTTTGAAGACGAAACATGAACTCCACCGCTCCTCTCAGTCGTTTCGCTTCGAGCAGGACTACGTCCATGAACGTCCTCCTCTCTCTTACTACTGAGTCACAACGAACGCATTCGCCGTCAAACATGACTCACTCGCTCTTAACGCTCGTCAATTCATTTCTAATTGGAGCAAGTGGTTGCTCTAATTGGCGTGGCGAATAAATACGAAACTGCCTCTCCATTCAATCTGACTTCACTCCACCCAGACATGTAGGGGAAGTGGGGGCTTAGTGGTCACCCTAAGGAATATGCCCATTTCCGGCGTCCACATTACGCTTCAATTCCCGTTTCTCGAAGAATATTATAGTTCAACTCATTGTTATTCAAGATAGCAAACGACTTTTACTATAAAAATTCAAAATAGCTCACTTTTCATCATTAGAAAAAAAGGTGAAAAATCGAACTTTTTTTTTTGTTTGGTGGTAAAGTGGTCACCTAGTGGGGGCAAAATGGTCACTCGCACGTATCTAGCTAAATGGGATAGATTTATGCGTTTTTTTTTTCGTCCATATTTGTTCAAATCATATTTGATATAGTAAGTACATGTATGAAATAAGCTTGGCCTAGAGTCTCAATTTAAATTTTCTCATGCATACAAAAACGTCGTAAGAAACACATAACGTTCCGCATGATGAGGCTTGGTTTATTTGGAGTGGCATATTTATCCAGGGTCAAAACCACAAAAGGATCCTCTCGAAGAGCAGAATGTGATGTGGTATATCAGTTTTAGTAAACAGAACATTGTAAGTTGTTATTCACCTATGCCCACTTTGCCCCCAAACATCAAAGTAATTTCTATTGATCTCTGAGATTAAACACAATATCTGTTCACCTCTCTTAGATTATGTGAACAGTCGTACAAACTGATTATTTGTCCAATATATCAGATTGAATAAACTAAATTTCACGAGTAATTCCTTAGATACCATGCGCACAAAACTACAGCCGAATGGCTATCGAGAGAGCAATTTCTGTTTTTATTCATATTTTGACATGCGATAGCTCTACTGAAGTACAGGATGGCTCAAAAGTCATGCAATTCTTCAAACATAAGGTGACTATCGATACGGCATCTATAGTCAATAGTTATACTACCGAACAAGCAGGTGACCACTTTGCCCCCCATGACCGATTTGCACCCACTATCCCTATCTCGTTTCCCGTGTACACATTCTCATTTTAACGTCCATACAAAGTGAAATGAAAATTTGAAATCTGATGCAAAAAATTAGTTACGGCGATGTTTTTTTTTCCAACAGGATGGCGCGACGTCTCATTTCGAAGATGTTGCGTTTCAATTTGTCTTCAATTTCTAACAGCATAAAAATTTAAAAGACATCTCAAGAACTGTTCGATTTATCAAAAAAAAAAAATCCTAAAGCTCTTGATGATAAACTCTATATTTTCTACTCCAATCCCCACTCTCTGAAACTGTAAGTATTTTTTTCATAATTATTGATATTGTTATAAGAAAATACATATTACCATTTGTTCTCATCAGCTATCTCACCATGACAATCCGCAATATGTTGAAACGTATGTATTCCTATTTATCTCAATTATTTCAAATCAAGGATGATCTTCAGAATATCCAGGAAATATGGAAAACGAAGCCTCGAGATTTTTTAAATTCAAACCATGTTAACGAAGGACTACGTATTTCAGTAAGGGTGCCAAAAATCAGAAATAGCTTAAATAATACTAATGAAATAATGAAATAGTTTGACCGTTGATATCTATTTTTTGCAGCAAAGTATTTTGATGATATGTACACTCAGTCCAACTTCTATCAGACTAGGTGATGATCTTGCTGCTTTGTGCCATTGTAAACATACAATGCTTTAACTTGTATTCTAGTGTATTGATATGGTGACTACAATACACTGCATGATTTTCATATGTTTGTGTGCAAGCGCTGAGCGTAAACCAAAGGTTTTGTATTTTTCAAGTGTCAAGTTTCTATAAGACCAGCTACATTTTTCCGTTTTTTTAGTTGTTTTGATCAATAAATCTGGAAAATGCCGAAGCAAAAAGTGCTCACGGAGACTCTCTTGTCTCTCCGTGAGCACTTTCGATGCATTTCACCAAGAAAATGTCAGAAAAAAATATCGTCGGATTAGACGATCCCACCAAGTGGTGCTCAATTATCTGACGAACCCTCAAGGATACGGTAAGAAGGAGAGAGCTCCACTTAAATCGAAGCTTTCTGACCGTGATAAGCGGGAAATAGCTAGAACAGCTTTGAATACCTCAAAATCGCTTATGCAAATAAAGCAATATTTCAATTTATGTTAATGTTACTCGGGTGACAATTCGACAAGTTATGGTAAAAATCCACACATAAAGAGGGTTTAAAAGGTTAAAGCTTCTTATTTTACACCATCTCACATCGGAAGACGTCTGAGTTTTGCCAAAGCTCACATTCACCGACAGTGGGTTATGGTATGTTGTGACAAAGAATGTTTCCAAAAGAATACATTTTGCTATATACCATAACGAAAAGTTCTTCAATGTATAGGCTATCTTCACTGACGAAAGGAAGTTCAATTAGGATGGTCCTGACGGTCTCAACGGGTACTGACGTGATTTACGAAAGAAGGAACAGTATTTTTCAACCAGGAATTTGGTGGAGTCTCGCACATGGTTTGGGCGGGATTCTGTGCAACCGGAAAGCTCAAGATAGCTTTCACATAATTCAAGGATTACATATATTTTCGGAATCCTCTCTCCTACCGTTTTTGCGTGGTATCGTCACAAAAAATTCACATTCCAGCAAAACAATGTTACTATTCATATTAGCAAGGAAACTAAGCAATGGATTAAGAACCAAAACCTTTATTTTTTGGACTAGTCGGCTCGCTCTCCAGACTTGAATCCTGTTGAAAATCTTAGGGGGATCCTTGTACGCAGAATCTACACTGAGGGAAAACGGTACACCACGATTGAAGAGCTCAAGGTTGCAATTTCGGAAACATGGAAAAATATGGAGAAATTCGCTCAGCAGCATTTGGTAAATAGTATTCCAACACGAATTTTCCAGGTTATAAGCCGAAATGGCAAGGTTGCCAACTATTGACATGTCAATCAGCCGATCATTTTGAGTTTTTCATTGACCATACTTACGAATTTTGAAATGGTCTTATAGAAACTGGACAGCTAAAATTATCATATTTAAGTACAATAAATAAACAAACAACTCTTTTGAACGAAATTGACGTTAAATAAACTTTATTCTAAACATTCAACAATGTATGAATGTATCTTGTTGAAATTCTAACTGTTTGTGCTGCAACGAAATAGAATCAAGGTGGTCTTATAGAAGTTGGACAGAGTGTATACCAATCTAATCGAAATTAGTTCAATAGGCTATAAATTACAATTCCATAATCTGTAAATAGTTTAAATTGACGAAAATTTTAAGCATTCCCATTTTTTGCTTACATTTGTTCTGTGCATGTTTATTAGGGTTCCAATGAAAATGGTCATCTCAAATTTCAAAAAGTTACCCCATAAAAATGTACACCTGGATAAAACACCCTTTGATTAATATCAGCTAAATCGAACTTAAGGGAGAGTGGCGCAAAGCGGTCGAAGCTTGAGTTTATTGAAAATTGAAAAATCACCCAAGGGGGGAGTACAGGAAATCGGGGTCTCCAAAAAAAAATTTTTTTCGCCAAAAATCGACACTCTGGGACTTTGGGTTTTTTTCGGAATACAAGACGAAACGTATGGTTTTGGGTGCCAATAAAAATAATTGTCTCGATTTTTTATTCGGAACTTGCTGCGAAATGTTGATTTGCACGATAATATACCATATGCAAAATATTAGCTTATTCGAACTTCATTTATTAGAGTCACAAACGTTAAAACTTGAGTTTTTTGAAAAAAAAAAACCAAAAATCACCGAAAATCGGGATTTTCAAAGAAAAAAAAATTATGCCAAATGTTTTAAAATTGCATTATTCGTCGAGATTTACCGTTATCTCGAAAAAAAATTGTCAAAAAAAACTTTTGTTTTGTGCTTGGTCGTTTTTTGTCTGAAAAGTCGTTTTTTGACAATAATTTTTTTTGAGATGACAGTAGATTTCGACGTTTCATGCAATTTTAAGACATTTGGCATCTAATTTTGGGTGATTTTTCGGTTTTCAAAAAACTCAAACTTTGACCGCTTTGCATCACTCTACCTTAAGTTCGATTGAGCTGATATTTTGCATAGGGTGTTTTTTCGAGGTGGTGAACATTTTGTATTGGGTAACGTTTTAAAAATTTAGGGTCGATTTTTTCCCATACATTCATTGGCCCATCATAAACAAACTGCAGCACACCAAGCGGCTGCCATAGCGGCTGCCAAACCAACATCAACGCATCGGACAAACCATGATTAGAATTGATGTCATCGAGAAGCATTAATTACACGATTTAAATGTGCAAGCATGATGTTTACAATATTTGTAAGTGTTATAATCCAGAACAGATTTGAATACGTACCAAATAATCATCTGGAGATTGATTAAAAGTTAGCTCAAATGAGGGGAGCGTTAACACCAACAGAAGGTGAATTTTATGAACCTTTAGAACACGTGAACCCGTAAAAATATCCTATAAAACTACCGTAAATAATGAAAAAGACCATTTTATTTATATGTTTTGAAACATTTGAATACCTGATTTAACATCATTTACCTTGTTATACAGTAGTAACAAAATTAAATAAAAGTATCGTTGGTTCCAAAGGCATACCTCCAAGAGTTTGTTTTTCCTTTCACCGAGTTACAGAAAGCTAAAGTATGACATACGACAAATGAAGTACAACAATTAATTGTCGCTCATTTCCGAGATCAAGTCGGATTCGAAAAAAGCCACAATTGCCTCATTCGAAGAGGCTGAGATTTCATTAAAACACAAGAAGCCTTCTAAAGACGGTTTAACATGGATGGAATTTAATTGTAGAAAACGAATTATTTTGAATATATATAAAAATGAATCTGATATAAATTGTTCGACCGCTGTCAAAAAATACCATTATGCGTAGAAAATAAACGATGAGTAAAATTTGGAAAAGATGTTGAAAAAAAATATTTATGATTACCGGTTCCGATCAAATTAACTGATGGCACTGAAACCGCTCAGCAATGTGTACTCATAAGGTTGCGTTTCCTGGATATGTCTTTTAAAGAAGAACTGTTAAGAAATTTTACAAATGAAAGAACCAACTAGAGTCGAAATATATACAACTCGTTCAATCATTAAAGCTGGATTTCCAATACGAAAAATTGGCATCGAATACGACTGATTAAGAACATATTAGAATCAGATGATGTGGTGAATTTGGCATTCAAAATAGTTAATTCTATGCGAGGCAACTTGTAGAGGCGCAGAGCATTACTAAACCATTTATCGGAGAATTATTTGTGCACATAGAGGTACATTATCGGATCTTTTGCCAGAAATAAAATAATTCATAACAACTGTCAATAAATCATATCCTTAATTGAATGGTTATAAGAAGCTAAATTAATTGAATTTAAAACTTTAAGGAAAAAAATAACTAAAATGGTTAGCGACGTATATTCATTCAAGGGGAATTTCACACTCTCAGGAAAAAAAAGATGGAGAAACAAATTTGAGGCAATTTGATAAAAAATGTTGAAAAATTAGTTCCACAGAAGATTTGAAGATTTGATGTGGTCATGCGGGCATTAATTGCAAATTAAATCCTTAAAATTTAATCCTTAGTAATTTACTAAGCGAGTTTATTGAAATATGCTGCATATTTGACAACTTTTTCGGATCTGTTTATCTCTGCGAAATAACATTTTCTGCTATGAATACATAAGGACATAACATCGCTTCCGTTCGGCAGATGTCTATTTGGCAACCTGTTGTAAAATACTGTGTTAGTCTAAAAAACTTAAAGAAAAACTGAGAAGAAAACGATTTCACAATCCTGATAGTTTTGTCTACTGAAGATGTAGTGGATGCACCATGATAAAAATTTATTCGAAGAATATTTCAAAACTTGAAAGCCGAATTTTAAAAAGATGTATATAAAATTTTCATATGTTGATTTCTCACGGAGCTACAGCTTTTCAAAAATCACTTAGAAATTCGGCTTCGTTCTCTATTCCTCTATTTTTTGAGGTGTGTATGTTTATTCTACGATCAAATATTGAATTATTACATACTCATAATTACTTAAAACATATTGTGTTGGTAGCCCACCGTCTATATTTGAAAAAAAATAAAAATAAAAATCGACCGTGGTGATGGAAAGTTTAGCCATCCTTGCCTTATACGTTCTTAATATTTTCTTCGTGACGAACAAGGTAAGTCGGTGCATACAAATAATTATTCTACATTTGTAAGCGTTTATCAGAATCAAAAAGGAGGAGACAATTTGGAAGGTGGCCGACACTCTATTATCTCCAATGTTTCGACGAGAGCCTGGTTCAAAGGGTTTAACGTTGATAGAGATTTTATTAGTAAGATTATTGTCTAATCATATCGTGTTCAATGTACGCCTCTATCATGTAGATGAAGGGTATGCTATTCAGAACGTTGGTAATGTTGAAAATTTTGAACTTAAAGAACTAAACTGTTTGCTGATTGCCAGGTTTGAAAGAGTACACTCACGCATACCAGTTTACGATATCTATTCAAGACTTGCTGACCCGGCAAACTTCGTCCCGCCCGTGAGGAACGGACACCAAATCATTTATATTTATATAGATATACAAAACTTGCCAAAAAATTGCCAATTGCCAATTGGTTTTGATAATTTTCTTAGCATATATACCTGACGCAGACTGAGACACTTCAATTCTGATACTGACTGTTGAAATCCGTTGCTCCGTTCTTGAGTTAAATCGTGAGGTACGGACACCAAATCATTTCTATTCATATAGAAGTACTAATGATAAATAAACGAAAGCAAAAAGGCGACCGATCGAATAATATTTCTATAAAGGCGGTTTTATCAATAAGGATTTTTATGTACAATTATGAACATCGATACAGGAAAACCAGAGAATGTCGAGTTTTCCGTGTTAATGTTGGAATATCTATCCTATTTTTTCTAATGGGGTTGTTTGATATGAAAAAAGAAAATATTACTAATTAATGATTCCAGATTTTGCCACTACAACTATTACAACCCATTTGAAGTTCAGATCGGTTCATACAAAAACGAACTTTTCAGGGCCACAATTTGGAGTTTTGAATGTTAACTTAACCGTAGATTTACGGATTTCTGAACAGTTACAAAAAATAAATTCAAAAGCAGTTGTCATCAAAGTCCTACGTCATGTTTCCGTTCTGGGCTCAGATCTTTCTACTTTTTCTATTACAAAATTTCACACGAGCCATTTCACACACAGCGGTTTTGCTTGTGTAAAAAGCTAGCACGAAATGCTAATGCAGTGTTTATTCTACGTGCACTGAGGAAAGAGGAAATATTGCAATTTAAGCTCCATCCGTTTGCAACTCGTAACTTCAAATCCAAGTTGAAGGTAAGAAGCCCGATACAGGGGTAAGTTGGTTTTATTGTTGTCTGGTTAAGAGTATTTATTTTGGCATGACAGGCACACATTGATGTTTATATGCGTTTCTATAACAGTTCGGCTGAAAAGTTCAAAAGGTTGACGTCTAGATGGCACCTCTTGCAAAAATCTACTTGACTATCACAAAGAACCATCTTTCAATGGATAGGTGTCAAAATTTGACAGCAATCGGTCGATTGGTTCGTGAGTTACAGCATTGAGAGTGAAGTGAAAAAATGGAAAAATCCGAATTTCGTGTATTGATAAAGCATTGCTTTTTGACTCTGGAGCAGAGTTCGGATAACGTTTGTCAGGCCATGATTTGGTTTGCACTGTGTTTTTTTTTCATCAAAAAGCCATGCTTTATCAACACACGAAATTCGGATTTTTCCATTTTTTCACAATAACAAAATTTGTTTCTCTCTCAACGCTGTAACTCACGATCCAATCGATTGCTGTCAAATTTGACACGTATCCATTGAAAGATGGTGCTTTGTGATAGTTAAGTAGATTTTTACAAGAGGCGCCATCTAGACGTCAACCTTATGAACTTTTCAGTCGAACTGTTAGGTAGATTGAGGTGGTTAAGAAATGTGAAATAATGATAGTGGTGGAACAAACATATATTCACCACTAATCAATACCTACCTGAAAGTCTCTTGTTTTCTTTTTTTTCGTTTTCAACGATTCGGAATGATGATTAGAAGCAAATAAAAGCTTGTATGTTTAGAATTAAATCATTTTCATAAAATGTTTTCTGGTGGTTAGTTGTAAACGAGTTTTTTTGTGATAAAGCTGAAAGAATTATATGATAAGATTTGGTACTTTCGTATTAGCGTCACCGGAGCCGAAATACAATAGATAGCAATTACTTAACAGGGGAAACGTATGCCGTCCGACGCTCGCTACCGCTCGGTCGGACCTAACTAAAGGATCGTCTCCTATGTTTCAAACTAACCGAGCAATCGATGGAACACAGGTTTGTTTGCGAAAGGCCGTCGCCCGACGGCGGGTCGGCGGCCGACTCGGATTGCGTCACTCTGTTCCTTATCCTCGATTGATGGGACTACGTCCCCATTACGTTGACCTCAGAATAAATTTAATTAAGAAAAACCAATTCGTAATGAAAAATGTGCTCCGGTGGCGTTAATCTTAAATACCCTAAATCCCAAATAAGCATTTTCGTAGCACTAAAAAATTACAAAACACTGCATACAACAAGGCAACAGCAATACAAATAATATTTGAATGCCAGTGCGAACAATAAAATTGCTATCTATTATATTTCGGCTCCGGTGACGCTAATACGAAAGTACCTAAGATTTGTGTTGATCAATGAATGTTGTGTTCAAATAGACAGTAGATAAGAAAAAGTATGCGTTTATTGGTTGACGGTGTAGCCTAAAAACCGACGAATCGATTAATTTCACATCACAATTTTCGTTGTAAGGTTGTACTCACGGTTTTTTTTATCTCATTTATTTATTTAAGGCTCATTAGCATTTCAGCTGTAACAGAGCCAAATTTTAATCGTGTACATGTCACATGGTTATCATATCTATAATTAGCACATTACACAGTTGCCATTCGCCAGTATTTCTTCTATACCATTACATATGGTACATTCACACAGTAGCCATTTAGGCGTATTCTTTCTGTTCTTCCATTATCCAGTTGGACCACCGGATAGCGGAGACAGTTGATTGATCATTGTTGAGTTATTTATAGAACAGCAGCCCGATGTGTCTTGCAGAGCAGAGCAGTTGTATGGATGAATCGATCTCATTTCGACCGTGGATCGATCTCCATCGCTGATGATTGTTGCGTGGACGTAGCTATTCTGTAACAACACAAAGATGGTCAATGAGGGCCCTGAGTTTTGAACTCACGATCGATCGCTTACTAAACGAACGCGCAACCAATGTGGCTACGGAGACCCCCCGTACTCAGGGTTGCCACATCTAATTTTGTAAAATTATATTAAAACATCTGTATAACTGTATTTTCAGCAAAAAAAATTGTATAAAAAATGTATCATAAAACTAACGGAAAAATGAGAAGATTCATTTTCATTTTATATTTGTTTTTCTTATTTACGGTTGGTTAAAATCGTATCAATGAAACGAAATAAAGCATAAAAAGGTTTTCTCATAATAAATTATATATATTAATACATGGTTTCGTTGAACTTTGCTTTCAAATTTTCCGTCAATTTCATCCTTGACACTTCTCCTTAAGCCGACACATAGTTCTTCGCTTTCAAAATAGAGTCCATCACAGTGGGAGCCAACCAATTTCTGAACTTCGTTTTGTTGTTATTGTAAAGCGAGAATATTCACTCAACGCACGCTGATGAATGTGGAATAAATGAAAAGTGTCCCACAAACGGCCTTAGCCGGAGTGGGCAGATGACATTTCATATGGTTCAACATTTTTATAAATCAAGGTAACTTCATGACTCAACGAAAAAAAAACAAAGTTTATCAGTAAAAAGATAGACAGAGAAAATGCACTGTGATTTAGTTAATATTTAAATTTGAATTTAAAAAAAAAACTTCAAATTCTGTATCTTTGCTGAAAATCTGTTATTCTGTATATGATGAATTTCATGCCAACTCGTCTCAGGAGTTGGCAGCACCATCTCAGATAGTAGTGAAACGTTGTGGGTGTAAAGACATGGATTTTTAAGCGACTTTGCATACTTGAAATATTCGAAAAAGAATTAGACTACTTTTTGGAAAAATCCAAACTTTTTTCCTAATTTTTTACAAAAATTTATAACTTAAAAACTATGATACCTACAAAATTCTTGACAAAGTATGAAGTTTAGGAAATTGTTTAATTTTTTATAAAAAAAATATCGAAATTTTTTTGGAAAAAAATTTCGCTCACAAAAAAGTTATTTTAAAAATTAAAATTCATTTTTCTCAAAAATGTATTTTTTAAAAAATTCCCAAAAATATATATATGCATAGCCCTTACAATTTCCAACAAGTCGTCCATACATCGGAAGATGGGCACTTTTATAGGGAAAAAGTTTTTCGAACAACAACTTTTCCATGTTTTCTTTGAAAAAAATACAACTAAAGGGTGTGTCACATCAAATTGCATCACGGAAAAAACGCTGTAGAAATTCGCCCAGTAGACCGATCCTTTTGAAAATTTTAGACAGTAAAACCAAAACTATTAAACAACTTTTGGCATTTTCCATTTTTCATACTTCGAGCCCAAGCCCGTATGCTCGTACCTTCCTCTTTACCCCGTCCATAAGGTTCTGTACAACGTCAGGTTGTAGTTTTTTTTTAACAGAAATCCATTTTCTCTTGAAGTCCGCCTCCGATTTGACAACTTTTGGGTTCTTCCGGAGGGCCTGCTTCATAATCGCCCAATATTTCTCTATTGGGCGAAGCTCCGGCGCGTTGGGCGGGTTCATTTCCTTTGGCACGAAGGTGACCCCGTTGGCTTCGTACCACTCCAACACGTCCTTTGAATAGTGGCACGAAGCGAGATCCGGCCAGAAGATGGTCGGGCCCTTGTGCTGCTTCAATAGTGGTAGTGAGCGCTTCTGTAGGCACTCCTTAAGGTAAACCTGCCCGTTTACCGTGCCGATCATCACGAAGGGGGCGCTCCGCTTTCCGCAAGAGCAGATCGCTTGCCACACCATGTACTTTTTGGCAAACTTGGATAGTTTCTGTATGCGAATCTCCTCCGGAACGCTGAATTTGTCCTCTGCGGAGAAGAACAACAGGCCCGGCAGCTGACGAAAGTCCGCTTTGACGTAGGTTTCGTCGTCCATTCCCAGGCAATGCGGCTTCATCAGCATTTCGGTGTACAGCTTCCGGGCTCGCGTCTTCCCCACCATGTTTTGCCTTTCGTCGCGGTTAGGAGCCTTCTGAACCTTGTATGTACGCAGGCCCTCCCGCTGATTGGTCCGCTGGACGAATGAACTTGACAAATTCAGCTTATTGGCGACATCCCGGACCGAACTTCTCGGATCACGTCTAAACTGCTTAACTACGCGCTTGTGATCTTTTTCACTGACGGAGCATCCATTTTTGCCGTTCTTCACCTTCCGGTCGATGGTTAGGTTCTCGAAGTATCGTTTTAGTACTCTGCTGACCGTGGATTGGACGATTCCCAGAATCTTACCGATGTCCCGATGTGACAACTCCGGATTCTCGAAATGAGTGCACAGGATTAATTCACGACGCTCTTTTTCGTTCGACGACATTTTTCCAAATTTACGAAAAATTGACAGAGAAGCATGGCCAACGTGATCTATACACTCTTATCTGATTTTAAAGCGAAAGCTGAAGATATAATTCCTAAAAATTAAATTTCTACAGCGTTTTTTCCGTGATGCAATTTGATGTGACACACCCTTTAACCCTAATTTTGTTTGAAATCAACATAGTGATATAGAGTATTCGACAAAGTTTTAGATTTTGTTAAAATATAAACTTTTTTCGAAGACTTCAACTTTTTATCTTTTTATTCTATTTTTTTTAGTTTTTGGAATATAAGTCATTTTTGTAAGAAGACTACTCAAAAAAAATAATGTTTTGCTCGTAACATTTTTGTGTAAATTCTCACGTTTGACATTGAAAATTATCAAAGAATTTTTTGGAAAAAAATTCATTGAAAAAAAAAATATTTCGAAAATTAAAATTAATTTTTATCGAATATGTTATGCTTTCAAAATTCTGAAAAAAATAGATATAAATAGCCCTTAAAATTTCCAACAAGTTTCCCATACATTGGACGAAGGGCATATAAAAAAAAGCTAAAAAAATAGAATAAAAGATAGAAAGTTGATGTTTTCGACAAAAGTTTATATTTTCGTGTAAATATAAATTCCCATTCGTGAAAACGTTTTATAGCATAATGTCGGTCATATAAAATGAAGATTTTCAGATCAAAATTTTAACCATTTTTTTAATACTTTAAAAACTTAAAACCTGAAAAAATCACAAAATTGTAGTTAAATTACAGTAGAATTGAATTGATTTATATTGCAGTACCACCTGACATTAGTAGGTTGATTAGTGGCGGCGATCTGGCGTAGTGATAACATCCATACCTCTCACGCAGAGATTACGAGTTCAATTCTCACTCCCGACATTCTTCCAAAAATGGAAGTAAAAGTGACGAACCAGCCGAAATGTGTTGAAAGTTACTATAATATAGAAAAAAAAAGTAGGTTGATTGTCAGCTGTTCTTCATACGAGTAGTAGATGTAGGGGAGATGGGGGTAAGACGGACATGTTAAGGAAAACTTGAATTGTATCTTTGGAAACTCATGTTTTCAAAAATTTAAAAGCAGTTTCATACAGTTCAGTATGCTGGTTTTCGAAATAACTGGCCAAATGTTTTATAGAAATGTGTTTTTCCATGTTTTTTACTGAAATTAAAACAAGCCGAAAAGTACAACCTCGGTGCGGGTATAATGGTCATGTAGTGGGGGGAATATGGACAGGTTCATAATATACGAAGCGTAGGGGTTTATCGCTCACGAGAGGAATAATTTCACTCTCTCTCAAAAAAAAATAGCACAAAAAGAGAAAGCAATATAAAAAAGGGTTCAATATTCTTCCCTTCACTTTCCATCATGCATTGGATGTGATTATGGATATGACTGTCCATTCCAACCCCACCAGTGCAATTATTTCAATAATTTAAATTTACCACTTACGAATGAATTTACTTTTCCGTACATACCTAATATCGCTTCTCTGTTAACTCACACACCGAAATATAGCCATAAGCGAATTCATATTTGCAATTAAACTACTCAAAATGTTTAAGCCGCAAAAGTTACATCCACACGCGGAATCATGTTCGATTTTCGGTTTTTGTTTCCCTATTCCACTTTTAATCAGTATTCATTGTCATTGGATGGTTTAAATATTATAGAATAGCATGTAGAAGGGTTTCCCATCAACAGAAATTTGAAGTTCATAATGCAACTATACAAATCAACCACCTGTCCATTATACCCCCACTGTTCGTCTTACTCGCGGCTTCCCTACAATTAGTTTTGTTAACATAAATTTATATTTTTTTTAGAAAACAACCGAGAAACCCATAAATAATTATGACAGTGTTTATGATTAGAAGTTTATAGCTAGAAGAATGTATAAATATCTTGACAATAATATAGAGCTCTAAATTCTTGATCAAGTCGTCAGCCTTTCTTCACCACAGTGCGAAGGCGCAAAGGCCACTTTCGCAATCATTGAGAACCCAGGCGGACAGCGATATACGAGAGCACATATCAAGATTTCTCGCGCCGAGAAACCAGTTGACAGAACTCGTGATAAGCAGTGATCGCGAAAAAGGGAAAAAGAAAATGTAATGAATAAAACAAAGTGAAGAAGGAGGGAGATTGTTGCGGGGGGACGGTCATAACACAACAAGCTCAGGAGATTGCTAATTATTTCATTTATTTCAATTTATCTTGTCAAGTATGTGCCGTGGTGATTAGTTATGGTTGTGGGCTTGTAGATGCGGTTGTTTGATCAGTTAAGATAGCTCCTGTCGCCGCGGATAATGACTGATGTTATTTTTTCACCGTAATGCTGGGAATCGCGCTCGATGGAATGTGTGTCCCGGTGAAAGTAGTGGGTGAAAGGTAATCGGTTGGATGTGTTCTAAGGAATGATTACATAAGCGGCCTTGGAGGATTCTGTTCACCGAACAGTCTTCAATCATCCGGTGCATTACTGCTTTAAAAATGTCCCATTCATTGTCTAGTTCAAAGAAGTGGTGTCAACAGCGCTGTTGGCTGCAACAAAGTATTCCACGACCCTCACGTACCGGGTGACAGTTTGATGCAGCTGCAACTCGACGACTTCCTTATGGTCTCCTGTCATCTACTCCAGAAAACCGTCTCTCTTAAGCTTAGAATTTATAGATTCGATGCACTTCCTTATTATCCTCACCGCCGCCGACGCCACCACCAAACTCATCATCGTCGGTCATCCCGCGTGCATTTGCCAATTGAAATGCACCGAGAGTGTGTTTGCTGGCAAAAGTGCGTGCACCACGGACACACAGTTACTTTCACCCAACGCCATGACGGCGCGCTTTATTTATAAACTTCTCTGCAACTTGACAGCAGACTAATCAACCACCACACCCATTACTCATTACTTCGAGACGAGACCTATAGCTGTTTTATTCCCGTTCCCATCAAATTCGAAGCTAGATCTATGGTGCGTTAGCTATTCTCGGTTCTCCCGGCACCTCGCTCCTCAAGTATGCCCACCCTCCGCCCGGGATCCACGACCGGATAACGAGACACTCCACCCGAAGTGACAATGTCCCTGAAGCTGAATTGCTATTGTTGTCATCGCGTGCATTACTTACTAAATGCGCGATCGGGGTTTGAAAAGGTTTATCCTCATAGTCACCCTCTCCCTCTCGCTGTCTGTCATATTCCTGCAATAGTTGATCATTTCTAATCGCTCGTTAGCGCGAAATAATTACCTAGATAAATAGCGTTCTAAGAAGGTACAATTCTTCTGTGAAATATGATGATGGGCTTTCCGATTTTTATCTGAAATTTGTTGCCTCATATATCATTCATTTTTTGTTTATGGATTTAATACACAAATTAGTGCTCCCGATCCAGCGCTAGTATTGAAATATTCACGCCCTTGATCATTAGACCAAACAAAAACGCCACACTCCGAACAGCTCATAAAACCGATCATTTTACACACCAAGCAAAATGGTCCGCTTGTAGCGACAATCGTCACGATTCGTTTAGTTATTTTTAAATCAGCATCACTTCTAACCAAAACCTTCCCAAACGGTTGCCTCCACCGAACATGCGTCTAACAAATCAAATCACATTTGACCGAACCGTCCGACCACCCCCGTGTGACCCCCGTCTCCTGATCAACCCTCCGAGTTGTCACTAAAATTGTTTGAAGAATCCTAGTATTTCGAGAGCGTCGAGCGCGTTCGATGAAGTCAGTGCCACCCCTTGCCGAGCTCCCTCCAAATCCCCCACCGGTTCTAATTCAAAAACCCCGCACACCTCGCATAGCACCGTCCGCACTAGAGTAGAACGCGAATAGCGATTAGCCCGCGCCGCCTCGTTTTCAAAGCCACGCCGGCGACAGTCTGTATCCTTGGGGGCAAAAAAAACTGTTTACCTCGCTTAGATCGCTCTCGACGCTATTTACTTCCTGAAACTGCACCAACATCACGATCCGTGCCGTACCAACACTAGTCCCTAGCGCGGCATCGCACTGAGCACTATTATTTACAGCCATTTACTAATTTGACCATGCAATTTTCTAAGTGCCAGTCCTGGGTAGGGGTCACAAACATTACTTGGTCGGGTCAGTGAAAATTATCGAAGAGCTAACCCCGCAACAACTACCGATTCCGGTAACGGAACATTAGATATGCACAGATCCGGAAGCGCACACGATCGGTGGACCCCCCGCTTCTAATCACCATCGCACATCCAAGCGAGTTGCTGCACATAGAGCTTGTTTCGTTACATTGGCTGCCGGCTCCGTTCGGGCAAGACGAGAGGATGACTAGACTACCGACTGACGGACTGAGTCTACATCGATCCGCGTATTCGAAGATATTCGGAGCAGGTTTTCGAACGGGGGGAGGTTGGAATTTGTTGTTTTGTTTTGTTTTTAGCGCAAACTTACTGCTCACGCTTAGCTTGGCGAAGTAAATGCGATCGTTAGAGTGGTTTCGTTTGTCTTCCCGATGATGGGATTATGAGGTTTACACGAGAGCTATTTCGCACTTACATTCAGAATGTTAGGTGATTGGTCGAATATACCGTTTTACACACTTTTTGTTTGATTGAATGTTTGGACTATTATGATAAAAAAAAATACAGGAATAAAGCAAAAAAGTTAAGAAACATGTACATCGAACAATTTTTGTTTTTATAATCAGAGGCCGGAAATTTTTGTTTATTTATATTTTTGTTTTTGAAAACATATTTGTAGCACATAGTAAGCCGAAAACCTAGTTTTTCATAACAAATATGTACCGTAGAATCTTGTGAAACTGTTTGGGACGATTTGTTATCCAACATTCTATGGAAAATATTCCGCACCGTCCGGATTTCGAGATCTTAAGTCACCCCGAGGAATGAAAAAAAACTCACTGACATGGAGAAAGTAAATTATCAGTGTGTTTCGTGTATTGGCTACTAAATGTGCAATTGGTAGTAGAACACGAAGGACTGCAGAGGAGTAGAGTTAAGGGACAAGTAGCCCCTTTCTTATTCCAACGTTAAAAGTTTAATTAAATTTTGTTCGCCCTCTGTATTACTTTTTAATGAAAAGCAAGCTCATTGACTTCATTTAGATAATGCGATAATCTAAACCGGTTCTGAAGTTAGGAATTTTTGAAAAAAGTCAGTTTTGGGAAAAAAGTCAGTTGGGGAAAAAATATTTTTCGGACCACCCTAAAATAGAAATGGTCACCCTAACGAAAAAATAAAAAATACGGGTCTAATGTTTTGCGATAAAAAACAATCTACCATTTTACACTTGATGGTTAAATCCTTGGTCTGACAAGAATCTAACAAGGCCTAGCGATGGTTCGCCTTAATGTGTTAAAAGACATTCCAACAGATCCGCACACTTTTACAGACATTTCCACATTTTTGACAGACTATCACATATTTTTACAGACATTTAAAAAAAAATCATCTCGCAATTCTTCGTTCCACTTTTTATCGAATATTTAAAAATCGCAGGAGTAAACATTTACGTGACTGTGACTTCGTTTGTTATTATTTCCGTCGAATTTCCGAATACAAGTGAACATGTTCGCGTTAGCTTTTATCGTATACCCTCGGAAACATGCAGTGATACAGACGCGTAGTCGTACCCCACTATACAGATCTCTTTGTTCTTCTTTTGAAAGTCGAAAACAAGCTTTCGGAACATTTTTCTAGCCATTATCTACGAGTTTTTTGGTGTATTCGTAAAGAATATTCATCCATTCATTCATCAAGTGGTTTTTAAAATCGTTATTTTTAGTAATTTTATGGTTTCTTACTTTCCTGGCTTTTCATCGATGGTGTAATGTATAAGAATGTTTACTTGAACATCCTGAAGGAAAATATGAAGCAAACGGTCAACAAAACTGGATGGAATCGAGGATTCAAGCTTCACCAAGACAATTACCCAAAGCACAAGGCACATGAAGTTCGCACATGGTTGAATTACAATTGCTCAAAAGTTATTGATACTCCTCCACAATCTCCCGACATCAATCCCGGTCAAAAACTATGGGAATAATCGGGATAAGAAAATAAGAAACCATCAAATTTCTAAAAATAACTACTTGATGAATAAATGGATGAATATTCCTCCCGAATACAACAAAAAAAATCGTAGATAATGGCTAAAAGTAGCTAAAGACAGTTACAATGAACAAGGGTTACCATACTAACGATGGAGTTCTGAAATTGATCAACGACTTCGAAAAAGAGTTGAAATTTCAACCACCGTACGAATATTAGTTTGAGTCAATTTTCATGCATTCGCTCATACATTGGCCATTTTTAGAGAAATACAAACTGTTATTCTGAAGACAGATAGAAAACCTTTTCACTCTCATATGACACTATGATTTTATCTGTATAGAATGTTCCGAAAGCTAGTTTTCGGCTTTCAAAAAAAGGAAAAAGAGATCCACATAGTGGGGTACGACTACGAGTTTGAATCACTGTATTTACAGACGCGCTGGGTCGATTTTTGCGGAGACGACAATCTAGTTCCGAATAAGGGTTCCCGTATCTGTGAAGTAAGTACGATGTTTCAATTATTGAAAATCAAAAGTGTAGTAAACCTTTCATACACATTCCAGGTTTATTTTGATAAAACCATTTCAACGGGAAAAGAAACCTCGTGAGAAACTGTAATGCCTTCTCCACAATTAGGTTGGTAGTTGACTCAGAAGATTATGTTTATCATAAACACGAAGCGCAGATTGCTTTACCGTTATACTCATCATCAGTACTAGCGGATCATAATCAAGTGGATTTCACTCGGCCAGCTTTACTAGCAAAGATGTTTTCACCGATAGAGGCGAATGAACTGCAATGTTTAAAGCCTCCAAAAAACAAAGAAGAAGAAGAAGTTTTCACCGACGTTAGAAAAAAACGTCTCCAAAACATTTCACTGTTGCTATGTATGTACGTATCGAAATTCGCCAATGTCGAATTTTGCTCCCATATTAAAATCTTGGAGTGAAGTAAGCGTTATTCGTAGGTTGTTTATATTCTGTAAGGTTTTGATACCTTGAAATATAAGATGCTCTTTCAGAGATGTAATGGACAATTAAAAAATTGACGGAAAAATATGGTTCGTTCTTATAAAATGATTAATTATTTTTGCCTTTGATAACAATACCTTTTTCATAGTGTTGATTATCATATAAAAAATAACACTCCTGATCATTCGATCTTGTTTGACATTTCAATTGGATCTTTTTTGACTGCCGTTTTGATTCAGTCCGCAGTACCTAGGGATACACAAACAGAATGCCATCGCGGCGCACTCAAATGTGTCTACATCGGTTTGACACTTAATACATAGCCGGACAGACGTAGGACTGCACCAAGGTCTGTCTATTTGAAATGACTTATCGGATATCCATGTTGTTTTTTTTGGAATCTCTTAGAAAAACAACATCTTCAACGTCTCTAGAAACATAATTTGTAAAAAAATAATTCACAATTCACTGATGGATGCAAAAAATCCACCCCCAGTTGAAATCAAAGTATTGCAATATTGAAAGTTTTTTCAAACATTTCGGTATTCCATTCAATACACCGTAAAAGTAGGTAATTAGAAGACCATTGTGCCATTTCGGTGTCGTTGATTTAATTTTTAGAAAAAAACAAAAAAAAACTTTTGTTCCTAAGGGTACTTTCAGGGTATGACATAATAAAAATCCACATACGTAAATTTGTTCTACCGTGTTTTTTTCATTGATGGACTCCTCGGTTTTGACAATTGATTGTTTATATCTTACACAAACATAATTTTCGTAGCTGTTTAGTCAACTTTTGGTGCATAGTAACGTGTTTTTGGCGCTGAGGAAACTGCTGGAAAATGAGTGGAACGCAAATCTCAACACAGGTCCGAAATTTGATTGTTTGTGACTTCCAGAGTAAGAAATCTCAACGCAACATTGCCGAGAAGTATGGGGTAAGCCGTGGTGCGGTCTAGCTGGTAACTCGGAAGCATCAGATGCGCGACAGAATGGTCGAACGACCGGGACGAGCACCGAAACGTAAGACTGATGCATAACGGACACGCTAATCATCCGGTAAGTGAAGAAAAATCCACGAATGACCATTCTGGCGATTTCAGGAAGGTTGGATCTGGACCTTTCCAATGAAGGGCTACTTCGCCAAAAAAGCGACCGATGATCTGCAATACCAACAAACGACTTCAGTTTGCGAGTGACCATGTTAACAAGTCGATGGAGTTCTGGAAGCGCGTTATTTGGTCAGACGAGTCCAAGCTCGAGCTGTTTGACAAGAAAAGGCGATTCTTTCCATGATTTTCTTCTGAAAATTCAACTACCTTACATTTGGAATTGAAAAACTGTAAATCGGTTGAGCTATACAAATGGTATAAAATTTAAAAAAGGCATACTGGGCGAACATCCGTTTTCAAGATTTACCTGATTCTAAATTATGCTCTCTTATAGCGAAATAAATCATTGTAAAGGAATAAATATACTAGTTTAGAAAAAAAAATCAGAGCAAATTGTTTCCTTCTTTTGCTGTACATGCGTGACCGCATTTCATGAAACGCAATTAAATATCAATTTAATATCAAATGTTGTAAAACTTTTTTAAATTTTTTTCATTACTCATTATTGTATTACGCAATCCCGTATATTTCATATTGTACTTCTCACAAAAAATACGATTTTTTTTATAAAAGTGTTAATTTTGATACCGTTTATAAGATTATTGCTGATGACCGATATAGAAATGAATACTTCCATCTAAAAATTCGTATAATTTGTGAGAAGTTCAATACAGGTAAATTTCGATATAACGTACATTTCACTTTCAAAATTGTGCGTTGTATCGAATTGTACGTTATATCGAAGCATAATAAAGTACTCACAAATGTAGTCTATAATACATTATTGTGTTGCTGTTTTAGTAAAGTTAATGAATAACTTCAATCAGAAGACGAAGCCAGCCTTTCTCATGATGTTTCCCTTCGTACTGTTGATTAAAACTTGATTCATTTAGAATCCGGAATCACAAAACCAGCTGTATTTCGGAATTGATTGAAGGCACAAAACTTGTTTTAGCATCACAATACGGATAATTCATTGTTCTATCAGAAAAAAAGTATTGAAAAAACGGTGGATGGGTTATACCTATGATATAACCGCAAGGTTGACGTAGGACTGCTGTTGGTAATCATTTGTGTTTTTTCAATTAGTAATAATCACTTCGCACTTCGAATGTTCCTCATTGGGTAAATTATTGATTAAACTAGTGAATGAATGAAACAAATTACGATATCAATTGCAAACAAATCCCTATTTAGGTCAATTCATGCATTATAGTAGTGGTTATCGCCGCAAATAGTTATCAACATTTTGCCTGATCATCTAACGGTATGCGAAGAAGTTCAGTGAGCTGGCGACATGAAGAGGCATGCAGTCCTGAATAACCGAGCCAAAGCGTTGTATTTCTACCCGCTTTTGTAGACCGTGTTAGCAAAACGCATTCCGGAGTGTAAAAATGCATTGGGGTATAAAAAGTACTGCCGAGATTTGGAATGCCGGTTTTACCCAACTTTTTGGTTTCTGAATCTGTGTTGGAAAAATGTGTTTATGTACTCGCAGCTTGCATCTCATTTGCAATGCCAATTGCCACAGGCTCCATGGTTTTAAAGTCTGTGTTAGGGAAGCATTCCGATTTGCAAAACCGCAAACGAGTTCAAAAATACCCACTGCTTGTATCCATTTTGCAATGCCGATTTCCCCAGACTCCATGGTTTTGAAGTCTGTGTTAGGGAAACATTCCGATTTGCAGAAACGCAAATGAGTAAAAAAGTACCCGCTGCTTGTATATTTTTTGAAATGCCGATTTCCCTTGGCTCCATGGTTTTGAAGTCTGTGTTAGGGAAACATTCCGATTTGTAAAAACGCAAATGAGTAAAAAAGTACCTGCTGCTTGTATTTTTTTTTTAAATGCCGATTTCCCTTGGCTCCATGGTTTTGAAGTCTGTGTTAGGGAAACATTCCGATTTGCAAAAACGCAAACGAGTACAAAAGTACCCGATGCTGGTATCCATTTTGCAATGCCGATTTCCCCAGACTCCATGGTTTTAAAGTCTGTGTTAGGGAAACATTCCGATTTGAAGAAACGCAAACGAATACAAAAGTATCCGCTGCTTGGATCTATTTTGAAATGCCGATTTCCCTTGGATCCATGGTATTGAAGTCTGTGTTAGGGAAACATTCCGATTTGCAATAGCGCAAACGAGTACAAAAGTACCCGCTGCTTGTATCCATTTTGCAATTGCGATTTCCCTAGGCTCCATGGTTTAGAAGTCCGTGTTAGGGAAACATCCATTCATTCCTGCGATGGTACCTCAATCGCTGTTCAATTATAACTGAGTGGATCTTCGAGCGGCGCTCGCTTATATACCGATTGGTGATTTCAATAGCCTGTTTCGAAAGCAATTTTAAGGCTATTGATACAAGTTTTTGGATCAAAAAGTAACAAGTATGTAACGCGTAGACATTTTATCTTTCGAATGAAGTGTTTATCATACCATTTCGTTCAGTTGTTTAGGAGCTATTGACGCTCAAAATCTCGGTCTCCGGCGTAACGCTTTCGTTTTCGAAACTTTGATTTTACACCTCGGTATAGAAATGAAAGACGTAGTCCTACGTCAAATATTTTCCTTCACACTTTGGAAATGTGTACGTTATATCGAGTGACGTTATATCGAGGTTACGTTATAACGAGGGTACGTTATATCGAAGTTTCCCTGTATAACGGCGTAAGGTACGATAAAAACTACAACCGATACGACAATGTTTTAATCGTAAAACTAGCGTTTTTGTCCGAGTAAATGGTTTATTCGGTAAAATGTCATATTCTAAGTTCCAATCACACAGCATTATTTTAATTATTTTAAATCATTTGAATACTAATCCGAATACTTGCATTGTTCAATATTCGTGCCCAAGTTTTCGTACCAAGGAACAGAAATAAAGAAAAGAAAAAATAAATTTTATGTCAAACCGAGTATAATACGACAACATAAAGGGTGTGTCACATCAAATTGCATCACGGAAAAAACGCTGTAGAAATTCGCCCAGTAGACCGATCCTTTTGAAAATTTTAGACAGTAAAATAAAAACTATTAAACAACTTTTGGCATTTTCTTTTTATTCATACTTCGAGCCCAAGCCCGTATGTTCGCACCTTCCTCTTTACCCCATCCATAAGGTTCTGTACAACGTCAGGTTGTAGTTTTTTTTGAACAGAAATCCATTTTCTCTTGAAGTCCGCCTCCGATTTGACAACTTTTGGGTTCTTCCGGAGGGCCTGCTTCATAATCGCCCAATATTTCTCTATTGGGCGAAGCTCCGGCGCGTTGGGCGGGTTCATTTCCTTTGGCACGAAGGTGACCCCGTTGGCTTCGTACCACTCCAACACGTCCTTTGAATAGTGGCACGAAGCGAGATCCGGCCAGAAGATGGTCGGGCCCTCGTGCTGCTTCAATAGTGGTAGTAAGCGCTTCTGTAGGCACTCCTTAAGGTAAACCTGCCCGTTTACCGTGCCGGTCATCACGAAGGGGGCGCTCCGCTTTCCACAAGAGCAGATTGCTTGCCACACCATGTACATTTTGGCAAACTTGGATAGTTTCTGCTTGCGAATCTCCTCCGGAACGCTGAATTTGTCCTCTGCGGAGAAGAACAACAGGCCCGGCAGCTGACGAAAGTCCGCTTTGACGTTGGTTTCGTCGTCCATTACCAGGCAATGCGGCTTCGTCAGCATTTCGGTGTACAGCTTCCGGGCTCGCGTCTTCCCCACCATGTTTTGCCTTTCGTCGCGGTTAGGAGTCTTCTGAATCTTGTATGTACGCAGGCCCTCCCGCTGCTTGGTCCGCTGGACGAATGAACTTGACAAATTCAGCTTATTGGCGACATCCCGGACCGAACTTCTCGGATCACGTCTAAACTACTTAACTACGCGCTTGTGATCTTTTTCACTGACGGAGCATCCATTTTTGCCGTTCTTCACCTTCCGGTCGATGGTTAGGTTCTCGAAGTATCGTTTTAGTACTCTGCTGACCGTGGATTGGACGATTCCCAGCATCTTACCGATGTTCCGATGTGACAACTCCGGATTCTCGAAATGAGTGCACAGGATTAATTCACGACGCTCTTTTTCGTTCGACGACATTTTTCCAAATTTACGAAAAATTGACAGTGAAGCATGACCAACGTGATCTATACACTCTTATCTGATTATAAGCGAAAGCTGAAGATATAATTCCTAAAAATTAAATTTCTACAGCGTTTTTTCCGTGATGCAATTTGATGTGACACACCCTTTATATTCCACCACGCGCACCCCGTTTTTTTGCGTCGCCGATTGTAAACACAACATCGATAAAAAGTACCTTGATCTTACACTTCAAACCACTCCCTCTGGTGTAGGGCCAGACCAGTAGACGTTAGCACTAGGCTCACCCTTCATTTCATTTTCTCCCCACCCCTTATCGTCCGGATTCCGGTTTGCTTGCGTTCTCCTTCGAGTGAGCCCAATCGATTTAGACATCATGATTTATGGGACGTTTGTGGAATTCTCCGGAGCAATTAATTTTTCTCCGTAATGCCACCGATGGCGGCACTTTTCAACTGAATGCGGGTGAATATGAAAATCCCTGGAAATTGGGTTAATTCTAAGCCCACGATCGGACACACACACACACACTTTCTAATACGGGCACATTTGCAGCGAAAGCGCATGCGATCCTGTTGGATCGTGCTGCCTGGTAAAAGGGTGGGATCAAAGTGAATGTTTTACTTGCTGCTGCCACTTCGTCGGGTATCCCCTGCCGTGATGGATAATTTATTTGCGCAATCTTTTAATTGCATCAACAATCATCGCACGATCGTAAATTTATCTCGGGAGAGATTAATAGCTGATCTGCATTGTGGTGTGTTTGGATAAAGTATTAAAAAATTTGTGCCTCGATGTGCGTTTTCCTCTGCTAAATATCACCACAGGTCATTCGCGATTCTTAAATCCTCAACGATATCTTCTATGTGTTGCGGCATTCATACCTTCTAAAAGCACACTTTTTTATTTATTCACATCTTCAGCGTCTTACGACAGGTAAAAAAACCGCAAGGCCATCCACAACAACAAGCGAAACGATCAACAGCAGAATGCCACTCAAAAAAACCTGCGATCCACTGTCCAAAACTACACACGAAAAATACTTTTTGGAACGGTTGCCGGCGGCGGCACCACGCGAGAACGAGTTGATGTAACGTGATCTCACTCTCACTACCCCCACCACCCCCTCCAGATTAAAACAAACCAACACTATGCGATCAAAACACACACACGATCACACTCGGGCGATCGCACCAGCGCTTCCGAGACCAGCGGTGCTGTGCGGTCCTGCCAGAGTAGTAACACGAATGAAGGAAAAAAAAATTGTCACGATCAAGGTTTCTCCATGGGGTTGACCATGAAAACATCAATAGGACTGTTTTTCTGCGTCTCACAAAAAAAGGTGGAACAACGAAACAACGACAACTGGGAGCGCGTGAAAAAAAACTGCGCTGCGCTTTGCCTCTGCCTGTTATGATTCAATACTCACGGAAGGTGAGTTGGTGTTTTTTTTCCTCTTCTTTTCCTTCTACTTTTTGTTGTTGTTGTTGTTGTTGTTATGCCGCTTTGTAGTCAAGGACTGAGAGATCGCTCCTACTCGGCTCTGTTTTGATTCTCGATCTTGGCGGGGATTACCTTGGGGGATGGAGGTGAGCAACGCGATCGCGGTGGGGTGCGAAATTCGTGTGGATAGGGTGACCAAAATGAGAGTATGTTTGTTGAATATTTGGTTGAAGCTAGTGAAAACAACAACTTAGAGGGACAATAGTATGTTTGTTTGTTCCATCCCCAGTTATAAGCTTGAACAGACGTCAAGTATTTTATCTTATAATTCTATCACAAGTCATTCGGGCATACCAACATCGTGCACTCCACTGATATGGTTAAGGGCCCACAGGTCTTCAGTGAGTGTTGTTCTGGCCATTGCTTGAAATGTTGGCACGTGGATCATGACAAAACTACTCAGCTCATGTCGTTGAACGCAAAGGTCGATTTGATTCAGATGTTGAGGATACTCAAAGTTGTTTTTCAATAGGTGAAATAATAACAGTCAATGAAACCTGTTTCGTCTAGCTTACGGTGTTTCCAGGTTGATAAGTCTGCAGGGAAATAGTTGGTCTACCTACATCATAGCATATCGAATGGTTTTCACTGAATACGAATTCACTTTCCCGGCGAAAGATGTATGCGAATAAAGCAACAAGGGATAAAAAAGGGGTGTTGAAAATGGTAAAATGGGATGTTGGACGCCTGTTGAATTCCGTTCTAGGTTGCTGTTGAATATTTGGAAATTTAGATCTTTTAGTGTTGTTCAAAAGCAACCCAGCTCTATGGAAATATCCAGAGTCTTCTTCAAAGATTTTGTAATTTTCTGAATCGGGTTGAGCGATTCCTACGAGCGAATTCCGGAGGTATGAAATGTCACAGATCGATTTATAGTCCATGGGTCGCAAAGTGTTGTCATATCTGGGTTTTGATTTACTTTTTCAATATAAACCAGTATTTGCGTTCTGTGTGCATGTGGAATCTAAATCAATAGATTGGTCGGGACCAGGTCTCGGCTAGGTTATATTCAACTGAGGATAGTCAGCGGACTATGAACAAATTCGCCTTCGTAATCAATTGGTAATGAGTTTTGACTTCTTCCAGCAGTTTTCCGTCAATATGGCTCAACAGCCATTCGGGCGTTTAGTTGCTATCTCACTTTACGACTCGACTAACTCATGTTTTTCTCACAAAATTGAACTCGGAGAAAAAAAAAATTGTGTTTAAAATTCCTCCCAAACTGCATTCTATTTAGCACGCAATTTACTAATACTAACGCGAGGACCTTTATAGCATACCTGATAATTGTTTTAGTTCGTTGATTTGACGGTGGATAGACAATAAACTGTCCATAAATGGTATAACTACTTTTTTGCAAAAGGAATCAAGTTTTCGTTTCACTTTATATGCACGTAAAAATAAGATTGTGTGCGCTGGTAACAAGATTAATGTCTAGGGGAGTAGAAGTGTGGATTGAAGTGAGGTTGTATGAAGAGGCAGATTTATATTCATTAGTCACATCAAATATAATAACCATTGACTAGAATAGTTCATCATTCATCCTCGCTCTCAACGCTCGTCAATTCATTTTCTAGTCAATTCAAATAATGTTGACGGCAAATGCCGAAGTAGCTACTGAGATGTCGATTTTAATTGTTCATTTTCGAAGATTTCGGGCCCTGTTCGGGAGTATCGGAATCGTTTGATGCGAGAATCTCGTCAAACCATTACGAAACGACTGAGAAATGAGCGGTCAAAATTGAATCTTTCAACTTGCCGATTTTTGATGTTTTAATTTGTACTCCAAGTATGTTTCCGTAAGACGTTATGCTGTGTCAAACCGATCGAAAAGCAATTCAAAAGCAAAAAAATAAAGCAGATGATGTCAAAGACACGGCCACATTGTTGACGTAGGGCTACGGAATAATTGTATTCAATCCGATTGTTTGTCAGGTAGAATAGTATTTAGAATGTAGACAAATTTTATGCCAACTTGACTGGCCATTGGCAGCACCATCTCAGATTGCAATGAAAAGAAGATATTGGTCATTTGAGCAAACAAATATATACAGCGCGGACTCGATTATATACAGTCTTCGATTTCTGTTCACTGTATATAATCGAATCCTGTATATAATCGAGTAAAAAAAAAATTTTTTTTATTCGTTTTTATGCATATATTTTTCGTTTATTGATAATAACAGAAGAATTTAATTTTTGATTGATCGCCTAAAAGTCAGAAAACACCTTTCTCACATGAAAAAAAATATTTTTTTTTGTAGAATCTCTCAGGTGGTGATAGATGATCATATTTGATGGAAAAAACCCTTCTACGCATATGTTCGAATTTCAACAATAACAGAGTTATAGAAATTTTCTCTTGTGTCGGACTCTGTTGCCTCAAACTGACTCTACACTAAAAAGTATGCTACGTAAGTCAACGCTGTTGCTTTCATTTGAAAAATGAGAAAATTTAGTTCAGGATATAGCATTCAGGTAGTGTAGCATTTAAATTAGTTTATTTAAATAACATTTTGGAAGTGAAAAATTTAAAAGATATTAATTTTTAATGTGTAATTATTAATTTTATCCCAAACATTCATAACAAGCTTGATTGGTTCTATCAATCAAATTGAAGCTCTCAAATCACTCTAAAATTTGTTCTTTGACGCCCAACTTCTATCTTTCTTAATTTCGCTGCAATATCGAAACAATTTCTAGTGAAAATTCAAGCAAAATCTTCAAAAAACGCGATTTTTACCCCACTGTACTTATAATTACCACTTAAATTTCATCTTAACGTTGAAAGGTTACATTTTTTCTTGAAATAAGTCATTATTTTATCCGAAAAATCCACTTCCATTTCCACTTTTTCTCAAAAATGACTTTTTACAAAAAATCATAACTTTTGATCTACTGATCGGATTTAGACAATCAAGGTATCAAATTGAATCCAATTAACTAGTCTTCTAAGAAAAAATACTGTATTTTCTAAAACTCTTAATTTTGCCTTAGTTGTGATTGATTGTATTAGTTTTTTACATTTTACATTTTCTCGGGACCAAGGGCGCTATAGGTTTTTTTCTCCTGAAAGCTGAGATTTTTACCTCACATATCCAAACATCAGAGAGGCGTTATTTTATGTTCTTGATTTCTTGGTTCGAAGAATCAATTTTTACCTCTTTTTTCCATCTTTACACCGGTTCTCGTCCGATCACCCAAGTTAGCCTCAAACCTCAAAAATTCATAACTTTTGAACTACTGGACAGATTTAAATGATCGATATATTCAATTAAAGCCAATGAGCTAGTGTTATTGTTTTCGTAATTATTGAATGATATTTTTTTATAATTTACATGGTTTCGGGACCGAGGGCACCATATCTATATAAATAAAAATGTAAGGCAAAATCTGTTGGTAAGCGGAAAACCCGAAGAAGGGATGGTCTGATTTTAGCCTTCTTTATTTTGTTGTATTTGTCTCTTCCCGTAGATCAATATAATGGAGAGAAAAGCCGGAAAATTTTCGGAAAACTTTGAAGGAAGGTCGAAAAATTCGGAAAATTGAGTTCGCACATGATCGAAAATTACATCATAATAAGCGTTGTTAGTCCATTCGATGTTTGCGCTATCGAAATTGATCTTTGTTCGTAAGTGGAAATGGAATTTCAGGCGAAATAACGCATTTCCATATCTTATATCCATATAAATAAAAAATGTAAGGCTAATCTGTTGGTAAGCGGAAAACCCGAAGAAGGGATGGTCTGATTTTAGCCTTCTTTATTTTGTTGTATTTGTCTCTTCCCGTAGATCAATATAATGGAGAGAAAAGCCGGAAAATTTTCGGAAAACTTTGAAGGAAGGTCGAAAAATTCGGAAAATTGAGTTCGCACATGATCGAAAATTACATCATAATAAGCGTTGTTAGTCCATTCGATGTTTGCGCTATCGAAATTGATCTTTGTTCGTAAGTGGAAATGGATTTTCAGGCGAAATAACGCATTTCCATATCTTATATCTATAAATAAAAATGGAAGGCCAAATGTGTTGGTAAGCGCAAAACTCGAGGAAGGAATGGTTCAATTTGAGTCATCTATATTTTGTTGTATAAAAGACGAATACGTAGATCAATGTAGCCGAGAGAAAAATCGGAAAATTCGGAAAATTGAATTCCCATATGTTCTACAATTAGCTAAGCGTTGTTAGTCCATTTGGCGCTAACGAAATTGATTTTTGTTCGAAAGTGGAAAAGGATTTTCATATAGGAATAACGCATTCCTACATCTTCTGCCTATATAAACAAAAATTGAAGGCCAAATGTGTTGGTGTGCCCTAAACCCGAGGAAGGAAAGGTCCGATTTGAGCTGTCTTTATTTTGTAATATTCTCTGTATCAATCATGTATTCCATGCAAAGGAGGAACATGTTATTTTCAAATGCTTGAAGAATCTTGAACAAGAATTGTGTCTGAAAATAATGTTATATTATAAGGACGAATTTTTGTAGAAGTACTAGACAATTTAAAGTAAAAGGAAATTGTAAAGAGTCAAAGGGTAATCAATCAATCTATTTTGGACGGGACGAAGTTCGTCGGGTCAGCTAGTTCTATATATTTTTTTCTTGAAAGCCGAGGTTTTTTCACATAACATATCCGAATATCAGACAGGTGTCTTTTCTCGTTCTTAAGTTATGATTTTTACAAAGTTAACATTTATTCAGTTTCGTTTTTTTAAAATTCTTATGCGACTTTACTACATTTATGCGATGAGAATCCAACACAAGTGTCGTATTTTTTCGAGGAAGACTAACGCTTTGACTTAAAATTTCATTTTCGGGAAAAGAAATTTTTTGGACTAACGATTAATTTTGAAAAATCATAACTCAAGAACAAAAAAAGAACGCTCCTCCGATTTTTGGATGTGATATGTAAAAAACTTCAGCTTTCTAGAAAAAAAAAAAACATTTCAAAAAATATTGTGACCATAGTCCTGAGACCATGCCAACCATGAAAAACAAAATCAATAGTTACAAAAACGAAATCCATATTTTCGCAAGCACATTTTTTTCCAAAGAAAAGACTAGTTAATTAGCTTCAATTTAACATATTGATCATTGGAAAAAACATTTATTTTTGGACCACTCTGAACTAGAAATGGGCGCCCTTTTGAAAAAATAAAAATATGGGTCTCATATTTTGCGATAAGAAACAAAATTATCACTTTTCACGAAAATTTGAGAACTACTATGTCGGTTTGGCCTGGAATTGCAAACATCGCTTCACATGGACAGAAAAAAAAATAAATTTATTTTTCACAATAGTTTTATACATGGAAAAAGATTTTCATATATATGGTTTTCAGAGTTGAAAAAAAATAAGTTTAACAGAAAAATTCATTTCAATTTATCAAAACATTTTTTTAGCACAATTTTTAAATTTTTGTTTATATTTTTTATGAAAACTTTTTCCTAGATTCTATTCTCGAATTAAAATTTCGTAGGTCTTATAGTTTTAGAGTTAGAAATTTTCGTAATTTTGAGTTTTTTTCTAACTTTTTTGGAAAAAAATTGACTCGAAAAATATAAGACCTGAATGATTTTAAGCAGGGAATAAAAAGCAGGACATTGTTTAAGTTATCTTAATGATAATACCAATACCAAACAAATAAAAAAATGCACTGAAATTTTTTTTCTTGAAAGTTAAAACTAGTTTTATCAAGAACTTCGTTTTTCTAAATCTAAAATATAATTGGAATAGCTCTTACAATAACAAACAAATCATCTATACATCGTAACGGAATTTCTACAGGTAAAAAGTTTTTCAAACACTACCTTTCCATTCTTTTTTGTATGAAAAATTACTTCTAAATTACTACTAACATTTTTGTGTATAAATTCTCGCGATTTAAATGTTCTGCAAACATTTTTTTCTATTTAGAAAGAAATGTTGAGAAAACGTTATTCCCAAGAAATTAAACACAAAACTGTTACGAGTTAAACATTAAAATTTCAGAAGACTCCCTGATAAAATGTGATACACACTCAAAAAAGAGCAACAGAGGGGCGAAATGTTTGGGTGATTTTTGAAATGCTGTAACTTCGTGAAAAATCAACGCATATTGATGGGATATACCTCATTGTGAAGCTTCAACTTCCAAATTTTGGAATATTCCAGGAATACATTTTTATCTGGGTGTGCGCAGATTTTTTTTTTTTTTTTTTTTATCTTCGCTTATTTTTCGTCGGCCTATTTCCGCCACTTTAGTGCCAATCACCGACAACAGGGAGGCGACTCCACCTGTTCCTACCTATCAGACTCAACAACTCATGAGCCGGGCCAACTTCTTTTACTTCCCCTCCGAAGGAAGACGTAACCAGAGATTTTTCGCCTCAGAAAATCCCAACGACGCCAGCTGGGATTGAACCCAGGCCGATCGGATTGTGAGGCTGTTACGCTAACCACACAACCACTGGCGCCGTCAGGGTGTGCGCAGATGTAGTGGATAAAAACATCAAAAACAAAAAAAACTGATTTCTTTTTTTTTCCACACTTTCTGTAGACCAACACCATTTCTTGCTAACCAACTCAACAGTAAATCTAATTAAATTTATAAAACAGGACCTGTAGGACCTTTCCATATAGAAATATTTCTGTTTGAAAAATTACCATTTTGTCTTTGATGATGAATAATCAAAAAGAAGTTTTTAAAACTCCAATAAATTTTACACAAGTTGCTTTGTTGCTTTGACGAAAAAAAATGTATTTGAAATTTTTTGTATCGATCTTCAAAATCTGCCAAAAAACATGTTTTTCAAAGTTTTTCAGAAAATATTTTGTGATTTTACAAATATTGCAGTAAGTTCTTATGTTTGCAGGTGGATTTTGAGCCCCTACATTTTTGTGAACGTTTCATATTGATGCGTTCAGTAGCTTTTTTTTACGCCAATCGATCAAAGTTTGGAGTAAATTAGAGTAATACTTCATCGAAAACTGTATCAAAACAACGAAATGCTATGCGTATCCTATCCGAAGCAAGGAAGGGCTATAAGGTAAATCATCCGCCATTTGTTACTGTGTTCACTATGTCAAAGGATTGATGTTTTCATCCAAGAGCAAAGTTCACGAAAACGAAAATATACGCACAAAAATAAACTAAATAAAATTATAGCTTTTTTGGTTGATATGGATATGGAAGGATTGCACGTAGAATAAATTAACAGAGAACGATTCTACTCGCTCCTCTTCGACTAAATGGAAACTTTGTACATTGCGGTGGCTAATTATAAAGTCGACGCAACTATAAAGCTCTAGAAGTTTAATAAGAGTCTATATTTTTAGAAGTTCGCAACCAAAACACGTATTCGAGGAATACTAACTCGAAAAATTCTTCCGTTCGGGACAAGGTTTGCATAATTGTGTGTAGAATATTTTTATTGTATTAAAATTACATCCCGAACAAGATGTTTTCAGATAACGATTTTTAAGAAAAAGAAAATCGCCGTTATAAAAGGAAAGTATAACAAAGCTTAGAACGAGCGATAACAAAAGGGACGCTAGAATTGCATGTGTGTGTGCGTATAAAATGGGGCAGTATTTGAGTATCTGATTCTGTGCTGTGTTCATTTCGTGCTCACTTGTATCTCAGTTTAGTGTACTTCGTACCAACAGAAAATACGTGTTTGTTATGAGCGCGCACTGATAAAAATTAAACACGAGCGCAGCGCAGCGTATGTTTTCTGAAGACTGCACAGAGCTTTGCGTTCTTGATTTTAAGCCCTTTTTTTAAGCAATTTGATTCATTTGAGGTTTTTCGGTCGCCATTTTTTTATCCCATCTGTTTATTTTTATTACTAGGCTCATATAGCAATTCAGCTGTAACAGAGCCGAATTTATCGTGTACATTTTTCTTATGTTGTATATTACATAGTAGCCATATAGGCGTCAAAGTATTCCTATCTCATCGATACACATTTTTAACTATTTATCTATTACACAGGCGTAAAAGTATTCATTCCTATTCTATCGATACACAACACATGTCGCATTTTTCGGCGTAAGAATATTTCTATTGTTCGAATGTTCACAGTTGGACACAGCGGGACTGTTGATATGAGGCTTCCGTTGTTGTGTTTATAAAAAGCACTAATTACCGATGCAGCCGATCGATCAAGGATCAAGGAGTGTTGTTACGGCATAAAAAATTGGAAAATTGGAAGAAAAATGATTTTATATATGACCAGAGTGCGTTTCTGAAATTGAGCTTCTAATGAAAATCGACTATTCAGTAATGAATCGAAAAAATCATGCACTGAAATTGTGTTTCGAAGTGATTTAAAATTTATCGATCCCCTCATCTATCTCTATACATATAAAAGTTTTCTGTTCGTTTGTGTGCGCGTTACAAACTCAAAAAGTACGGAACCGACTGAACTCAAACTATGATACAATGTACAAAACAACCAAACACATCTAGGATTGTTGTTACAACATAAAAAAAATGTAAAATTCAACTAAACCATGTAACCACAATGTGCCACAGAAAAGCGTGGCAGGGTACAGCTAGTATTGAATATATTCTTAGGATGTTACAGGATTTAAACATGCTTATTCTTTATTGTCCAGCATTTTTAGACATTCATAGACTATTTGAGATTACTTGAAATACTTCTGGGTGCGTTGACAGTAATCGGTCCTAGATAATTTTAAAATAGACTAAAAATTGTTTTAAAAATGTTTCAATGAAGAATTTAAGATGCCATATTTATCGAAAAGATCTCGGAATCATCACCGTGTTTTTTTAACGAAATGATCTTCTGAATTTTTAGTTTAATTCAAAAATTGTTTACCTGTATTTTTTTTTGCATTATTATAAACTATAATCACATTTGACAAAATTATAAAGCGCTGCCAACTCTAGCAAACCGGTTGACTAAAGCCCGTGCGGAATTCGGTTCCGAAAACCACTCCACGCTCTCGTCGCTGGGCTACATACGGTGTGGTGTGCAGTTGTGGTTTCGCCTTTTAAAGCCGCAAGTTTGATCTTGAAACACGGTGGGCTCCGTCCACACCACTCTTGCTACCCGTCGTGTCATTCCCGGATTCGGTACCGTTTCCTAGGATGTATACAACATGCCTACGTCACGAATGGCACGCCATGAATGGCCAGCGAATGAAGTGCTCGGCAGTGTAGTGTTTGCTCGTTACTCAGCTAAATAGTTATATGGTATTTTAGGTGGCTAGTGGCGCAACGACCGTTCCCCTGTGAGGGAGCCCCAACCAAACACGCTATTGACATTGACATTCTAGCTGTCTAGCCTCCTATCTGTTTGTGTCTTGTTCTTTGTGTTGTCAGACCGCGCAGCACTGCCACAGAGTGACCAGCTGAGAGGGTTGTACAGAAGAGTTCCGAAACTGGTATTTCGGCTGTGAGTTTGGCTGCTGCCGCAGTGAAAGGTAGTGTGAATAAAGTGACAGACTCAGTTTGAATATCAGACGACTCAGTCTTTTTGCGTAGGAGATTGATGACACAGAAAGGAATTTAGGAAGCGAATCTTATTGCAGAAGAATTTTCTCGTTATGAGAGAACACTCAAAATTTCAAAATCATAGCACTGTTGCATTGGAATACATTACAATTAACACAGCTTCTCCACTGAAATTATGATTGATGAAGACGCGAATATGTTAATCAACTTCCTTGATGTACTTCCTTGATTGATTGAAACGTCGGTCTCAGAGTTGCTGTTGGCGAACTTTATTGTCATTTCCATCATCTGAGAATGATCATGGTCCGCAATAGGAAGTTCCAACCGAAACGCATCTCAAATCCATTCATAAAAATTATTTTTGTTTCATTGGAATCAGGAATCTTATGAGTTTCGAGTAGGGTGACATACCGGGTGACATCAGCATTAAAAAGCATTAAAAAGAAGAGTGAAAATTTCAAAGTTAACTCTCAGCCTTTCGAGTCAACATCGAGAGCAACAAAAATATGAAGTAAAATTAAAAACTGCAATGAGGAAATTTGGAAAATGATGCGGAAGTCTCCCTTGATTCATTTATAGAAAATAACGCAGGTACTATTAATATACCCCTTCTTTTTCTTCCCGCATTGCTTTTTTAAACTAAGAGACCATTCATACATTAACACGGGGTTTCGAACATTTTTTCAAAATTGTTGCAGGTAAATTGCAGATAAAAAAAAATGTCTTAAAAATATGAAGATAACTGGCAAGCAAACAGAATGTAATTTTTTACAATATTTTTTTCTTCTGCAGGCTATGTTCATGCTTTTTTGACAAATGAGCTTCACTTTTACGTGGGGTTGAACTGATTTTAAGTTTTATTAAAACAAATTGAAAGGGGTTGTATCTAGGACACGACCGCATATTTTCGACGTAGAACTACGCAATTATATTATGCAATCCACTTGTTTACCACTTCGAATATTATTTTAGAAAGCATAGACATTTTTGTAATAGATCATGTTCTTCGTTACAAATAAATTTGATGAACGTCTTTTTACGTTTGATATGATAGGACTACCAAAATATGTGAACGGAAGAATTGTCAAACGATCATTGTATTGTGAATTATTGCGCATATCATGTTTACGTAGTTTCCGAACCGCAAAAGTTCATTCACCTCTAGTATCTGTAATGACGATTTTCCCAGGCTTCTCAGTTCAAAAGTACGTTTTAGGGAAACATTCCGGTCTACACCACGACAAGCAAGTACAAAAGTACTCAACACCAAAAAATGCCACAGACTTGCATGTAATTGCAAAGCGGATTCCCCCAGGCACAGTAATTTTGAAGTCCTTGTTAGGAAAACACAGCTCGGTGGGAACAAAAATTAGCCCGACTTGCATGTTTTGACAAAGGGGGTTCCCCCAGGCACATTGATTTTGAAGTCCTTGTTAGGGAAACACAGCTCGGTGGGAACAAAAATACCCCCGACTTCCATGTATATTTGCAAAGCGGATTTCCACAGGTACATCGCTTTAGAAGTCTGTGTTGGGGAAATCGTAAATCGGGCCAATAAAAACTTGGCAGTTAGTGCATTTAGATAACGCTTGACATTTTACAGTTATTCAATTGTTCATCTCATGAAAAATAACATTTTATTAATTGTGATAGACGCGTAGAAATATTTCCTATCAATTGATGCAAACATCTTTCAGATCTGTTAAGAAATGTTCGAGTTATAAGCATTCGGAATACGGGTAAGATTAGCACACAAATCGGCAGGATAAATGTATTGGAAAGACAGAAGTTCTTACAGTTTTCATGAATTTAAATGTTTAGAGATTAACGAATTGTAATGTACAGCATATCAAACAAATCTTAGAGAATTTCCGATTCGATTGGTTGCATACATGATGAATGAGAATTCGTTCACAGTGAAAATAGTTATTAACGTTAACTTTATTTCTTAAAAATGTGACCCGTTTTATGATTTGGCACCCTTCCTGAAAGACGTAGTTCTACGTCCAAAATTGGGGCTGCTAACTAAAATTGTAATCTTTATTGAAGATGTTTTACTTTCTCATTCGAGATTGTTTAACGTTCGGAAAAATATATTTTCCGGATAAATGGCATTCGAGTGACCGTGTTTCTTGTAAATGTAAAATCTCACTGTGTTACATTATTCTTTTATCTTCAATTGATTACGTTCAAACTTTTGGAATTGTAGATGAATTTGCAATTGTCCCTTTATAACTCAACAGTTTATAGTTATTGTAAAGTCTCTCATTCGAACCCAGAGAATGTATATCTCTTACAAACAAAACCATTTCAAAGTTCAGTATATTGCAATAGAATGTATTGTTCTATTGGCTGGATATTCGATTTAAGGTATCCTTTATTTTTTAAAAATATTTTTCAATTAATCACTTCAGTTAAAAGAAGTAATAGTTCCAGTTGCGTCGGCTAATCTGAATAACATCTCATTCAGAAAAAAATGTTTAAATGTGTAAATCAAATAATGATTCTCCTGATGTTTTTTTCTGTCTTTCAGGATGGATGTTTTATTGATTTCAATATCACATTCTATGAATTTTATTAGTGACTATCTGACCCGGCGAATTTCGTCCCGCCCAAAATTGATTTCTTTTTATGAACACTTTCAAACATTCACGTTTTCTTACCAAGTGTATGTTTGTGGGTCCAATCACAGAACTCTTCATTGATTAACCTCGAATTAACCTTCGACCCTTTAAAATTTCCTTTTACTATAAATTTTCTAGTACTTCTACCAAAACTCGTCATTATAATATAAAAAAAAATTCAGAGACAGTTCTTGTTCTCAGATTTTTCAATCACTTGCAAATAACATGTTTCTCCGTTACATGGAATACATGTGTGATACAGATAATATAATAAAATAAAGACAGCTCAAATCGGACGATTCTTTCCTCGAGTTAGGCCCTAGAGAGGAGGAAGAGTGTCGAACCACCATGGAAACGTCTCTTGTCCCCTAAAACCTCCACAATTTGGGTCCATGTAGAAATGTAGATATTATGTAGAAATTTGTGTTTCTTGGTATCTCGATTCTGTTGCTTCCATTTAGAAGGTAAGAAAATTTAACAAAGAATACAGTTGTGAAACATCTAAATTAGTGAATTGAAGTAACATTTTGGGGGGAAAACATGAAAGTTATTGGGTTTTAACCCTTAAATGCATGATTTTTTGTTTTTAAATTCCATAAATTGAAACAGGTAGATAATTAAATTACGGTTTAGAAATTATGTAAGGAAGAATACATATACATATACATATACATATACATATACATATACATATACATATACATTATCATGCATTCAAGGGTTAAGGTTTTATTATTAATTTTCCCACAGAAATGGATGATGAACTTGATTGTTTCTATCTACCAAATTAAAGCTCTCTGGCCGCTCTACAATTTGTTTCTTGGCATTCAACTTCTTTTTTTTAACGTCCCTGTAATATAATTTTCAACAATCCCTGGTGAACATTCAATAAAAAACTTCAAAAATCACGATGTTTACTTCACTGTACTTATAATAGTTTTAACTGTCTATAATCGAGTCTAAAACTTTATATAATCGAGTCTGTATGAGAAAATTGCTCAGATTTTACTCGAATATGGTATATTTATACCTTTTCTGAAAATTTTAGATCTGTATTTTCTATTCCACCTTTAGAGTGTATCATTCAGAACTAGGTTGGTCTGAAAAACCGGCTTCCTTATCTATGCGCTCATCTTGAATCGCTCGACCGATTTACATTACATGGGTAAATAAATGGAAAAATATTCTACTGCATCTTAAATGCCTATCTTTAGACAAAAGTTTTCAAAAATATTTGTTTTTGCTGTTTCGAAATGTCGAGCTCAGGGACCTTTCATTTGCACTCAAATACAATTACGATGAATCAAAAAAAAATGTAAATAAATCGATTTTTCAGGCCACCCTAGGTCTGTATGAGGCACCTAAAGAGTGAAATAAAAAAATATTTACCTAAAACTTTTCGGAAAACAGTATACGATATTTGAGCAAAATCGAAACAATTTTTTGGAGTAAATCTTTTTTGCCTCTAGAATTGCTATGGGTTTGGAACGTCGAGACCAAACAGACTCTATCTTTTTATGTAACATATAATGATTTCAGGGAAGCACGCATTACTGTGGTTGAATTTTTTTCCTACATATCGAATCATATGTTTTATTTGATAAAAATCTTACGAATCAAAACACATACATCCCATTGCCAGCTTTCCAAAAATAATTTTAAGTTGGAGAATAAGTTCATAGCATTTTTATATTTCTTCTGTTCTACAACGATTTGTTTGAAGTTTGGTAATCGGTAATCATTCATTCGATAGTACTTTTTCTGCTCTGCAAAAATACTTTAATTGTATTTTTGAGTTATTTAATTTTTATTAGTTTTGATGCTTAGAAATGGAATATCCAGGAGGTAAAGATTTACATTTTCGACATCTGTTCTTCTTTGCCTTTCATCGAGGTCAAAAAGCTGCCTTGCCGTGTATAGAGAAGATCTACAGCACAGAAAATGATCTGCAAAGTTCAAAAATGGCGACTTTGACGTCGATGACACGGACCTTTTGAATTCGATGAAGAACGTCTCAAATCACTTTTGAAGTAGAAAGATCGCCAAATCGGTCGTGAAAAAAAACTGCGACAAATATATAATTGATTAACTTATTGATAGAATTATTGTTTTTTTTTGTTTAGCCCTCAGAGTACGGAGTCTATTTTAAAACATAAAGGACGGAGTGGGGTCACTAAAGTCCCCCAAACGAAAAACTTACCGTATAATTATAAATAAATTAATAATAGAATTTCACTAATAAGTTTTTATACAGTATTTGAAATAAACTACCTAATTGGAAGAAGAGAGAAAGAAATTATTTACGAAGTTATTAACACTAAAACTACTAACCGATCAAAATAAATTTGTTCGCACGATTTTGTATTGAAATTTTTGTTTTATATTTTTTATTGATGTTATGACTTTTTCCAAATTCATGTATTGATCAATATTTTAAATTATTTTGGTCTCCCACCCATTTTTCTGATATACGTATGTGGTATACCTATTTATAACTACCGGTCAAATTGACCGGTCATGATTTTAAATGTTTCTCATACCAAAATTGCTTAGAAACAACGTCAATCTGCCACTACGGTGCCAGTCAATCAAAATTTCCGACTTCTAAAGCACAAAATTTGGGAAATTTTCAGAATTTTCAAATATATTGTAATGAAATTGTATTTTCTCATTGACTGTTGTTCTATACGGTTGAAATTAGTGCAGTTGAAATACTCACAATATTGTGGACAATTGGATTGATTTAAAAAAATACAGTTATAGTGGTTTGCAGCGTGAGTAAATTGTGAATATTTGTATAATATTGAGGGGAAAAAGTACCAATATTCAAAATATATATTTTTATTTATTTATAAAACTTAACCCAAAAATGCCGAAAGGCCTAATATCTAGTGTTTGGGACGTAACAGAATCAAGAGAAGATATTTTCGATATCGATCAAGGTGTTTATGAAATTAAATTCTGAAATTTGACCAGTATCTGAAATATAGATGATCAATTGTTTGTTTACTCAAAGAGCAATAGTAAAGAGAATCAATTTACGTAAATCAAAAAGAATGTTGATACTGTCATCATATTCGGATGAGAATGACCACCAATTCCTGCTAATGGAACTATCTGCACAAAAAGCTGAATGCACTCCATGAAGGATACAACTATATAGATTTTTCAAAGCAATAATTGAAGGAGTGGAGTGTGTGAATATGTGAGAATACGTAAGTATATGTGTGAGTTTCATCACCCCTTACCATAGTCATACCCAAAAACGCATGAAAACGAAAGTTACGAATCGTTCATTTCGAGGTTACGCATAGCATTTTGTAATTTTATTGTAATTTTGCGATGAAGTGTTGCTCTTATTTACTCTAAACTTTGATCGATCGGCCAGAAAAAATGGCTGAACGTATCAATATGAAATGTTGACAGAATTTTAGGGGATACACTATGCCAAAAATTTATCTGCTAACATTCAAATTTACTGCAATATTTGCAAAATTACAGAAAATATAGTTTTGACACTTTTTTAAAACCGATGCGAAAAATTCAAATTATTTTTTCGTAAAAGCAACAAATTAACTTTATACAAAATTTATTTTATATTATTTTCAAAATTACCTCTCCGTTCGCGGTTCGATAATTATTTATTGAATTATTTATCGTCAAAGATGAAGGAGTAACTATTTATTCAAACAACAATATATTTGTATGGAAAAGTGCTACATGAACGTTCTAGCAATCAAATGAAAGCTGTTTAATAAGGTTAATTGGATTTGATATTGAGTTGGTTAGCAAAAAATTGTGTTAGTCTACTAAAAGTATTTTTGTTCACTACATCTACATACACCCAGATAAAAATATGTTCATAACATATTCCAAAACATGACGATGTTACAGCATTTCAAAAATCACTTTGCACTTTGCACTCAGTTTCTCTAACTTTTTTTCGAGTGTTTATCTAAATAAAATTACAAATTAAAATATTGTATTTTATGCAAATAGATGTATTCATAATGTACTTGCAATATTAGAATGAAATATATTTTATTCTCTGTAATTTTTTTTAAAAATTATTATATTTTGACACATAAACATCACACTGGTAAAAATGACCGGTTTGGTAGAAATTGGTATATAACAACTGTCGGTAGTTCGAGTGTTAAAGAAAAACTAAGCTTGGGGGACCTAAGACATATCTTCCTAATGTAAGAAGTCTCCAAAAAACTAATCACCCTAGCCAGGCTCGTCAGACATCAGATAGTCACGTCAAACAGGTTTTGCTGTTTTTTGTTTGATCCATTCAGTTGTGAATTACAGGGTGTTAACGATTGAAGTTAACGAAGAGAAAATTCGGTACATTTTACACTTTTTTCTTTTACAAAGGCGAAAGTACAAGCCAGACCGCTGAAATCGTGAATGGCGTTTATGGTGATGTAACAGTAGGATACCTGAATGAATGTGCTCCCGTGGCCGAGTGGTTAGTGTCATAACTAACATGCCGGGTGTTCGGGTTCGATTCCCGTTCTGGTTGGGGGAATTTTTCGTCAAAGAAATTTCCTCCGACTTGCACTGTGATCACGCGTATTCTAGAGCTTGCCACTCAGAATGCATTGCAAGGCATGTCATTTGGCATAGAAATCTCAACTAAGTACTAATAAAAATGACGCAAGTAATACTACGTTGAGACGGCGAAGTTCCTCTAGGAACGTTAGTGCCATTAAAGAAGAATAAGAAGAAGAACAGTAGGATACGTGCAGTTTAATTATCTATTTTGATTATTTTTTTTTTGTTTTCAAATTATTTTCAATTTTTTTTCAGTGCAATACATTGAATTCAGATCCCCACTGTCAACAAATGTACCGTTTGAAACTAGCGATTGATCAGAAAGGTCCAGAATCGGACAAAAGAAGAGGTGTTGTATTCCATCAGGACAACACAAGGCCGGGTCTCCGCACTCCGGGAGTTTGATTGGAACGTATTAGTGCATTCAACATATACACTAGGGTGCCAAAGAATGTATGGGAAAAAATAGACTCTAAAATTTCAAACGTTACCCTACACAAAATGTTTACCATCCCGACAAAACACCCTATGCCAAATTTCAGCTCAATCGAACTTAAGGGAGAGTGGCGCAAAGCGGTCAAAGTTTGAGTTTTTTTTTAAATCGAAAAATCACCCAATTTTTTGGAAAATCGAAAAAAAATTTTTGATGCCAAATGTCTTAAGATGGCATGAATCATTCATCTTTCCACATAATTCATTTTTTCTTGATCGTGACAGAGAAAAGTTATAGACTGAAACGTGAGCATGGGTCAATATAGGAAAATTTACAGAATTTTGAAAATCAAAAAAAGTTGTTCGAATAGAGTTATTGAAGTTATTTTACCTATCTTCCAGCCACAATTTAATTAATCGAAAAAGAGTATGAGAAAAGTTATGAGCCAAGTTGTATGGAAGAAATTAATTATGTTAAAAAAAAATGAAAAAAGTAATTTGAAAGGACCCAAAACACATTCTCGAGATTGTACTTATTCGATATAGAATTCAGTACTGAGATATTATTGTATGAACAAAAAATTACGAATTCGTATTTGATAATAAATGGTTCAATAAATAATCATCGAAAAACAGTTTAGAAAACTCTAATAAATTCTATACACCCAGGATTTTTGACGTACGTCGTACGACGTACGTACGGATTACGTCTTTCGGGAACATATTGGGGTATAAATTGAAAATTTAAAATCGAGCACATCGTGAAAATTGTCCAATTTCAAACGCTTATTGCTCAGTCATTTCATGATGGATTGATGAAATTTTGGGTCAATCGATTTCGGTACTCCATAACAATTTTTTATATTGAAGAAAATAATATATGTCATGAAACTTACTATTGAACAATTGGAAAATCTCAACACCTATCCTTACGGTGGGTATCACTTGTGATTGTTCGAAATTGACTACACATGCGGCGGGTCCCTAACAGAGACATCAAAACCAAGTTTCCTGGGGGAAATCGTCATTGCAAATACATGAAAGTAGGAGAAACTTTTATTCCTACCGAAATATGTTCCCTAACTGAGACATCAAATCCAAGTTGCCTGGGGGAAATCGGCATTGCAAATATATGCAAGTCGGGGGCATTTTGATATTGCAAGTAATGTGAGTGATACAAATTATTCTAGCAAATAAAATTTTTATTTGGTACTTTAATGTTGGTTGCTTCGTGAAATTTCATATCAATGACCTATCGTGTATTGTGAAAAATTTAGCGTAAGTGTAAGTGTAAGTTTAAAATTGCATAGGGTAGCAGTTGTGTTAAAAATGACTTGATATGTGAAACGATTTATTTCAATTTTCATAAATAAAAACCAAGGTGTGTTCTCGCTCGAGAACGAGTCGTTTGGTTTAAGCTGTCTGTTTTGTTGTGTTCATTTTCACCCAATGAAATTTTATACGCCGAGAAAAATTGGAAAAGTGAAGAAATATTAGAAAAAGTGATTTCCCATATAGTACAGCATTGTTGTTAGTCCAGATAAAATTCACATTGGTTTGAATAAACTCAGAAAGTAGAAATTATAAAACAAAATTACCTTTTCCATTTCAAATGTTTTCTCTATATTAAAGTAACATGTTTTTACTGATAAGAAAAATTGATAATTGTGTTCGGTGTTGGTAATTATCTTATATTACATTGGTGAGTTTTTTCTTCTTTATTTCATCCATACATAACACAGGAGGCATTTCGTCTAGAATTACAGAGGGCGGTTTTCATCATATCTCGTTCCACTTCGGTATCTTTTATCTGATACGCACCATACAACGACTATTTACCATCCTTCTGTCATCATCGCTCGGTAAACACTAACACAATACCCAACAACCAAACAAAACGGCACTTTTCAGCAGGGTTCCAAATCATTATCGAAGAGTTTAACGATGTAATTCTTCAAACATATCCAAAATCACCAGATATCCTAACGGAATCCTACGTCAACTATGCGGTCGTGTCTCGGACACAACCCTCCTGTGACTTTTTTTGATTTTCAAAATTCTGTATATTTTTCTATAATGACCCATGCTCACATTTCAGTCTATAACTTTTCTCTGTCACGATCAAGAAAAAAAATAATTATGTAGAAAGATGAATGATTCAATTATCTATCTAATGAGCATGGTTGAAGGTTGTTACATGATAAACAATCATTTTATTTCAATTGAAATAATTCGTTATTCATTAAATCCAGCCAGACGTTGAACAGAAACTTGTACGCAACAAAAACTTTTATCCGCTGAACTTTCTTCCGCTAACTTCACACATAAAGGCGAATGAACTGCAAAGTTTAAAGCTTCTTAGAAATTTGCAAGCAGGCGTATGTGGTGGGTTTAGACTAGTGATATATTCGTGTGAAGAAATATGATGAGATTTATCGCATCAACCGTTTTTATTAGAGGCGAATGAACTGCAAAGTTTAAAGCATATTAAAAACAAAGAACCAACCAACAACCATCAACCGTTTACACTAGCTTATATAGTGAATATATTCATCTTCTTGAATGCCATTAACGTTCCCTGTGAAACTTTTGCCGTCTCAACGTATGCATTAACTAGCGTCATTTATTAATACTTAGTTGAGATTTCTTAAGCCAAAATAACACGCCTCGAATGCCTAGCACGCCTAGAATACGCGTGACCTCAGTGCAAGTCGAAGGGAATTTATCTGAAGAAAAATCCCCCGGCCAGAACGGGAATCGAACCCGAACACCCGGCATGATAATGTGAGACGCTAACCACTCGGCCACGGGTGCACTTTACATATTCACACTTTCGGTGAATGTATTCACTTGAAAGAGAACTGCATTCAACTTCAGTAATTTCTCACCAGTGAGAAATTCATCAGCGTTTACATCAGCATATTCATAAATACCTCGAAGAATTGTATCATATGTATTCTCACCCGTTTACATCTATTTTCAGGTGAATAAAACCATCTATAGCTATAGATTTCCCTAATGTAAACCCGCCATTACATATTTCTTCCCGGTCCTTAAAGTGTTAAAAAGAAAAAAACAAATCGTGTCGGAAGAAAATTCTGAAAAACAGCCGCCCATAAAAATCACGCAACCACTTTCTCTTTCACTCCCGACTGACTTCGACAGTCGTTCCCGACCTATCCCAACATCGCGCTCGATTCCCGTTCTATTCCTGTCTATTCCCGGCGTAATGCCGCAACAAACACACTCGTACACAAGCTCAGACTCAGAGTTCCTACAAATCCAACACAGATCCAATACTTCGTTCCCTCTTCCTTCGGGACGCTGTCATACGTCACCTGCTGACAGCGAGAGAGCGAGCTCGGCAGCGTGTTTCGGACCTATCCCAACATAAAGTTGAATGTTCCATCTTTCCACCATGCATTCATATATTTTTTTTACATTATCTTCATCAGGGAGGAGGAATGTGAGAGCTTTGCGCTTTCGTTGCTCGGCCTCAATGCCAATATTTCCGAAGCATATCTTCTCTTTCCCACACTCTCACTGGTGGCGGTTGTCGCGGGTGGCATTGGGTGGGGAGCGAAAATTTTCTCCTCTCATTCAAAACCAAACATAACCCAACAGAGCGCGCTCAGCAGAGGCAGGCTGTGTGCTGCGCGCGATTTGACCCTCGTGTTCGGCCTTATCAATCCCATTGCCAGAGAGCGCACAAGGCACACTCACATGCGCTCACACACACACGTGCACTTGCGCTCGCGCGAGTTTCGGGTGAACTTGAGAATGAATCGTCGAGCAGAACTCAAGTACTCATTCTCAAGTACCCATACTCGGCGATTTTCGCTTCGTTTTCTGAGAACCAAACCTTGCGTGAACATCGATGAACTCTGCTCGTAGCGCGGTTTCGTAGTTGTTTCGTGCTTTTGTTTTTCGTCTCCCCAAAGCACACGACTCAGCCTCACGCTTTCAGCTCAGGTGCAAGGTGAAATGTGCGGGTGTGTGTGCGCGTTCGTTCGGTTGGAGCTGCGTTTTCAATGGTACTATCTTGGTAGCGTGACCGCTACCGCTTCCGCGTGCCTCGTAAACAACAGCAGCGCATACGTACAAAGCGTTTGTTTATCTTGCGTGTTGAATTTTTTTGGATATTTATGAAGCGCAGTAACTAGCTAAATTTGATTTTCACTGGAAATTGTTTGAATTTCAACGTGAGATAATGACAAGTGATGCCCACTCGCGATAGCTCACGTGCGGATTACGCGACGGGCAAAACGTGATTACTGTGGTATTTGCATTGTAAACAAAAATTGTTAACGAAAATAGTACGAGGCAGTCAGCAAAGTTGGTGTGCTGTATTTATTCTCCAGAATAATTGATCTTGAAAAGCCCTTTTTTCAATTTGCTACAAACTCGTCGTTCTGAAAATGATTTGGCACGGATGGTTCGATTTCTAAAAAAATTGGAACTGATGGGAGTAAAAATAACAAAACCGTCTTTGTCTTTCGACCAAAATGCCATGTTCTCCTCCAGCCAGGTTCGGATCCGTTAAGAGGTATGATATGGTGCTCCACCTTGTTGGAAAACAATATACAGTGTTCACTTTTACAGCTTATTTTATGGAAACAGAACAGAACAGAAGGATGCTTGATGGCAAACTTAAATTTCACATTCTCTGGAGCATCTTCAGTCTTTGGGGGTGGAATACAGTGATGCTTCTGAATCCGGACGCTTTTTTATCCGGACACTTTTTTATTACATTCAATATTATGCCAAAACCATGGCATTTTTTGCGTGTTGAATTAATGTGACTGATAGTTACTATTGTGTCAATTTAGTTTAGTGTCAATTATAATACCCAGCTGTTAACGAAAAAATATAAAAAAATAAAAATCGATGTGAATTTCACAAACCCATGTCCGGAATAAAAATCACATTCAAAAAACGATTTTAAATCCGGACGGTCAAAAGCTGACGATCAAATTTCTTATTGACGGAGTTGCATAAGGGTATGTTAGAAGCCTTAGTATGAAGTATGGAGTGTGGAACAAAGATCCGGGAAACTGCTAAACTCTTCGGTATACAGGACGTGTCGATTATATGACCCGTTTGTATGTACGTGGATAACTTTGTAACTTTGTCTGTAGCGCTGTCCCACATTAATAGAAATTTAACCCCCTTCCTGTTGACCGATTGATCTGAAATTTGGAACACACCTTTATCTCTACAGTCATTATAAAACTGCGTATTTCATGATCTTGAAAATCCAAAATGACGGCCGCTATAAAATGGCGGATTTCATATTTTCTCCAAACCCCATCAATATGGGTATCAAACGAAAGGGCTTGACTAGAAGAACATAGTTATTTATGAAAAATCAAATCCAAAATGGCCGTCAGCACAAAATGGCGCCATATTTTTTCCAAACCTTATCAATATGGGTATCAAATGAAAGGGCTTGACTAGTAGTACACAATTATTGATGAAAAATATAAATCCAAGATGGTGGCAGTTACAAAATGGTGGATAACATATTTTCTCAGAACCCCATCAATATGAATATCAAACGAAAAATTTATCAATTTATATTGCAATATACTGTTAGGAGGTACCCAAAACGATTTGAGTAAAAATATCACGAATCCCTCATGAAATTTCTGAGTAAAAATTGAATAATTTTCGTGACCGATATCTATTTTTTTAATTTGTAATCACTAAATGTTTCCGAAAACTTAGTCCTATGTGTTTCCATTTTTCAAAACAAGAACTTCCAAAAAAAATATAATATAAGCGCACTTTTGAAATTCAAATTCACTGTGTTTTAGAAAGAAAAGAAAAAACAGTGTTACTTTTTATTGTAACGTTAGTGAATGACATAGATTGTTACATCTTTCCGCCTTAGATCAAACACGAGAAAGCAGGGCATCACGCTACATGTGAATGCCAAAATGACTCTTTTTCAGACTGATTCAAACACCATATTAATAAAATGTGAGATGGGAAAAAATATCATTGACATCAGACATAACTAATATTGGAACGTTATTTTGAAAAAATCTGTAGATTTTGTATAAAACTCAAAAAATCTGTAACCTGTAACTACAGATTCATGGTTTCAAAAAGTCTAAAAAATCTGTATAAATACAGATTATTTTGTAGATATGGTAACCCTGCTTACCACTCAAAATACCAACACTTTGTGATGTTTGGTATCGGAATCTCAACCAAGCCGTAATTAAAAATGACGCAAGTAACACTCCTTCTGTTTCTGCTTTGAATTGGCGAGGAAGAAAGAAAAGCTTGAAAACGAAGATCCACATAATTACATCATTAACCAAGTAGCAGCGATAACGGCCTCCCTCAGATAAAAAAAAAACACTGGTAAAGAAGCATGTCCACCCAACAATATGTTGCCAATTCACACTTTCATTCAAAATTTTCCTTTCACTCGCAACATGAGAAAAACCAAAAGCACACGGTTGCAGAAATTAATAATGGATGCCGCCCCGCCCACACCCACTTCTGTCGTGTAGACACTGCATTGCGCTGGTACGGATTTAAAGTTTTCATTTTCTAAACCGGTGAGCGGCACTGCAGAGCGCCTGAACCTGGAGGGCTTGTGGCGTGTGGAAAAGCGGAAAAGTTCAACGACTTTTATGTGCGAGGATTGTTTACGTTGAGTTTCCTCCTCCTCTCCGTCGCGTTGAGATGCATCGAGCGCGCGGGGCATCAAGTTCAAGCACCACAAAATCCTCCGCGCGCAAATCGAAAACAAAAAGAAATGCTGCGGTAAGCACAACACCGGGGGAAGGGGGAACTGGGAGGACGCTCCGTTTTGTAGCGGACATGTAGTTCAAGTTTGCTGCACCTTTCTCCGAGTGGCTTGAAACTTGACGCGAAAGGCCGTGCGAAAAGCTTCGGGTGGAAGAAAGCAGCAAATAAGAAGGTGTAACATTACACTACTTATGTTCGCGCGGCGATGGGACGGCAATGACCGCGCTGCTGACAGCAAAGAAATGCAGTTCGGTGCAGTTTTTTTTCGCTGCGTTCGCACGCGGTTGAAAGACCTCTCTGTCAACGGCTCTTGGAGCACGAAGAGCGGCGAAGTCGAAGGTAAATAATGACGGGAAAGAAAGTCGCAGTCGCAGAAGGGGTTTGTTGGTTGTGTTGGGAATAAATTTTGGAGGTACATCACATTAATATTTGTTGATTTCAACGGTCGAGATGAATTCTCGGAACATGAAAACCTCGGTGCTCACCGTATGCGAGAGAAACCGCGCCAAAAGAACGAGGAAACTGACCTGTTCTGCAACCACACAAACCGAGAATATGCCTCCCATAGCATTGACTCACGTCGTCGACGGCTATCCAGAGTGCACATCTAGTAAAGGGCAGTACAGAACAACCGGAGGAGGAAGATTGCATAATAATAACCGTACAGAGAGTGAGAGACCGGCCGGCCAACCGGTTCTCGGTAGTCCCGGCGATTCAACACGCGCGCTCCCGTGAGTTTCGTTCCTCCCTGTGGAACCGTTCGTTCACGCCCTCGACCATGTTGTTGGGGCCCTTTCCTCCCTTCTCTGCTATTCCTGTACACTGCGTAAGCGCTTGTTCTACACCCTCACCTCCGCGCTCCACGCTGAAACGTGAGCATCAGAACGCGAACGAGATTATGCAAGAACAACCGCGGCGAGAGAAGATCAATGCCGTCTCTGGCATCGCGAACGGAACAAGACAACGCGCGAGCGCGATTAGAGTGTCTCGAAATGGAATGTCGAGTCGAGAAGATCAGATTCGATGCTTCGCGCGGGGACTATTCGTTCTGGTCTATATTTACACAAACGCGCTAGGAGGAGAATGCTGCTGTTCGATGCTGACTGTGGGGGAGAACTGACCGCACTCAATTTGTCGCACCCGCAGCCGATTCCATCTGCGTCGAAATGCCACACTGTTGGGTATGCTAATCAGGCAGTTGATAAATGTGCAGTTCGAGCGATCATGAGCATTCGAGAACTCATTAGGGGCTGTCCACATACCACGTGGACAACTTTAGGGGGGGGGGGGGGGTTAGGAGTTACGAAAATGTCCATGGTTGTCCACGGTGGGGGAGGAGGGGTTTTAGATAATATCCACGTGGACAAAAAAAGGGTTGAGCTGCCTAAGTGTGTAAAACATGAATATTTTTTTCATATTACTGAACTTCTTTCCTGGAATGTATATTCTAAAAGTCATCCACATGAACTGGGAGCGATCGATTTATTTCCATTGCTAGGAGAAAATCATGCATTCCACTAGTATGAAGACATAATCGAAGTATGTTAAAATTCTATAATAAACTCGACAATGAAAATAGACGAACAGAGTGTGAAGTTGAAAATTTTAAGTAATTTTTGAAATGTTATAACTTCATGAAAAGCAACATATGAAGATCATTTCAAAGCCAAAGGTTTCCGGACTTTTAGCTAGCTAAGTCAACAAAAAAGCCAATTCAACTTATCAACCAGCTTCCATTGGATTCCAAAAACGTTCCTGAAGTACCTTTCAATACAAAGTTATTTTTGCTTAATAGAAAAGATTCTCCATCGTCTTCGATGATTAATATTATCGAAAGGCAGTTTGGAAAACTCCAATAAATGATGTACACAGTTATTTAATTGATTTGACGAAAAACGAACGAAATTTAATTGAATTTTTTTGCATAGATTTAAAAAAAGAGTCAATGATAGTAGTGTTTTAGAAAATCGTTTGTCATTTTGCAAATATTGTAGCAAGTTCCAATGTTAGCAGAACATTTTGAGCCTTGTATATCCTCAAAACCTCTGAGAACGTTTCATAATGATACGTTTAGCCATTCTTTTTAACAAATCGATGAACCTTTAATTTTGTTGTTGTTGAATGTATTAAAAGCACGACATTATTTTGTTTAGGTGCGTGTTTCGATTCAGTTTCCGCTGCTTCACTTCTATTTATTGAGGTTTAGCGAAAATGGAAGGCGAACAACACATTCTCTGATTCATGGGCCAAGTCTCTGGAGATGTGTTCCTGGCAGCGATACTCTTTTTTTCAATGGAGTATTTTTTTTGCAATACGCTTCTATTGGTTTGTCTTGGGAGCTCTTGTCACAATTGATGACAGTCGTATCGAGACACTGAGCAAGAATAATCCTCGGTACATGATACATGATATAATAGATTCACTATACAGGGAAACTTCGGTATAACGTACCCTCGATATAACGTCACTCGATATAACGTACATTTTACTTCGATATAACGTACACATTTCCAAAGTATAAAGGAAAAAAAAAATTGTTTTTCCTGATAGAACAATGAATTATATGTATTGTGATGCTAAAACAAGTTGTGTACCTTCAATCAATCCCGAAATACAGCTGATTTTGTGATTCCGGATTCTAAATGAATCAATATTTAATCGACACTACGAAGGGAAACATCATGAGAAAGGCTGGCTTCGTCTTCTGATTGAAGTTATTCGTTAACTTTACTAAAATAGCAACACAATAATGTATTATAGACTACATTTGTGGGTACTTAATTATGCTTCGATATAACGTACAATTCGATACAACGTACAATTTTGAAAGTGAAACGTACGTTATATCGAAGTTTACCTGTACCAATTTGAAGCCACATGAAATACCACATGTGCATAAAAATTGGATTCTAGTCGCATAGATGTTGTCCAGTCGCATATGAACATTGAACGGAACCTGAAAACATGCTAACTTTGCAAAATCACTCGAAAACGAAAAAAGCATCTCTCTGATATTCGGATATGTTATGTTATAAAAACCTCAGCTTTCAAGAGAAAATATAAAAAAGATAGTGACATTAGTTCCGAAACCATGTGAGCTATGAAAAACAATTACAATCAATAATTACGAAAACAAAATCTATTTTTTTTTCAGGCGTAGTTTTTTTCTAACAAAACTAGCTCTTTGGCTTTAATTTGATATATCGATCATCTAAATCGGTTCTGTAGTTCGAAAGTTATGAATAATTGAAGAAGGTCATTTTTGGAAAAAAGGGGGAAACGTTGATTTTTCGGACCACCATAAAATGGAAATGGCCACCCTGATGGAAAAAAATGGGTGGGTTATATCTATGATATAACCGAAAGTTTTAAGTGGGACTACTTTAGCTCAGCAATCATTAGTTTGTATTGATTAAATTCTTGATTGAATGAGACAGTTTCCAAATTCAATTGAATTCAATATATTTGCTTTGTGAGTAAAAAGATTGAACAAATGCCATGTAAAGTCAATTCATGCATTGTGATAGATTGTTCTTCGTTACAAATAAATTTAATGAAAGACATTTAACGTTTGGTATGATGCTTAGGACAAAATATATGTACGGAAGAATTATCAAACGTTTGATGATCCAGCCTAAGGCAGAAAATCTCTCTAATAAAGACAAAAAAAAATCAAATAATTATTTTATTTTACATTTCCCTCTGAAGTTTACATTTCTCAAGTGTACGTACTTCTCGAACCGCGAATTTGCTTGAAACTGGAAAGTTCATTCGCTTCTAGTGTCTGCACGATTTCCCCAGGTCCCTAAGTTTAGAAGATCGTGTTAGGACATACATATTCCAGTCTGCACAAAGGCAAGCGAGGACAAAAGTACAAAAGTAGGGAAACACATTTCAATCGGAACAAAAATATCCCCGACTTGTATGAATTCGCAATACCGATTTCCCCACGCTCCATGGATTTAAAGTCTGTGCTAGGGAAACACATTTCAGTCGGAACAAAAATACCCCCGACTTGCACGAATTTGAAATGCCGATTGCCCCAAGCTCCATGGATTTGAAGTCTATGTTAAGAAAACACATTTCCATCGGAACAAAAATACCCCCGACTTGTATTAACTCGCAATGCCGATTTCCCCACGCTATATGGATTTGAAGTCTGTGTTAGGGAAACACATTTCAGTCGGAACAAAAATACCCCCGATTTGCATGAATTTGAAATACCGATTTCCTCCAGGCACCTTGGTTTAGAAATCTCGGTTGGGAACACATTTCGGTGGCAACAAGAGCTCCCCCTACTTTTATGTGTTTGCAATGCCGATTTCTCCATCGCTGCTTGGTTCTGAAGTCTGTGTTAGGGAACATTTTTCGATGAGAATAAAAGTCCCCCTACTTTCATGTATTTGCAATGCCGATTTCCCCAAGGCTGCTTGGTGTTGATGGCTGTGTTAGGGAAATCGTAAATCGGGTCAATCAAAACGAGGCAGTTAGGGCGTTTAGATGACGCCTAATATTTTACAGTTATTCAATTGTTTATCTAATGAAAAATAACATATTGTTAGTTGCGATAGATGCGTAGAAATATTCCCTATCAATTGATGCACACACCTTCCCGATCCAGAAAGAATTGTTCGAGTTATAAGCATTCGAAATCTTTCATTTTTTTTCTTGCATGTTCTGTGTTTAGGTTTTCATTTTACCCTCCCATATAATCCGATTAGACGTAGTCCCGCGTCAAAAATAAAAATATGGGTATAATATTTTACGACGAGGAATAAAACTACCAATTTTCATGAAAATCTGACAATCACTATATCGGTTTGGCATGGAGTTTAATAGTGTGCTTGACCCATTATCACCCCACTCAGTGTAGATAAAAGATTAATTCGAAAATATTGAAATTCGAATGGAAAAGAATGTTGACGTTAAAAATCAGTAATGACTCATCTGGTAAGACTTTAAAGAGTAATTGTATCCAATATTTACAATTTTAGTAGTTCTGTATAACGTTGGGTATGAGATTTTTTCTGAGGTGTTATTAGATGGCTATTCACAGATCAAACTTTGATGAATTATTAAACAATAACTATTTGTACTACAGTTAGGTATTATGCATTGGAAGTTGTGGAAATATGTTTTCTATTAAGCGGCTCACAGCTTTCAAAAATTATTCGTAATATTTGTTAAGATATTACTAATAGTAGCTTTCTCCATTTTTGGGGGTGACCACCATATTTCTTCTTGTTTGTGGGTGTAGTGGGCAACAGTATCGGAAAGAAATGAAAAATTGATTTTTCTTTGTTTTCTGAGGTAGAACTACGTCTTTCATTAAATCAAAATGCCAAATCAGAAAATAGGTCACGTTTTTTTGAAATAAAGTTAACGTTAATTAATATTTTTGCCGCGAGCGGATTTTGGCCATTTACATACCAAACGAATCGAAAATTTTCTAAGATTTGTTTGTTATGCTATACACTGCGTTTCACAACTATAGAACCACTCATTTTTTGTGAGTTTCCAGAGATATGTGAGAAGTCGGTTGAATTGAAGTATATAGTGTAGAATACAATAACTATCTTCATTAGAGTGCCAATGGATGTATGAGAAAAAAGTGACCCTCGTATTTTCAAAGCGAACTTGATTAAAAATGTTGGTTCCCACGAAAAACTACTCTATGCAAAATATCAGCTCAATCGAACTTCATTTATTAGTGTCGCACAGCGGTCAAAGTTTGAGTTTTTCGAAAGCCGAAAAATCACCCAAGGAGGGAGCAAAGGAAAGTGCGGTTTTCAAAAAAAGTTTTTTTGGTGTCAAATATCTTAGAATTGCATCAAACGTCGAGATCTACTGTCATCTCGAAATTTTGTTTTTGTCAAAAATCGACACTCTTCCGAAATACGAGGCAAAACTTATGGTTTAGGGTGCCAATGAAAATCGTCATAACAATTTTTCATACAGGACTTCCTACGGAATGCTGATTTGCACGTTAAAATACCCGCTGCAAAATATTGTCTCATACGGACTTCATTTTATATTGTCAGATCTCAAAATTTCAATTTTCTGAAAATCGAAAAATCACCCAAGGTGGGAGCAAAGGAAAGCGCGATTTTCAAAAAAAAGTTTATTTGATGCCAAATATCTTAAAATTGCATGAAAGATTTACTGTTATCTCTTTTCGGCGCTTGGTCGTTTTTGTCTGAAGTCCCAGAGTGTCGATTTTTGACAAAAAACTAAATTTCGAGATGACAATAGATCTCGACGTTTCGTGCAAATTTAAGACATTTGGCATCAACATTTTTTTTCGAAAACTCCGATTTCCTTTACTCCCCTCTTGGATGATTTTTCGATTTTCAAAAAACTCAAACTTCGACCGCTGTGCGACACTAATAAATGAAGTCCGATTGAGCTGATATTTTGAACATAGGGTAGTTTTTCGTGAGAATCAACATTTTCGATCAAGTTCGCTTTGAAAATTCGAGACGGCCATTTTCATTGGCACTCTAATCTTCTCTTATAAGACTGGCCATTTCAACATTATTATTGTGTTCAGACGCGAAACATTCAAAAAACTAAAATTCCAGTGTTACATAACTATAGAACCAGATTGGAAAACTTTCACTTCTTTAAAAAACTAACGCCAATTTCTCATGAATTACAATAAGTTTCTAATTCGTAGGTCATCTTAAGTTCTCAATCAGTTCAAATAACCCATTCAGGGTGGTTTCGACCAAGCTGCGCCATGTTGTAGTGTGTATTTCGTTCTACGCAGAGGATACTACTCATTTGAGCTCTTCAAATCACTCAATCTGCTTGTAAACTGTATCTACCATTCGTCCCATCACTCCTCATAAGTCCCTGACACGGTTTTGATATGGTAAACAAGCTGACCAGTCCAGAATCTGAGACCCCTATTCATTACATCATTCAATGTCTTCCCGGATTTTATGAATTGATGTCAAATTATCCAATTATCACGGTGTTTTTGATGCAAAACAGCAGTTAATGATTCTGAAGTACTTCGATGCACTTCTAACTGTTCATTCTTGTTAATGGAAAGCTATCTAAACCAGGCCTTTTTGAGGAAATTTTGCCCAAACCATAAAAATCCCATTTTCAAAGCTGCGAGCCCAAAAACTAATGTGGAAGCTAATCCCATGGGTTTCACTATTTCAGGAGAATTTCTCTGACAAAAAGGAATTCAACTTGAATAGAATTTCTTCATACAGGAAGCATTTTCGGAACATGTCATTTAATTTTTCAAAACGTAACTTTGCAGGCGGCTGTTTGATGATTTGGGGAAAATTTTCTCAAAAAAGACTGGTTTAGATAGCTTACCATCAACATGAATGAACAGTCTGAAGTACAAGGAACTTCAGAATAATTTACTGCTGTTTTTGCATCAAAACCAATTTGATAATTGGTTAATATGGCATCAATTCATAAAATCTGGAAGGTCATGGCATGATTTAATAAATAGGGGCTTCAGATTTTCGACTGGTTTGCTTGATCACCAAATCTAAACCCTGTCGAGAACCTGTGAGGAATGATGATATGAATAGTAGATGCAGCTTACAAGCAGTATAATTGATTTGAAGAGCTTCAATGAGTAGTATCCTCTGCGTAGAACGAAATACACACTACAACATGGTGCAGCTTGGTCGAAACCACCCCGAATGGGTCGTTTGAACTGATTGAGAACTTAAGATGACCTACTAATTAGAAACTTATCGTAAATCATGTGAAATTGTTGTCAATTTTGTAAAGGAGTGAAAGTTTTTCATCTGATTCAATAGTTATGAAGCACTGAAATTTTAGTTTTTTTTTAATGTTTTGCGCCTGAACACAACAATAAAGTTGAAATCGCCAGTCTTATAAATGATAATAGTTATTGTATTCTACACTATATACTTCAACTCAACCGACCTCTTACATATTTCTGGAAACTCAGAAAAAAATGAGTGGTTCTATAGTTGTGAAACGCAGTGTATATTACAATCTTCTGGTGAAAACTAGATCCATTTCCACTTTCCCATACATTTGTTCTGCTCATGTGTGAGATTTCCAACCCGTGCCGTCGTTAACGAGCAAATTATCGGCGAGCAACGAAGAGGAATGATTTAAAGTCTCCGTGAACAAAGAAAAGAAGAAGATTAAGAACGGAGGGGAATATTTCCCTAGAGCATGAATATTGGATCTCGCTGAGACAAACTTTCAGTATCGTTCTAGATACGAAGCAATGAACATCGCTTGTTCCTCCTTGTTTTGCGTCATCACATGTCTTCGTTTCGGATTGAGCTATGGACGCGCATTGCAATCATTACATCAAACTGATGCCATTCCATTAAGTTCTGAACTACACAATTATGTTGGGAATCATCAAACTAGGCTATCATCGACACATCAAGAAAATAATTGTTCGGGAATTTTGTGTGTGATTTGGTTTCGCATGACAGTAGCAAAACTATCTCATGATATTCGATACTTGCAAGTTTTGCCATTGTTGTTGTTCCCACGTGGTGCCAAAGAAAGATTGATTTAGTTATGAGGTGTGGAAGGTGTGTCCGCTGGTGCAACAAGTATCGAATCGCCTGTATGACCAACCGACATGAATGAAATAACAGCATAGTTCTACGCCAATAAAGTGGTTGTGTCTTGGACACAACCTCCTATAATTTTTAAGAACATTCTGGACGAACACAATGTTTTGCTAACCAACTCAATAGCAAGTAGTACCTTCCCACACAGAGATATTTCAGTTAGAATGATAACCTACCCCTTTGTCTATGATGATAAATAATTCAATAATCAACTATCGCAAGGTAAATCGAAAAGCAATTTTGAAAACTCCAATAAATTCTGCACAAGGATAATTTGTTACTTTGACAAAAAAAATATTTTAATTTTTTGCATCGATTTCAAAAAAAGTGCCAAAAACAGGATTGTACTTTACAAAATCCACTGTAATTCTGCAAATATCGCAGTAAGTTCTAATATTTGTAGACAAATTTTTAGCCTAGTGTATTCCCTAAACATTTGTGAACGTTTCATATTGATACGTTCAGCCGTTTTTTCTAGGTGATTTTTCAAAGTTTGGAGTAAACCAGAGGAGCTTTTAGTCGCAATTCGTATCAGAAGTACAAAATCCTACGCGACTCTCAGAATGAACGATTCGTACCTTTCGTCTTTATGAGTTTGTGGGTGAAGAGAGCGTTCATGTGTGGAAATGTGTATGTATATGTGTGAGTATCATCACTCCTTACAATATTTGTACCTTGTAGAATGATGTTCCATGTAAGTTGGAAACAATCAATCCGATTTAACGGAGAATCAATCTACTAAGGGGCTGTCCACATACCACGTGGACAGAAAAAGCACGATTTTAGACATCCCCTCCCCCTCCGTGGACATGCGTGGACATTCCTGATACCCCTCCCCCTGTTGTCGACGTGGACATTCATTCATTTTTTAGAGAAAATAATTGATTTTTTTATGTTCTATTATATATTGTATTTTCTATTGGTAAAAACGTTGGCCATTACTATTAAATGGTTTGATCTAATTTTTTTTATTTTTTATCGAGCTCGGAAAGCTCTTTAATTTTTTTATCTGATGAAGTCCATATCAAAATATTACTCATTGATCTAATTTCGGGGCAAAACACGATACATGTTTTAATTGTGTTGATGAAGCGAATCGCAAATGGAGATGCGTTCTATCAAATGTTTTTCGTCAAATAACATGTTAATTAATATGTAACCCATCCATTGCCCACCCAAGGGTTGTTTAAAATATATACAGGTAAACTTCGATATAACGTACATTCAACTTTCAAAATTGTACGTTGTATCGAATTGTACGTTATATCGAAGCATAATAAAGTACTCACAAACGTAGTCTATAATACATGATTGTGTTGCTGTTTAGTAAATTTAATGAACAACTTCAATCAGAAGACGAAGCCAGCCTGTCTCATGATGTTTCCCTTCGTACTGTTGATTAAAGCTTGATTAATTCAGAATCCGGAATCACAAAACCAGCCGTATTTCAGGATTGATTGAAGGTACAAAACTTGTTTTAGCATCACAATACAGATAATTCATTGTTCTATCAGAAAAAAAAATTGATGAAAAATGTCCTTTACACTTTGGAAATGTGTACGTTATATCGAGTGACGTTATATCGAGGGTACGTTATAACGAGGGTACGTTATATCGAAGTTTCCCTGTACTTTGACCTATCACATTAATATATTTTGTTTATGTTCTACTTCAGGGACTTCGAAAATGATTTGCCATATTAGCAAACCTATATGTAAATTCGCAGAGATCATTTTTGTTATTTTTTTTTGCTTTTTTCCCCGTTTGAACTTAAAGCGCCAAATTCCACATTTTGATTGGTCCAATTTGTGAATCTCAAACAATAAAAGTAACAGCGGGATACAATTTGGCTACTTCAATACCACTTCGAAAACAATTGTAGCTATCGTAGCTATTTACTATCCATATTCTACATATTATTCTATTGAAGCGAAGTAAAAAAAAATATAGAAGCGAAACGTTGCGCTGTATGCCCCACCCCTGTGGTATTCTCCTGTCAGTCAGCATTTAGTTCACTGCAACGCTGCAAGTCGATCATTTATTTTTTAACCGGAATGCAGTTAACATTAGCAGCAGAAGTTGTAGCCAGGAGAGCTGTGTAAAAACAATCTCAGCAGCAGCAACAGCGCTGGCATCAGCAGCATTTCACGAGTTTCAATTTTCCTGGCACTTTTCAGGGCCACATAACCAAAGAGTTATTTCAATTTAATTCAATGTAACAGTTCGATGCATTCGAAAGTAATATCCGCAATAATAATAATAATAAAAAAAAATTGATTTTTATCATTTGTTTTTCGGGGGTATGAATTTTGATGTGTTTTTGGGCTTATTAATAGTTGTGTGACTTTCCGATCGATCACTAAATTTTCGCGAGTTTTTCGTGCATTATTTCCGGTTTAGAAGAAGCGTCAAAGCGTACATTGCAAGCCGGATAGGGAGAAGGAATTTGTGAGAGCAGTGAGAGATGTGTTCTTCGGCTGAAAACTGAAGGTGAAAATTCGTTCCACTGCGATTGCTATAGCTGCCGTCAACACAATCGATTTTGGATATTTGTTGCCGTTCTGCGAGCGATGTTGAATAGTATAATTCGTGAATTTTTTCTTTGGGATGATGATTTTGAGAGCGTTAGAGATCTAACTTTGCTAAGATATACAGAAAATTCGAAATTTTGTATTCGAGAAGTTATTTACTTCTATCCGGTTATGTCCCGGACATTGCCCACTCGTCTTTTTTGTTTCAGATAAAAAGAAGGTTTGAAATCCGGTATGGGACGGCACTGTTTTTTGGAACCCCCGCCTCACCAGCTTGCAGCATTATCAATTTTGAATATTGTATTCTCGTATAATTATTTTTCTAATTCTAATAAGATTAATAAACACGTGATAAAATGATGAATGGTGCAAATATTTATTGTTTTATTTGTTCGGAGTTCGAAACAACATACGAAATTTGTGCTTCTACACTAGAATACTTCCATAACTAAAGGAATTAGCCGAAGGTAAGCTATAAATTATAAATTTTTCGCAGTCATATCGAAATATTTGCTTGCAAAGAACATACGTTTCAGATAGTTTTAGAATAAAAATTACATTCTGTATTGAATGAATACTCTATGTCGTATAATAACAAATTTTCTGCGAGTAGTAAAATAGTTATGAACAAAAATAATGTCTAATTTTATGTTGTAATGATTCAAGTCGAAAAATAGGAAGTTCATGAAAAAACAATTGAAAAATCAAAACTACAACAAGACTACAATAACTTCAAATATTTATTTTCATTCAATTTTATGCAATTTAAAATCTACTTCAGTCGTGCTAAGCAGCGCTCTCTGTCTCTTCAGTACATTGAAATAGCCAATTTTCGTATATGTCAACATCATACCTTCGTAGTCCTGTATTGATGGAATTTTGGCTGTGTTAGGTAACAAAATATTGATTGAGGTCAGAACGGATATCGTTAAGAGATTAATGGAAATAGTTATGAAAATATTGAGCCCCCCAGGATTGACTCAACTAAGGATTGAGAGTTGTTAAGATACCTATAATAACTACTAGTTAATCATTAGAATAAGGATAAGAAGAAAATATTGTTCAAATTTCGTTCTGTTTTTCTTTATTTGTGTTCTTTCTAAATTTTTTATAGCGTAGAAACACCATTTGAAAATAACACAATTTTTCATTTCTTTTACTGATCACTTCAACATCGTTATCACATAAATGCTTTTTGACGTAGGACTACGTCTAACCGGAAGATATAGGGGGTGAAATGGAAATCTAGGCACTGAATAAGTAGGAAAAAATGCAAGATTTGGAACGCTTATAACTCGAGCATTTCTCAATAGATCGCAAAGGTTTTTGCATCAATTGATAGGAAATATATCTACGCATCTATCATAACGAATAACATTTCATTTTTCTTGAGATAAATAATTGAATAATTGTGAAATATCAAGCATTGTCCAAATACACTATGTGCCCATTTTTGATTGGTCCATTTTGTGCTCCTCAAATCGTACCGACCAAAACGGGCAACCAGAGCAGCAGCGAAATAGAATGAAGCACGATTGGAAAGGAAAAAGAAAAAAATGAACGAAACATCGGTCGCAGTCTCACACATGCGTAATTCTCGAGCGAGCCAGTCAGCTTAAAAATCCCCGCTCCGCTGCCGTAACGATCATTCTCATCCGAACCGTACACCACATCGTTTCGCATCACCTCACATCAACAAACCAACACAAGCAGCCATGGTTGGATATGGCAAAGGAGGAAAAGTGAAGGGAAAGGCAAAATCCCGCTCGAACCTTGATCTGGAGTTCCCGCTCGTGTTGATCTGGAGTTCCCCGCAAGGGTAGCTAGGCCGAGCGCGTTAGTACCAGTGTACCAGTCCACCTAGCCGGCGTTATATAGCTTCGGCCGCCGAAGTGATCGAGTTAGCTGGCAAAGCTGCTCGCGACGATAAGAAAACCTGCATTCGGAACAGTACACATTCGGTTCGGTGGACATCAAGACAACAACAGGCAGTTGCAGCGAGTGGCGAGTGGCAAACGCAATCGCAAAACGGCATCAGGTAGCAGAAGAAAAAAGTTTGTTCTTTATACAAACTGCTTTGGCGGCAAATCCAGAACAAGGCGGCATCGAGGGCGTTCGAAATGGTTTTTTTCAAAACCACGAGTACTAAGTTTTCTAAATTGGAACCATTCCATAAAACAAGGCGCTTTTCAGGGCCATTAAACCTTCCAAAAAAGAGTTTAGGAAATAAAGTTCAATGCTTTCTAAAACATTATCCAAAATAATAATAAAACACAAATTGATGTTTTCATAATTTGTTTGCCAGGATTTGATGAGTATGTGAATTTGGCAGTTGTTCTGAGCTTATTGATAGTTAGGGACTTTCCTGATTATTCAATTTTCACCAATTCTTAAATTGTTTCCAGATTTAAAGTACAGTAATCTATAATTAGTTCGACATTTAGCTAATTGGACGGACATGTAATGCGACTTATTTAGTTGGACATTTTTGTAAACATAGAGATCCAAATTATGACCCCACATTGAAAGTCGACACTGTACCACTGTCATCGCAAATGTTCAATTACAGGTTAAAATTTCCTCCAATCCGGCACTGAGTGGTGGTAATGCGACGTGCCATTGAATGTAATTTACTGTAAAATATGTCACAAGCTGGATGGGAAGAAATTTTCCAACTGTGAAAGCTGTGGCGAGTGACAACAAATCGCTAAACAGTAAGTTTTAGCCGAACAAGATGGGGTGATAACAAAACAATGAACTCTTTAGACTTTTTGTGATCCTGAAAAGGACCCTTTTTAGTCTGTATGTGAATCCAACGAGCGAACAAATCGTAATGAATGTATTTTTTTGCCATCGCTCCCTTTTAACGCTCATTCGTTCGTCTCGTTGGACCCGCCCCTTTGGCTGAGTCTGCCGATTTGTCTCTATCCTGTGAGTGTGTACCGCTAGAGTATGAAAGCTGTCCCCTTTGTATAGTCCTACGTCACTCCGGTTATGTCCCCGACATTACCCACCCGTCTTTTTTATTTTCAATTCAACAGATTACGTTTAATTTTGAACGAATAGAGGAAAATTGGCTGTTTTGTTTTTTTGTTTTGAAAAGTAGAAAGTATTGATTCTCCTTGTTTGGATAACTCAAGCTGCTGCTTACCCAAATGTATTCGATAAGTTGTGTTTTTGTTCACATAATTCTCCATATTTCAGGTGGTGAAGTGTCTGTTATTGAATAATGATCAACTCCACGCAGAAGTGGCCATCAGCTGTTTCGACCATTTCCGATATGAAACGATATGCTATTTGTATACCGCGTATCCAAAAAAAAAAAGTTTCCCAAAAAAACATGACGTCAAACCTACTTGTCTAATTGAAATGTGGTTTGGAAAATTTAGAAAACATGGAATTTTGCGTAGAATCTATTTTAATGCGTGGTAATATTTACTATAGTATATAAAATAAATACTCATATCCAAAACTATGCGACATAAAATAAAAAAAATAATGGATAACTTAAAAAAAAATACTAATTTAAATTCTGAGTTATTTTTAGCAATATAATATTTTGTGTTTACCCAACATTTTTGCCGCAGACCACTAGTAGATCTCCTCCAGTTCTGATTTTTCAAAAAAAAAAAACCATTGAATATTATGGGAGAATAGGGATCACATGAAAATGAAAAAAATTGGCTTTTCCTATATCTGTCACAGAATAAATTACGAATCAAAGAATAATATTGCATGTCTAAGTGACATCCTGTTACTCATCGAAAAGATTAGCCACATTCCTTGAGGAAAAAAAAAATGGTTGTGGAAAAAAGCAGCATCTACTTCACGTCAGACGATTTTAAACGACATACAGGCTGGACTCGATTATATACAGACTCGATTATATGTGATTCGATTATATACAATTTTGGACTCGATTATATACAGTTTGGAAAAAAATATTTTTTTCTATATTTCAAATATGACTTATTTCAAGAAGAAATGTAACCTTTCTACGTTAAGGTGAAATTTAAGTTACATGTACATTGGGGTAAAATTCGTGATTGTTGAAGAGATTGCTTGAATTTTCAACAGGAATTGTTTATACCGATATTACAGCCAAATAAGGAAAGATAGAAATTTGGTGTCAAAGAACAAATTGTAGAGCAGTTAGAGAGCTTCAATTCAATTGATAGAAACAATCTAGTTGAATATATTTTTTTAGGATGAAATTAATAGTAACACATTAAAATTATGAACTTTTTAGTTTTTCAGTTCCAAAATGTTATTGAAATCCACTAATTTAGATGTTCCACTACTATATCCTGTGCTAAATTTTCTCATCTTTCAAATGAAAGTAACAGAATTGTCTTCCGTTTTCAATGTAGAACCAGTTTGAGGCAACAGAGTCCGAAACAAAAAAAAAGTTCTATAACTCTGTCATTGTTGAAATTCGAACATATGCGTAGAAGGATTTTTTTCATCAAATATGATCGTCTATCACCTCCTGAGAGAATCTGTATAAAATTATTTTTTTCATATGAGAAAGGTGTTTTCTGACTCTAAGGGGATGAATCAAAAATGAAATTCTTCTTTTTTTATTCAAAAAAACGAAAAATACATGCAAAAAAAACTATTAAAAAAATTGTTTTGACTCGATTTTATATAGGATTCGATTATATACAGTGAAAAGAAATCGAAAACTGTATATAATCGAGTCCACCCTGTATTAGATTTGATCCAATGCGTGATATTTCTGGAGTAGATGGCGTACTTAGTTATCATACAGTTGTCGTATGTTCATTATATAACAAATACAAGACAATGTCAGCTGTTAAAGAGCGAAACATTTTAAAATAGAATCAATCCACCCTTCTACATACTATATCTCAACGATGGTATTCCCGCAATTCCCCATAAAACGACCGAAATCACCGACCGCCATTGAACTTAACCTTGAATATACCCGGGTTTTTTTTCTCAATTTTCCCCTAGTTTGATGGCCCCACTCTTGACGACGGTTCGGTGACAATTCAATTTTATTGTCCGAGTCGAACCACGAACCACCAGCTGAGCGTCCGTCCGCCCCCGTACCGTATTTGACGATCTAACATTTGTCGTAATACCGAAATGAAAACAGTTTGAACGCAAAAAAATCATCACACAAAAAATGTGCGAAAATTGTTCACACAACTCTGCTGACGATTATGCTTTTTCGGGTCGGTGGGAATGAACCGAGATTTACGATTTGTTCGGCGCTTTCGCACCTCCTCCGCCCCTTTCCACATCACGCGGTTACGATTCATTTTACCGGGCTGATTTATGCTCAAGTGGTAACGTTTTTTATTCGAACCGCTTATTCTATTTATGGGATTGCAAAAAAAATATACCTTCCAATTTCCAAGTTGCGGATTCGGAATGGATGTTCGACTCACCTGAAAAAGGGAAGAAAAGAAAAAAATGTGATGAGTAATGAATTTGAGTACATATTGAAAAAAAAATTTCAAACAACCGCGCGTCTCCATACTGGGTAAGTATTCGTAAGTTGGGGATTATATTTATCACGTTTTTCGTTTCGTCGGAGGAATGCCCTGATGTAATAAGGAGAATCGTTTCTGTGTTAGAGAAGCAAGGGAAACTCTTCCATGGTCGCTTATAATGCAGATGAGATTTAGAATAAAATATCTGATACCATCATCAGCATGTAATTGATCCCACATAATAAATATTCTCCCTATCGTTATTACATTCAAGAGCTCATAGCGTCATAATTGCATAACTTCTCCTGTTGAATCTGCGCTTTCGTTCGGTTATTATCTTTAGTTCGTTGGTATGATTCCGCAGGGTTTCAATTTCACTGACCTCGCACATTTGACTCGTCTTCACCACTGCTAAGCGTAATTCATCACGATCGTGGGAACGGATTCCGCTAAAGCCCTCTTGGATGACCTCCAATCGGCGCGAAGATGCAGCAGCATAATTGCAACATCAGGGTTCGGTCGGTCGGCAGTGTGTATTTTCCCTTTAAACTGTTAATTCGAAACGGTTTCCATATTATTTTTTCCTGCTCTCTCATCCGCACATTCGCCTTTCTAACACACTTTTGCTGAACGCGAGAAAAAGTGGTATCCATAAATACATGCAAACATCAGTTCAGCTGAGTTTAGTTGCTTTTTTTTTTGTTTTTTCAATGCTCTTTTGCACACTTGTACAGCAGCCGCAGAATCATTGTGTTAGGTCGGCAGAGGTCAATGGCTTCCCTTTTGGTATGATAAAGTGGCGTTCTCGTTTGTAAGCACTCTCTCTTTCTCCCGTTTTATGGTTTTTCAGTTTGTAGCCCCAGAGTCAAACGATATGTTGTTATTGAGCGTTGCAACTGCAAGTGGATGAATTATGAGTTCGTTGCAAGTGCGCGATGGACTGATGAAAGTGATATACTCAGTCACATCGGAAATTCAACTTTATTGTTATTTTCTTCATGCATGCCGTCGTGGAAATGACCTGTTGAAAAATAAACTAGATTCAATCGCAATTGACGAAATTGTAGTTACAGATCCGTTATGTACAGCTTCTACGGACCAACATGCATTCGCCTGAATACTGAAGAACTAAAATTCATTGAATAACTATCCTGAGTTAACGTTTCACTCACATAACTTCAAACTCCTTACTTTGCCTTTGTACCTCGCATAGTAAACAAACTACATTAAATCAATAGCCTTCGACGTTCTTTTTCAATAATACTGAATTTGGAATCTGGATCTGGAACCTGAATCTGGAATCTGAACCTGAATCTGCATCTGAATTTGAAATCTGATTCAAAGATCTGAATCTGAATCTGGGTTTTGAATCTGGAATTTGAATCTCGAATCTGAAACTGGAATCTGAATCTGAATTTTGAATCTGAAAACATAATATGAATCTGGAATCCAAATTTGGTATCTGAATCTGAATATGAACCTGAATCTGAATCTGAATCCTAAATCTGATAAGGAATCTGAACCTTAAATCTGAATCCGAAATCAGAACCTGAAACCCATATATGAAATCTGAATTTGAATATGGAATCGGGATCTGGAATCTGAATCTGGATTCTGAGTCTGGATTCCTGTCAGGAATTTGAATCTGGATTCCAGTCAGGAATCTGAATCTGAATCTGAAATATGAATATGAATTCTAAATCTTAAACTAGAACCCGAATCTGAATCTGAATCTGGAATCTTAACAGGAAACTAAATCTGGAATCGGATTTAAGAATCTGAATCTGGGTTTTGGATCTGGAATTTAAATCTCAAAACTGAATCAGGAATCTGAATCTGGAAACAGAATCTAAATTTGGAATTCGAATTGGGAATCTGAATCTGAATCTGAACCTGAATCTGCATCTGAATCTGAAATCTGATTGAAAAATCTGAATCTGAATCTGGGTTTTGGATCTGGAATTTAAAGTTCGAATCTGAATCTTGAATCTGAATCTTGATTTTGAATCTGCTCAAGAATCTGAATCTGAATCAGGAATCCAAATTTGGAATCTGAATCAGGAATCCAAATTTGGAATCTGAATCTGAGTCTGAATATGAATCTGAATCTGAATCTGAGTCTGAGTCTGAGTCTGAATCTGAATCTGAATCCAAAATTTGATAAGGAATCTGAACCTGAAATCTGAATCCGAAATCAAAATCTGAAACCCGAATTGGAAATCTGAACCTGAATATTGAATCGGGATCTGGATTCTAAATCTGGAATCTTAATCTGGGATCCAAAATTTAGTATCCGAATTTGGAATCTGACCTTTAATCTGAATCTGATCAGGAATCTGAATCAAAAATCAGAATCTGATTCTGAAATCATACTTTGGAAATGGAATTTTGAATCTGGAATCTGATCAGGAATCTGAATCTGGAAGCCGAGTTTGGAATCTCAATCTAAAATCTGAATCTGAATCCGGAATTCGACTTTGGAATCTGGTCTTGAATTTGGATCTGATCCAATAATCTGAATTTAAATCTGAATCTGGGTTTTGGATCTGGAATTTGAATTTCGAATCTGAATCTGGTCGGGAATTTGAATATGGATTCTGAATCTGAATCTGGAATTCGAATTTGAAATCAGAATCTGAATCTGAACCTGAATCTGCATCTGAATTTTAAATCTGATCAGGATTCTGAATGTGGGATCTGATTCAAAAATCCGAATCTGGGTTTTGGATCTGGAATTTGAATCTCGAATCTAAATCTGAAATCTGAATGTGGAATTTGAATCTGGATTCTGAACCTGTAATCTGAATCCGAAATAAGAATCTGGAAGCCGAACCTGAAATCTGAAAAATGGGATCGGAATCTCGGATCTGAATCTGGATTCTTAATATGGAATTTAAATCCGGGATCCGAATGTGGAATCTGAATATGAATCTGAATCTGAATCTGAATCTGATTAGGACCCTGAATCTGGATTTTGAATCTGAATCCAAAATCTGATCAGAAATCTGAAATTGGAATCTAAATCTTGATTCTGAAACTGAAATCTGAATCCGAAATGAGAATCTGGAACCCGAATCCGAAATCTGAATCTGCATCTGAATCTGAATGTGAAAATGGGATCAGAATCTGAAATCTGAATCTGGATTCTGAATGTGGAATCTAAATCCGGGATCTGAATCTCAAATCTGAATCCTGATCCGAATTTGGAATCTGAATTTGAATCAGAAACTGAATCAGAATCTGATCAGCAATCTGAATCTGGAATCTGAATTCGGAGTCTGAATCTGGAATCTGTATCAAAAATGAGAATCTGAATCTGAAATCTGGCTTTGCTATCTAATATTTGGAATAGGAATTTTGTTTTTGGAATCTAAATCTAGAATCTGAATCAGGCTTCTAAATCTGGATTCTGAATTTGGAATCTGAATCTAAAAGCTGAATTTGAACTTGAATCTGGAGCCTGAATTCGGATTCTGAATCTGAATTCTGAGTCTGGAATCCGAACCTAAAATCTGAATCCGAATCTGGATCCGAATTCGAATCTGAGTCTGAAATCTGACTTTGGAATCTGAAATTTGGAATTGGAATTTTGAAACAGGAATCTGAAACAGCCTTCTGAATCAGGATTCTGAATTTGGAATCTGAATCTGAACCTGGAATTCGACTTTGGAATCAGAATTTGAATCTGAATCTGATTAGTAATTTGAATCTAGAATCTGAATCCGGATTCTGAATCAGGATTCAGAATCTGGAATTCGAATTTGGAAAATGAATTTGAATCTGAATCTGATCAGGAATCTGAATCTGGAGTCTGAATCCGGATTTTGAGTCAGGGTGCTGAATCTCGAATCTGAATCCAAAATCTGAATCTGAATCTGGACTCCGAATTTGGAATCTGAATCAGTAATATGAATCTGGAATGTGAATTCGGATTCTGAATCTGAAATCGGAACCTGAACTTTAAATTTGGAATCCCAATTTGGAATTTGAATCTGGAATCAGGAATCTGTGTTTTTCATATTTTACATTTTTTAGGGCTTGTTAGCGATAGCGATGTTCATTGATAAATCCAGATAAATCTAATACACTCGATTTCTTGCTTGATGGGTTATTATTCTCTTCCGAAGCCATTCGACCGTGACATGTTGATGTGTTGTTGTCTTGCCAAGTGAAATTCACTGCATTTTGCATTTGGGATTTTCGACAGATACTGTTTGCTTCCTATCGTCGCCAACAATTTGTCGCAGACAACTCTTTCATCAGTGCCGTATAGTCAATATTCTGGAAGCGATTAATCCATTATTTTTGAGTGAAATTCAAAATTATTTTAATATGCTTGTCCAATTTGGGTCAAATATGCACTATTTTGTTGGAATTTTTTTTGCCATTGTAAATGTAGCTTCATAATGCTGTTGGCCAATTCTGGACGTTTCTGGCCAATTGCTAGCTTCAAACGGTCCATCTGTTGCCTGCAGAGATCTGAATTTAGTGTATCGCACTAAAACTTTTTTTTAATAAAAAAAATTGAAAATTAACAAAAAAAGAGAAAAAAAATAATTGTACGTATTTTATTCTTACAGTATCGGCACCAATAACACCATTCACAAATTCAGCGGCCTAAACTTTCATTTTCGCCTTTATAGGAGAAAAAGTGTAAAATGTACCGAATTTTCAATTTGTTGACTTCCATTGTTAGCACCCTGTAACTCACTACTGAGAGGAACAAACAAACAAATGAAATGTGAAGTGTCAGCTTCACAGCGAACCTAAACTTGAAATTGTATGATCGATATTACGAGAGATATTGATCACTAAAGCCAGCTATTGAGAAAATAATGGAATACTTTTTCCCCAACTTAATATTTTGTTCAAATTATTCGGCATCCGATTTATTTTCCCTTTTGTTATGTTTAGCAGCATGAATCTTTTGGTAATATCATCAAAATAACAAAATCCTTCACACAAGTTATGCTAAGTTCAACTCTATTCAGGTGGAAGACGAAAGAGAAGTCCTTAGCAGGATTATAACCGTTTGGAATACATGGGGAAATATGCACCTCGGTTACCTATCAAACATTGCGCCAACTGTGGATTCTTCGCTACAAATGAAGTTATACGTCGAAAAGTAATTTGTGGTCGACTAATATAATTCTAACCAATCGAACGAAACATATAACCGAGCCGAATCAGGTGCTGGAAAAAACTAATACAATCAAAACAAACAGACAAATTCATCTTTCGAGGAAGCAGCGACATAACCTTTCGTTAATGCCACAAAACAGCCTTCGCTTTGACCTAGATTTGCAACAGTCTAAGTGGGTTGCAGGGAGGTCAAACCAAACGCGTACGCAATCATGCATACCGTTTATTACCGGGGTGAGCCCACAAAACCGCACTCCACTCGACCGCTAAGGATCTGTAAACATCGGGTCTGTTGTAGGATTGGGCGATCCCGGATCGATTCTCAAACAATCGATCTTTTCCATTCCGATTTCCGATTTTTTGGATCGATCTTTTGTACTCGAGAAAATCGAGAAAATCGATTTTCTGCTTTCGATCTTTTCGATCTTTTTGTAGATTTGTTTTTCAGTGTTCATCGATTTTTTATCTCACCAAAGGCCAGCTAACATTTCTTTTAAACATAATGTCAGCATTTGGATCGCTTCTTCTACGATTTACTTCAGTACAAATGCTGACAGAGACAGAACTAATGGAAGCTACATAGGGGATGAACTGTAACAGGCTGCGCGTAGGATCAATGAACCTGATGTTGACATTAATTACTGGCGAAAGGTTGTTTTTTAGATCTGGCGCCAAAATCGAGAATCGTATGGCACGATTGGCTTTTATGGGATCATTGTTAGCTAAGTTCTGGGCTGTTGTTCAATTTCTAATGATACTTTTTCGATTAATTCATCAAATAAAACAACTACCTGACGGCGCAAGATGAATTCCCTGTAGCTGTGGCCTTCATGCTGTGGAACAAGAGGAAATGCTTTTGATATTTGAATAGAAATATGAAATTTGTATTCCCTGTTTAAAGAAACGACAGTATTCATATAGGATAAGCATATAAATCGAAACAAGCTTCTAATTTTTCAAAAATCGATTCAGCAAAGATCGATTCTTTGGTACTGATTTAATCAGTGGATCGATCCCTACGCTGTTTGGAAAATCGATTCAATAAGATCGATCTTTTTATAAAGATCGCCCAATCCTAGTCTGTTGAGTGACTGGTTTATTATTTTTTCTTCAAAATATCATGGCCCTTGGTTATCGTCAAGATCAAATTGAGGTTCCGCCCAGTCGCTTTATTCGACCTGGTCATGTAAAGGTTGATTGCGGCCGGAGGAAAATGAGGAAACTATTTGTACAGACGGTTGTAGATTATGTCATGCGTTGAACTAGTTCAGTATGAAAATCAAACGATTATAGCGCCGTAAATTCGGTGGCGTTTATGACAATGTACCCCAAAAAAATTTCGTTTCTCGTTTTGCGGACCAGTATTACCCATATACCGCCCACATTTTCGCAAGATCTATGGATTCGCACGTTTCTCCTGGCGTTTAAAAATAAATGTGCACATCCCTCTCACCACCCCATGACTTCTCAGCGTGCAAAAATTTGGGGCAGCCAAACACTATCAACTCGCATAAATATCCCCAGAACACCAAGCGTGGGGAGCAAAACACATAAAAAAATCTAGGTTTTTAGACCACCGTTGAACGAATACAAAATTCGTCTTGGGTAGAACTTAGGTTTCGCATCCATAAATCATCACATCCAGCCATCGATCTGCCATCGGTGATCAGCTGGGTTGCATCGAACCCAAGCTGCGGTCCTGCGAACACGTGATTTGTACATCTCCTTGCTGATCGCGTTTATCGCTGTGCGCGAGTGAAGCAAATTCCACACCACCAAACGGTCTTCCCCCCCAACCAGATGATCGCTGCTAAGATCATACTAACAACCGGAGGAAGTGAACCAGAAACTGACTCACGTGCCCAATGTCTGAGGCGGTTGAGTGGTTGGTTGGGAGGTTCAGAGGCCTCAAAGTAACGAATGGAATGAGGGAATGCAATTTTCGTTCCCGCTTCTTCTCGCACTGCAATGCACCCGGTGCAAATATGTGTGAATGAACTTTTATAGCGCGGATCGGGTCGAGTTCAACCGAGTGCATTCATCTCTGGGCGCTTTGTTCTGGAACGTTACCGGTGTGTATTTATTTGATATCGGGAATCGATCCGTAGATGTATATATACAAAAATACAACCTATACCAGAGCTGGATATAAGAATCCTGCTGGTTCCTGGCGTTAAGCTACATTATTAGCATTATTTACAACACATGGCTGGAAAAGTTTGGAAAATGTTGCGTAATAGTGTTTTGCAATCGCAAACTTTGTCATAAATAATACATCCACATAAATTTCAAAGGAACAGAACAGAAACGATATTGAAACTCTAAGCCACTGTGCATATAATTTCAATATGAAATAAAAATCTGAAATGTTATACTGGACTCCAAATCTGGATATGAATTAGGAATAGAGGAATTTCATGCCAACTCGATAAGCCATTGGCAGCACCATCTCAGATTGCAGAAAAACTTTTGGGTGTAAAAATATTGGCTATTAAAGCAACATTGCATACTTGAAATAAAAAAAAACTTTTCGAAAAAAGCCTAATATTTTCATAAATAAAAAAGAACTTACTCAAAAAACTATAAACTATGAATTTTGGTCTAAGGATGAAATGAAGTAATTTATTAGTATTTTCTTTATAAAAGATATTAATCATATTTGAAAAAAATCCGAAGGAAACCGTACATCGGAAGATGCGCTCTTCTACAGCGAAAAGTTCTAACAAAAACTTTATGTTTATGTACTTCATAAATGTTTTTATAAATGTATTGAATGTTTTTAAAACTTTATAAAAATTTGAAAAGAAAATTACAACTGATCCTTATTTTGTTCACAGTCAAGACAGAGATGTAGTGTATTCGGCAACGTTTATGATAATATGGGCTTTTGCATTTTGTTTTTAATTTCTTTCATATGTTTTAATACAAAATTTGAACAATTTTCTGCATTTTATTTTTTGAAGTTTTTGAAGGTTTTATGATTTTTATTAAAAAAAGAGACTATTTTCAAAAAGTTGTTTAGATTTTTTTTTATATTTGAAGTGTTTCAGTTTGCTTAAAAGACCAATGTTTAAACTCACAAAGTTTCTCCACAATCTGAGATGGTGCTGCCAACTTCTAAGACAAGTTAACATTAAATTCACCAATATACAAAAATTGAAATCAAAGTCGGATCGATTTTATCTGATTCAGATTAAATTATCAATGACTTGGAAATAAACACATTATAATTATTTCGAGCTTGAACTTGAGTAACTTATTGAGCATGTTTTGGACTGTAAATAGTTTGTAACGACGCCACTCACTTCCTTACAACCACCAAGGAGAGGAATATTAGTATTGCATTATTGGGTCGCCTTTCCAGCAAAACCTCTACACATTATTGGAACGGTTTTTTATTCTATTATTTATCGCACCTTCTTTTTATTGGAATCCAACACGACGGCGGTGAGGTTGGGAAACTTTGGGAAACTTGAGAAGGTAACCGAAAGAACTCCTCTAAAACCGATTGTCTCGGCAATGTGTTCCGTTATTCATCGCACGTACTCCGTCGAAGTCTGTTTGTTCCAGACAATCAGACTAACTCATCCCAAGCGTAAAAGATTTTCAGATTTTTAGATTTTCAGATTTTCAGATTTTCAGATTTTCAGATTTTCAGATTTTCAGATTTTTAGATTTTCAGATTTTCAGATTTTCAGATTTTCAGATTTTCAGACTTTCAGATTTTCAGATTTTCAGATTTTCAGATTTTCAGATTTCAGATTCCAGATTTCAGATTTCATTTTTTTCTATCCTTATTTCGGAAGAGTGATTTGCGATGAATTTAGTGTACCCATTAACACTCCTATACCCGCGCATTGGTCTGTCAGACCGAGAAATCAATAATTCGTTCATTTCTCAGAAAATATCAACACTACGACTTTGTGATTCTCTCTAGCTTCGTTATTCGTCGTTCGTCATCGTTTAGCGTATCGCATGTGTTGGTACAAAGGGGACGTGTGCCACTTTTTTAACACTTTCGGTCTGACACACTGACGCGAGTATAGGAGTAACTTTTTTGGACAAGTGTCTTTTTTCATATTCTAGAATATTGTTGAATGAAATGTTTAAATTAATGTTAGTGGGGTGGAATATTTATTGAATATAATGCATAAGATCTTTACCGGACTATTCTTATTTGATTTCAGTCCCTTTTGTAACTGGATTGAACAGATCCATATATTAACTATTTGTCGATATATTCGTCGTTAGATTCAAACGTTCAAAAGCAAAATATAAATGTTTGACTTTCATATAGTTATTCGCTAAATATAATGGTCATACATATACACACTTGTGAAAGAATTTCACTTGTGGAAGAATTGTAAACAGTAAACTATAAACTAATCGGTGGCTTATGGTAATTTTCAACAGTCACAGTTTCGGGGTATTTTTTTATTATGAACAATGTCTACAAGAAAACAAGAAAAAGAAAGGGAAGTTCCTAGAAATCAATTTATATAATCTTTTTATACCCCATCTAAAAAAAGGCATTATTTCTTAGTTTACAGAGACAAAGAATATTAGAAATATGCAAATTTTATACTCCAGAACCTTTATCATCTGGTGATTATCTAGAAAGCCGTTATATATTCTTTTCTTCGATGCAAGACCCGAAAAACACGCAACAACTGCATGTAATGTAAAAAATATGTTAATTTCGAGCATGCAGTTATGCTATGTTCCGATTCTTACTCCAATGAAACCACAATCGATTAATACGTTTTTATGTTATTTTATAGCTCTTTATACTTCCTTGAATTATATTCAGTTGCTTACTTTTAATTAATAATGTTGAAAAATTCGAATTTCGTTATTTGTGTATCAAAAATTACTCTGTTTTGATGAGGCTGAATTAGATGACTATTAAAACATAATAAAGACGAAGAAAACATATTTTCTGGAGTTTTTTCATTCAATCATACTCTCTTCTTCAAATAAGTGCCAATAAAGCCTGAAAAATACACAATGGCAACAATACAGAGAAGTTGAATTTTCGGTCTGTAACACCGTGCGCGAGTATACGTGTTATGATTTTGCACGAGAGTACAGGAGGGTTAAACAAATGAAATTGACCGTTTTCCGGATTTTTTTTTGATTTTGCATTAAAATGCTAATCATTTGGATTTGCAAACAACGTTATCTATAACTGGCTTATCTCGACAAGACAATGGATATTACTTTCTTTATATACGTTCAATAGAGCCGCCAATTGTAATAGAATAACAGTGGTCTCGGCGTTGGATAATGATTACAAAAGTTCTTTTTAATTTGTTTTTCTGCGACCTTCCTTTATTCTTCTCTTTCTCTAGTATTCTAATTTTAAAAATCAACAATTAAAAAGGAATTCAGATGGTACAATGCAGTGCTGGCGGTGACATAAAGAAAAAAAATGCGACATATAGCCAGCTTGTGTATTGTTCTTGCGAGGGCAATAAAGAATCATGAATCAACCATCTTCGGCTGTTTTCACAAAATCACGTAAATCAGCAACCCTTTTCAGAAGTTAAAAGGTTTTTTTTTTATATATTTTCTATGCATTCCAAAATAATAACCGAATTGAATTAAATAATTTCGTAATACCAGGTCAACAATGCGGACGTCTCCGGAAACAACTCCCCATTTTTTTTCTCCAATAGGTGCTCTCTCAAGAGGTTAATATTTTTAAGTATAGAGTAGTGTTCGCGCCCCACAGTGCGAACGAGGAGCAAGTATCCCTATTTCCATATTCCAATGTCCATCCCTATCCTTTTTCCCATCCAAGCCTCTCCCTTCCATCCGAAATGAAGTGTGTAGTGCATAACACAACTACAACAGCAGCGTATCCCGATGCCGAACAGAAGCCGAACGCACACAAACAAAAGAGTGCATACAAACCGATTCCTACCAATACATATTTTTCATTCCAAATCTAAACGCTAAAAGTGTAGCATCGCGAATAAATCCGATAGTATTTTAGTTGTATTCCAAAGTGTTTTATTTTCTCCAGTGCAAGTCATATTCCGTATATTCCCGAATCCTGAGCTATCATCCTGGCCTCCTTCAGCCGAAGGAACCGCCATTATCCTCAATGGTGTGATCCACCAAGTAGACCGACATAATGGTTCACTTTGACCTCTTTTAAATCTTGTTCCATAGGTGGTAGCTACCCAAAAATACAATTTACACCCAGGTTTTTTTTACGCGGGGGATACGTACCTCGTAAAAAAACCGCGTTAATTGAAAAATCCGCGTAAAAAAAACCGCGTTAATTGGAAAATCCGCGTAAAAAAACCGCGTAAAAAAACCGCGTAAAAAAACCGCGTAAAAATACCATGTCATCTAACGTTTGAACTTTTATATCTCAAAGAATCTTTCTTATGCGAAGTGTGCGGGCTGAAATTTAAATTGTTTATGTTTTAGGTGTTGCTAGCAGGTTTGTATGCATTTTTTTCGGTTTGACATATATGTAATTCTTTTAGTTTGACGTTAAACTTACAAAATATGTTGTTATTTTGCAACAGACCAAACTGAATGTAACTGAATTTTAAGAAGATCGAGTACCCTTCCAAATTTGCGGCATTCGCTAGTCCTGATTTTTTTCAAGCAATCGAAGCACATCGTTTGCTCGTGGAAACGTATGGTGGAAATACTCCAGCAGTGAAAATACGTGAGAGATGGTCTCGACACTTCAAATGGTGATTTCGATCTGAGGAACAATGACCACGATGAACAACGACCAGGAGCAAAATGGTTTGAAGACGAGGCATTGTAGAAGTTGTTGGATGCTAACCCAATACAAACACAACAAAAATTGTCAGAAACACTGAATGTGTTCCGAACAACTATTGGCCAGCGTTTGAAGGCAATGGGAATGCTTGGATAAGAGTGTCACACAAATTGAGTGAAAGTCAAATGGAGCATCGCAAAACCATTTATGAAATGCTTTTTCTACGGCAGCAAAGGAAGTCGGTTTTGTCGATTTTAAAAAAATTATGAAATGCGAAATCGTTCTTTTATCCCATTTGTTTATTTATTTAGGCTCATTAGCATTTTAGCTGTAACGGAGCCGGATTGAATCGTGTTACATGTTTTATCGTTAAAAAACATGTTACATGTTTTTATCGTTTCTATAAATTGTAAATTATGCATAGAGTAGCCATTCAGGCGTAAGAGTATTCCTTCTGTCCTTCCATTGTCCAGTTAGACCGAATAGCGGAGACAGTTGATATGATCATTAAAGCCCGATTTTTCTTGCAGAGAAAAGATGAAGAGAGGCCAGGACTCCGACCGTGAAACGATCCCCATCGCTGATGGTGGGGATCGCGTGGTCGTAATTATTATATAACAATACAAAGATGGTCAATTCGTGGTATGAGTTTTGAACTCACGATCGATCGCTTAGTAAAGAATTCTCCTAATAATTTGCTGCCAAACCGCAAATTATTAGGAGAATTCTTTACTTTCGACCGGTAGGAGTGCTGTAGTAAAATGAGCAGTGCTTCCCGTGGCAACAGAGCAAAGCATTAGATGCGTAATTGTGCATTTCTCAAGCGTTTTCGGTATTCTAAAACCACCACTGTCCTGATGTACGACAAAAACGTCGCGAAATATTGATGGAGTAAGCCGAATGTAAAATGGGAAAATAAATGAATGAGCTCGAGTTTGGATAGACTGTACAATTCGTAGTTGCTCTCCTTGATTGACCTAAACCAGCGAAATTGCACAATTGCACAAAGAATACACCGAATGACGCTTGGGAGTAGCAAATCATCCTTTTTGTGCAAGTTCCGGTGCAAAATGCAAAAATAAATTAATGCAAAATTAAATTAAATTTTATCACTAGTGTTTTACCACAGTTTATTGGTGTCAGTTTGATACAACAATGGAGTTGAAAAAATAAAACTTTTAAAAATCCTTAACTTCGGAAACGCACAAAACTCATCAGCACACATGGTTTTTAGTTTTTGTTCACATCTAAACTTAAACAGATCGTGGGAAGGGTGTTCGTCAACATTAATATGAAATTGAAAAGTTAACTATTTAAATCAAATTACTGTCCGTCATACCCACAGGTCTCCTATTTGTCATAAATATGTTCAGTGTTTTTTGTAGACAACAATCAGCAGAAAAACTAGGCAGAGCAAAAGTTTGCTGTAGCTATGGGAGAAACCTCAAAAGAAAAAATTAATTATTTTTTAAATAAATAAAATTATTATTTAATTTTTACATTTTTTTTTAGAAAAACCTTTTGCATGAAAAAAACAGTAAAACAGTCTCGTCAGTTTCACTTTTTTGTGCACATATTCCAATCGATCGAACTTCCGAGCAATATTATTGCCATGGTCACTTTTCGGAAGCACTTACCAACCACACTCACATCTTCTTGAAGCAATCATATCATATCAAATATGATGACACGAACAGGTGTTTCGGCTTCACGTACGGTGAGTAATTTACCATGACAGTTGACAAGTAGAAACCCACTCATTGATGCCAAGCGTCAAGCGTGTAGTATTTTTGAGGCTAGACACACAAACAAACAGGCGAAAAATAAACAGAAATACGCACAACATTGTCACTATCACTGTTACGCATCATTGATTTTCGCTGTCGGTTGCTCGGGGAATCGAATTGACTACGCTGACATTGAAAGACTATTTACTACACGCTCTCTATCTATCGCGCGCCGTCTGTTTTTTTTTCTTTCTAGGTCTCGCTATCTGTGACATTGTGCGTTGATTCGCGGGGAAGAAAAAAAAAAACAGCATTCGTTTCCAATCTTTCGCGTGCTCCGATGATCAAGGCCACCGCCCCGAAGCTGATTTCGTCATTTCTGCAGCAAGAAGGCGCGCGCTGATTTTGTCGCTGGTGCGGTTGAAGGACACTTTCAACATTGTGTTGATGCTTCCGTAAATGGAAAGATGTCAGGCGTAATTTTGCGTAACATCTATTCAGTTATTTCTGTAACTATGCTCTGAATGGATCGGTAAAAAAGTTACGTTTAAACCCGCGATAATACATCGTGTTCAAAATAAACTCAAACATTGCGCGACCCACATTCCGTCAGCACGTTATCAGCAACAAAAAACTGCGAAACGAAAAAAATGGGTGAAAGAAAAAAAAACCGAAAAAAGCGGAACTGGAACAAACCCGACCCACCGCAAATTTCGGGTGTGAACAGGGAGAGAAACACATCACAAAATCCATACTCAGAGCCCGGCATCGGGTCGCTTTCAACTTGACCATGAATTTCGCATTCGCAAATTTTTCGCCGCTTCCGCAGTGGCCATTAAAAGCTAATGGGTGCTCCAATGCATTTTATGATGCAGCGAATTTGGAGGTTAGGGAAGCAACAACAAAAAAAAGTGGATGTATTCAAAATTGGTGTGAAAGTATGTAGGAAATAGACTTCTGTTGCTTCGGGGGTTTTCTTTGCGGATGTGGCCGCTTCGAACATTTTTGCGCGGGCCGTGCTTGATGCATCACGTCGAGTGCTGACGAGTTGGGCTTTGTTTGGCGCTTCCTTGACTGGCATGACAAAAAAATAGATTGAAAGTCTTGGAAAAAACAGAATTTGCATTTGGTTTAAAAATGATATAAACTATGATAAATTCCTCGACAAAAAATACTACGCCAAAAGTTGTCAGCGTTGTCAGTTCAATTCACCAAAAAATCAGGAAGTGTAGTCTTCCGGATTCATCGGTTTCAGAAAATTCAAGAGTTTTTTGTGACCCGTGACATTTAGCAAAAATGCGGAAATGTATGACATTGATGGACGCTGCAAAACGCACAAATGTACGTGCCTAATTTCTTCCACCTACGGCGAAATTTCCCCTAATAACGAACGATAATCAAACTCACTCATCAAACTTCTAAAACCTCCACTGTCTTGATGTACGATAAAGACGCGGCGAAATATTGAAGGAGTAAGCCGAGTGCCATATGGAGACATGGCGACATTGACTAAAAGTTTATCACTAGTGTTTTAGTCTAATTTATCGATGTCAGATGGGAAACATCTCGATGAATTCTTCTTCTGCAGATAGATTATATGATTGGTCACTTCCGGCTAAGGAATGAATAATTCGGGAACAGCTTCTAATCAAACTTTTGGTTTGTAAAAGTTTTCGAATTGTTCTAATTCTCTTATTCTCAGTTTTTTTCGATTTTTCTGTATTTCAATGTTTCTGTATATCTTTATGTCTGTTTTTCTATATGTATTGCTGTATTTCAGTATTTCTGCATTTCAATAATTAAACATTTCTGATTCTTTATTTAAATATTTATTTAAACATTTCTATTTCTAAAGTATTTAAACATTTATATTTCTAAAGTTTTTTCTTGTTTTTTTAAGTTTTTTTTAATGGCATGTTGGTTTTCAAATTTTTGAATTTTAATTGATTTTATTTCAGTTTATTTTTGATATCCCGAGTTTCTTAGTTTCAGATTTTCTTATTTTCTGATTTTTGCATTTTATTTTTATTTTCATGTTTTTCTGATTTACTACATTTGTGATTTTAAGATTTCTCAGATTTCTAAGGTTTTTGGGATTTTTATATATTATTCTGTATTCCTGTACTAGATACTTTTTACGCGATTTTTTTCCGTGATTTTGTTTTACGCAGTTTTTTTACGATTCTCTCGAAATTACGTGATTTTTTTTTCTACGCGATTCTCTGAAAATTGCGCGATTATCGTTGCCACGTTGGAAAGAGAAATTCTGCGAGTGAGCGTGTGAGTGTGGTTGTGACGAGCGCGCGTCGTTGAAGGGGCAATATTTTTACGCGATTCTCTAAAGTACGCGATTTGCTCGAAATTACAAGATTTTGGTTTAATTGTGATTTAATTCGCGTGCACGCATCAGTCGCGTAAAACAACAATTCAGTTTACTATACTTCTTTAATTTTGTATTCTTGTACTTCTGTATTTCTGTATTCATTTAATTCTTTTTTTTCTGATTCTTCTCATTATCCTATTTCCAAAACATCTACTGATTTTTTGATTTTCTAATGTTTTGATTTTTTCAATTTTTAGTTTTTTTTTTAATTTAACTTGTTCAGATTTTTCAGATTTCTCTTTTATATAAATTTTTTTAAATTTTATATTTTTTTCTGTTTTTGTTTATTTTTCTGTTTTCTTTTCATTTCTAATTTTCATAGTTACTCAAAAATTTCAGATTTTTAATATGTTTAAAATTTTTGGAAGTTTTGAAATTTATCAGATTTTTCCTATTTTTCTGATTTCTTAAATTTTTACTAGAGAATTCGAAAAATTTAAAATTCCTCTGATTTTTCTGATTTTACTATTTTTCTGGCTTAACTGATTTCTTTAACTTCTTTTGCTGATTTTATCCAATTATTCAGATTTTTGAGATTTTGGTGATTTTTGAGATTTTATAGATTTTTAACTTTTTTCCTTAGATTCTTCAGATTTTTGTGATTTCAGAAATTTGTTTAAATATTTATTCAACTTCAACTTCTTCGTCTTTTCTTAATTTTTAAGATTTTTTTGAAAACTTATTCAACTTCTTTAACTTTCCTAATTCTTAAGATTTTTAAGATTTATGAGACTTTTCAGATAGCTTCAATTTCTCTGACTTTTTTCAATTTTTCGAATATTTCAGATTTTTCTAGTTTCTGTTTTTTCCGATTTTTTGTTTTGAGTTTTTCATTTCTTACACTTCACAATTTTTGTGATTTTTCTAGATTTATCAGTTTTTTTTCATATTTCTAAGATTTTTTATATTTTTCATATTTTTAGTTTTTTTTGATAATCTGATTTCTCTGATATCTACGATTTTTTCAGATGAATCAGATTTCTAAAAATTTTCTAATTTCCCACATTTTTTCTGATTTTTCCGACTTTTCGAATTCTTAAAATTTTTAAGATTTTTAGATCTTTTAATTTTGCAAATTTTTCAATTTTGTTTAGATTTTTTACATGTTCTTTAAAGATTTTTTTCGGATTTTTCAAACGTTTCCATTTTTTTAGATTGTCAGATTTTCTTAGATTTTTTTTTTTATATTTTAGAAAGTTTTTATTCGGATTTTTCAGATTTCATGTTTTTTTTTATTTATTTGATGTGTAATTTTTTTAGTTTTTCTATTAATCCTGCTTTTCCAATTTGTGTGATATTTTTTAAATTTTTTTAATTTTGTTTAATTTTTTTTATTTCTTCGACTTCACCCGATTTAATTTTTTTTCTCATTTTTCTGATTTCTTAGACTTAATTTTCCAGATTTTTAAAATTTTTGTAATTTTAAAAATTTTTTAGAACATCCAGATATTTTTTTTATTTTTTAGATTCTTCTGATTTTTCATATTTTTTTATTTTTCGGTTAAAAGTTTTGTTGATTTTTCGACTTTTCTAATTTTTTTAATTTTTTATTTTTTCAATGTTTTTTAATATTTTTGAATTTTCGGATTGTTTTTTTTTTGTTTTTTAGATTTTTCGGACTTCTGATTTTTTGCGAATTCTCCAACTCTTCTAATTATTCTGATTTTTATAATAATTATTTTTCTGGTTTTTCTGTGTTTTTGTTATTTTTTCTGATTATTTCAAATCTAGATTACTCATAGTTTAGGTTTTCTTAATTTATTTTTTTTACTCTCCGAATTTTTTTGATTTTTAGGATTTTCGAGGTGTTCTAGATAATTTCTTTTAATATTTCCGATTTTATTTTTATTTTTCTGATTTGAGAATTTTCTAGATATTTCTGATTTTTTTATTTACTCCAGCTTCTTTGATTTTCCTTGTTTTTAAAAGTTTTAGATTTATCAGTTTTTCACAAATTCCCTGATTTTTCCTATTTTCAAGATTTATCAGATTTTACTGATTTTTCATATTTCTCTGATTTTTTCGGTTTTTTCAGTTTTCATGTTTTCAAAAAATCATAATTTTTGTTTCATTTTATGATTTTTTTTTTATGAGATTTATTAATATTTTTTAGATTTTTTGGATTTTCAAATTTTTCCTGTTCTGATTATTTTGTGGCTTTTCTAACTTTCCTGACTTCTTCAATTTTACAGATTTGTTCAATTTTTTAAATTTTTAAATTTTTTTTATTTGTTATTTAGAATTCTATATTTTTAGATTTTTTGATTTTCCATATTTTAAGATTTTCAGATTATTGATTGTTTTTATTTTCTATTCTGCTGGTTGAAACATTTTTCAAATATTTATAATTTAATCAGTTTCCTTTTTTTTCGATATTTTTTTTATTTTTCTGATTGTTTTAACTTTTTCTTATTATTTTATTTCTCTGATTGATTTTTCGGGTTTTTTTATATTTGTGTTTTTATAATGTTTTTGATTTTTTCGGATTTCCTCTTGAGTTTTTAGTTTTTTTATTCAGTTTTTTTAATTTTAATTTCTCAGATCTTTCATATTTTGTAGATTGTTCCGATTATCAAGGGTTTATATATTTTTCAGATTTTACAGATCTTGTTAAATTTTTGCAATGTTTCAGATTTTCTAAATTTTCCTTTTTTTTTTATTTTTATATGAAAATATAAAAATTTGAAAATGCGAAAATGTGAAAATACAAAAATACTAAAATACAAAAACACGAAAGAAGGGAAATATGAAAATATTATACAAAAATAAGGAAAGGCGAAAAGACGAAAACATGAAAAAACGAAAAGACGAAAAGATAAAAAGAAGAAAGTACGAAAATACTAAAATAGAAAAATACAGAAAATCGAAAGAAGGAAAATATGAAAATATGAAAATACGAAAATGTAAAAATACGAAAATACTAAAATAACAAAATACAAAAATACGAAAGAAGGGAATATGAAATTATGATACGAAAATAAGGAAAAGACGAAAAGACGAAAAGACGAAAACACGAACAGACGAAAAGACGATAAGACGAAAATCCCAAAACATGAAAATATGAAAATGTGAAAATGCAAGAATATGATATGAAAATTTTTAAAATGTTGAAATATCGAAATATGAAAATGTGGAAAAACATCTTCTATCTGAATAATGGCGGCCGTTGAAACTGAAATGTAAAAGCTTTGCTGAAGTATACAGCTTCAATAAATGAAATATAAAACAACACGAAGTTTATTGTAATAATAATCATTAATTGCAATTGGATAGTAATTTGGTGAATTATTCAACATCTATACATTCTAGAATGAAAATTTCATTGGAGAAAATTGGGCCATTGCAGTTAGTTTGTTTAGAGAAAGCTCTTCTTTGTTCAATTTTTTTCTGGCCACAAGATTTTCAAAAAAACTGATTCTGAGAATACAAATTTGCAGAATTAAGTAGACCTTTTTGGTGAAGGTGTATCATGTATACGAAAATCATTTTTTTCACATACTTGAACATGTAACTGTTGAGATTGCCAACGAAGCAACACGATTACAAGAAACATGCCATGATAATTTAATGCTCTGTAGTTTGTCGAAATAAATCTTTCTTGTTTGATCGGTCACTAGTTTAGTCGCATTTTATTTTCATTCCCTTCCAAGTGTAACCAAATGTTAATCAATTGTGTATAGTATAAATGGTGATAGTACCGAAGGTATCGACCTTATGTATACAATTCACTAGACACTTTAGATTTATGTGACCACTGAGATAAATGGACTTTTCTGTGAAATAATAGTAGCCCTAGAATAAGGTGTCCGGTTGAAAGTACACTTGCCTATTTTATCGCGCCCAATGTCATTGTCCAACATGTTGGCATCTTGTTACCTGTAAAGAAACAAGAGAAATATGATTATTAATGATTTGATCATTAACTCTGACATGCAATACAAATAACTTCCAAATTGTGTTCTGCTGCTTCAAGGACCCGACAGATTGTTGCCAAATCACCCAACACTCATCAAACTTCGAATCTGTCGGAAGTCTCGAACCAAAACCGTCATCATTAAGCAGCAGTAGCCGCAGTGAACCGTGAGTGCATTTTTCATGGTCGACCAATTGTGCAAGGAATAGCCTCAACTGACGAGAGCGGAGACAGCAGCGGCAGGCTACGATATACACACTCCTTAAGCTCCTTAAAAGGCAACTTGACGCGAGGCAGGCTGACGGAGACATTCTCACACATCAGCATCTCATATCACATTGCGCACACGGAGAAGAGAGGAAGAACGCAACGGAGACATGCTCCTTAATTGCCAAACAAGGCGCGATCTTTCCCCGCGACGAGCAAAGTCTGCTGACGATCATCTGTGTTACTTTGGCTTCAATCAATGGAGATAACCACCAAACTTCTGCATCTGTGTGCGGGTGGAGTAAGTACATATCCGTCAGAAAGAGAGTTGGCGGAGACGATGAAAATGAAATTCACTGATAGTCTGACTGTCAAGGTCTCAATCGACTCCAATCGCAGCTTCATGGGCGTCATACATGTGAACATGTGTTCTTGTCGTGTTATTCTGTAAACAATAACCCAAGCTTGGGCTGACAGACGGCAGGGTACTTATCGCGGAGGAACTATCGACAGATGCAGACGCGAGAAGGCAGTGGATAACAACACCGATGTTGACTTCTTTCACTCAGATCGGAATGGCATTTTATTTTTTTTTTGCTCAATGACGGAGTTGACTCCGGATGTTTCCGTTGCCCGCGCGAGCACTCCGGTGCAGAGTGTGTTTATCAACATATGACTAGGAACAATTGGTTGCCGGAACTGGCACGATGTTCATTAAATAATTAATGATAGAGGATTAATCGCACGGTTAGATAACTCATGGGAAGTCGGATTGGGACAAATGGTTGACAGAAAGCCGTGATATTTGCAATAGTGAATGATGTGATTTGAAATATTTTTTTGATTTATTAGTTATCCTCCATTGTGCATACCGTTTCCCGCAATTGTATTGTTCATACACATCAGATTTGTATAAATTAATTTCATCTACGATTATACACTCGACAAAAAAAATAGAGGAACAGAGTGCGATGTCGGAATTTTTAAGTAATTTTTGACATGCTGTAACTTTCTGAAAAATCAACGCATATCGATGGGATGAACATCATTTGGAAGAAAGAACTTTCAGGTATTAGAGTATTTTACGTACATATTTTTACCTTGGTGTGTGTAGGTATAGTGGGCAACAATATCGGGAAGAAATTAAAAATCGATTTTTCTTTTTTTTTTCAATAACATTCTGGACTAACACATTTATTTGCTAACCAACTCAACAGCAAATTCGATTAACCATATCAAGCAGCTTTCATTTGGTTCCAAGAACAGGACATTTTAGGACATTCCCACACATAGATATTCCAGTTTGAATGAAAAATTATCCCTTCGTCTTTGATGATGAATAATTCAATAAACAACCATCGCATCGCAAATCGAAAGGCAGTTTTGAAAACTCCAATAAATTAAGCACACGGATAAGTTTTTACTTTGATGAAAAAAAAAAGTAATTTGTTTGCATCGATTTCAAAAAAGTTTCAAAAACAGGATTTTTATAGTGCATTACAAAATGCACTGTAATTCTGTAAATATCGCAGTAAGTTCTAATGTTTGCAGGCAAATTTTTAGCCTAGTGTGTTCCCTAAAAGTTTGTGAACGCTTCATATTGATACGTTTAGCCGTTTTTTCTAGCCGATTTTAAAAAAATTTGAGTTAATTAGAGGAACACTTAGTCGCAAATCGTATCAGAAGTACAAAATCCTACGTGACTCTCAGAACGAACGATTCGTAACTTTCGTCTTAATGAGTTTGTGGGTGGAGAGTGCGTGTATGTGTTGAAATACGTATGTATATGTGTGAGTATCATCACTCCTTACAATATTTGTACCTAGTACCTAGTGTACCGTTCTGAGTCATATTTCGGAAAACATCATATTTCGGACAATTTGTTCTAATATTTTGAAATACTTAATGCACTGATGATATAACTATAAAATTAATATCACAATTGCTTCTTTACAGTAGGTTTCACTATCATTTCATATGAGAACTACATTTGAATTATAACATAATCGGCAAAAATCTGATAACACTACTCATTATCGTTTGTTTTTGACGTTTGCTTAGCGTCAGCACGTAGAATTTACCTATTCATCAATATTTAAATTTCTCCCGTGTTTCATCAGTTCTCATCATCGTTAGCAGTTTACTGTGATTGCTTGGTAAATGTTTCGCAGTTAACAATAAAATATAACCAAGTGTAATGTACATTTCTGAAGAATTTTCGTTCAAAAAACTACAGAATAAAGTGTCCGAAATTTGAATCGAACTTGTTCCCTATGATTCATATTTCGGACTGTTGAAATTGGTGATACTACAATGTGAGTTTTCAGGCTTATTATGGATGCAAAGCGTATAATCATATAACGCACTAAAATATTTTGAAATCTTGTGTAAATAATACAAATGTTTTTTAGCTTCAGACCAACCGATAGATATAAGGGAAGTTGAATAATTAGTGGACAATGTGCAACTGGATGAACATCTAACAGAAGAAACCTTGAATCCTCCCTTCGTTGCCGTGTATCCTGGTAATTCATCAACTCATGGTAAAAGTGAGCCTCACGTTACTTCTGCAGTGGTCACAAGCGAGTCCTGGTATATGTCTTATGAAGAAGTAGAATCTGCGAGGAAGTTGATTGAAATGATGAAGCGCCAAAAATCTTGAGGAAAAGAAAAGAAAAACTGAGTTGAAAAGGAAAGAAAAGGAAATCCAAACATTAGCTAAGCTGAGAAAGCAGAAAGAACGGATGGAGCAAAAATAAAAACTTGAAGAACTGAAAAAGACAAAAAAGCTGCAAATTCAAGAATTAAGAAACAGAAATTGGTACAAGAGGACAATGACAAAATAGATGAAACTATGTAACAAAAATTAAAATTAGGATTCATGCTCTGTTGCCTTTAATTAGTTTATTACTTTGAACAACAAATAACCTGAATTCAAATATATAATTATCATTGAAACAATATAAGCCCTACGGTATTTTGAACCATGAAGCTGCAAAGAAACATCAATAAACGACGCATTTTGAGGAAAATAGAAAATATAGAAAACATGAAAGAGGTTGTTGAAAATTATTACAAGCCAATTAGAAAAAAAAACAATTGGTTAAAGTTCTATTATAATTTAACCAGCCATTAGTTGTTTTTTAAGACATTTGTGTGTGCATGGAAGGTTGCTGCACACTTTTAGACAGGCCAAGTCGTTGTTATTTTCGGATGTTTGATCATTTTGTAGTATTGGGAATTGTACAGAAATCTAAAATGTGCTCAAAACCACAAGAAACCGTTATGCAAACAGAGAAATTTGATTTTTTTTATAAATAGTGTCCGAAGTTTGATTCTTATTCGCTCCATTTGAGAAGCATTTTACTCGACGATTTTTTTTATGTTTTCAATCAAATAGGTACCAAAGTAGAAAGCTAAAGCATATTGAACTAATTTATTAAAAATATCAACCAAATAATACCTGTGCATAAGATTCAGATTTGCATCATATGCCTTAAGCGTCCGAAATATGATTCAGAACGATATATTGTAGAAACTATTTCTTTAACATGAAAAAATGTTTTGAAGACTATGAGCAGAACGGAATAGTAGGAAATAAAATTATTTAGCTAAAAGAAAACAAAATTACTCGATGTACTCAAATAAGAAAATAAAAATAATAATCGAGTATTCACACTTTTCAAAATTTACATTTACAATAACAAGAATATAGAAAGTACAGTAAGTGCACACAATTGAAACCCACGACCGGCAATTGGAGACCGCTGCGATAAAATGCCAATTGCAGACAATGACTAAGTCATAAACACCTAAACGTCAGCTAAACAGCCATCATCTGATTCGCAACGAGTCGCATCACCACCGCTCGAGTCATGAGAGTCGCGGTGGTTGTGACAGGGAAGTTATCAAAATCCTCCGCACCATGTCACCACAATCTGGCCGCGCGAGGGGAGGTGTAAAGCTATGGCAACAAGCCGTCGATGGTAAAACAGAAACCCACAATCGGCGGCACGAGTGTTTTACACCCGTTTATTGTAGCGGCCATAATCATCAGCCGCAGTTTTCGGCTGGGGGTGCGGGTGACCGGGGGGAAGCTTTGTGACGACACACGCACTTCAATAGCGTAGCCAAGCGGGTTAATGGGGCTCTGGGGGGCGGGAGACGGACTTTGTCTCAATGATTTTGACATTGGTTCTCGTTTTTCAACACCACCCCCTCCGTTGCACGCTACCCCAAGCCAAGAAGGACGCCATTGTTGGGACGAGGGGTGCTGCGTGTGTAAAGGTGCGCGCGAGAGACACTACGATTTGGAATGGCATTTTGGTTGATTTTCAGTGCATTGTTTGCGTTCACACTCCTCCAAAAAATCGTAGCGGTAGCCACCAGCGGCGGATTTACGTTTTCCGCTGCCGTCGCAGCGCCGCCACCAGCCCCGTAGATATACTAGGTGTCAATGCTGAGTTACCTCACCCCGGTGATGTTGATGAGGTAATTTACATGTCTGCTGGCGTTAATGTGGCCGCCGCTGGTGTCAGACTTTTGCCAATACATACATAGTTTAATGCAGATGGAGAGCATAACACATACTTAGTGTAACGCGATGTTGACATTTGTATCATTAGAATTTTCGGTAGATTTGATTCAATTCAATAAAGTAGTGCGGGACAAAAGTGCGCACCTAATTATTGTCGTCCAATAACTCTTGAAATAAAAGCAAATAAAATTCAGTTTGCTAACCAAATATTATATATATTACCTTCGAAACGTAGTACAAGATTTTCTCGAGTTTTGTTTGTAGTTGGACACATACCTATTTTAATAGATATAAAAATTTTTTTTTTCCAAAATATATATTTTTATCAAGGCTCATATGGCGTTAGCCTGACGGGGCCGGAGTTCAATATTTTGACAGTTTTTCTTATTATCTATGTTAGTAATATGTAACCGATTACTCGCGGTCGGCTCGAGGTTAGTATTACAAGTGTTCTCGTAATTGGGATGTTGCTGTCTCCAATGCTCTGTACGTGTGCCCGACACGGGATACTTCCTATTGGGATGCAGCTGACCTTTAATCAGCAACGCCCCCCTAGTATGTACCCCATATCTAGCGTGGTGCGTCTTCTCGACTCGAGGAATCCAGGATAGAATGGTCACTAGCCGGCGCAATCATCAGCTCGTGTAGAGTTGTCATGAGCGGTACAATCTTTGGCTCTTGTTGAATCATCAGTGGACAACCTTTGGCCCGTGTATCTGTAAAGAGTGTGTGTATGTATTGCCGCGACTAAGTAAAAGTTTATAGATCGGATAGAAGGGATATGAAACAGGGACACAGTAGGAGGAAACATCATTAAACGTTGACATCGGCGTTTCTGAGGAACAGGTTTAGATACAAAATGACAAATGCGAACTTTTGCCCCATAGTGGGGGCAAAAGTGCTCACTGTACGGGGCAAAGGTGCGCACTTTTTGAATTTAACTTCTGAGATGACTTGTAACAAAAATAAAATGCTTTATCATTACCAGCGGTCGAAAATGATTTTGTTATGTGCTGGTTGATTCTTGGCACTTCATTGTTGAAAAAAAATTTATTGATTGAAAATATAAACGAAACTTAACCGTTATTGAATTGAATGCATGGTGAAAAAAAAAGTGTTTTATTTGAAATTCATTTTGAAGAAATTTTTCTTTCTCATCTTGGATTTCGGTTCTGAGGATTCCGACGGAGTTCGGGGTTCGAAGAGTCAGACGATGAAGCTAGAAGCCCAATCCTTCAATGTCAGTTTGCAACTTGCTTGAATTCGTGCTGGAGGTTGTTGGCTTCCGCAAAATCAAACGCCAGGCACCGTAAATGTTTGAGAGTCATAGCATAGAAAGATTTGTCCAGTGCTCTGCATAGGTTCGCCAGATCCTCAGAGCTAATTCAGAAAAAACCGAGCTGTCGCAATTCTCCTTATTAACGAAAAACTCTAGCAATAGATTTCTAGAATCTTCTCTTGATCCCAACTTCTCATCACTCAGGGAGTTTTGCGATGAGAGAAAAGGTGGTAATCGTTTGGTACCAAGCCCGAACTATATGGTGGATGCATTGAAGCAACCCAATCAAGCTCCCGGAGCAGTGTGGCCTTGCGTTGTCCTGATGGAACACAACACCTCTTCTGTTGGCCGATTCTGGACCTTTCTGGTCAATCGTTAGTTTCAAACGATCCATTTGTTGACAGTAGAGATCTGAATTCAGTGTACTGTACTACAAAATATTAAAGAAAAAAATTTAAAAAACAATATAAAAAATTTAAAAAAAAATAAAATATAAAAGTTAAATTGCCCGTATTTCATTGTTACAGTGTTGGCACCATTTTTTTTTTCCTGTTGGATACATTTTCCACTGCGTTGTTTTGATTTTTCGTCAAAGAAATTTCCTCCGACTTGCACTGTGATCACGCGTATTCTAGAGCTTGCCACTCAGAATGCATTCAAGGCGTGTTATTTGGCATAGAAATCTCAACTAAGTACTAATAAAAATGACGCAAGTAATACTACGTTGAGACGGCGAAGTTCCTCTAGGAACGTTAGTGCCATTGAAGAAGAAGAACATTATCCACTACGACCAGTTATTTCATCTATTGTGGCGAGCCCCTATTTGTTGTAAGCCTTATCAGGGTGTCATATCGCTATTAGTTGGAGTGATTTGCACTTGCTGACTGTAGGCATGATCCCAATAAGGTATTATAGCACGAATGAACTTTATTGCCTTATTGGGGGAAGCTATCCCAACATCTGCAGGTTGCATTAAACCTTTATCAAATAAATTGCGCCTTCTATGAAAAAGTGCTTCGCAATTGCATAATAAATGTTCCGAGCTTTCACTTTCTAGGTTACAGAAACGACAGGTATCATCTTCTAATTTACCTAGTTTCTTTAGGTGGTATTTGCTTGGACAATGTCCTGTCACTAGGCCACTGAAAGTGCATAGGTCTTTTTTGTTAGGCTGAGAAGTCTTTCAGTTACTTTTTTACTTGGTGATATAAATGATTTAGCCTGTCGAGCTACTGTACTATGTGCCCAGATGCCATCAATCTTTGATTTTTTCCCAGTTCTTTAATTCCATTTTGAGGGTACATTCAGGGGCCCCACAAAATGGTTCTGGTCCTAGGAATGGTTTCGATGATCCACATCCAGCTAACAAATCTGCTTTTTCATTACCTTCAACTCCACAGTGCCCTGGAACCCAGAATAGGTTGACTGCACTTTTTTTAGCTACCACTTGAAGAAGTTGAATACACTTCCAAACTAATTTAGAAGTACAGGTAACTGACTTCAATGCTTTCAATGCAGCTTGACTGTCAGAAAAAATGCATATGTTTGCATGTCTATAATTGCGCCTTAGACAAATTGTTGCACATTCAATAATTGCCTGCACTTCTGCCTGAAATACAGTTGGCCACTTGCCCATTGAAATTGATATGTTCACTCCAGGGCCGGTTATTCCAGCCCCGGCTCTTTCGTTTAATCTGGAACCATCAGTGTAGAAAATTATAGATCCTGGGTGAATATCAGGTCCCCCTGACTCCCATTCAGTGCGGCTTGGCTCAGTCACATTGAATAGTCGTTCAAAGTTGTATTGCCTGTTCATCCAGTCCTCCTGAGTTAGTATCGGATTAAGTTTGAATTCCTTTAGAATATTTAAATGACCCCTAAGGTCTCCATCAAAGAACTGTTTTGTTCTTTTCAACCTTAGTGCGTTTTTTTCCGCCTCCAATTGAACGAATAGATATAAGGGAAGTAGATTTAACATTGCATCTAGTGCTTTAGATGGCGTACTACGAATTGCTCCTGTGATGGAAATTGTAGCTAACCTTTGTAATTTTCCTAGCTTTTCCTGAGCATGCTTGGATTTTGTTTTTGGCCACCAAACTAATGACGCATATGTTATTCTAGGTCTCACTCTAGCAGTGTAGATCCAGTAGATCATTTTAGGTCTAAGTCCGCATTTGTTACCGAATGTTCTTCTACTAATCCATAATGCATTTGTAGCCTTATGTATTATTTCATCTAAATGCGAGTTCCAATTGAGCTTGCTATCAAGTGTTACTCCTAAATATTTAACTTTTGGAGAAAACACTATTTTAGTTCCCAGCAAATGCAAATCTGGTATTTTCATTTTCCTTCTACGTGTAAAAGGAACAACAGTAGTTTTATGAGGATTTATAGATAAACCCTCATCATTACACCATGCTATAGTTAAGTTTAGAGCATATTGCAATCTGTCTCTGATTACATGCTCATATTTCCCACTACAATTACAATATCATCTGCAAAGCCTATGATTTCAAATCCTATCCTTTCAAGGAGTGCCAGTAGGTTATCTACTACCAATGACCATAACAGAGGTGAAGGCTCCTTGTGGGCATCCTTTCACAGTTCTTATTGTAACTGTGGCCCCTCCCTGATTACACGTTATTTCTCTTTTTTTATAGCATTTGAAATATCCATTCTACAACAGTTTCATCGAAATTACGCTGTATCATAGCATTTCTCATTGAATTGTGGGATGCATTGTCAAACGCTCCTTCAATATCTAAGAACGCGGCTAGTAGCAACTCTTTGACTTCAAGTGTTTTTTCAATTTTCGTTACTAGTGTATGAAGTGCTGTTACTATTGATTTTCCTGGCTGGTATGCAAATTGAAGTTTACTGAGTGGTGTCGATTTCAAGTATTGCGATTTGATATAGTCATCAATTAGTTTCTCCATTAATTTCAGCATAAATGACGAAAGACTAATAGGCCTAAACGATTATGGACTTTTTTTATCTTTTTTATTAGCTTTGGGAATAAAAACAACCCGAATTTGTCGCCAATTCTTTGGTATATAGTTCAATCGTAAGCTAGCTTTGAACATTTCTGTTAAGCAGGGCACTACAGTTCCTCCACTTTTCTGGATCATCACAGGACGGATCTCATCGCTTCCCGGTGATTTAAAAGGATCAAATGAATTTATTGCCCATTCGACTCTTGCATGAGTGAAAATACAACTCGCTAGATCTTGCTTTTCTGCACTGATCATTTTATGCCCAGGTTTACTGGTATTATCATTGAAATCTTCAGACGGTAAAGTGTGATTCTGTTGCAAATCAGTATGTGGATCTATGCAAGTCGTCCTATCACTCAAGACCGGTAGCGATCCTGGAAAATGAACTTGCATCATTGAACTCAAGGTCTCCGATGCATTAGAAGTGAACTTTCCGTCCTCTTTTTTGAGAGTTCCTAAACCATTAGAATGATCTTTTGCCAAAACTTTTTGTAATCTTGCAACGACTGGAGTACTTTCAATGTTTTCACAGGTGTGCCTCCAATTTTTACGTTTAGATCTTCTGATCTCTTTATTATAGGCAGTGAGTGCTTTCCTATATTCATCCCATTGCGAAGTACGCTTTGCTCGGTTAAACATTTTTCGAGCGTTTTTTCTTAAATTTTCCAGCCTAGTATTCCACCATGGTACATCCCTGTCTGTTGATCGTACCTTGACTGGGCAGCTCTTATTGTAAGCTTGAATTATTTTTGTTGTAACATAAATAGAGGTTTTTTCGAGTTCCTTACTAGTTTTAATACTTTTTTCTGGGAAGCTACCCCCCACCGTTGGCACCATAAAAACCATTCACTATTTCAACGGCCTGGCTTGCATTTTCTTCTTTATAAAATAAAAAGTGGTAAATGTACGAATTTTCTGTTTGTTGACTTCCATTGTTAACACCCTGTAACACACAGCTGAATGGAACAAACAAAAGATTTTTTTTAGTGTGAAATGTAACCTTTACACCGAGCCCAAACTTGAAATTGTATGAGTGATATTACGAGAGATATTGATCACCAAAACCAGCTACCGAGAAAAAAATGAATTACTTTTGCCCCAATCTAATATGTCGAACTGTTGAAACCAGGTGAAACCACAAAAGGAACTGAGATAACTGAAAGAACATTGAAGGAAAACGGTCGCAATATGACAAAAAAATACTATAAGTTGATTTTACTGCACGACAATGCGCGGTCAGTCATACATTCAATGATAAGGGTAGAGCTATTTTCTGGGATAAAATCTGTAATTTTGAAACAAAAGGCGATTTAACCTATTTTTAAACTGAAAACTACCGGCCTCAATAAAATTCAGTCGAGTTATCGTTATAGCGATCGTTTGTTTTTATAAATTGATTTGAGTAAAATGAAAAAAAGGGAGCCCTTCTGAAACAAAACCAAAATTGATTGTATTCTTCACTAGTGAAGATACCGCTATGGCGAACAATTGGAAAAAAAAACAATTTCGGCACATTTTTTAAGATTCTAATATTTTTGAAATTAAACAAAATTGAAAGTGAAATTAACAAAATAAATTAGCTGTTGCTTCCTGCAATAGAGAATGTATGAAGAATGTTCATACCATATTTGAAATGAATATATTTAGTAAAACATGAGATATCGTGAAAAAAAATGTGTTTAAGGGAAAGACCCCAGGTCGAAAATTCCGTTTTTTGCATTTTTGGGAAACTTATGCCCTCAGAAATGTTGTCCTAAAAGGATTTTTCGATATTTGATTTCATTGCTAAGTTACACTCAAAAGTATGAGGCCACCTCAATGGATATAGTATTGCTGTATGAAGTTTTAAGCGCGTTTTTCTCGAAACCATGTTTTTTCAGCTGGTATCGATATATCAGGGTCTACACCCAAACCAGCGATAGCAGAAAACATTACATCTTTAGCAGAAGAAATGCTTTGTCGTATGCTGAAGGGTGAATTGAACGAATAAAATCATCAAAAAGTAAAAAGGAGAACATAAACGTGTACTCAACCGATTTGGCTGAAAATTTTTATCAGCTTGTGAAAATGAATTCTTTAAAGCGTTAGATAGCCGTTTATTGATATCACAATTTTCGTAAAAATCGTGTCTTGTTTGTCAGCACGGTTTGGCGCCTTCCTGACCTTAAAAACACGTAGTCCAGCCCGCTTCATTGTCTGCTGGACGAACCACTTCAACGAATTGACCTTTTTGGCCACGTCTTGGGTGGAAAGGTTCGGGTTTTTCTCAAGTACTGCCTTATCTTCCGCGCCTTCTCTGGGTATTCCGTCTTCGGTTTTCGGCCCGTTCTGCTCGATGGTCTTCGTCTCCCGAAACATCTTCTCATGCGGGACACGGTGGAATGGTGGATTCCAAGCCTTTTTTGATCCATCTGTGCGACTGACCAGGATTATCGATCACCGCACCAAAGATTTGCTGGCGTAGCTTTTCTTGTTTCGATTGCATCTTGGAAACTACTTGACAGATCGCGATACAATTTTGCACACATAAACATAACACTCTAAACTAGTATCACCCAAAATTTCATTGAATTTCACCCGCGCGATAGAAAGCTACACCCAAAACAAAGTGTCGCATTTTTTTTCTATTTCAACATTACAATTATTCTTTTTACTTCGCATGTTGATTGCTCTTTCACGATGTATTGAATTAATTTCACAAATTTTATGTTATTTTTTTTTCTTACAGGGCACATCACAAATTTTGTATTCGAGTAAATACTACACTCAGATAAAAGTTGCACATGAATGTGTTGGTAAAAGTGTTTCGGGTGAATGATATTTGGGTGAACGACGTGTAATTCTTTTTTGAGTTTGTACTTTCTCAGAGATAATTCAACATATACCTCTAAAATTTTTGACCCGGTTACCTCTGATAGAAATTTGAGACTTCAAAAAGTACTGGTAATTTTATTTGTTCGATAACACAGGAGCGAAAATCCCGCTGAGGTTTGTACGTAATGTTTATTTTTAGTACAATAATGATAACAACAAATAAGACATTAAATATTAATTTAGCGGTTTTTACAAAGGTAATGTTCAAGGAATTTGTTTAAACGAAACAAGAAGATCAATCTCCGAACCCCAGGAGTCCCGTGCTTAGAAAGGTGAGTAAACTAGGACCTCTAGTATGGTCCAACAAACCCCATTTTGGTGGATATTTTGAGCAAGAGATGCGTCGAGGCACGAGCCTTTCCAAAAAAAGCATCAAATTCCTATTGCATTACATGTTTAACATACATAAATACTGCCGTTCTACGCATAGTTGTCCCATGTTACCATGTATTCTATTCATAACTGTCCCACCATGTATTTATTGTAGATCCATATAAAAAAATCGGTTTAAGTACAAGAATTTTATGTCACACTTTCAGCAAGCCTAATACACTCATTACTGATTTGGAAGAACGAACTAATTCTCAAACAAATAAAAAAAAGTTTAACAGAACACGTGTATACCTTGTTAGCGGATGCCCAATAACAATGAGATTTATATTCGGCAAAGGTGTTACAGATCACCACCTTCTTCATAAAACGATGTTTTCATGTATAATCTTTCGGAAAAACACAAAATAACTTATTTTTGTTCCCTGTATTTCAAAAAACAATATCAAGTTCAACTGTCCCATGTTGATATTCTAGGCATAACTGTCCCACCATGTATTTTTAAGCCGTAATCCAGCTTGATTCATTCAAGTGAAGGGAACTTTGCTCATTTCATTAAACGATAGTGTACTGCTTGTAAAAAACTCGGTGTACTGTCAAACTGAAACGCGTAAAGCTTTTGATAGACAAATATGCTAGATAACTTTAATTGCGTTTTTCTCAGTTGCTGATTTTGGAACATGGGACAACTGTGCCTAGAACGGCAGTATACAACATATTTAAACAATTTTTGACGTAGAACTACGTCTTTCAGGAAGGGTGCCAAATCAGAAAACAGGTCACGTTTTTATGAAATAAAGTTAACGTTAATAAATATTTTGACTGTGAACGAATTCTCATCATTTGCATACCAATCGAATCGGAAATTCTCTAAGATTTGTTTGATATACTATACATTACAATTCGCTAATCTCTAAATGGTTTAAATTCATAAGAACAGGAAGAACTTCCTTTTTTCCCATACATTTGTTCTGCCGATTTGTGTGCTAACCCTTCCCGTATTTCGGATGCTTATAACTCGATCATTTCTTAACAGATCGGAAAGATGTTTGCATCAATTGATAGAAAATATTTCTACGCGTCTATTACAAATAATGAAATATTATTTTTCATGAGGTGAACCATTGAATAACTGTAAAATGTCAAGCGTTATCTAAACGCCCTAACTGCCAAGTTTTGGTTGACCCGATTTACGTTTTCCCCAACACAGACTTCAAAATCGATGTGCCTGTGGAGATCCGCTCTGCAAATATACATGCAAGTCGGGGGTATTATTGTCCCCACCGAACTGTGTTTCCCTAACACGGACTTCAAAATCAATGTGCCTGGGGGAATCCGCTTTGCAAATACATGCAAGTCGGGAGTATTTTTTGGTGTTGAGCACTTTTGTACTCGCTTGTCGTTGGCAGACTGTAATATGTTTCCCTAAAAGTACTTTTAAATTGAGAAGCCTGGGAAAATCGTCATTTCAGATACTAGAGATGAATGAACTTTGGCGGTTCGAGAACTACGTAAACATGAGATGTACAATAATTTCAGAGGGAAATGTAAAATGCAATGATCAATTCTTCTGTTCACATATTTTGGTAGTCCTAGGCATCATATAAAACGTGGAAAGGCGTTCATCAAATTTATTTGTAACGAAGAACATAATCTATTACAAAAATTTCGATGCATTCTAAAATAATATTCGAAGCGGTAAACAAGTGGATTGTATGATATAATTGCGTAGTTCTACGTCGAAAATATGCGGTCGTGTCCTAGATACAACTCCTTACTTTTTTGTGTTTCAAATATGCCTTATTTTAACAAAAAATAATAGTTCCACGTTAAGGTGAAAGTTGAATGGCTTAAGTACACTGGAGTAAAATCGTGATTTTTAAAAATTATGATCGAGGGGAATTATAAAATCATATTCAAAGAAATTCAAAGATATAGAAGTTGAGTGGAAAGAACTAAGTTTAGAACTGTTGGACAGCTTTAATTTGGTTGATAGAAACAATCAAATTAATTATTGATTTTGTGTGAAAATTCATAATACAGGTCGGACTCGATTATATACAGACTCGATTATATATGATTCGATTATATACAGTTTTGATTTTTTTTGTTTTTCAAATATGGCTTATTTCAAACAGAAATGTAACGTTTCAACGTTAAGGTGAAGTTTAAGTGACTATTACATGTACAGTGGGGTAAACATCGTGATTTTTGAAGATTTTGCTCGAATTTTCACCAGGAATTGTTTATATCGATATTGCAGCCAAATTAGGAAAGATAGAAGTTGGGTGTCAAAGAACAGATTGTAGTGCTGCTAAAGAACTTCAATTTAATTGATAGAAACAATTTAGTTTAATATAATTTTTTTAGGATAAAATCAATAATAACACATTAAAAATTATTAACTTTTAAGTTTTTCACTCCCAAAGTGTTATTAAAATCCACTAATTGAGTGGCTTCACTACTATATCCTGTACTAAATCTCATCTTTCAAATGAAAGCGTCAGAATCGTCTTCCGTAGCGTACGAGTTTTCTTTAACTCGATTATATACAGGATTCGATTATATACAGTGAAAAGAAATCAAAAACTATATATAATCGAGTCCGCGCTGTAACACCTTAGAACCACTAAGTTTTATGTTACTAAACTGTTACCTCAATACATTTACATACCTAGTTGTTTCATGCCCGCAGCTCATAAACACAGCGCACTGATTTCGTACAAACCTATTCGGAACCATTGAAGTCGATGGTTCGCCTGAACTTACTCACGATCCTCAATACTTAGGATTCTCGAAATAAATACATTTTTCATCGCTAGTCACAATTCGATGAAGAGATACGAATTTCGTTGGTACTTGGTAAATAACATTGCACTAGTGGTTTTCGGTCTTCTTGCTTTCTGTCTCTTTGGGACATATATGTGATATAGATCTTATACTATCTTGCCACATATAATTAACTTGTGAATGCTCAAACTTAATGAATGAAACGATCAAATTATGTAAAAAAATAGTAATTATATGCTAAAAGTATTTTAGTCGATAAAGGAATGTTTAACTCAAAAAATGTAAGCCAAAAATTTTTATAAAATTTAAGCCAATTTGCTAGTTTTTTTTTTTTGAAAAATATTACTCTTGAGAAATAATCGGATTCCAGTCGCATAGAACTAATCTATTTGCATAGGAATATGGAATGAATACTAATAACATTTAAACTTTGAAAAATCATAACTCCAAAACGAAAAAAAAAACAACCCTCGTTGATTTCTAGACATGTTATGACATGTTATAAAGTGTCCTTGGTTCCGAAACCATGTAAACTATAACAAAAAACAAATACAATAAATAACTACGGAAGCAAACTTCACACTTATTAACTCAAAAAGACTAGCTAAGTCGCATTAGTTTGATATGTCGATCATTAGAATTGGTCTCATAGTTCGAAAGTTAAAAATTTATAAAAATGTCTTTTTTGGAAAAAATGGTAAAAATGATTTTTTGAGTATTCATAACTTTAAATTGAAAAAAGACCTCTCTGAGTTTTGGATATGTTATGCATAGCCCTCGGCTTTCAAGGAGGAAATATAAAAAAATATAGCGCCCTTGGTCCCGACACCATGTAAACTATGAAAACAAATTCAATCAATAATCACGAGAAGAAAATCAATTTTTTTCGAAAATATCATATTTTTTCAAGGAAAACTAACTTATTGGCTCCATTTTGATATGTCGCCAATCTGAATCGGTTCAGTAGTTTGAATGAATTATTGAAAAAATGCATAGAATTGAAATACTGACAATGAAACCGATGGAATGAGTCAAGAGTCAAAAACATCCACTCAAAATTATTACGAAAAATTATACAGAGTAAGAGAAGGATTATATGACATATTGAAACAGTCACGTTGTTTGATATAGAATTTCAAATTTAGAAAACAACGTGCTCATTGCAACATGTCTAAAAATGTTCACCTTACTTTATTTTACAAGTGATAAGGTTGCGTTTCGTCAGAGTGCAAAATGTAAGAATTGAGCTACGAATAATATCGTATACTATATCATTTTTATTCCTAGTTCGATATAATTCCTCCACTGGAAAAAAAAAAGTCATGTTGTTTTCATTGTCCAAAAATACAGTGCAGACAGAAGTCTAATCAAAAATTTGATTAAATTTTGAACAAGAGTCTGTTTTGAATTCGATACCAAATATTAAATAATTCAATATTATTTCTGACCTCGTCCAAGTACTTTCTATGTAGCTCTTCTGCTTTTACGAATATAATGATGAAAATAAAAATAAAAGCCTCCGATCGGTAAAAACAAAACGAGACTTCCGATTAGATAACAACTTTCACCACTGTCGCGCGATATGTACGAAGTGGCGCATATTCGCACAGTGTTCACAGTCGTGCGTCATGAAACATTATTGCTCTCGAAAAAGTTTTGCGTTTAGGCGTGGGAACGTACGAATTGGACATCCACATTCAACCGTGGAACGAGTATCTCCACACATATACTGAAGCATCCCCACACAAAATAATGCGGAACAGTTTCGCAAAAAAAAATCCCATATCTTCTGTGTGTTCCCTGGATTCCTATTTCTCCATAACTGAACAGCACTTGTGTCATATTTGTGTCGTATTTGCGGAGTAATAATGTTAGCTAATGCGCGTATAAATTTCACCAGTAAACGATATTGGCCCTGACCTACATATGTTCGTTCGGCAGTTTTGCGCGCGCTTCCTTCTCTCTTCATGAATTCGTCTGGTAGAAAAAAAAAACACGTGCGACAAAAGGAGACACACAACCGAATGCCGTACTGTTTGATATGATAAACAGTGTTTCGGAGATTTGTAGAGTGGGGTTTGTAGAATAACGATTGATATTCAGAATCACAATTATCTAGTTGTTCTGACTTATTAAGTTTGATGATGAATAGGAATAGGAATAGGAATAGGAATAGGAATAAGAATAGGAATAGGAATAGGAATAGGAATAGGAATAGGAATAGGAATAGGAATAGGAATAGGAATAGGAATAGGAATAGGAATAGGAATAGGAATAGGAATAGGAATAGGAATAGGAATAGGAATAGGAATAGGAATAGGAATAGGAATAGGAATAGGAATAGGAATAGGAATAGGAATAGGAATAGGAATAGGAATAGGAATAGGAATAGGAATAGGAATAGGAATAGGAATAGGAATAGGAATAGGAATAGGAATAGGAATAGGAATAGGAATAGGAATAGGAATAGGAATAGGAATAGGAATAGGAATAGGAATAGGAATAGGAATAGGAATAGGAATAGGAATAGGAATAGGAATAGGAATAGGAATAGGAATAGGAATAGGAATAGGAATAGGAATAGGAATAGGAATAGGAATAGGAATAGGAATAGGAATAGGAATAGGAATAGGAATAGGAATAGGAATAGGAATAGGAATAGGAATAGGAATAGGAATAGGAATAGGAATAGGAATAGGAATAGGAATAGGAATAGGAATAGGAATAGGAATAGGAATAGGAATAGGAATAGGAATAGGAATAGGAATAGGAATAGGAATAGGAATAGGAATAGGAATAGGAATAGGAATAGGAATAGGAATAGGAATAGGAATAGGAATAGGCGGCAATAAAAACCTTCTTACCACCCGGTTGCTGTATTATCACTAAGAAAAAATAATGAAAAATTACACTAAATTCCTAATTTTGCGAAAAGCTGTCATCAATTCAATTTGCGTAGATATCCAATTTACCCTTTCAGATTGATAAAAAACAGCATTGTTATCCTAACATTGGAAGCATTCAAAAACGAGCGCGATTTCATCTAATGACATAATTACTTTCCCGCCGTCATCTTGCATAAGCGGACGCGTACAAATCGTACCGACATATGACGACTGAAACGTTGTGACTCACGAAAATCTGTCACAATCGCGTGTCGCATCTTCTCTTGGCTGGTCCAAGTTCAACTGAGTGTTCCTCAATCTCCGACGCCCGACACCCGCAAAAGGCCATAGCGCGGGTTTTATAGCAACTGAAGATGAAACATCTTCAAAGACGAACTTCACCGGCGATGGCAGCGGCTGCGATGAAAACGACAGCAGTCTCAATGTCATAAATCATACACCCAAAACATCCATAAGCCAGTCTAGTCCAGTCAAAACATACACACAGTCAGCCATCGCCAAGCTGGGAAGAGAGGTTTCACGCAGACCAATTTGAGCATCAGCGCGTCAGCCATCGCGCGATGATTGCGAATGACAGAGCCCATTCAAACGAGCCGCGTAACCTTCAGATCGAACGTGAAATTAAAGTGTAAATTTCACATTTGCTGCGGGCGGCCGGCTTACCACCCCTTCCCAAACCCGCTGTGTGTGTATTTGGGTGTTATGTAAAACCAGCCTAGTAACAATCGCCAGACACAACAATACAGTCGCAATAAAAAGGCTCGCTAGAATAGGGGACATTTGTTCCGAGCATTGTTTCAGCCGAATTTCCGTCGCTTGGATCTAGCTTTTTGGAGGCCTCGAGTGCCAATTTCCCATCGCCACAAAGCCAAAACAAAAAAAACTATTCCGGCTTAATGTACGCTCTTTTCCAAAACCATTATCATTGTTCACAGAGACGAGGTGGGCAAAACACACTCACACCAGGGAAATTCCAAAAAGCGAATCAACAGGCGGTACTCATCGTTTGCAGCTTTTTTTGTGTCAGGGTCACTTGGAAGCACAAAACGAAACGAGAGAAACATACACAAAAAAATCTGCACAATTAAACATGCATATAAATGGGCCAAGCGCGCCGGGGAGCCGGGTAAACCAGCTAGAGGATTTCTTGTGGGTCCCGTAGCGCGGTCTGTGAGGAATGCTGGACGCTGGACGCCCAGGTTTTGTGTGAGTATGTATAGTGTTATCGGACAAATTGATAAACATCAGTTGGTCTGATCGTATCGTAGCGCTAAAACAAATCTGAATTGTGTAAAAAAATAAAATTCGCTACTTCTTGCATTACACACAGCGTGAAAATGAGGTTCCGGGTATCAAACTATTATCCTTGAGTAATCAAACTATATTAAACTATTATCCTTGAGTAATTTATTTCACCTGACTGAACGGATATCGGAGAATATTTATTTTGACTAAAAATTCCGTCAGTGTTCTAAATGATCATCCGTATTCACCTGATCTGGCGCCGTGGAGCAACTCCATGCCAAATCGGCCGACCGCTAACTTGATTGTTTTGGAACTTAGTACTTATGATGGAAAATAACTAAGATCACAATTTTCATTGTCATATGGCCAATTTGAATAACGACTGATTCTTGAAAAATAGCATTCCAAATCATTGTTTTTTCTTTCAAAAAATCGTAACTCATAAATCCAGAAGTTCGAATGAAATATGAATAGCCGCAACCGGTTTGTTGAACCCTTGCAGCCAAAACCTTGTAAACTAGTGGAAAGTCTACAATTTTTTTCTAGTGGACCGATTTCAACCAATGTTTTTTTACGTAATCTTGGATATATTTCCTATCCAGGATTTTTTCAAAATATTGATTTTTGACGAAATGGCGATTTTTTTTGTAAATAAAAAACCATACAACTGCTCTGCTGTGCAAGAAACATCGGGTTGTTGTGTTATTAATAACCCAATAATGATCATATCAACTGTCTCCGCTGCCCGGTCTAACTGGACAATGGGAAAAAAGGGAAAGAATACTCTTACGCCTAATGGCTACTCCTGTGTAATTTACACTTTATAGAAACCATAAAAATATGTAACATTTACACGATTAAAACCCGGCTCTGTTACAGCTACAATGCTAATGAGCCTAAATAAATAAACAAATGGGATAAAAAAACACTTAGGAAATCTAATTTGACCGTTTCTGAAACGGCGTCTGAAAACTCGCTAAATGTGCTTCAGAATCAGTGATTGAAATCAATTTCAGTGTATCATAATCTATGATATCTTTTGCTTCAATTTAATATGGTTATGTTTATACTTTTTCATAACTGATGCTAAGAACTCCATTTTATTAGGATAATGTTGTCGGTACAACGTTCATTCAGATATCTGTTTTGTTGTTTTATTCAACTCGCTTGTTTATCACTTTCGATTGTGGTTTTGAGTACAGCCTTGAAAAGGGCGAACACAGATTATGTGCTTTTGTAGAAGCAGATGAAGATGGTATATTCATGATTCATTCATCCTTGTGCTCGCGAAAACGATAGACATTGGTCATATGTTTAAATTTATGTTTCTATTACCAAAGGCATGTACTGCACTGAGTATGCATCTCGAACGTTCTTCTTCTTCTTCTTTGTATGGTAGAGACTCAAACTTTTTATATTCCATATCTTTTTATGTTTTTTTCTTGAAAGCTGAGGTTTTTCCCATAACATTCCAAAAATCAGATAAGGGCTTTTCATTTTTAAGTTATGATTTTTCAAAGTTAACCAATGGTCAAAAATATTATTTTTTCCCCTTTTTTTCAGAAATGAAAAAATCATGGCTTTTGAAATACTAGACCGATTAAGATGATAGATATATGAATTTGAAGCCAATGAAATAATCTTAATTGAAAAAAATATTACTAAGAAAATGGACTTTTTTTTCGCAATTATTGATTGTATTTGATTTTTATAGTTTATTTGTTCTCGGTACCAAGATCGCTTATTTTTTTAAATATTTTTTCTTGAAAACTGAGGTGTTTTTACATAACATATTCAAAAATCAGAGAGGTTTTTATATGTTTTTGAGTTATGATTTCCCAAAGTTGAGATGTTTTGGTTGCGGTAGCTTAATGGACAGAGAATGGGAACATGGGAAATGTATTTTTTGCAAGCGTATAATTTTTCAATATTTGTTCATTGGCTTGTGTTTGATATGTTGATCATCAGAATCGGTCCAGTAGTTCGAAAGTTATGAATTTTTAAAGAAATCTGAAAACCACTTTATCGGTTAATGAAGATTGTTGACTGCTTGCTGACTTAAGCTGACTGTAATAGAAATCGCGATTAGCTCTCTCCGCAGCGTCTGTAGATTTTACACTGCATTTGCATTTCGAGCGAGCGATTCACGCGCGCCTGTTTGCAGTGGTACATAAAAATTGTGCCTCGCCACTACATTAGTTCCTCGTTATTGACAATATTGACGATGTTGGTATGTACACACAGAAATGCATAGAACGAATGCATGAGAAAATGGGAATGCTTTTTTTTTCAATTCAAATTATTGTTTCTTGTGTTTTGAATATATTGGGTTGGGGAAAAAGAAATGTCGTATATTGTCAATATATGGCAACACTTAAACATATATTGTGTTGTACTTATCGGATCGGGTCATACTATACGGCTATTTAAAGGCGACAATATGTGCTACAAGTGTCGTTTTGACAGTGTTGTGATTGTCCTTTTCAGTCTCAAGTTATAGCGCGTCAAAGATGGAGTCCACCAAGCAAGAAATTCGCCGTATTTTACGTTTTTACTACCTGCGAGGTAAAACTGCAACGAAGGCGGCCGAAAAAATTCGTGTAGTTTATGGACCCGATACTGTAACGATTCGCACAGCACAGCGTTGTTTCAATCGATTTCATTCTGGTGTAGTGGCTGTCGAAGATACACCCCGTACTGGTAGGCCAATCGTCGTGGAAAACGATAAAATCGTTGAAATCATCTAAGAAGACCGGCATGTGAGCACTCGCTCGATTGGCCAGGAACTGTGTATAGACCATAAAACCGTTTGGAGCCATTTGCAGAAGATTGGATTCCAAAAAAAGCTGGATGTATGGGTGCCACACGGGTTGACGGAAAAAAAATCTTTTAGACTGAGTCAACGCCTGCGATGCACTGCTGAAACGGAACGAACTCGAACCATTTTTGAGGAAGATGGTGACTGGTGATGAAAAGTGGATCACGTACGATCTAAAGCGTAAAAAGTCGCGCGGTGTGGCCCGGTGGGCCGGCCCAAACTATCGCCAAGCCCGGATTGAAGGCCAGGAAGGTTTTGCTGTGTGTTTGGTGGGATAGGAAGGGAATCATCCACTATGAGCTGCTCAACTGTGGCCAGACCCTCAACTCGGTTCTCTACTGTGAGCAGCTTGACCGTTTGAAGCAGACGATTGGCCAGAAGCGGCCAGAAATGATCAATAGGAATGGTGTTGTTTTCCACCAGGACAACGCTCGGCCTCACACATCTTTGATGACCCGCCAGAAGCTACGGGAGCTCGGATGGGATGTCCTATTGCACCCACCGTATAGTCCGGACCTGGCTCCAAGTGATTATCATCTCTTCCGGTCTATGCAAAACGCTCTTGGCCTCAAAAGAAGCTTGCGAAAACTGACTGTCTGAGTTTTTTGCAAATAAGGAGGGGGATTTTTATAAGGGGGGGGGGATAATGAAGTTGCCTTCGAAATGGAAACAAGTTTGCGAACAAAACGACGCATATTTGACTTAAATTGGATAATTTTAAGTATGTTAAATAAAGCGTCAAATTTCGATCAGAAAAACGACATTTCTTTTTCCCAACCCTACATTTTGAAATGGGAAAATCCATTTTCTAAGATGACTAAATTGAGTAACTTTGTAACTTGGAAAAAAAGGTACGTTTAGGATGATGAAAACAAAATGGACAAACAATAGAGCAGTTGAGTGAAATTTTGAATAGCGCTCACAAAAACATTTAATTGATGATGACAACAGATTCAATCCTTTCAAAGTAGACGCTTCGAAATCTGAAACGTGCGCAAGATAATAAGACCAATTTTATATGTTAACTGATTGTGTTTCAAATATCGCTATCTTTCTAAAGTAAAGTTCATATCAAGGTACCGAATAGTTCGACATCACCAATCCAACCTCAGATATTCAAACGTTAATTTCAGAAATAGTTAAAAAGAATATGGCTCACTGTACAGATCAACAACGGATGTATATTAGACAAATGTCAAAAATTGTAACAGTACAAGAATGATCGAAAACATCAATTTTCAATGCCCTTCTGAGAGCAACGGTAAAATCAAACGGCTTTCTAACATTGATCCATTAAAATCAGTAATGTAATAGGAGTACCGGTAAGTTTCATGTTTTTTTTCAAAAACTAATGCTTCTTCTTCTTCTTTTTGGCTTCAAGAGGGTTTAAACTGTTCAGTTCATTCGCCTCTAGAAACTAATGCTTTATTCTGCAAAAATGGTTACAAATTTAATATTCAAAGTATTATCCATCGCTAGTCACAACTTTTTCCCATCTTTCTGGCAATTCACGGATCTTTTTGCGGAAATAATCGGACGGTTTGTCGGCTAACCACGAATCGATCCAATTTTTGACTTCATCAAAATTGGAGTAGTGCTGGTCAACCAGGCCATGTTGCATTGATCGAAAAAGGTAGTAATCCGACGGAGCAATGGAGCCTGGAGAATAAGGCGAGTGGGATAAAACTTCCCATTTCAGCGTTTCCAAGTATGTTTTGACCGGTTTCGCGACATGCGACCGAGCATTGTCGTGCTGCAAAATAACTTTATCGTGTCTTTGTGTCCGTCGATGTTGATGCATGGTCGGGATATCCATACGTTGCCCGACGTTTAGGACTGTCGAAATGGACCCACTTTTCATCGCCAGTAACGAATCGATGCAAAAAAAAAACCTTTTTTATGCCGTAGGGACAGATGTTCGCACGTGAAAAAACGGCGTTCGACGTCTCGTGGCTTCAATTCATACGGCACCCAATGTCCTATCTTTCGGATCATTCCCATTGATTTAAACGATCGGATATGTTTTGCGGTTCTTGTGGCGTTTGTGACGGATCTTGATCGAATAAAGCCTCCAATTCTTCATCTTCAAACTTTTTTGGCGGTCCGGAACATTCTTCGTCTTTCAAGTCAAAATTACCACTTTTAAACCGTGCAAACCACGTCTGACACGTTCGCTCAGTTGGAGCATGGTCACCATAAACTTTCATCAAAATGCGATGAGTTTCCGCAGCTTTTTTCTTCATATTGAATTAAAGATGTAACACTCCCCGCAAAAACACTCTCGTTGGTACGAAATTCGACATATTTGAAGTGGCAAAAACTACGGTGTTTACACTTCAACTTTTTGACATATACTGAAAAAGACGCACAATGACAGTAGCTTTCCAACGAATATCTGGAAATTTGATTCACTGGAATAATAATCAAGGTACACCATCTGTTGTAATACCGATGAAACTTACCGGTACATCTAATATATTACAGACAGTTATACGGTACACCTAATATATTAAACAGTTAAACTTGACTGTTAACTGCAGGACAGCTCAAAAATTTACTATGTTGAGAAGCGGTTCGATTAAAGATTGTGTAAGATTATCCCGATTGGGTTGGAAATTGATGAAAAATGCTAAAACATTATACGTTCCGGCGAAAGAAAAGTAAATTTGAACGGATCCGATGCGAAACGCTGGGTTTGCTGTCATATTAACTATGTTTCAACTACAATACGCATCCAAAACTTTGAAATATGAAGGAGGAAATATCATAGTTTAGGATTGCTTCAACTGACACGAAGTTTATTCTGTTTTCTGGGTTGAAAAGATGATTGACCATGGAAAAATCATGGAAAATGAAATTCTACCACTTGCGGAATGGGAAATGCTGCTAATATACGAGTTTATGCGAGAAAATTACCCTAAACATACAGTCCGTACTGTACGGAAGTATTTCAGGATAATAAAACTACCCGGTTTGCCGATTTAAATCCGATATAAAACCTAAGACAGATTGCGAAATGGTCGTAAACCTTATGAATCCATAGAATATAGAGGAAGCGTGGGGCACAATTCAGGATGTATGGTATACTTCACCGATGAATAAGTGCCGGAACCTCATAAAATACATGTAATAACGTAATAATGATGATACCACCAAATATTGATGGTTGAAGCTAGGGGGAACATTTTTTCTGAATTATTTTTTGAAACTCAATTTTTGTACTTAACCCTTCTACTTCTTTGCATGATTTTTTTTATTGATGAAATAAATCGAGATCCAAACACGATCAACTAAAAATGAACTTGTTCCGTTATATATTTTTTGGGCATTCAATGTTATGATGGAAATTTCTACCATTATGCAAAAAAGGGTTCAAAATACTGGAAGACCAACTCTTTCATAGCATTGAAAAATTGATTTTTTTTTGGTTCTAAGATAAGCTAATTTAGTATCATGAAAACTACAAGATTTGAGATTTAGTCGACTTAATAGTTTGACCGTCACCGTAATATATTAACTCTATTGGAATACAGGTCGGACTCGATTATATAGTCGACCATTTTTTTCAACAATCATTTTCAAATCCTATACACAATCGAATCTCAAGAAAACAATTTTTTCATTAATGTATAAATGTCAAACATTAATATAGGAATAGCTTTTTTGTTATTCGAATATGTATTGGATTCGAAAATTAACGTTGAAAGTGAAATTGCGAATACAGTCAACTCTCCCTAACTCGATATCCAAAGGGACCATCGAGTTAGGGAGGTATCGAGATACAGAACATTTTTTCCTAATCTTTTTTATGTCTTAAATTGTCATATATTAGGGTAAGTGTCCCAATTATGGTTTTTTGATTCATTCCCTTAAAGTGAAAAAACACCTTTCTCATATAAAAAAAAAAAAAATTTTCCAGAATCTTTCAGGAGGTGATAGACGGTTATATTTCACGAAAAAAATCCTTCTACGCATATGTTAGAATTTCAACGATGACAGACTTATAGAACTTTTTCTTTGTTTCGGATTCTGTTGGCTCAAACTGACTCTACATTGAAAAGTATGCTACGTAATCCGATTTTGTTGCTTTCATTTGAAAGATGAGAAAATTTAGTACAGGATATAGTAGTGGAACATCTAAATTAGTGGATTAAAATAACATTTTTGAAGTGGAAAATTTAAAAGTTTTTTTTTATTTGTAATTATTAATTTTATCCTAATAATTCATACTAAACTTGATTGTTTCTATCAATTAAATTAAAGCTCTCTAACCTCTCTACAATTTGTTCTTTGACGCCCAACTTCTATCTCTCTTAATTTCGCTGCAATATCGATATAAACAATTCCTGATGAAGATTCAATCAAAATCTTCAAAAATCGCGATTTTTAATCCAGTGTACTTATAAAAGCCACTTAAATTTCACCTTAATGCTGAAAGGTTAATTTTTTTTCTTGAAATTATTCATATTTGAATTATAAAAAAAAACTTTTTTTTTCAAACTGTATACAATCGAGTCCTAAATTTTACATAATCGAATCATATATAATCGAGTTTGTATATAATCGAGTCCGACTTGCACGAGGCACTAGGTTAACAAAGAAAATATTGATTAGGTATGTTACTCAAACTGAATTGTAACGATCACGCAGGAACTGTTCAATCACAAAGAAATGTTTGAATAGTTTCACAGGAACATTTTCAGTTGATTTCAATATTCCGGACATATTCTTCAGGTTTGATTTAACGTTCGAATTAACATCTCAATAGAACTACTATCTTCAGCGTTTTTCTCAGGTTTTTCAACACTTTCTAGTATATCGGAATCTGGCATCAGATCACAGCAAATCACGTTTTGGTCCTTTTTGCACTAATTATTAAAAGACATTGAGCAATCGAACGGTATTGTACCGTCGACATCGCTCACGACACATTAATTATGCCAGCGGAATATCACTCCCGTCCATGTTGGTTGTGCTTTAAAGTTAGGATTTCCCAGTTTCTGGACAAATTCTTAAGCCATATCCCGAAGAATAGAAGAGGGGTAAATTATTTTGTCTAGCTTGACAAGACAAAAATTCATTGACCGCTCCAGCTTCTCGATTCTGACCAACCTTATATGCTTTTAGTCTAGATACAATTTTCCATTCCGATTCCATTTTTACTTTAGTTTGAGTAGTGTTGATACCGCACTTTGTGCAATACTGAAATTATTTGCAGCTTCAGACCCCTTCCGTCCATATTTTTCGACCTGCTCGATGATGCTCAAACCTTGCGCAATGATTAGCGTTTTGATTGTTCGCTTGAAAGGTTTCTCGTGGTTTTCCATACTTGAAAAGAAATTGTTTGATGACACGAACACTCCGTCTTCATTTTCAAGGGCAATTGAAATCTGAGGTAATAACGCACAAAAACATGTACGCGAAAATCAATCGAGTTAGGGAGGTGAAAATCCATGGAAAAATGAATCAAAACACATCGAGTAAGAGAGGCATCGAGTTAGGGAGGTATCGTGTTATGGAGAGAAGAATGCTTGTAAAATCGAAGGTGCCATGAAATCCATCGAGTTAGGGAAAATATCGAGATACAGAACATCGAGTTAGGGAGAGTTGACTGTATATAAAATCGAGTCCGACCTGTATAAGGTAACGCATAATACTAGCTCAGATAATTTAGAAACCATCCCAGTGAGAAAATTGGCTAAATTCCAACAATGCATCATCCCAATTATGTCTGATTTCAAAAGCGACCAGATTTTATTGAAGCATAATTGGTTACGATTTGTATTATGTTGCCCCTTATAAACACGCACAAAAGTCAAGTGGTGTTCATCATCGAGCACCCCAAAAATCGCACTTTCAAAAAGCGTCGCTTACATCACCGGTACCCTCACCCGGTAACTTGCCTCAGCACCGCAAAGCTCTCGACGCGCATAATTTTACCAGCGCGCGCTACACTTGCGCATAAAATCCACCGCCCGCCACAACAGCCTACAAACCAAACGGAATCCCCAAAAAATGGCGGAACGTCACCCAAACCAAATACCAACTCCTCAGGCAAGAGAGGAAAAAAACCAACCCACCGATGTGCTCCAACGCGAGATACGAGCTCAATTTGAGGGCTCACAACAATACTACTCGACTTGACTCGATACTATACGAAACATGATCGTAGCGCCACTACACGCAGCGCTGAGAACCACCACCGACTGATCGAGCGGCTGAAACGACGGTGGCGGCGGTGGTGGAACGGCAAAAATTTAAACTTAACACACTTTTAAATTTCAATAGCAGGCCAGGGTTACCTTACATTGAAAAATAAAATTTATCCTCCTTCCCTGCCACCCTTCTCTCTCACTCTCTGGCGGCAAACAAGCACTGACAGTCGCTAGTCATCGTGGCGTAAGCACCCTGCTCCCAGTACCCCCAACAACCCCCACGCCTTCGTATGAAAACGATAGATCGCACGCTGGCTGATCGGCGGCACCACGAATTGCGAGTCTAGCCGCCAGAAATCCAACCGAAGCCGGAGACGGAGAGTACGATTCGTGTGTTTTTTTTCTGCTGTTACTCTCCTCGGCGCAGAGAGATTCCGTGGTGGGTTCTGCTGGGTGGTCGGGTGAGGTACGTAATAGGGGTGAAATGCTTCACGATGACAGCAGTAGTAGTAGTAGTAGTGATATGGTGGTGATATTGACAGACGCTGGCTTGCATATGACGAGGGGGACGGAGACGGTTGTTCGGAAACTATGCACGCGCAATCGGGTGGTGGTGACTGGGAGGTAGTGTGTGGTGAATGGCGGCCATTCGGTTGGTGAAATTTCAAGTTTAATGCGGCTGGTATTGGCATTGAGGCACTTTGGGCGAAAATTCAATCAAATTCCTTTCGCAATCGTTGGTAAAGTTTTGTGTGAGAGAAACGGAGAGAGGGAGAAAAATCGAAGACCTTCAAAACTAGCTTGGAAACTTTTGAAGCGCTCGAATGATTTTTTGGGGTTTCTACACTCCCCGTTTAGAATCACTTTTGCCAAAATAGGAGTAGGTTACCAATATGATCATGAGTGCAAATTTCCGCTTAATCACTATGTTGAACATTAATTGGATAATTTTTTAGGAACGCACCTACTGTTGTGATTGTGCCTCTCATTCAGTGATCGGAAACTATTTGTCGGCCTCTTGTTCCATATAATAAAATTCAAATTTGTGTTCACAGATAAACTCGGGAAAAAATATGATTTGACAAAGTTGCGGTCATAAGCTTGCGAAAAGGTGTACATAATTCTGAGTTCTTGTTGCTGTTTTGGCCGGTACATGATAGCTATCATCACAGCATCATAGAGCGATACTATGAGCGGAACAGATTTCAATTCATTCCTGAAACATAATCGAAAATGTAGGGAAACAGAACATTTGAAATCTTAATCGAAAAAAATTGCTTCAAAAAGGAATCCCAACTGAAAAATCCGAGAATTACATATCATACATACAACATGTAATACCGTTCTGAATCATATTTCGGACAACATCATATTTCAGACACTTTGTTCTAATATCTTGAAATGCTTAGTGCACTGATGATATAACTATTAAATTAATATCACAATTGCTTCTTTAGAGTAATCCCTTGGTTTCTCTATCATTTCACATGAGAACTACATTTAAATTATAACATAATCGACAGAAATCTTACAACATTATCGTTTGTGTTTGACGTTTGCTTAGCGTGAGAACGTAGAATTTACCCGTTCATAAATACTTAAATTTCTCCCTTGTTTCATCAGTTCTCATCATTGTTACCAGTTTACTGTGATTGCTTGGTAAGTGTTTCGCAGTTGACTATAAAATATAATCAAGTGTAATGTAATTTTCGTCCAAAAAATTACAAAATAAAGTGTTCGAAATTTAAATTCAATCTGTCCGAAATTTGAAGTTTGAAAAGCATTTTATTATATGATTTTTTTTTATGTTTTCAATCGAATAGGTACCAAAGTAGAAAGCTTAAAAGCATATTGAACTAATTTATTGAAAATATGAACCAAATAATACCTGTGCATAAAGTTTAGATCTGTTCATATATCATATGCCTTAAGCGTCCGAAATATGAAACGATACAATTTTATGTAATCAAAAGTTCATTCAGTACCATAAGTTCATTCAGTGATAATTTTTGAAACATGGATAAACACACAGGGCTGGATTACCAGGACAAAGTTCACTAATGTATCTAGTCTCTTTTCTAAGCTTTAGCGTTTTTCAATACACGCATTTTCTCTTGGGGGATTCCTTCTTTCCTGTTTCATCAATTGGTTTAGGGTAGTGTTGTTTACATTTGAAATGATTACCTTCATCATTCAACTTTTGCAAGATCTCTGGACCAAGCTCCTTCATCAAATCTTCTCTAAACTCTGTTTTAAACGTTTTCTTAGTAAATCCAGCGTTCAAGTATTTAGCCATGATAATTGCGTTTGACATCGTCATATCCAGAAGAATGAAGAAGAAACGTTTCTGCCATTTCATATTTCTTCTTAGGAGACATGAATAGGAAGACATCTGATTGGACTTATCCACTTCACCCCTAAAACGATTGTGGTCAGCAACGCACTCTGGCTTAACCTTTTTGATTCCTCTTCGAGTAGTTGTAGTAACCAAACTATGGTCATGTTTAGAGGAAATCATCAGAACATCACGCTTATCTTTCCATTTTCAGACAAGTACTGGTTTGTGTCATCTCCAAACGCATTCGCCCTTCTTCAGTTTAGTTGAAGTGACAATTTTTGGATTGTTCTTTCGATTTGCTCGGAGTGTTCCAATGACCAAGGTTTTTTCTTCAAACAAATCCAAAGTTAGCTGAACGGAATTGTAGAAATTATCCATGCCATGTAAATGTCCTGTAAATGTCCTTCTCCCAAGTAATCTCGTACCAACGCCTTTACAATTGCAGCAGGTTTACATATCTTTTGAGCTAATGAATGTGGCAAACTATACGAAAAGCTTTCATATGCCTTCATTTAAAGGTGTCTCCTGTTTCGCTCGCTCATATTGGCATTTAATGACGGCGCCAGTGGTTGTGTGGTTAGCGTAACAGCCTCACAATCCGATCGGCCTGGGTTCAATCCCAGCTGGCGTCGTTGGAATTTTCTGAGGCGAAAAATCTCTGGTTACGTCTTCCTTCGGAGGGGAAGCAAAAGAAGTTGGCCCGGCTCATGAGTTGTTGAGTCTGATAGGTAGGAACAGGTGGAGTCGCCTCCCTGATGTCGGTGATTGGCACTGAAGTGGCGGAAATAGGCCGACGAAAAATAAGCGAATTTAAAAAACAAATATTGGCATTTACACATTAGTTATGTGTTATGTGTCCAAATCAGAAAACAGGTGACGTTTTTTTCAAAAATAGTTATTGACGTTAATAATTATTTTAGCTCTGAACGGATTTTGATAGTTTGCATTTCAATTTCTACTATCTATTTTTTTCGGTACGTTATATATTATGATTCCCTAACCTATAAATGATTGGTGTAAACGAAAATTGGAAAAATACATATTTTCCTATCGTATATCCGTTGCCGAGGTACAATATTTAAATATCACTGCTAATCAGATGAGCGCAAATCGATCGCTCGAAATGCAAATGCAACATTCGTTCTACCGAACAGTGTGGATATTGCAGTCTAAGCTCCACCGTATTCTATTAATTGGGTAGAAACAAGTCATTCGCGATTTCAAATTACAGTCTCCACAATTCATCAGTCATCTAGCTAGCGACCAGAAGTAGCGAGGATTTCAAAATGACCACTCTGAAGGCCGAATGCTTGATTTATTTTTCCAAAATGATTTTTTCAAGGCTAGAGGCGAATGAACTAATGAATTCTAAAACCTTATTCAAAATATCACCACCATCAGCATCATCATTCAAGTCGTCTCGCTCCATCCATCAGACAAGTCTTTCTCAATGCTAATGCACACATAGCGGTTTTGCTCGATTCTAAGGAAGAATTAAAGATAAATATTGCACAGTATGGTGCAATTTTTTTTCGATAGGGGCACCGCGTCGATTCGCATGCCGTCTGATGAAGAGTGACTCTGTATTTCAACTTCACATCATATTTGAATCTGTAATGGGGTGTAAGTTTAAAAGTTGTAATTTTTTTCAATCGATCATACAATTTTCGTGATTTTGATTATTGCTTCCGGGTTAAATGTAAAGTATTTTTCTGCGTTGAGAGTTGTGCGGTAAAGATGTAATTTTCCTGAGAGATACTGGAAAACTGATTGTATATTCAGAAAGATCAGTATTTCAGTTTCACTGCTCTAGATAGCGAGCAATCGACAGTACATGTTAATGCTTAGGATGAATTTGACAATTTACTTAAATTGCTTCGCGAGACGATCGGGCTCATAACTCAGTGAAAACATTTTATTTATTCCATTGCTATTAAATATTCGTATCGAAGAGTTTCTCGCCGGCAATGATGTCATCACCCTTCTTTACTATGTTTTTTTGCGGTTCGCGACACCATGGCTAATGCTTGTTTGTGGCCCCTACGCAAAAAAGTTGAGTACCGCTACTCTAGCATATATATTATACAAATGATATACACGTATTGGGGAGTACAACATTTTCTGTTATTTTCTGGCTCATTAAATCGGGATACCATAACATGCGCTAATAATTAACTTTGGGTGTAGAAACGGCTGTAAACATGTGGTTTCTCAATGCACAAGAAACTAACAATATTATTTCTTATAAAAACATTCACTTGTAGGATAACGGCTCGCTATGTATTAATTTAAAAGAGGTTCGGCCTTCGGAAACGTATGATGCACCCAGATTTTTTTACGCGGGAGATAGGTAGGTACCTCGTAAAAAATCGTGTTAATTGGAAAATCGGCAGAAAAATAAAAAATCAGATCACCCAAAACCCATGTAAGAATCGTAATAGGGTGCGGCACTAATGTCCGTTATAAGTAATATGCTCTGAGGGAGCATGTGGGAGAGATTTGAGCTGAGGGAGAGAGGGTGATATTACTCATGTTTTTTACCACGTTAATTGGAAAATCCGTGTAAAACTCGTCAAAAACATGGGGGTGTTGTATGTGGCAAATTTCGGGCAATGGATTATTTCTAGAGCTCAGAAACGCGATTTGAGCGTTTATCAAGTACATATGCGACGATTCAGGTTTATTTTTTTAAATATTAAAACATCACATTAACTCATTTGAAGAGAAAGGCGTTGCAGGAATCAAAACAATACTTTCAGTATACTATCGAAGATCTCCCAATGCATGGATGAACCGGCAACTATTTTGTGAATGACTCAATTGCGCACTATTGTGGGGATGAAATTTCCTCTGATAATAGATTGATAAAGGTTTTTTTTATACCGCCGAATACTCAATGAATCAGAAAAAAATTCAAATAAACAACTAATCTAACGTGGAAAACTAGAAGTAACAATCATGATAAGTTCAAAAATAATGCACAAGGCGCTGAAAAAAAGCTAGGAAAGATGTAGTACCTTGCCTATTTGAGTTCTGCCAGCACAATTAATCCATAAACACGTAAAGATGTCATCTGAGGAACGTAATTCTGAGATATGTGATCTATTCACATCAACAGGAGCCAATTCACATACAAAGACAGTCAAAAATTCTTGTTTTGTAATTAAATGTTCTGCCCAGTTTTTTTTATTAGCCCATACACTGCTATTTAATAACAATACAAGAAATCACTATGAGAGAAGCTCTCATTTGTTGTGTTACGTGCTTCGTCTTGAATGGCACTAGCATCCCCAAAGAAACTTTTGCCGGCTCGACCAAGGTATTAACTTGGGTAATTTATAAATACTTAGTTGAAATTGCAAATACCAAATAACATCCCTTGAGGGTATTCTGAGCACTAGAAAACTCATATACCAGTGCAACTCGGGAGAAACTTCTTTAACGAAAAATCCTCCGGCCAGAAAGGGAATCAAACCCGAACCTCCTAAATGACAATGTGTGACACTAATCACTTGACCACGGGAGCTTATTACGCACTGATGTGAATAATAATATACCGTTCATATAAACAAACATATTGGAGAAGAAAAAACTATAACTTCTTAAATGTTCTTCTCTGTAATTTCACTTTGGTATTTTACATAACAATGGTAATGATGCATTCTCGACTTAACACTTTCGTCGCCCAGAGCGAATCGGTCGAGTTTCTTGCGGGGCCCAAATTTAACTCTTGGTGCGCTAGAGAAATAAGCGGGCAACGATTCTAGTGAATTCGGGTTCGATTCAGGACCTCGTGGAGGCGATCTAGCATAGTGGTAACATTCATACCTCTCACGCAGAGATCACGAGTTCAATTCTCACTCCCGACATTCTTCCAAAAATGGAAGTAAAAGTGACGTGAAATGTGTTGAAAGTCACTATAATAGAGAAAAAAAAAAGATTCAGGACTACTTTTCTGTTGAATCCGAATGAAATCAACCGACTGCTGAGTAGAAAACTTATAAAAATAATGTTTCAGCCAGTTATACAGTGTTACCAATGATAATAGAAAAAGAAATTCAACGGAACGTACTTGCTCTATATACTATATTCGATGATGATGAAGAACTAGAATTTTAGTAGAGGATATGACATACTCTGTTCAATCAATTGCGAAGATTCTGTGAATATATTATACCAAGAACATATGTTTTTGGTATGTGGGAAAATAATCGTCACAAACTATATCACATTTGGCAACTCCGACTATTCACGTGATTTCATTGTTCTTTGCGCTTGGTATAGAAAAAGCTAAAAGAAGAAGCAAGTTGCATGTTTGTTTTTTCTGAGATTGAAAATAATAATTACGCAACTCGGATAGGCCTCTGTGCAAAAAGTTTTTTTCTTAGACGCCCATCCTCAAAATGGTTATCGGACGGCGTAGAAGTAAATCCAAAAGCGAGGGAAGTAGAGACGACGAAATAGTGCGTAGCGATAGAAGAATAGTTTCGAGTTTCGAGTTATCTCATCGTGTTCCGATTCGGATATTCAGGAAATATAAGCAAGTAAAGACCTGGACGATATGTTAGAACTTACTATAGACGACAAAAAAATATAAAAGTTTTTAATATTATTTTTGAGAATGATTTTTAACAGTACATTCAAAATGTGATTTTTCTCAAATTGATTTTCCAATAACTTTGTCTAACCAGACATCTGGTTTTTGAGTTACAATTTTTTGAAAGAAAGATCAATCATTTTAATTACGGCCTTTAAAAAAATCAGTGTAATTTAAATTGGTCATATAATAATGAAAATTGTAATTTAGATAGTTTTGTACCAAGTTCCGAAAAAGTCGTAGAGATTCGGGTCAACAGCTGTACAAGAGTTGTATGAATAAAAGTAATTGACCATTTTGAATTTGGTTTTTTCATGATCTAATGTGTTACTAGTCAATTTCAGATCAAAATGTTAACGGGGTTAGTATTATGATAAATTACAAAACATTTGGAAACACGTGGGTTAATACAATACGTAGCGATAATGTTTTTCAAGATAACTTCTAAACATATAGTTTTACCATAATGATGTATTAGGCTGTCAAAAAAGTCCTGCGGTATTTTTTTTGAATTTTCATTTGTTCATAAAATTAGTTACAATCATCTGTTTTAAGTCAAGATTTAAGTTTTAAGTTTTAAGACTTGTTCCCAACGAGATGCCAACTCCATAATACCCCTGTTACAGAAGCTCGCTTCCTTATTGGCAAAAAACTCGGACTATACGGCGGATGCAAAAGAACCTCCCATCCGAGCTCCCGGAGCTTCTGGCGCGTCACCAAAGAAGTGTGTGGCCTGGCGTTGTCCTGATGGAAGACAATGCGGCCTCTGTTTATCAAAGATGGCCTCTTCTTCATGAGTGCTACCTTCAAGCGGTCCAGTTGTTGGCAGTACAGGTCCGAATTGAGCGTTTGGCCATAGGGAAGCAGCTCATAATAGATTATTCCATGACAATCCCACCAAACACACAGCAGAACCTTCCTGGCCGTTAATGAGGGCTTGGCCACCGTCTGAGCCGCTTCAGCGGGCTTCGACCACGACCGTTTGCGCTTCACGTTGTCGTAAGTGACCCACTTTTCATCGCCAGTCACCATCCGCTTCAGAAACGGGTCGATTTTGTTGCGATTCAACAGCGATTCACATGCGTCGATACGGTCAAAGATGTTTTTTTTTGCGTCAACGTGTGTGGCACCCATACATCGAGCTTCTTTGTGAATCCAAGCTTCTTCAAATGGTTAATAACGGTTTGATGACTTATCCCCAGCTCTTGGCCGATGCTACGGCTGCTACTATGCCGGTCTTTCTCGGCTAATTCAGCGATTTTGTCGCAATTTTCGACGACAGGCCTTCCGGAGCGTGGCGCATCTTCGACGACCTCTACACCAGAACGAAAACGTTGAAACCATCGTTATGCGGTGGAAATGGAAACTGTATGGGGTCCATAAACTGCACAAATTTTATTGGCAGCTTGAGATGCATTTTTGCCTTTGTCATAGTAGTACTGTAAAATATGTCGGATTTTCTCTTTATTTTGTTCCATATTTGCGACACTATAACTCACGAACGACTTAACCAAATAAAACACTGTCAAGGACTAGCGCGCAAAAATACCTTTCCAACAAGCTATAGTATGACTCGATACAATGAATACAACTAGAACTACGCGCTTACAACGACACCTCGCGGAAATACCGCAGGACTTTTTTGACAGCCTAATATTTGGAAAAGTTGTTGAAAATTAGAATCAAATTCATAAAATTCCACGAACATGGCGGTTTAATACGACAAACATATTTGAAGAACCTATTTACTATAAAAAAGGCAATAACCTAGAAATATTGTTTTAAATATCTCAAAAATGGCTGCTTTTAGAAGGAGATTGATGAAGAGCCCTTTTTGTCACATCATCACATCAGAATTCATAATTTGTGGCTAAAATGATTGTTAACATACAAGAATTCCGGGTTTCGAAAATTCATAAAAATTCGATGTTCCACAAAGTTCGTCAAAAATAGTTTTACAATCTAGGACTCATTTTTTTAAATTTTTTAAATGACTTCTATTTTGAAAATTATTAAATTTTCTAAATGACTTCTATTTTGAAAATTAATAAAAAGAATTTAAAAAATTCAAAAATTCATATATAAGTTTTAAAAAAAATTGAAAAAGACAATAAAATAGAAATGTTTTTTCAAATATCTAGAGAATGGCTGGATTTAGAAGGAGATTGATAGACTTTTTATTTTAAATCACATTGTGGTTAAAATGAATTGTAAACATACAAGAATTCTAAGTTTCGAAAATTCATAAAAATTTGATGTTCCACAAAGTTTTCTACATTTTCTAAATTTCCTACATGACTTCTATTTTATATGAAAAAAATAATAAATAATGAAAAATATGTATTTTAGATATTGCAAATTAAAGTTTTTTTTTGTAAATTAAAAAAAGAGTACAAATTATTATTCACATTGTATATTTTGTTCACATTTCAACATAAATCCTCTTTAACTCTTTCTAATTTTTCTCATTTTTTTAAATTTTTTAAATGACTTCTATTTTGAAAATTATTAAATTTTCTAAATGACTTCTATTTTGAAAATTAATAAAAAGAATTTAAAAAATTCAAAAATTCATATATAAGTTTTAAAAAAAATTGAAAAAGACAATAAAATAGAAATGTTTTTTCAAATATCTAGAGAATGGCTGGATTTAGAAGGAGATTGATAGACTTTTTATTTTAAATCACATTGTGGTTAAAATGAATTGTAAACATACAAGAATTCTAAGTTTCGAAAATTCATAAAAATTTGATGTTCCACAAAGTTTTCTACATTTTCTAAATTTCCTACATGACTTCTATTTTATATGAAAAAAATAATAAATAATGAAAAATATGTATTTTAGATATTGCAAATTAAAGTTTTTTTTGTAAATTAAAAAAAGAGTACAAATTATTATTCACATTGTATATTTTGTTCACATTTCAACATAAATCCTCTTTAACTCTTTCTAAGACACTATTTCGATACGACTCATAGTTTTTGAGATATAAATTATCAATGATTTCTCTTACTAAAATCGATACGCTCTTTTCAAAAGTCACACTTGAGTCGGAAAATTCCCAAAATCTGTGGAAAACTCATATTTCCTCCAACCCAAACGGAATACAAACTTTTGTTCGAATCAAAAATACAAGTGAAAAAAACTACTACCGTTTTGCTCAAATTCCGAACACTTAAGCTTTAATGGCCATTAAACAGTGTCCCATCACTCATAATGATACTTTTTTTTGCGAAATTAATTTAATTTTTGGATACTATAGAGCCTGCTTTTTCACTTGCCTTCAAAAAAATTGATTTACAAATATATTTTCATGGTGAAAAACTAAAAATTACATTTATCCCAATTGTTTCAAATTCCGAACATATTCCGAACACTTTTGTCTCAAATTCCGCACAGCAAAAATGCATTTGTTTAAGAAATTCATAACTTTTGAAATACTGGACCGATTCAGATGATCGATATATCAAATTAAAGCAAATTAGCAAAAAAAAAATGTTTTACTCGCAAAAAAAAATTTGATTTTGTTTTCGTAATTATTGATTGAGTTCGTTTTATCAAGTTTACATGGTTTCAGGACCAAGGGCACCATATTTTTTTAATTTTTTTTCTTTAAAGCTGAGGATTTTTTACATAATATATCTAAAAATCAGAGATGTGTTTTTTATTCGTGTTTGAGTTATTATTTTTCGAAATTAACATGATTTAGTCTTCGTTTGATATTCCTATGCGACTAGACGAGATCTATGCGGAAAGGATTACATGCAAATGCAAATTCAATATTTTTTTCAAAGAAGACTAGCTCATTGACTTCAATTTAATATGTCGATTATCCAAATCTGTTCGGTACTTCAAAAGTTCTGAATTTTTGAAAAACGTCATTTTTGGAAAAAAAAAGAGGGATAAATGATTTTCTAAGACCATCGAAAAAGAACACACCTCTGATTTTTGGATATTTTATATAAAAAATCCTCAGCTTCCAAGAAAAAATATAAAAAAATGGTTTTCCTTGGTCCCATGACCTATAAAACTATAAAAAACAAATACGTATTATGAAATTAAAATTCATTTTTTTTGCAGGTACAAATACTACATTCTTTCAACTGTATTTAATTCATTATGTCGATCATCTGAATCGGTCCAGTAGTTGAAAAAGTTATGATTTATTGAAAAAAGTCATTTTTGAAAAAAAAACATGAGAAAAAAAATAATTTTTGGACCACCCTAAAATGGAAATGGTCAGCCTAACAAAAATATAAAAAATACTGGTCTAGTATTTTGCGATAAAGAACAAGACTACCACTTTTCACGGAAATCGGAGAACCACTATATCGGGTTGGCATGGAATAGCTGTATAATCGAATCAGTATGTAACCGAGTCCGACCTGTTACTTCAGGGCCCCGGTTTTGTTATTGTGGTTTTAGTTGAAAACCTGATTAGGAAAATCTATTTTACTCGTTGGTTTGCACCTGCGGCCTGCGTTTTGCAAGGAAAGAACTTGCAAACATTTGTTAACAAATGTTTTTTTTTATATTGTTGCTCCAGAATTGAATTGTCCTTGTACCCCAATTTGTGAACTATCGCTGTATTTGCCTGAAAATAGTTGTAAATAAAACATTCTCTGTTCGGAATTTGATTCATGTGCGAAACTTGATTTAAATTACGAACACTACTTGAACACTAATTTTAATGAAGATTTCTGCATAAAAGATTGTTTTAACAATTTATAGTGGTTCGTAACGAGATTCGTACCGAACGAACATGAAAACAGCAAACAAAATAGTTAAAACAACTACAAAAATTTAAAAATTTACGATGCTTGTTTTCTACGGAATTTACTAATGCAAACATTTTATCACTGGTTTTGATCGTCACTTTTTTGTTAATGCTTAGTATTATAAATTATAGACAGAATCGATACCTGTAAATTATTTTGAAATGAAGCCTACAAACCAAAGAATGTAAAAACTCTCATTATTCATTTATTTTTAACATTACTGTTCAGTAAATTTACATTTAAAATGAAGTGTTCGGAATTTGAATCATGCATAGAAACTTGATTCAAATTCCGAACACTACTTTAATACTAATTTTAATGAACATTTCTTCATAAAATATATTTTTTCCACTCTATTAATTGTAGATTCTTGCGTTTTCTAGCACTTGACATGAAAGAAAGCAAGCAAAAAAGTTGAAACAACTACAGAAACTGTAAAATTAACGATGCTTGTTTTTTACGCAATTTGCCAACGCAATCATTTTATCTTTGGGTTCGACTGTCACTTTTTTGCAAATGTTTAATATCATAAATTATAGGCTATATCAATGCATGTAAATGATGTTAAGATGTAGCTTTCATCTCAAAGAATGTCAGGGCTTTCATCACTCAATTATTTACAACATTCAAGTGTAGTAAACTTACATTTAGAAATGAAGTGTTCGGAATTTGAGACTGTTCGGAATATGAGACAAAACGGTACCACTAAAAACGAAAACAAAATTATTTGTGAACTCCTTAAGTTTTTATAGCACAGTGCATCTTTGTTTAGGCGATCACTTATGAATACCGTGTAAGGGTTAGGCTACAACAATATTCAAATATTTCTGATAAAATTTGTAGTTAAACATAAACTGTTATGGCGAGTAGCCTTATGTATTCATACACTGTACCATTTGTGCCAGTACTCGTATTTAACATTACCGATACTGCGTACTTATGACGTTGTCAAATTATCAAGCGTTTTGCACTGCATAACAGCACTACAGATTCTGTGTACACGTCGTTTCAACTAGTGTGTGGTGTTCCGAGTATCTGAATGCCAGCGGTTTAGCACCACGGCTGTGTTGGGGTACAAGATTGGTGCACACAAAAAAATCTATGCCCCTGAGTTGGTATAACGCGTGTGGTTTGAGCTTTGACTACGCGATCGAACCATTGGTGGCGCGCACACGGATTGCGCGAACACATCGCGAGTGCCGTCGAGCTTTTCATTGACGTTGACCTACAACCTACATTATGCTCCGCAAGTTACCGCAAGTTCGAATTTGGACCATCCGGACCATATGATTCGCTCAAATGTCAATTAAGAATGAGCACACGGTATGATGATAGTTGACAGAAAAAAAGTTCTCCGATGATTTTACTACGAGGCACCCTGTATCATCGTGCACGCCACTTCTCGACCTTAGCCTTAGTCTATCAGGTAGTAAAGCTAGTCGAGATACAACACGAATGTTAATGAAATCCAGCAAAAGTCAGCGGAGAACTGATAGCACACTTCGTTGTAATCATCGAATCGTGGCGCAAGCCATCCATTGAACACCCTCATCAAACACACAAGCAAACAATCGAATGACACACCTTATCATTGTGTAAACACTGGGAAAACTGGATAGATGGGGTAATGTAAATAAATGCACCCCCTCTCTGCCAGTGGTGGTACTTTGATGCCATGTTTTGATGAGGTCGGAAAACAATCGACCATTAATCGCCCGATGCAGAATACAAATCAGAACACTCCAACAGTTTGTACTGCAGGCGGCGAAGTTTGCACCTCGCACGCCTACACCTATGCCTCCTCAACCGTCTCAGGTGTCTAACAAGAAGGCAGCGTAGCTTTTCCGGAATGGGAGGAATGACGTAACACGATGCCGATTGCACGCAACAGCGCAGCAGCAGAAGTTTGCGCGCCCGCGATATTGAACTTGAGCGGGGATTAAGATTGCGTGACATTGGTTTGCCGTTCATGAGCTGCTACTGCTGTCGATTGAACGGTTGTTAATCTGAGGCTCAGGAGTTATGAGTATCTGTTAATCGATGGAGAGACATAATCGACGCGACGTTGGCAGTGCTTACCGTTTGTTAACGATCGTGAATGGCAGAGTGTTATACATGGTGAAATTACCTGAAAAAAAAGAAAAGATTGTTAGAATAATTGACTGTACGAAAGGTCATAAACAGAATTAATTGAATCAGACAAAAGTTAACATCTTCTCAAACCAGTCAAACCAGTCGGAAGACTTCAAGCGGCTCAAATACCCTATTGGGAATAGTTTTAAATATTTTTTTCTCTCAGAGAAGCAGTTTTATTTTGTACTACTTACATTTTCAGAACTTTGAACCGTCGAGAAAAATTTCCGACCATGTTTGTTGTCCAAATTTGTGTCATCGACTTAATTTTCTAGTATAAACAATGTATTCAATATTTTCCAAACTTCCAAAATATGTACAACACCCAATTCCAGCTCAATCACTGATGATGCATTTGTCATCAATAAAATCCATCGATTGCACAGCTCAGTGGTAATTACTCGGTTGTTTTGAAACATCCCGAAAGAGGCCACCGATCGAATGTGTCAACGACGCCTTCGTTTGTTTTCGCTTCGATCGGCAAATAGTTTGGAAAACGTGTGGCCCTTTTTTCTGCAGAACCAAAGCCAATGGCAATGCTCAGCAGAAATCAACCATCGGGCCGCGGATTGTTTTCACATGGTCGATTTGTGCTAACCACAGCGCCATTATGGCACAGAGAGCTTAGTTGACAGAACCCGAATGTAGACCAGTGGGGTGATCTAGATTGAACACCATCGAATAGCACATTTCATCAGCATTTCAAACCGCTCCACCCGGGAGTGGATCCAATGTAATGTCCGCGTGGACTCATCAGCAGTTTCGCTTTTTTTTTTATTCCGAATCAAGATTACATCATTTTGTGTGCGTGACAACATCGAATCTCTCTCCGGGTTATAAATTTATGGTTTGAAGAAAACAAAAATAAAAAGCCCGGCTGATTCGTGTGGTGATTTTATGTTGTATTGTTTGATTTGCGCCAAAGGTCTGTCCGTGAGACAGAGAGATATATAAACTTGACCTGAAAATTAATTCACTGAGAGCAGTTTTTTTTTTTGAGGTTTTTGGAGCAGCAAATGGGTTTTGGTTTTGGCGTGCTGTTTCAAGTTTAAACCCGAAGGGCACAGAAAAAAAACCCCGAAGATCTAATTTTCACAAGATCGGATGTTAAGATTATGCAACCGGGTGGGTTATCTGTGCTAACTTTTCAGTGGGAAAACTTTCATTTTGTACGAATGCGAATTTGGGTCCGTACAGCAGATTATATCTGAATTATGGTACTGATTGGTTAATCGAATCTCCGTTGAAAAACCGAACCCAAATTCCACGCGTTATGTAGTTAATGCATCTCAGATTACTGCATTCAAATGCAGATGGGGACGGAATTTTGAATACCCGATTTGTGTTTTCTCCACCGATTCTGCTACAGTCTGCAGGCAGCGTTCCGCGCTTATCTGCTGAGTAGTAAATTGATCACCTTATAAACTAAGGGATTACCATCTCATTGAATCGAGTTCCACAAAATGGGCCAAAAAGGGCCTTACGCTTTGGTTTGTGATATGAAAATGCGAAGATAACAGTTTGAAAATGTCATACCGGGGTACACATTTTTTCGTATGGATAGTTGTGTTTCTATTTTTGAACATATTATATTGTGTTATGAAAAAAGGGATTCACTCAACAAATAACATTAAAACGATGTGTTAAATTAGTTTAGACTAGCTTGTTATGAGTGTTCGAAGGGGTTTATATGCGCCATATATATGTCAGTAAAAATGTGGGAAACTCTAAAAGTGCGAACGTTGGCGAAAAGTTGATAAAATCGGACACTAATTTTCATATTTGTGTTTTCATGTAATGTATATTACTTCAAATGTATTGGAATTTCTGAAATTCAACATGGTATATTAATTTCTTGCTAATCCTCATTAAATTTAAATAATCAAAATGCTAGTTTTCAGAATGATTACTAGATCATCTTTACTAGAAAGGAGTTGCCTGCTTTAGCTAAAAGGTTTGGGGAAAAAATTACTTCCATCGATTGAAAATATACACATATACACATAAAATTACAGATTCTAATTATCAATGATTGAAATTAATTGTCACGCTGTGATCCTCAACCTTAGTTTCGTCGGATGTTGATGAAATAACTACTGATTGGAACAACTGAACAAATATATCCATTCAAGTATAACTGTTTTTATATTTATACATAACTAGCTAACCCGGTGAACTTTGTTTCGTCCACAATTGGTTTTCTGACACAAATAATTTTTAACATATACGTTTCCTATCGTATTTTTGTTCCTGAACCTTCATTTGCGATCAATGATACATGATACAATGATATAATGATACACTCTAATTTCAATCTATGATTGGATGAAACTCGAATTCGAATTCGTTCAAATACAATACTTTTCGTTTACTTTCTAAGTAAACAAGTTGTGGAAAAATTCAATACTTTGTGGTAGGTTACGTTCCATATCGCAAGTAAATATAAGGAATAAGACACAATTGAATCTCAAGAAAACAGTTTTTTCATTAATGTATGAATGTCAAACATTAATAGAAAAATTGTTTTTTTGTGATTCGATTATGTAATAGACTCGAAATTTTACGTTGAATGTGAAATTGCGATTATATATAATCGAGTCCGACCTGTATTTGATGAAAATGTGTTTGACTATACGTCGCGATACATCATGTAGAACGGGTCTTGAATATTTAAATATTTCTTTTTATTATGCCAATTTATATGCCAAGAAAGTATTGAAAATTCGTAAGAAAAACCGAATCGTCATTTTTTCAATAATTTTTGCTCACGTTGCACAATGGTCCAGGAGGTGCATTCATATGAAAATTAGCATCAAGAGCTCGACAGTTATTCTCTAGACAGAAACTATCTTCAATAAAGTTGTTACATATGATAGAGCGCTCAATTTTGTCAAAAATTGGGTAACCAAAATTATCGATGAAATAAAAAAACTAACTTTCTAACATTTCAACTCTACTCAAAGTTATTGATATTTTTTCCCCACAAACACGCTCTCTTCATTTGTTTGTCGTTCTTTTTGGGCAAACTTAAAAAATGTTTTTAGTGGCATTTGAAAGAGCATATTTTACTCTACACTATGTGATATTTTGAAAATTATGTTATTTTTAGTATTTGAGTAAATTAAATTTGAAATCGTGAGTTTTTAGGTGAAAACATTAATAACTTTGAGTAGGATTAAGATATTGACGTTATGCATCGCTAAATGTTTGTCTTGATAAGCGCTAAACGTAGTCCCAAGACAATTTCGATGTAGAGCTTGAAATATAAAAGTTGAAGCAGAAAAAAAAAACGATTTCTGTAACTTAGATAGAAAGCATTAAAAACAACTTTATGGAAGATCTTTATTCACCAGACAAAAACTGTTTTGGACAAAGTTATTATACATGACGGAGTGCTCATTTCAATGTTGTCAAAAATCTAACTTGATTATCTCTATAGATAGAGATGAACATAGTTGAATAATGTTGTAGGTCCAGTTATTTTAATCAACTTTGTAAAACAATATTTTTTTTTCTAACTTTTCATCGATTTTGCGCTTTTTATTGTAAGTTGCATTAGGGTGACCATGAAAAAACAGTTCTTTTTGCTTTAACTTTTATATTTAAAATCCTACATCAAAACTGTCTTTGCACGACGTTTAGAGCTTTTCATAATAAATATTTTGTGATGCAGAACTTATCAATATCTTCATCCTACTCAAAGTTAATAATGAGTTTTCACCCAAAAACTCATGATTTCAATTTTAGTTTACTCAAACACAAAAATAACATATATTTGAAAATGTCACATTATGTAGAGTCAAATATGCGTTGCCACCAAAAACATTTTATATGTTTGTCCCAAAAAAAGTTGAGACATTGACAAGTTCTGCATCGGAAAATGTTTGTCTTAGTAAGCTCTAAAAGTCTTCTGAAGACAGTTTGCATGTAAAATTTGAAATATAAAAGTTAGAACGAAAAAAAAACGCTTTTTTCATGGTGACCCTAATGCAACTTAGAAAAAAGCGCTATATCAGTTATATCATTAGATAGAATAAAACTGTGTTTTATAAAGTTGCCTAAAATAACTGGGACTGCAACATTGTCGTACCATATATGCCTCTATCTATAAAGATAAGAAGGTTAGTTTTTTTACATCATCGATTACTTTGGTTACCCTATTTTTGATAACATGAAAATGAGCTCATATATAAAAACTTTGTCGAAGACAGTTTTTGTCTAGAGAATAGCTCTTGAGCTGATGCTAATTTCCTCTTAAATGCACTCCTTGGACCATTGTGCATTGGTATTTCTTCCCAATTTATGTCTCAAAACCTGTGATAATGGCGTGAAAACAAAGAAAAAGTACGTTTATCACAATAATGGTTCATGTTTCTGTAGGATATTTCAATATAGAGATATTTTAATTTGAATGAAAAGTTTCCCCTTCGTGTTTGATGATGAAGAATTTAATGAACAAAGATCGCACCGTAAAATGAATGGCAGTTTTTAAAAACTCCAATAATTGATATTTTATTTCTTCCTGATATTTCTGTCCAATACATCTACACATACCATGACAGCAATATGTTCGTAAAATATTCCAAAAGCTGAAGGCTTAAGCATCAACATGATGTACTTTCCATTATCTGAATAGAAAACAAAAAAACACAAGCTTTCGAATGTTTTCGACTTTTAACAGTAGTGAAAAGAGATCCTCATGGTGGTGTACGTATTTGAGTTTGAGTCACTGTATGTCTTCTGAAGACCACAAAAGAATTACGAAGGCGAATAAACACAACTGACTGGAACCCATGAACGGCAATTCGATTGGTAGAGTCTATAAACTTCAAGCTTCAAAACAATATGTAATTTGCATCAGTAGACTTAGTGAACCAGTATGTCGAATAATCCAATGTAAACAAAAATTATTGAATTGATAACGTTTAAATTTTTCGTAATTCCCCAATTTCACAATGGTTTTCCATTACATGTTTGGCATTTGGCTCAAACACCACTTAAACACATCAAACGAAAAAGAATCTATGAAAATTTGTTGATTTGTTCTCGAATTAAATTGTGACATACGGACACCAACTGATTTTCAGATATGTAGAAGAAACAAAACTCGCTAAGTAATTAACTTTTTAATTTTTAATTATTCTTAAATTTTCTAAGTACTAATAAGATTGAAAACGAAAATAAGAACTGAAAACATTAGTGCCATCCGAGAAGCCTCAAAAATCAGAAAACAAAATTCTAAAATTTTAGTGATAAATTATACATTTGTGACGCAGTTTTCCATTTTTTCTAACAAGTACATTCAAATAACTTTTATTTGATGAAAAAAGATCGAAAATCGGTTCGGCGGCTGGAGGGTTACAATTTTTTATAAAAAAGAATGTTTTTGGAAATCAGCATAAACATAGAGAGAAATTTTATATCTCAAAAGTGAAAGGATAAGTGTTACTGAGATTTTGATATTTCATGTGAAAAGGTTTCAGTTTTCTAAGAATGATACATAATTGAGGTCTCTTAAGTGACGTCTTATATACAAAAGAAAATTCAATATTTTGTAACCTCTCGCCAACTATTAGGCATTTGAGTAGTTATATTTTATTGAAAAGTTTTTTTCTATTAAATACCCATGATAACAAAAATGAGCGTTTTGGCAAAACAACTGACTTTTCAGACAACCCTAATTCTGATTTTTTACCATGAGTGCGAAGTAAAATAAAAACGCGTTTATTTTTTTCAGAAAGAAATATACGAGGTTTGAGCAGAATCAAATCTAATCCTATCTGATTTTTATTCGGTAAATATTTTTTCGTGGAATTGCTGTATAGATATATTAAATGTATAGTATTTAAAACTGGAATAATTTAACTTCGAAAGATCAACTAATATGATAAATGAATTTGAATACGTTCTCAATAAAACCCTTTCAATGTGCAGTCTTCTTCCGAAGTGGACTAGTGTCAATGTTTAAAATTTACATTCAAATTCTGAAAGGGACGAAATCGTGAAGCATTCTGAAACGAAACTACAATACTATTTATGTAACAATTGTTATCTTATTATTCATAACGTAATTTAGTTTGATTTTGTTGTATTTGTGTTTATTTTTATGTTTATGTTTTTTATGTTTTTGATCAATCATGGAATATCAGTTTGCACCTTTCATTTGGTTGTGTGTTTTTATAAGGACAAATGTGTTTGTTTGTGATCATTGCACGGGCACGCATAATGCTTTGAATTCCAGTACAAATTGCAAAGAAGTGTTCTCCTAACTTACTCAACTCTATGAACAATCGAAGAAAAACGAATGTATCTCAACAATTTGAAAAATTCCACACATCTTGTCATTGTATTATCTATGTATAAATTATCATGAATAAGTAAAAGCACATTTTTCAAAAGCTTTAAAATGTTTGTATGTGTGGGAGCAAACGTTTCTTTCTCTCAGACTGAACGTCAGTTTGGAATTGTACCCAAAAAAAATTCAATAGGATGTCAACGGGGATCGAACCAAGGTGCCGGTTGGAATGCAAGGCTGTTTTACACGAACACGCTATCCACATAGCCATAGGTGGATAGGTGCTGTTGCATAAATGCGAAATAATGTTACACCTCACTATAAAATTAAGTTGGAAGGTCATTTTGGTCTTATATTGTTATAGAATATATATATATATATATATATATATATATATATATATATATATATATATATATATATATATATATATATATATATATATATATATATATATATAGAATATATATTAAAAATTTTTGTTTCATTTGTATGGCAGACCCCCCCCCCCTTCCCCGAGAGGGGAGTGGAGTGTCTGACTATTATAGGAACATTTATTGCACCCAACAACGTCTACATGCCAAATTTCGTTTAATTTGCTTGATTAGTTCTCGAGTAATGCAGAAATTTTTGTTTCATTTGTATGGCAGCCCCCCCTTAAAGAGGGGGAAGGTGTCTCAAACTATCATGAAAACCTTCCCCGGCCACAAAAAACCCCCACACAGCAATTTTCATGTCGATCGGTTCAATAGTTTCCGAGTCTATAAGAATCAGACAGACCACAGACAGACAGAAATCCATTTATATATATATATATATATATATATATATATATATATATAAATACAAACGCTATGTCAGTATGGGAGAGTAACACATTTTCTCTTATTTATAAGCTCATTTAATGTAATAAATCGAGATGCCAAAACTTGTGCTAAAAATAATTTTGGGTGTAGAAGGTTTGAGAAAAATTAGGTCATTTTTTAGGTCAAGATCCTAATTTTCATAGAATGGATGTATATTGTTGATACATTATAGAACGAAGGCCATTTTGTATGTTTTTGAATTGATCTGACAAAACAACATTATTGTTCCAGAGTCGGAAAGTGCAAGAAGTGAGGAGCTATTACGTCACAAATGTATTCGACTGTCAAACAAAAATAAATTCATTGTATTAAAAAATATGATCCAACTGAAGAAAATTTTCCCAATTTTAAAATGATGTGTTTTTTTGGAAACCATGTCATCTTCCCTTCAACAAAATTTGCAAAAAAAAAACGCGCTTGTAGTGAGTTAAAACGTTGTCGTTTCACACTGGAATTTGCTATATATTGTACTATTTGACAGAAAATGTTCTTTGTTCTATTTTTTCATTTGTTGGAAAACCACATATACTTAGATAGAATGTTAATCACTTGAAGGGGGTATTCTAGTGTAAAAGCACAAATTTCGGACGTTTTTTGAACTACGAAAAAATAAAACAAGGAATATTTGTACTATCTAATTGTACGGTAGCCCTTCTGGTTACCTGGAACAAAAAATCGAACAGATTTTGAATCAGTAACGATGCCACTATCGCATGGACCTCGGACAAGTCATAACATGTTTTTTTGCCAAAACGTATTTTTACGTTTTCCGTTATGGTACGGTTAAAATTGAAATAAATATGCCAAAAACTTGGTAATGGTTTATATTTTATTGTCTGAAAGTTTGAAAAGAATAGGTGAACTAGGTAATTTTCTACAGCGTTTTTTCCTGATGACTGATCGTGGGCAAAGCATCCACTGTGTTCACCTGTGACTTTTTCTCTCCAAATAAAAAAATAACTTTTTGTAGACATAAAGGGCTATTCGAACGACTTCAACCGAAACGTTGAACGTTATTTCTCAAAATGCGCTGAATCATGCAATTGGATTGCTTTCAAATCAATGTGAAGGACGTATTGAAACTGGAGGTAACTACTCTGAATAATAAAATAAACAAATAATAATATAATATGTGTAACAGTTCAAAATCTACCTGGTTATTGTGAAAGAGGCAGTGTGTTAATGAAGTTCGAGTCCCGAAACCTTATTGACGCACTGTGTATTCCACATTCGTCGACTATGTTTTTACTGACGCACTATGTTATCTATGTGGAAACTGCTGCATAAGAATATTATCATAACAGATCAAATAAAAAATCCGATAAGTTGCAATTTATTATGCGAACCTGTCCCACGTTTCCCTGCACCGGCCCAAGGTGCTCCCAGAGCGCCCACTTCCACACATACACAGATCTCTCCAGAGCTATACAGTTTGGTAAACTGACGAACAGTTCACTATCAAAACCACGCTCACGAGATAACAAATTCGACGCCGAAATTCATTACCAAGAAAAAAAAAACAAACCACACAAAAAGCAAAGAGCAGAGAGAAGCCGAAAAAGAAACTCGTTCCTCACGCTGAGGCTCCACACGCTGATCTGGGTCAAGGTTGTGCTGGTTTCAATTCGTTAAATTTTTAATTCACTCGCGGCGCTGGTGCGTTTTTTTTTCACCCCATTTTTGGTCTTCTTTTTCGAGCTTCCTTCTCGCGTCGAGCGTCGCGCACACGCACTCAAATGTGTCCAGCGGTGATGCGTCTACCCGATCGAGAGCCTGCGGCTCTTTCGCAAAGTAAAGTCCCCTCCGTTGGGTGAGGAAGAGGGGACCGAACGGTGGAGGGAATGTCTGTGCGTTTCAGCTCAATTTCGTCGGTTTGGTCTGATCATTGAATAGCGGATAGAGCGCGCGAATTTGACCACCATTCGCTAACGCACTTTATACGCACCGTTGCGTTGGTCCAATCGTAGGCGAGCGGCGCGCCAATGTCAACGCATACAAACGCACAATGGTTGTGGTTGATGTGGGAGACCTTCACAGTCCAGCTCTAGTATATTTCTTCTGCAGTCGTGGAGAATTAATGCTAGTGAATTGGTCAAAATTGAAGAGATTTGGTAACACGGTTGTTGAATTTCGGATTTCGGATTTCGGGGGAGGAGCTTTTGGGTTCGTCGGAAGGACGCAGTTTCAAAATTATTGCCAATTTGTTAATATAACACAAAATTAGAGCGATCGTTATGTAGTGATTTGCAGATTGAGATGAGTGGGTGGATACCCACAATTATGATTTGATTGCGAAAAAATACACAAAACATCGAAGAAAAATTTGAAATAATGCATAAGACACATTTTGATGACTTCATAAGGGGTCCCAGTGAATTGAGGGATCTCAGTATTATGATTCAATGTCAATCAAAAATTTTGAGTCATTTGAAAAATATCCACGGATTTTGTTCAAATTTTGAATGGTTTTATTCTTCCCTGAAAATCAATTATTAACAAGTATGTTTTCATCCATCTATTAAAGTTCATTAGACACCGGAAATATGTGACATAAAATCCATTTGGTAGACAAAGCTGCCTTTTCATCTCTTGTATTTTTTCCTCAGTATAAAGTTTAAATCTTATTCTTATTCTTTTTTTTTAAAGAACTAGAATTCTGTAAGTAAAACACTATCGTCAGGGTCCGTTAAAAAACAACTGATACATAGGCAGTTTTCTCATTCAAAGATTCAAAGATTCAAAGATTCAAAGATTCAAAGATTCAAAGATTCAAAGATTCAAAGATTCAAAGATTCAAAGATTCAAAGATTCAAAGATTCAAAGATTCAAAGATTCAAAGATTCAAAGATTCAAAGATTCAAAGATTCAAAGATTCAAAGATTCAAAGATTCAAAGATTCAAAGATTCAAAGATTCAAAGATTCAAAGATTCAAAGATTCAAAGATTCGAAGATTCAAAGATTCAAAGATTCAAAGATTCAAAGATTCAAAGATTCAAAGATTCAAAGATTCAAAGATTCAAAGATTCAAAGATTCAAAGATTCAAAGATTCAAAGATTCAAAGATTCAAAGATTCAAAGATTCAAAGATTCAAAGATTCAAAGATTCAAAGATTCAAAGATTCAAAGATTCAAAGATTCAAAGATTCAAAGATTCAAAGATTCAAAGATTCAAAGATTCAAAGATTCAAAGATTCAAAGATTCAAAGATTCAAAGATTCAAAGATTCAAAGATTCAAAGATTCAAAGATTCAAAGATTCAAAGATTCAAAGATTCAAAGATTCAAAGATTCAAAGATTCAAAGATTCAAAGATTCAAAGATTCAAAGATTCAAAGATTCAAAGATTCAAAGATTCAAAGATTCAAAGATTCAAAGATTCAAAGATTCAAAGATTCAAAGATTCAAAGATTCAAAGATTCAAAGATTCAAAGATTCAAAGATTCAAAGATTCAAAGATTCAAAGATTCAAAGATTCAAAGATTCAAAGATTCAAAGATTCAAAGATTCAAAGATTCAAAGATTCAAAGATTCAAAGATTCAAAGATTCAAAGATTCAAAGATTCAAAGATTCAAAGATTCAAAGATTCAAAGATTCAAAGATTCAAAGATTCAAAGATTCAAAGATTCAAAGATTCGAAGATTCAAAAATTCAAAGATTCAAAGATTCAAAGATTCAATCAAATTGAAGTAGAATTTCTAAAACACTACTTTCTAAAATACAGTTTCCGAAACTGTCTGTAGATTTGCTCTGCCTTCATTATTTTCTGAAATTCATTGGAACTCAAGGAGGCATATAATATGAGTAATTGGTCTATATGATTTTGTTATAGATTTCATTCGAACTTTTGTGATTCTAAGTGTAGGGTACTTTATAAAATAGAAAAAAGAAGAACATATCCAAAAAAAAATTAGAGACAAAATACGAAAATAGGAAACACATTATAAAATTGGCACCCTTGAAATGGTGTATACTTGTCTCCAGCTATTCATTTATCATGGCTGTAGCCGATTAAAAAATGCTGTACAATTTTTGTCGAGTGTTTCATTTTTTTGTTAAAAAATATATGGTAGCTTTACTGCCGTTCTACGCATAGTTGTCCCATGTTCCCAAATCAGCAACTGAGAAAAACGCAATCAAAGTTTTCTAGCATATTTGTCCACCGAAAGCTTTAACCCTTTCGTTACGAGCGTCGTCTATAGAAGACATCCGCGCGACGAGCTGTGTGTACGAGCGTCGTCTTTAGACGACATGAAATTCATACTATTCTTCGATCACACGAGCGCGATGTGTATACTTTTCGGCGCAGTGCTCCGTACAGGGGTAGCACTTTGGCGGAGCACACTGCCGTAATGAAAGGGTTAAGCACTTCAGTTTGGCAATACACCGGTTTTTTTATAAGCAGTAAACTATTGTTCAATATGAAGAGTTTCCCAGTTAAAATAACAACATGGAATAATTGAACTTGACTTTTACAAAATATAAATCTCATTGTTATTAGGCATACGCTGACAAGGTGTACACGTGTTCTGTTAAACTTTTTTTTTTATTTGTTTGAGAATTAGTTCGTTCTTCCAAACGATAAATGAGTGCATTGGCCCTGCTGAAAGCGTGACATCATATTATTTTACTTGAACTTGAAGCGTGAAAATTATTTTACTTGAACCGATTCATTCATTATGGATTTACAAAAAATACATGGTTGGACAGTTATGCCTCGAATATTAACATGGGACAATTGAGTTTGATGTTGTTTTTTGAAAAGCTGGGAACAAACAATAAGTTTGATGTGGTTTTCTGAAGGATTAGTCATAAGAACATCGTTTTATGAAGAAAAGTGAGAATTTTCAAAAAGTAACATGGGACAACTATGCGTAAAACGGCAGTTTAATAACTACAAAAAGTTGATCAAAATATAAAAGGTAGGAAATTGTTTGAATTTTCTTTTAAAATTTAAAAATATACACTGAAAACGAAATAATTTTAAAAATTGAAATTCATCTTTCTCAAAAAAGTATTTTTTTCTAAAATTCTCAAAAAAAAAATACAAATAGCCCATAGTCGAAGACGTCAACTATAAAGCTTTTCTAGTTTCTGGAATATATGACATTTTTTTATGGAGGCTTCTGAACAACTAATGTTGTTACATTTTTGTGTGTAAATTCCCGCGATTGACATGTTTCTAAATAGAAAAAAAGCTTTGCAGAACATGTCGATCGCGAGAATTTTGCACATAAAAATATTACGAGAAAAATATTTGAAGTAATTTTTCAAAGAAAACATGAAAAAGTTGTTGTTAGACAAATTTTTCCCTGTAGCAGTGCCCTTCTTTCGACGAATGGATGATTTGATAGTTATTGTATGGTCTGTCGTATATATTTTTTTCATATTACAAATATGTTTTTATGAAAAATGAATTTTAATTTTGAAAATGCTTATTCCAAAGATTTTTTTTCAATTTGATCGATATCTTTTAATGAAAATTTAAACAGTTTCCTACATTTCATTCTTTGATTAAAATTTTTTAGGTCTACAGTTTTTTGAGTAAGTATACTTGAGTTCTTACATTTTTCTAATATTCTTACTCAAATCCCAAAAGACCTGCAAAATTTGATTAAAAGAAAGAAATGTTTAATATACACTGAAAAAAAATTATTAACAAATTAAATTTCTTTTTTCTCGATTTTTTTTTAATTTTCGAAAAAATATATGTATAGCCCATTTACTAAACAAGTCATACATGCATCGAAAGAATGATATCGCTACAAGGAAAGGGTTTTTTAACAACACGTTTTTCATATTTTATTTTCAAAATTACTACTATTTTACTCGTAACATTTTTGTGTGTAAATTATCGCGATTGACATATCCTGGAATCTTTTATTTAATTTGGAAATATGTCAAATGTTGCTAGAGAACCTTTTTCCCTGTAAAAGTACCCATTCTCAAATGCATGGATGAGTTATTGATTGTGGGCTAAAAATTGTTTTTTTTTTTCTAATGAAAGTTTAAACAATTTCCTACATTTCGTTAGTGCTATCGTCGAAAAAGAAAAAAAAAGATGATGAATCAAAAAAAGAAGAGAAAAAATAAAAGATGAAAACAACAACAAGAAAAAGAAGTAGTGATGTGCAACACTGCACATGTTTGTATAGGAGACGTAAGCGACAAAATGAACAAAATCGACTTTTTCGCCGTTTTGCATTCTACGCAATGTAATACGTTCGCTCAACATGCAAACAAACATTTTTTGTTCGAAAACATTTGAGCAATTTTGAAAAAACCTTTCCAAAAAACCACTGTCCGCATAACAGACGTAGTTCCATACAGCTTTCATACATCCTTCGAAAATCAACAATTATCAGTATTTTGTGCTATAAGCTAAATCTACATTTGAATCACATTCTTTGTAGAGTCCAAACATGCCCAAACATGTCACGATGGTGTCTTATTACTTAGTGTTTCCTAATAGTTGAATAAAAGAAACCATTGAAACACTGCTCATATAATTACTATTTTCTGTACACCGCACCGCGATCAACAAAGAGAAGCAATTATGTTTTTTAATGTGCAGAAATTTGGGTAATTATAACCTAAATTTCTGCATTTGAATCTTCAAGTAGATATTGAAACAATCAGATCAGAAGTAAAACTAAAATAATATTGGTTCTTAGCATTATAACTCCTCGGATTCGGCATCGAATTATTCCACATATTCAGCATTTACTCATACCGTTGGTGTAAGTCACTCCGCCGTCTTTATGCGATTGATCGTGATATCGGAAAAATTACCACCATTGCGATTGCCTTTACAAATTCAATTTATTGAAAAAACACGACCCTGCGGTTCTTATCATATCCCAGAGTATTAAGGAAAAAGTAATATCATAGACTCTCAATCCAGAGTTTTCCAGACATTTAATTAACTTTCTTCCAAAGCATTTAGATTTAATCCGATAACAACTGAAACTACCGACGAAGACGTTTTGACTATTACCGAAAATGTAAATACTAACGCTACAGCGAAAAAATGTTCATTGAAACGATTGATTGTCCGCATAACTAGATGCAAGGGTTTTCCAAGTGGAAAAAATATGTTTTAATCCGCAAAATCTCCTAGGCTCTCTATTTGCCGATAATATTCTTCAACTGGACAGATTATTTAATTGGAAATTTGCATGGTTACGCTTGTAGGCAAAAAACAACTAAATTGCGTTTTTCCAACACTAATGGTGTTGGTGACTACGTCTCCTATGCAAACATTAGCAGAACAGACAAAAAAATGGTTGGAGATGTTAAATATTTTAGACCTTATTCACATGTATCGTCCTTGTTTTATATATCAGAAGCTTCTTTAATTCGTTTGGTGTACATGTAAAAAGACACCTTTAACACTAAACCTACCGATGTTTCATGTTTATCTATTCCTACCACAGTGGGTCAAGTGACCCTTCATAAATAGTTAGTGAACAATGACTCGATTTATTAAGTTTTGTTGAGAAACGTGGCATTGCATATTTCTCCTGTATATTTCGATATTTTGGGATAACAATTATTAGCAAAATATTGAAATTACAATTTTTGACACGCGAAATATAGATAGTCCGCAATACAATTAATTCTGATCATAGTGAATGATGAAATATGCAATGCCACGTTTCTCAACAAAACTTAATAAATCGAGTCATTGTTCACTAACTATACATTCAAAAATACAACAAAATATATAAAGCAATAGCAAAAATGCGTAATGCAATGGTTTTGTATCACAACCAAATACACAAATCTTTCTCATATTACATGAATGTTTGCTAGGGTCGAATGACCCGTTGCGGAAGTTAGGGCAGATTACATATATTTCTCAGTTAAAAAAATAACAAGAGAGGAGTAAACACTGAAAAATACATTCGACGTATGTTTTAGGAAAAGTAGTGTACGCAAATGATGTTGAGACAATGTAATTTGCTAGAAAATTTTGACCAAAGGTTGAAAAATGGTCATTTGACCCCTCGTGGTAGGTTTTGTGTTAAACACCTATTCTGCTAATATTTTTTGCATGATGTAACGCATAGTTTGACCAGAAGATATTCTTTGACACTTGTGCGTCCGAGTGGGAACAATTGAGAAAATCATCATCATCAATTTTTAAAAGATTCTTTTCGACTCCTTCACACCTGAAATAGTTTGAGGGATCAAAATGTGTTGTTTTTCTCGGGCCCGAAGGAGTGTCACAGAAATTTTAAACAAACACATTCATCACACTTGTGTTTGAACATATAAACGGGTTTCGTCGATCTAAATTAGTTCCGGCTATAATCATCACGTTTTGTGAGGGACAAATGTAGCATTTTGCTTATAAATTGAGTTTTTTTTAATGAAGTCAATGCTACATCTTCGAGAAACCCGCCAGTAGTAACTCAGAAGTTAGATCCCTACACTATATACCAATTAACAACTGAATTACAGATCGACACATTGTGCAGCACAACAGTTGTTCACCGATCAGAACAAGATAAAATAATTACCGATGTTCATCAGACGTCCACAGATAATCCGCCTTGTTCGGAATGAACCCCACGGAAGCGTTGAATTGTTTTTAATCCTCCATAAAATACTTTTGATTTTGTTAATCATTGAATTGATTCACGGCAATGAGCAGCCGGAATACCATAAACTGGTGGCCACACGCATGTAGCCGTGTGTGTGTGTGTGTGTGTCTGTTTCCAGTGTAGACATAACTTTAAATGATGTGCGTTTGCAATGCAGCCACTGCACGGCAACTCGCGAACGCCCGCGACGATGAGCTCACGCGGTCGTAGATTGCATTGCGGTGTTTGCTCAACCGTGAGTATTTCCGTGTTTTAGATTTTTCCGCAGAATTAAGCTATCAGCTACCATTTCATGCATGTATGGGCATTCAAGAAAATTCGACAAAAGACTGCACATCTCAATTCTGAAAACGGTTTTCTAGCCGCTGGTTACGACCATTTTGTTGCCAGCCGTCTTAGAGGGACTGAGGATGGGTAGTAGCTGGAAGCTTCAAACCGTTTTATAATTTTATTATTGAAATGGAAGGTTAAGCGGCGAACGCAAATTGGCGCCTGGCTTTGTTTGAGAGCCGGCAGCGATCGGATGCAAGATGCATTTTGTTTCGTGCTAATGTGTATTTATAAAACGCGCCTTTCTACTAGAGCCGACCGATACAGAGTGAGACAGACAAAAAAAAAACCACCAGTGAGATGTGAGAGTCAGAGTTTGTTCATATCGAACGGTGTACCGAAGCTATTAGGAAATTTGCAGTCATTATCGCGAGGAAATTTATTGCACCTGTACCGTGGAATAAGGCGCGCGCAAACACACACACACGAACAAACGTTCGACGAGCACACAGGTCTTCGGGTTCGGTAATTTATGACACTTCAGCCCTGACCTTACCATCTGATTCATTTCCTGGGGGGCGTACTAGAATTGACTGAAAAGTGTGATCCACAGCAAATATAGTCGTGCTTCCCACAGCCGATGAGGGAGAAAAACTAAATGAGGGAGCAAAACAAATCGTGCGATAAGTAAACAAAACACCTGGAACAAGAGGAGAACCACGGGTAGTTCTGTAGGTCAACAAATTCCAGACGCCGCCGCCCGCCACCATAATCGATACACCCGGAGATGACCTCGAATCGCGCGCGTTCTCAGGAAGTTGTTCTCAGTCTAATCAACGAGCCGTATCACGTTCTTAAACGCCTACAGTGCTCTAATCTATAATTTTCCCGCGCAAACGAGCGTCTGTGGCAAGGACAGACCCCCAACCGCGGTCGCCACCGCCGCCACCGCTGCTTCACAGGCAAATATTCGCGAAGGTGAGTCATGTCTCGCGCTGCTCGCAGTTGCTGGCGAACACGTTGCCGTGATCTGGCCCGTCTGGCAGAATGTAAATCAAGCTACCGAATTAGCATAATTAATAGATTGTTATTATTATTAGCTAATGCTCGTATCCATCTACCGATAGAAAAATACGCACTTTTGCCGGTTGGTGCTGAGAGGGTTACATCGTACCGCTCTGCGTTACATGCCCCTGAAACGATTATGGTCTTGAAATGTGTCCCCAACAGTGTGGCAGGTGTTGGGGCCGGGACGCAACACTGCTTATAATAGACAACCGTTCCGCGCCGGGTGCTGGTAAATGAACCGTGTCATTGTGTTGGCGGATATCCTGTAGTATGCATAAGGAAGAAATCTGCTAGAAGGACGCCCGCTAAGTATGGCTCGATATCTGTGCGGATTGAATGCCACGGAGAATAACGTTACCGATAATGTGAATCGTTCGATAAAGTGATTAGAATCACGTGCAGACTCTTCCGTAAAAAATCCCATTAGAATGTAAACAACTTGATGGTGAGCCGATAATTATTGCGACGCTTTCAAATGCGCGCCCAGTTTCTCTTTAGAGTGTTTGTTTACATCCACTCATTTTTGCAATTGCCAGTAAGATTCTGGTCGATATGGAAGAAAATCAGCAAACCGACCGCGAAAGGATTTTGTTTACTCACATAAAAAATCATGAATATACATCGTTCGACCGTATCAAGTGTCCTCGAATGGTTCCAGAAACGGATGACAGTGAATCACAAGCCAGGAGATGAACAAAAACCAAGAATAACACGCAAAAAAACGAGAGAACGGTGGATCTTCAATTCGAGCGGAATCCGAACATTTCGGCGCGGGACTCGGCTGTTTCGCAAATTGCCGTCCAAAGGATCAAGAAACGATCAGGATTGACAAGGTGCGCTCGCAAACTTCACTCGAAACTGCTAACGAAATACCGGTGCTGCGTCATTAATGATGATACCTTCATCAAAGCCTCTGTTCTGTGTCTGTTCAGCTATTGAGGTATTAGCTTGAGGTCCGCTTGATATCACGCAGTGGAGGCAAATGATTTTAATCTTGAAGGCAATGAAGGCAAGTCAGGTCCCAAATCAGCTACTGGCATACTCTCAAGTAGCATTATGTCAGTTGGACACGACGCAATGGAGGTTCAATCAGGGGTTGTGCTGAGACCGTTGTAGATGTGGGTGGTAGTAGAGCCCCTAAAGGGAAGGGTGTTGTCCACTACTAGCAAGACCTCAAGTAGCCCCAGAGCGCCTAGATAGTGAAAGAACAGATCGTACCGTCGGACACAGATTATTATTTTTTAAATTCTTTTTGTGGCATAATATTGGTACTTATGTCTCTCACTTATACTAACAAATTCGGCCATTTTCCATTCAGTTAATTTTGACAGCAGCTCAGCTTGCACGTATTTTGATTTGTCTTCGATTTTTGGCTTTTCCAAAAAATGGATTAAATCTGTATCTGTATAAAATATTGTGTGAAAAACGAAATTAAGTGCGCGAACGCATTCCAAATGTTGACTGTGGCATATGGTGAAGCCACATTAGTCCAGAGCAACGTTTGTTGTCAGAGGTCTGAGAAGATTTAAACGACGAACAGCATACCGAATGCCTGAGTACGTCAACATCAGACGAAAAAATTGATGAAATGAAGAAAATAATATTGGCGACTCGTTGAATTATCGTTAGAGAAGTTGCTGAGGACCTAAACATATCGATTGGCTCGTGACTCGCGATGAAATTCGTACCAAAAATGGTCAATTTCGACCAAAAAAAAGCATCGCATTAACTTTGCTAGAGAGCTGTTGGACTCTTCCGTGCCGACCAAAACTTGCTCCAGAAGGTCATAACTGGTGACGAACCATCGGCTTATGGTTATGACGTGGAAGCCAAACTTCAATAATTCCAATGGAAGCTGCCCAATTGGAATAGGCAAAAATCGGCGACGAACCAAAACACGTGCAAGAAAAGCAGCTGTAAAAAATTAACTGAACATTCAAAATGGCCGAACTTATGGGCATAAGTGCTTATGCTCAGGATAACGTCACAAAAAAAATTCGAAAATCGAATATAGTTAAGTAACTCGCGGGAATTCAAAATTCGCGATACTTTTAAACAGACCTCGTATGGCTTTTTCGACTAATCATCAACCACAAGGTTCCACAAGGAGTGTGAAGAGGTTGGGTAGGCCTTATAGGAAGGTGAAGGGCACTTGATGGTCTGTCTTCTATAAGTTATACCCTTCGTGTTAAAGATGCTGGAGTGTGGGAAGGGAGGTATCACACTGTACACCATTATGTGTGAGGTGCTAGGATTCGAAGAGAGTTGTTAGCATTATGTGAACATATGAACCGTTCTGATCGAGCGCACCGTTGAACTTTAGGGAATTTTCATACAGGCTTGTGGACGAAAATCATCGTCATGTTTTATTATTATTTCTAGTTGTATAATAAAAACATGTTATTAGAAAGCATTTGTGGCACATTCACGACCAAATTTGGAGACTGGAGAATCTATTTTTATCTAGGACTACGTCTTCCAGAAAGGGTGCCAAATCAGAGAACATTTCACATCCGTGGCGGATTTTGTTGACTTGTGCACCGATAGAATCGGAAATTTTCTTCCCTAAATACTTCCCTAAATTCCCTAAATAGTTCATTGAGTTTACAACAAATTTTCTATATATCATATTTTGATGAAACATCCGGATTTCGAGGTACGATTCTCTGCAAAAACGAATGTTGTGATTTTTGGTAGCAGCCACCTTATGTACAAACGGAGACGGTCGCGTCAAAATCGGTAGTTTTTCGGTTGTTATGGAGTGAAATTGTTCTAGAGCAAAATAGTTGGTTTGTATATTATTCTCGCGAGTATAAGAATGAATCAATCATTTTGAGCTACCTCTACGAAACCGCGCAAATCATCGGCTTTTTCCATGATCACCAAAATTTTCTACAGAGCTAATACTGAAATTTTAGTGCATGGCAAAATAATACCAGAATTGGTAAATAAACTGATTGAATAGAATAATTTCGTAGTCCTACGTCAACAATTCTGTCGTGTTCAGGACATAACCTATAGTTCAAATGATCAAAATATAATATATTGTCAAAGAATATTGTTCAACATTTTAGAATCAATTTTTGAGAATATTTTTTTGGATTTTATTTTTTATTTGAGCCATCCACAGTGTCCGAAAATTTTCGAAACACTCCATTCAATTTGGGCCGGACTCCAACTTGGGTAGTTGGGCCGGATTTTTCTTCCGAATTTGAAGTGCAAAAGTAAAACTTAGAAGAAAACATAGATCCAACTCTAGATAAAAAATAATGCGATAAAAAAAACCAAGGATGATTTATATCTGTGATACAACCGGAAGGTTGACGTAGGACTACCGTTAGTTTAGCAATCATATGTTTGAAGTTTCGTCTGAATCAATTCTCAATGAATGAATATTGTGTAAGATTTATAAAAATTCCATGCAAGTGCAAGCATAGAGCATCGTCGATCGTCCGGGTGCAAAGGGAGCCTAGGGTAAATTTTTCGATATTGAGTTTTTTCGCGATTCGGGACCAGAAACCCCTTAAGAATCGATTGAGACCCATCCAAGGTCCCTGAGTTGAAAATTCAGCCCATGAGATGGTTTTTTTGTACAAGGTCCATTCAAAAAGTTTATTCAAAAAAATAACAAAACAATTTATAATATTTTTTTCTGCGCAGTAAACTCGGCATAATCGTCAAGTGCTTTCTCATACGAAGCAAGCAATATTGCTTCATACTGATCGGATTTGCTTTGCAATTCTTTCAACGACGTATACGAATCCATCACTTTGCACACCGGTAACAATTATTTAGAGCAAAATTACGAATGAAAAGCATTTTAAATTGAATAAAATGAATTAAATCACGTCTTTGCGATGTCAAAATCAAAAACACGAGTAACACGAAAACCGCAAAGTGATAAGAAATGTTTCGTCTTCAAACAACCGAATAATACACCATAGAAATGTCGATACAATCACCCAAACTAACAAAAACAAGCATGATTGAAACGTATTTTGTGCTCAAACTAGTTCACTAGTGTGACAACATACCACAGAAGAGATTTCATCCAACACGAAACCTTGAAAGCAGATGTTTTCGTAGTGTAAGCTTTAAACGCTTTTTCTCGGAAACTTGTTTTTCACCCTAAGCCTCCTTTCTTCCCGGACGATCACAGATTATATATATTCGTGCATATTCTGTGGATGCATTCTGAACTGGATAAGAGCGAGCATAATTGGTTCATCGAACTATCGTGATTGATATAGATTTTTGTAATTTTGTTGTTATTTTCAAAACAACTTTTGAGCAGTTTTCGGATCAATAAATAACAAGCATATTACTCCTAGACATTTTATTCTTCGAATGAAGTGATGATCATACCACTCCCTTCAGCCAGCAAAGAAGTATTAACACTCAAAATCTTGTTCCTCCAACGTAACGCCCTCGTCTTCGAAACATTGAACTTACACCCCGGTATAAAAATGAATGACGTAGTCCTACGTCAAAAATAAATTCGATTCCGATAGTGTGTATTAATTTGAATCGAATCTACAAACACAACAGAGGAGAACCCTGAACTCACACTGAAGGTCACGAGTTCAATCCTCACTCCCGACATTCTTCCAAAAATGGAAGTTAAATTGACGAACCGGCCAAAAGTGTTGAAAGTCACTATAATACAGATAAAAAAAGAATACTATTATTACCTGTATTACGCATTTTATGTGCTCCCGTGGCTCACACATGTCATGCCGGGGGTCCTGGTTCGATTCCCGTTAACTGGGGAGATTTTTCTCGTCAAAGAAATTTCTTCCGACTTGCACTGTGATCACTCGAGTTCTAGTACGAGTACTTACCATTAAGAATACATTCGAGGCGTGTTATTAAGTATAGAAATCTCAACAATGGCGAGGTTCCTCTATTTAGTAACGTTAATGCCATTGAAGAAGTAGATTATGATCCTTACTTTGCCTTCCCTATTTTGAATATAGTAAAATTGTAACAATCTGGGGAATACGACGTACTTCCATTCCAATTATCCTAATCATATCACGGTTACGTTCACAACATGTGCTCGGGCATTGACATATTGGCGAATTACTTATTCGTGTCTCTCGCTTTAGAAATGATAGTTAGGTTAGGTCAATGATTTTTCATAAGAATGACTTACAGAGATAAAATATTATTTTATCCCAAACGATCTTAGAACAAAATATTCCATGGGTTCTTACCCAGCGATCATGAAACGCGTAGAGACGTAGATATATGAGTGCGTCTCGTACCAAACAAGTGAGCCTCCCGAAACACAAAATATCTGATTTGTGGAGAAGTAAATCATAGATTTTACTATGATTCTGATACCATGTGATTCCGTTCTAATGAACTCAAAAACCTCCTGGTGTTTGTCGCACAAATCGCGAGAAGCATAAAAGGCTATATAAAAAATTAAGTGCTAGACATAATCTGTTTCTAGAAGCGGATCAAACGCTGACCAAAGTGCTTGGCTACCAACAAGGTCACCTCCAAGTAAACACTTTAGTTTTCTTTCCTATCACATAGAAATAGTGAAAGGCTATTTTTCGGCATATCTTATATTTATTCTTATTTTGTTTCGTGAATATTTGTAAAATTTATTTCTGGCAACGATGCGCTATCGAACACGTTGTTTGGTCGTGCGAGGTCTTGTCACCAGATCGAATTTAGAAAACTCCCTTCGGGCCCGAGGAAGGCAGCCCAATGTGCCGGTGAGAGATGTGTTGGCTCGGTTAGACCTTGACTACATGTCCCAAATATATGTTTTCCTTAAAGATATCGATCTTCGAGTGTGATTGTTCTTACATCCTTTCCCCCCCCCCATTTTCCCCTCCTTTTCGTCCTTCGCGAGCTATCGGTTCCCTAACATTAGAAAAAGTTAAATTGTTAATACATATTGGATGTGAGGATAGTTTAAGAATTCAGTGTGATGTGTGAGTATGAATGTGAAAGTGAGTGTGAGTGTGAGTGTGAACATGGTTACAATCTCCTTACATCCCATCCTTTTCCTAAGGAAAATGTTTCACCCTTCTAAACTCGAGTCGACCGCGAGTAATCGGTTATGGAAGGCAAGTTGAAACTTCAGAAGAAAAAATGAGGGAATCAGTTAATCGAATTGTTAATGACACATGAGGCATCTGCAATTTAATGAAAAAAAATATACCAGAAGAAACATGTTTGCTCTTATTTTGCGTATACCCTTAGTTTAGTTTATTTGCCGATTTCGAAGGTTTGTTACATTTGAACCGCTGAAATGATTTCCGATCTATTACAAGCTACTGAGAGGTATTCGAGTGAACTTTCTAAGAAAAAAAAACTTAAACTACACCCAAATGTCTACTTTTAGATGAAATCTTGCAAAATGTTGTTTTTTTGTAGGGTTCAAGGGATTAATATTAAAGAAATCCTAGATTTTGACATAATTGTTATATTTTGTGTCATATCAGAAATTCATAAATACATATTTTCGTTTTTAAGAATTTCATCTCACATTCGCTGATTTCAATGATTGATAATCGTTCAAGCGGTTCACAAGGTACAAAGTTATTAAAATGAATATATTTGTCGAAATAAGAAAAAATGGGAAAATTATTCTTTTTTTTTTAATATTTTGTAAAAAAATACTTAGCTTTCGAAAAATGATACAAACAGTTAGGCTCTACACTTCAAAACTAAACGACAAATAACTAAAATTATTGATGGTTTCGCCTTAAAGTAGACATTTTAGAAGGCAGTTCGGTAGTCATCATAGAAAGTTCACTTGACTACCTTTCACTTAGTACTAGTAATAGATAGGATATCGGTCCAGTGGCTCAAATTTTTTTTGAAAAATAAGTTTATTTAGAAAAATCTAAAAAAAACGATTCATTTTTCGCTATAAAAATATTCAGAACTTCGTAATAGTTTTGAGAACATCGAATCTAGAAATAAGAGCTGTGCCGAATTTTTCCGGAATATCCGTAAATCATTCTAATGTTAATCATCTACCGAAATATTTTATCCCGACCTCGAACGTTTATGAGACATGTAACCGCTATTTGCACAACAATGTATTTAACAATCCAATACCGGCATAACAGTATAGAGGACAGATGTACTTGAACGCGTTACGCCGCATTTCATTCGCTCTTCGCTGTCACCGTAAAATATCTCCCAATGATTTTTTTCTCATTTTCTTTATTATTTCTGGTCCGGTATGAATTCGGATCGGACAGGAAGAAGGTGGGCGAGTTCGATTGAGATCGGTTCACTTTTAATAACATCCCATCGAAACTAGCAAATATCCGTAATGGCCATCAGTCCATCAGAAAATCCGCGACAACTAGAATCTGTGCCGATAGTTTACCAATGTGCTTGGGATCTCTTCCGAACCCTAATCACACCCTGCGAGGTTCGCAAAACTCTTCCTATTTGCGTCTTTTCGCAAATTAAAGCTGCTGTTGGAGAGTGAAAGATGCGCGCAAGCGGCAAAACTAAATATAGGTCAGTCGATCAGCGGAGAAGTCGGGCCTCTTGCGAGACGCTCTAAATAAAACTTTGTTCTTCGGGATTGGTCTCGGGAGGCTGCGAGGGGGCTGACAGACCGTGAGCGCACCGGGTGTCGAATCCACATTGTGTGAGACTCACGGAAATTTCGTCGACAAAACGGTGCTAAGCGAAGAAAAATTAAACAAGTGGTGTGTTTTATTTTGTCCACCCACCTCCTCTACGGACTACGATGTGCAATACGATCCGGTTCGTTGTTTATGTAATGTTCGTGTGCGTGGTATATAATATAGTGGTGGGTTATCAATCAGCGCGACTGCGAATATTTCCACCAACCGGGAGACGTGTTCGACTTGTTTACATTGGTTGGTGGTGATTTGACTCGCTCCGTTTATTCGTGTTGAAAAGAGTGTTTTGTTATAATTTTTAATAAGCTAAAATCATTTCTAGAATAGTTTAGTTACTCAAAGGCGCAGGCGAAACGTTACACTACTCCGATATACCAACTGTTGAAGGTAAGAACGTTGTGAAAATCACGCTCCACTATCGGTTTTACCTTGACTAGGGCCAACCACTACAAAACCGCGGCCGATAAGATAGTGCACGAAGCGCGCTAATCGGCTATCAATAAACTCGAGCAGTGTTTGCTATGTTGTGGTAAAACAGTATCACTTGTCGGGGCAAGCGCGTGCCATTTCCCCTACTGTGACGACCCAAGGGGTTCTCGAAGACAAAGACTTTCCACACTTTCGACACGAACACGAACGGCACATGTTTAGAAACTGGATAATGCGATCACGCCGTATACGGCGTTCTAGTTCTGGCTCTAAAAATCATTCATATTCTGCTGTGGTTTGACATGTTCATGATATGTCAAGCAAATGAACAAGATTTGTGTAAACCGATTCGATAAACCACACTTGCATACATAGCTGTCCATAGTTGTGAACACATATTTATATTTCTAGGTTATCACTGATAAGATTGGTAATTCTTATCGATCGCAGTTTTGCGGCGAAACTAAACTAGACATTTTCAAAGCGTTCAATGTCGACCCGCATCCATCACAGTTAGAACCATCGATTGTGTGTAAAGTCCCCTCTCATTTCCGTAAAGTTCAACACCACCGACACTACCCCTAATCCCACAACAATCCCCCGAAAGCCGGCGCGCGCGATGGTGCAGCGGCCATTTCCGTGTGCGTTATACTTCTCACTCGAGAGTTCGCGAGTATTTGTCTCGAGTGCTGCCTTGAAATTTGCGCCTGCGACCACCTCTCTCGTTGCGCTGCGGCAATGCAACGCACTTATACATCGCCTTAAATGAACGCATTTCGACCTTCGAGCCGGTGAAATGGTGGAAACGAGCTGCTGATGCTGATGAGATCATAAGGGTAATGGAGTCTAGGAGGGGTTAAAAAGTTTATGTGAGCCATAAAAGAGGTTCTACGATATAGTGGGACGCATTCGAGATGTAAAATATTGTTCGTTTGAAGCGAACCGTTTGCCTGATTTCACTTTAAATTTTTTTTTTATATACTATGGTTCATTCAATTTGACACACTCCTAAAAACAATTCTCAGCTGATTCCATCAAAAAAAAAACCCGGATACTCGAACATACGAATGATAACTTCTCGCGTTACTTTTGAGAAGGATTTAGCTGTTTTAATCGACTCTCTTCATTAATTTTCTTTTTCGATAACCACGGTAATTTGCGCATGTTTTCCCACATAAATCAATAAACGAGGTTTTCTTCTTCTCTCCTTCTCTCCACATAGGGAAATGCCTTTACCGATGAGTTATTACGAAAGAGAATATTGATGAAGGGTTTCGATCATTGCAGATAGATCCTTTTCAAAAGTTTTCAAAAGATTTCAATTATTCTGCACCCTTCGAAGTCCTATTTAGGGGTAGCATACACATGTCAACGCAATGAGCATGAGTCCTCGAAACATTTATACTATCAGTTGGGATGCTCTTCTGTACCTTCGACGATTTCTACAGCCTGAATGACCTGAAAATGTAGACAGTTTTTAGTGTTTCAATTTGTACCTCCTATGTTTTCTCAAAAATCGTAATCTTACACCAAAACATTTGTAGGATTTGATTGATCTTGAAATACCCATACCCAGTTTCCGAATCTTGTACATACACCCAAACTAGCGTCGCCAGAAAACAATTCATCTTCGGCAGAAACAATGCCTTTTCGTGTCCTGAAGCGTCAAATGAGCAAATAAAATCATCTGTCTTTAGAGATGAACCAGCCTTTGGCTGAAAATCTCTTTAATGAAGAAAGAAAAAAAATCATCTATCTCGGAAGCTTTAAAATATTTGTAGGGTAACTGATCTTGGTTTGTCCGATTTGGGGTGTTTTTACGCAACTAGTAAATGCGAATCGATTCTTATTCATGAAAATCACATTGAATCGATACGAGTTTGGGTTTGTTGAAAAAGTCTCTAGTTTCTAGTCTAGTATTCTAGGTCTGAATACGTGCGAAATAATCATCTGGTGATCGATTAAAAGTTAGCTCTAATGAGGGGCGCATTGACACCAATAGATGTTGTATTTCATAATCCTTTAAAACATGTGATTCCTTCAAAATATACCATAAAACTACTGTAAATCATGAAAAAGACAATTTTATTTACATGTTTCGAAACATTCGAATACCTGATTAGACAAAGGTTTGCTGAATTACAGCATTCAAAAAAGTGGACAAACCATGATCATATTTTCGACTGGACAAACCAAAATCATTTACCTTATGTATGGGAGCAGACATATCTTTCCATTTTCTTTTTTCATCTCTTTTGGGATTGCACCAAAAAAAATCCATACAACGACAACGGGGATCGAGCCAAGGCCAAATGGAATACAAGGCTGTTTAACACGACCACGCTATCCACATAGCTACTGGTGCTGTTGCATAAATGCGTGATAATGTTATAGCTCATTATGAAATGAAGTTGGAAAGTGTTTTCTAAGAGTATAAAGGAGAGCATAAAGGATATCTATATCCATCTCGGTCTGGGACGTGTATTTGGCAAACTATACGAGAAGCTTACTTGCAATGTGTCTGCTGTTTCGCTCGCTCAAATAGCATATGAATCGTTTGTTTGAGAAACCCCATAAGTCCATTTGACGGACTTGCAAGAAAACGACAAAAACTGTTTTTCTCAAAATTTTTACCTGGTACTCCTATTTGTTGGTATCAGGTTGGTATCGACAGGCCAAAGCAAACCACTTTTTCATCAATATAACAGTTTAAGGCAGTATTCTAATCTAGAAAATTTAAAAAAATTAAAAAATATATTTCTATTTCTGTAGTTTAGGCATTCAAGAATATACTTTAGAAAGGACTTATCGAAAATCCTATTATTAACTGAGTTAGAGCCATTTTAATGATGCGGTATCTAACCTGGTGCGGCCAAAACAATAAACTTCAAACGCGTTTTTCTCGAAACTCGTTTTTTCAAACTGGCGTACACGATATCTCAAGTTCTACTAAACCGATTCATGTCGAAATTATATGGATAGAATCTACAGGCATCTCTCTATCGCTTGAACCTCTGCAAAACGATATTTTTGAAACTTTACTATTTTTAAAGAATCGGGAAACATAAGAAAAAACGTTTTAAACCCTATTTTGTTTTTCAAACGGCTACCATTTTGGTAAAAAAGATGTTTTGACTCGTCCGAGGTTCATGCGATAGCGGCATCTTTACCGATTCAGAATCTGTTCGATTTTTTGGTTTCAGATAACCAGAAGGGCTGGAATCGTGTACGCCATGGCACAACTTTTTTTTGAACCCTTTCCCTTCATCTGCTCTTACCTATTTTAGATATGAATATTTTTTCTCCGTTCAATTTTTGTTTTATTGTTAAAACATAGATGAACAAATCATGATATAATGAATAGTGAATAGTTGATGCCCTTAGGGGGCTTCTCAAACAAACGAGAAATCAGTGGTAAATTTACCGGTTTTGAGTGATTCAATTCAATTTTATGTACTTTATACATTCATAATACTTATACTAAGTAAGAATAGGGCTGTTTATCATCATCAGAAGACATTTCGATTAGGTTGAGTTGCGCATACTCATTACGGTATCGGTAGACAATTTTTTTTTATCCCATTTATTTATTTAAGGCTCATTAGCATTTTAGCTGTAACAGAGCCGAATTTTAATCGTGTACATGTCACATGGTTATCATATCTATAATTAGCACATTACACAGTTGCCGTTCGCCAGTATTCCTTCTATACCATTACATATGGTACATTCACACAGTAGCCATTTAGGCGTAAGAGTATTCTTTCTGTTCTCCCATTATCCAGTTGGACCACCGGACAGCGGAGACAGTTGATTGATCATTGTTGAGTTATTTATAGAACAGCAGCCCGATGTATCTTGCAGAGCAGAGCAGTTGTATGGATGAATCGATCGTATTTCGACCGTGGATCGATTCTCCATCGCTGATGATTGTTGCGTGGACGTAGCTATTCTGTAACAACACAAAGATGGTCAATGAGGGTCCTGAGTTTTGAACTCACGATCGATCGCTTACTAAGCGAACGCGCAACCAATGTGGCTACGGAGACCCCCATCGGTAGACAATGAATGAAATTGTATTTGAAACCGATTATGTACAAACCGACGAGAACAAACCTATTCGCTGCTAAATGATGCATTTGTTTTACTAAATGCCGGGCTATCATTCTTTGATGAATGTGATCAAAGTTTTCCAACACAAAAACTGATTTCGGAAGAGTCCCGCTGTTTTCTTTCAAAACTTTCGCACGAATTTTGTCTCTGGTAAGAATCGAGGGCTTTATCCATGATTCCACATGAATCGAGAATGACAATCCTAGATTCATAGTTTATCTATGATTTTTCTAAATTATATGATCAGAGGAAAGACAAAGCAGACCAATAACACTTTTCCTAGAAAAAAGAACAGTTTAGAGTACACTGGAGTCGCTTTTTACGCGGGGGATACGTGCCGTGTAAACAAAAACCACGTGAAAGAAAACCGCGCAAATTTCAAAATCCGCGTAAAAATAAACCATGTGATTTTCGAAACCAGTGTAAAAATTTAACAAACAGTGAATTATTAGTTCAAAATGCAACCTATTCTAACAATTGATTACCTGTTTTTTTTTTGCCTACTACAATCATGCTATCTGTTTTATTTCTCAGCTACTAATCAGTGATACAATACAAACTTATTTCGTGAAAAGTCACATCAATTAGTATATTCAATTTTTACGTAGTTGATGCGAGCCGCGTAAATTTCGAAATCCACGTAAAAGCCGCGTAAATTTCGAAATCCGCGTAAATTTCGAGATCCGCGTAAATTTCGAGATCCGCGTAAAAAAAACTGCGTAAATTTCAAAAGCTGCGTAAAATAAAAACGCGTACAAAAAAACGCTTAAAAAGCGACTTTAGTGTACTGTTTTCTTTGTATTTTCCCCCAAAACTTGCAATTACTTATATTTTAAATATATGATAATGATGTCGCTAATTGGGGATAATGGAAATCCAACGTGCCCCACGATTTTATTTTAGTCTTATCAATGCCCTAGACTAATGAAGGAGAGGTGTGATAACTGCTAACTGCTACTTGCCTAATTATTTTCTAGCTTTTAGTACATTATTATGTTTAATCACAATTAAACCGGTTAATTTAAAAAGTTTTTTTTACTTATTTTATTTTCTAGTTTTAAGTACATTATCTGTTTTATTAGAATATTTCTCTACAATAAAACCATTGTACTGTATTCTATCAATCAAATAATTTCATTTGATACCGATATTGAGTGGATTGCAGAAAATACATAGTGTGTTCTCTAAGTCAAGTTCGTTCGTTTGATACACATATCTCAATCAACCTTTTTTTTTTGAGATGATATGGAATCAGATATTTTGTAGTGGCGGTCAAATTGGATTTTTTCAAGATAAGCAGTTTTAAAATAACAGCAGGGATAAAGGTGATTTATAAATTCGGTCAGTTCCTATTGGTCAAATTTCTATAGATGTGAGACAACCCTACAGACATACAGACATACATACGAACAGTTCAAGCTGAATAAAACCGTTTAATAAAGTAATTTGCTATTTTGTGATTGCGGCCATCTTGGATTTGGATTTTTCATGATCTACTGTGATCTACTATTCAAGCTCTTTCATTTGATACCCATATTAATCGGGTTTTGAGAAAATATGTAGCCCACCATTTGATAGTGGCAGCCATCTTGGATTTCCATTTTTCATAAATAACTGTGTTCTACTAGTCAAGCCCTTGCATTTGATACCCATATTAATGGGGTTTTGAGAAAATATGTAGTCCGTGATATTGTAGTGGCAGCCATTTTGGATTTACATTTTTCATAAATTACTGTGTTCTACTAGTCAAGCCCTATCATTTGATAACCATAATAATAGGGTTTTGAGAAAATATGTAGTGGCAGCCATATTGGATTTGCATTTTTCATAAATAACCGTGTTCTACTAGTCAGGCCCTTTCATTTGATACCCATATTGATGGGGTTTTGGAAAACCCATTTCGATGAGGTTTTGAGAAAATATGTGATCCGCCATTTTGTAGCGGCCGCCAACTTGGATTTTCAAGGTCATGAAATACGCAGTTTTATAATGTAGTCGTTGAGATTGAGATGAAAGTGTGTTCCAAATTTCAGATCAATCGGTCAACAGAGAGGTGGTCAAATTTCTATTAATGTGGGTCAGCACTACAGACAAACATGTTACAAACATACAAACATTCAAACATACAAACGGATTACAGGGCAAGCTAAACAAAACCGTTTAAAAATTAGAATGTTTCACTTATTTCATATGTATCACAATGTAATTTATGAAATTTTACAATAAAATCAATTGTTTGTACTATTTTTATAAATAGGCATTGGTACTAAGGAAACAATTCACGATAGTAGGGTGCCAATGAAAATCGTCATTTAGAATTTCAAAAAGTTACGCCATTAAAAAAGTAAACCACCTCGAAAAAACACCCTATGCAAAATTTCAGCTCAATCGGACTCAATCGCAAAGCCATTTGAGTTTTTCGAAAACCGAAAAATCACCCAAAGGGGGAGTACAGCGAATCGGGGTTTTCAAAAAAAAAAGTTGATGCTAAATGTCTCAAAATTACACATAAAATCGAGATTTACTGTTATATAAAAAAAAAATTGATTCGATTTTCGATTTCGATTTTCAATTTTCAAAAAATTTTGAGCTGAAATTTTGCATAGGGTGTTTTTTTAGAGGTGGTGCACATTCTCTATGGGGTGCTTTTTTAAAATTCGAGGGTGCATTTTTTCCCAAACATTCATTGGCCCCCTAATGCCAGCCTGTGAATAATTCTCGCGAGGGCAAGACAAATTAATCAAACATCTTCAGCTGCTTCTATAAAATAACGCAAACCATCGGCCCTTGTTGGGACCACAACAATGCAATCTATGGTATAGAAGTGAATATACATACTCCAAGCGACATTTAATGGTTTTGTCGTGTAATTACGCTGGTTCAAGTCAGTTCCGAAGACCAGTAACAAAATGTGCAGTTTACCCAAACTTCAGCATATATTTTTACTCATTGTATAAATTTGTATTTTATAGTTGAAGAAATTCTACACAAAACATTGTGAAGCTAAACAGTTTCAACCGAAAACATTCAGTGGATACCCCAAAATCTAACTAGGAGTCTTTTGTGAAACGCATATAAACGAACAGAGCTGAAATAAACGAAATACGATGAAGCTCCTTTGACGCCACTCGAACCAGAACGTGGCGCCATTCTCCAGCGTTTAAGCGTTTCAAACGAAAAATGAGGCGCGTGCGACCACTTTGCGAAAACAATTGCACCAAAAACAAACGTCCACTCGGAGTATTGTGTGGCCATTCCATTACAACACATGCCACAGGTTCTTTTTGGTTTGTTCAGGGATTGTACGTGTCACATGTGTGTCCGACGACTCCAATCGGTGTGCAATGGTATACAAATTTTTGTGTATATTTTACCCTCGCACTGGTCATCAACTGCTTTTCCGCACTCCAATGAAAGTGTTCGTATCGGAGTAGAATTGGTGCTGAACTAGTTGGGGCTGGCGATGTCTTGGTATGTTTTGAACACTTTCTCGCGCACTGGAACGTGCGACGTGACTCTCGGCGTAAACATGCCCACCGCTACCCCGGAGGGACGGGGACGAGGCTCTAGAGTGACTTACGATATATTTACGATAGAATTGCTTTCGCTGGAACGCGAAGCGTTGTTCGCGCTAGACCGCGTAACCAGCTCGCTCCGTACCACGAAACTTCCTGAAACATGAGGATCGCTCCGAAGTGGAGCGAGTGATGCAATTGGCTGTTTGTGCTGGGTCCCGCCGCGATAGACCGCGGCCGTTCCAGTCACGTATAGTTTTGGCACGCGCAAACGTTGCTTTTGTTTTGAACACACGTTCCCATTTTTTGGGGATGGATTTCGGTCAGACGGACCGCGTTCCCCACACGTTCCGGCAAACCTTGAGTTGCATTGTGACGATAAACTGTAACGAAAAAAGCCCTGCAAATCACAACCAACTGTTAAAACAATTGTACGAACGCGTACGTTTTTTGAAAGCAAAAACAGAACCAGAAACAAAATCTCCGTGTGTGTATTCGATGTGGTTTACATAAATGTATTCTAGTGGCAAATTGATGGAATGCCCAGTAATCTCAGTTTGAGCGTGGCGCGCGTGTGTTCTCGAATTAATGCGAATCCTCCATAATATGATAATTTCCGAACCACAAAAGCCGTAGCATCAGCTCAACCGGTCGACGGCTAATTGTACCACAAGCCGTTGGTGATGAGCCGCGCACACTCTTCAAGGACTCAGAGTACATGATGATACCAACCACTCTGTTTGGTGGTTTTTCTCTTTTGTCAATGAATTCGGTGGTGGCCATCAATCAGTCAGTCAGTGAATCGGACAGACCATCGCCAAGAAAATCGAAAAGGAAATCCTCAAAGCAGACACAGAAGAACATAATAAATACACCCCGGGAAGTGGAGGCGATTTAAAATCATTAAGAGGCAAAAAAATGTATACACAATGGCAATTAATTAACACGCCAGTGATATAGAGCACGCTGCTGCCTGTGCGACAAGCCAGCGGAGAAGCTCAGCTGATAAATCAAGTCCGTCCAAGGACGGCTTTAGTTAACCTTTGGCCCGTCGAGAGCGGCGGCACCGCACAATCTCTCGTGCGAATCTTGCCTCTGACGGTGGCTGGCCGTTATGAGTACCTCACTCAAAAAATAAAAAATAAAAATGAGAAGCCATTCTTAGGTGGAGTTTGGCCTTGCAAACTACCGATCCGTTCCACGCACCATCCCTTGGAACCGGACGCGCTTGAATGCCACGAAACCTTGTTCATAGTTGTAGACAATGCCAATGTCAGTGTTGCGAAATAGCGGATGAGCGCGAAACCACTAGCTGCTCTCTTCGTCGAGCCGACGACATCACAAGTGTTATGTCCTTTCGGCAACGGTAGATTAAGATATTATTTTTCTGAGCTTTTTTTATTTTTCACAGCTGTGAAGCTAAATTTTACATCAATTCTAAAAACCATATAGATTTTAATACGTTCTCACGAATATTCGGTGCAAATCATTACTTTATTTTAGAAATCTATGTTTTTGTTGTTTCATTTTTTTTTCATTTGATTCAGAACTTACTGTATTTCATTGTGTGCCAAACTACAAGTTGAACTTTAACAAATTTCCAGTTTCTATAAATATTGGTACCTTGAATAAGTGCTCACTATTTTCTAACTGATGACATCAATGGATTTAAAATTACAATTTATTCTCAGGGAGGTGCGAGCTTGAGAGTAAGTGTGTGTGATTTCAACGAAGTTCAAATGCCGTTTTGTCTCAAATTCCGAACACTTAAGCTTTGATGACCATTAAGCAGTGTCTCATTTCTGAAAATGGTACTCTTTCGCGAAATATCAATTTTTATTTTTTATTTTTTGTCTTTATTTAAGAGACTTTCAGAGAGAAATATCAATTGATTTTTGGATACAATAGAGCCTTCTTTTTCATTTGACTACAGTAAAATTGATTTACAAATACATATTCATGGTGAAAAACTAAAAATATGTTTAATCACTTTTGTCTCAAATTCCGAACAACAAAAATGCTTTTTTTTAAAACATACTTTTTGAACTACAGGACCGATTTACATGATCGATATATCCAACTAAAGTCAATTAGCTAGTCTTTTTTGGAAAAATGTTATACCCACAAAAAATTTGATTCTCCTTTCGTAATTATTGATTGGATTTATTTTTTTACAGTTTACATGGTTTCGGGACCAAGGGCGCTATATCGGTATCAATACCTGTAAATGATGTTAAAATTAAGTCTATAACCAAAATAATGTTATGGTTTTGATTGTTAAATTATTTATAACATTAAAATTCAGTAAATTCACATTGAGAAATGAAGTGTTCGCAATTTGAATCATGCGTAGAAACTTGATTCATATTCCGAACACAAATTTCAATGAAGGTTTCTGCATAAAATATGGTTTTTTTCATCCACTTATTGTAGATTCGTACAAATTCTAGCACTTAACATGAAAACAACAAACAAAATAGTTGAAAAAACTACAAAAACTGAAAAATTAACGATGCTTACAGAATTTGCTAACGCAAAATTTAATCATTGGTTTTGTCTGTAACTATTTTGCGAATGCTCAATATTATATATTATAGACCGTATCGATACCTGTAAATGATGTTAAAATGAAGGCTAAAAGCCAAAGAATTTTAGGGTTTTGATTATTTAGTTATTTATAACATTAAAGTTCAGTAAATTTACATTTGAAAATGGAGTGTTTTGAATTTGTATCATTTGTAGAAATTTGATTCATATTCCGAACACTACTTCAATATTAATTTCAATGAAGATTTCTGCATAAAATATAATTTCTTTCACCCAGTTATTGTAGGTTCTTACATTTTCTACAGCAACAAAAACTGAAAAATTAACGATGCTTGTTTTTTACGGAATTTGAAAACGCAAACATTTTATCATTGGTTTTGACTGTCACTTTTTTTGCAAATGTCTAATATTGTAAATTACAGGCTGTATTGATACTTGTAAATGATGTCAAAATGAAGCCTATACCTCACAGAATGTCTGTGTTTTTATATTCAATTATTTATAACATAAAAGTTTAGTAAATTTATATTTAAAAATTAAGTGTTCGGAATTTCAGACTGTTTGGAATTTGAGACAAAACGGTACCTTTTTTCTTAGTATTTCCTTCGAGTATTGAGCATTTGCCCTGTTTAATTTCATGTTTCCGATTTAAAGCGTGTACCGATCAAAATCCGCACACACTTAAATAGCTCGAACTTCTGATCCGTTGAGTAAAATTAATAGAAATTTTGCCTAGACATAGTTTAATGTGTATTATTTACACTCTGTGAGTTGATTTCATCAGGTGCGCAAAAGTTTCCAAAAGGGTGACGCAAGAATAGTGCGCGCGTGAAAAGGTTTTGCACGAGTACTTCGAGAATAAGGATCTATCGCATCGCACCGGGAAAAAAAAGCTGAGAATTGCGAATTCCGCGGTGTCTGGTTATCATAAAACGTTTCGGAGAACGCCCGGAAGTTGTACGACCAGAAGTTAACTAAGCCACACTGCTGTGTATTGGATTACGAAACATATATGAAAGCGGACTTCTACCAGATTGCAAGAAAACTGTATTTGACTGCCAAGGCTAAGTTGGATATTCCCTAGAACCGGAGACCCGGACACAGAATATGTCGAAGTTCGCCAAGAAGTTCCTAATTTGGCAAGCGATTTGTACTTGCGGAAGTACACCTTCCGTTACCGCAAGAACCTGAATGGACAGGTGTATTTGGAAGAGTATCTCCAAAAGCGGCTTCTCCTTCTCCTGAAGGCTCACGATGGCTCGACGATCTTCTGACCGGATTTGGTATCATGCCACTAAACGAAGGACGTGCTAGACGACGAATGATGTCGATTTCGTGCCGAAAGATCTGAAAAACACTCCGGAAATGCGCCCAAAAGCAAAAATACTTGGCCATTATGAAGGGGCACCTTCTAAAACGACCTAAAGTAGTGAGGAATGTAGGAGAAATGAAGAAATCATGGGTTAATATGCAAAAAACTGTCGATTATGAGATTGTGCAGAACCTTATGGTTGGGGGTACGGCCAAGGTTCGCGCATTCGGATATAAAGGCGAAATAAATTAAATGAATGATGCCAAAACTATCTTTAATTGTTTCTTTCTACTCCCCGAAAATTTGTTGATAATCGGATAATCAATTTTGTTTGTGCGGATTTTAAACGGTACTCCCTTTAATTGAAATTATTTGGGTTGTTTGAGCAAAGTTATAGATTTTACTTTTGCGGTTCTGGAAAAAGTACACACTGCAAAAAATTCTTTTCTTTGACCGAGAAAAGTTGAAAATAGAGTTTAAAAATGGAATATCTCAAAAACTACACTTTTCTAAAAAAAAATTTACACAATTTTCTCCAACAACTGGTATTATTTATTTGATCCTGACCAAATGAAAAATTATATTATGCCACATTGAAGATTTTATGGTTTATAACTATAAACCATATACCTATACCTATAAACCTATAAACCTCAAAAACTATAATCCCTACAAAATTCGTAGTTTAGATAACTCGTCTTGCTCAAACCTTTGTAGGAGAAGGAGGCGAGACCATCATCATCAGAATATTGTTCAAATTTTATTAAAAAAAACTAAAATTACAATTAAATTTCTTAAATTGTTAAAAAAGTTGGGTTCATTTTTCTCAACAACGATTTTTTAAATTTTCAAAAAAATTATATGAATATTCCTTAAAATTTTCAACAAGTCACTCATACAACAGTAGACGGGCACTTTAGCAGGGAAAAAGTTTTTCTAACAACAACTTTTTCATGTTTTCTTTGTAAAAATTACAACTAACCCTAATTGTTGTTGAAAGTCAATATAGCGATATAGTGTATTCGACAAAATGTTAGATCTCGAGCAATTCTACCCCAAATCACCTAGCCGTTGACACGATCCCTTTTTTTTCATTTTTTTTACAAATGGTGGCAGCTATCCAAAATCACTACTTTTTTTCAAAAAATCTTAACTCTAAATCATGATTTCTAATTAAAATATGACGTACGGAAAAGTTGTTGGAAAATCATTGAACTATTTAGAAAAATAATATTATAAAAATGATCATGTTTCGAGAGCGGTTAGTCCTAGCACAAAACGATAAATTTAGTTTTTCATGTAGAGTCACATGTAGATTCCTATTTTTATATTACTTTGCTTAAATTGTTAAATCTTAACATGTTTACGTAGTTCTCGAACTGCGAAAGTTCATTTACCTCTAGTATCTGAAAGACGATTTTCCAAGACAACTCAGTACGTTTTTAGAGACACATTTTCCGGTCTGCACAACGACAAGTGAGTACAAAAGTACTCAACACCAAAAAATACCCCCGACTTGCATGTATTTACAAAGCGGATTCCCCCAGGCACATCAATTTTGAAGTCCGTGTTGGGGAAACACAGCTCAGTGGGAAAAATACCCGCGACTTGCATGTTTTGACGAAACTGATTCCCCCAGGCACATTGATTTTGAAGTCCGTGTTAGGGAAACACAGCTCGGTAGGAACAAAAATACCCCTAACATGCATGTATATTTGCAAAGCGGATTTCCACAGGTACATCGACTTTGAAGTCTGTGTTAGGGAAACCGTAAATCGGGTCAATCAAAACATGACAGTTAGGGCGTTTAGATAACGTTTGACACTTTACAGTTATTCAATTGTTCATCTCATGAAAAATAACATTTTATTAATTGTGATAGACGCGTAGAAATATTTCCTATCAATTGAGGCAAACATCTTTCCGATCTATTAAGGAATGTTCGAGTTATAAACATTTGAAATACGGATAGGGTTAGCACACAAATCGGCAGAACAAATGTATGGGAAAAGGAAATTCTTCCAGTTTTCATGAGTTTAAACCGTTTAGAGATTAGAGAATTGTAATGTATAGCAGATCAAACAAATCTTAGAGAATTTCCGATACGATTGGTATGTAAATCATGAGAATTCATTCACAGTGAAAATAATTATTAACGTTAATTTTATTTCATGAAAACGTGACCTGTTTTCTGATTTGGCATCCTTCCTGAAAGACGTAGTTCTACGTCAAAAATTAAAAAAAATCATATGATAATGAAAATTGTCTCGTCAAAAATTTAGTTTATTAAAAAAAACCTATTGAAATAGCAAAAATAATTAAATTAAAAAAAAATCCATGAAAAAAAGTAGATGAGTCTGGGCTTAGGGGCACGGACGGGAGCTTGACGTAGGACTGTGATTGTTTGTAGTAATTGCGTTTGAGTTGACTTTTTTTATTGTTCAAAAATCTGTGATTCATTAAGTGGAGGTCCTGGATAAACAGTCTTATATTAACATATATCCATCAAACGGGTAGGAAGAGGTAGAATCCGGAACCACAATTCTAACATGGATACAGGAAAGGGGTCTTCGTAGCCTAATTGGTTGCGTGTCCGCTACTATGCGAACGATCATGAGCTCATAACTTAGAGCCCCTCAACTGACCATCTTTGTGTGTTATTCTAGCTACTATGTCTACGCAACAGTCACATGTGAAGGTAATCCCAGTCCCTTACCGCTACATTTTCGGTCTGCTGCATCGGTAATTGAAACTATTAATAACCCAACAAAGGAAGCCTCATATCAACAGTCCCGCTGTGAACATTCGAACAATAGCAATATTCTTTCGCCGAAAAAAGGTGACATGTGTTGTGCATCGATAGAATAGGAATTCTCTTGCGCCTAAACGGCTACTCTTACGCCTCAAAATGGTAACAGTGTAGTATACAACAAAAGTTATCTTAGGATAGAAAATGTACACGAATGAATTCGGCTCTGTTACAGCTGAATTGCTAAATGAGCTTAATAAAATAAATTGTTGGGGTAAAAACAAATGGACACAGGAACTTTTTTTATATTGATGTTCAAAATTAAAGTAATTACCACACTTTTCTTCTATTTAATTATGCAGAAGAGGACAAAGAGTCAGGATAATGTGAGCTAACGCCCGTATGTAGACAACAAGATTGATCGTTGCGTTGTGGGGGAAAAAGAGCGGCTAGTAAATCAAAATAACATACCAATTTTAATCGTCAAATTGTTAACTTTTCTTACTGTTTCTTACTTACTGTTCATGTTTTGGGCAAAAAAAAGCTGAATAAATTTTCTGTCTAATGGTATACAACGTATATCACAATAATGATTTTGCGTAATATGCGATTGAAATCTCATAATGAATGAATACCAAAACCATACTTTTCGTTTCGTACTCCGAAATAAAACGTCCTAGAATGCCGATTTTTGAAAAAAAAATCAAGATGGCACTAGATCTCGACCATGCCATTTCAAGACATTTGGCATCGAACAATTTTTTTCGCAAACCCCAATTTCCCGTTGGGTGATTTTTCGATTTTCAAAAAACTCAAACTTTGACCGCTTTGCGCCACTCTCGCTTAAGTCCGATTGAGCTGAAATTAGGCATAGTGTGTTTTTTCGAGGTGGTGAAAATTTTGTATAGGGTAACTTTTTGAAATTTTAGAGCCGATTTTTTCCCATTGGAACCCTAGTGTACCTATTCCAGAACCGCAAAATTAAAATCTATAGCTTTGCCTAAGACACCATCATTTCGATCAAATAACCCGTTTTTGGCGTTACGGTTTATTTTCATTTTTGCATAAGCCTCTTTCAAAAATTAGTCTTGATGTATTTTATAAACTAGGTAATACCATAAAAAATCATCGCATCTAGTTTCAGCTAAATCAAAAATAATGCAATTGATTTTGTTTTGGATATTAGTGTTGCTTGGTGAAACGCCTCTGATATAGACGATTCAAAATTATTGATGACCGAAAAAAAAAATCGAATTCGATCATTTGTCAGAAATATTGCATAAAAAGCAGTTTACTATCTAAGGTTAAGTCACACTTTTTGGAAATATGTACGTCCAAACCCCCTGTTGGAAGCTGTATCAAGAACTGCATAATCTACCCCACCCAACCCATTGCAGCCTAGGAAGTGATCGTTTCCTTTTTTGAATTCTCCTCATGACCGTCCACTCATGACGGTGTGATCAACGTGTGCTTACTTGCTTGCTCTCGGGCTTCACTCGAGAGAAAAACCGGTTTGGCAGCATTTCGCCCCTCGGTCGTACCGAATATCCTTGCACTGTGGCCGCCAACAGAATATGTCCGCGAGCGCGAGCACGCGCTGTCGGACGGATTGCGGCGTAGCGATGGTGCTCTCAGGATAGTTGAAATATCACCCAACCGCAGCACGGCTCCCACCTCTCGGGGCTAGGATGCCGATCACCACCGGATCACCGCTATGAATCATTTCGCAGAATCCTTACGGATGGCTTACGGAGCGGTGAGAGCGCGCACGCGCTTTTTTTCGCCTAAGCTAAGGTCAGACGCTAGCCTTGTGTGCGAGGAGGATGACATTCGAAAAGCTTGCTTTTGCATAAGATGACATATTGATGACAATTCTGTTACATCGACATATACCAGACGATGGTTCCGCAAACGAATGTGTTTTATGGGCGAATGTTGTTATTCGGATTGATCTATGATCATCATCCCACGCTTCAAAATCCTTAACATTTTCCCCTTATGATTTGATGCAACAAAATCTCGTCAACCTAACGTTCATGAGGCATGGCATGGGTTTAGTTTCAGATAATCGTTAATAATGGTAAGTGCGTATTCCTAACGATTCACGATTATTTGGGTAATAATAATTTATGGAGATCACTGATAGTAAAGTAAGGTGATAAACACACATAAAGACTTTTCCGATAATTATAAACACACTTACGGTTAACAGTCATTTCAAATAACGTGCAACGAAACACGGGAATCGAAGCGGTATGTGGATGCAAGAAATTGGCATATTCCTTACGGTGACCACTATACCCCCGCTTTCCCTACTCAGGCATTCCGAACACTACTTGTGGAAATCGAATTAAAGTTTTCGTGACTACACCCAAACTAGCGCTGGCAGAAAACATTTCATCTTCGGTAGAAAAATTGCGTTTTCGTGTGCTGAAGATTGAAATGTCCAAATAAAAGCATGGTGCTGTTGCATAAATGTGCGATAATATGCGAAAAGCTCTAATGCGTGCTTATTTGCAATGTGTCTCGTGTTTCGCTCGCGCATATTGCTATAGCAGATATATTTTACAAATGATATACCAGTATGGGGGAACAACGCATTTTCTGTTATTTTTAAGCTCATTTAACACGTTTCTTATATGGGTTTAGCAAAAATTACAAGTTTTTCAAACCCCAAAATGTTATTTTAATCCATTTGTTTAGATTTTACACAACGCCGTTCTACGCATAGTTGTCCCATGTTACTTTTTGACGATTTTCACCTTTCTTCATAAAACGATGTTTTTATGCCTAGTATTCAGGAAAAAAACCCAAAAAAAATAAAGTTTGTTCCCAACTTTTAAAAAACAACATCAAGCTCAATTATCCCATGTTGATATTCTACTCATATCTGTCCCACCATATATTTTTTTGTAGATCCATATCAAATATATCGGTTCAAGTACAAGAATTTTAGGTCACGCTTTCAGCTGTTTTTGGAACACAACTTTGGGACAACTATGCGTAGAACGGCAGTATATCCTGTACTAAATTTTCTAATCTTTCAAACGGAAGCAACAGAATAGTCTTACGTAGTGTACTTTTCAATGAAGAGTTAGAGTTTGAGACAACAGAATCCGAAACAAAAAAAAAAGTTCTATAACTCTATCGTTGTTGAAATTCGAACATATGGTCGGAGCTCTGCCAAAACGAACTAAGCGCAAAAAACATTCTTCTGAGATATTTCAATTTGAATTTTGGGCTCCTACTAATTGACTGTTGCTGATAAAATCTATTATTGTATCGCTTTCGTGTTACAAACAGGATTCCTGCGAAGCACTGAGATTATGAATATCTCTAAAACGACACATAAATATGGAAAGAAGTGACTTTTAGTTTTTGTACGCAGGCACTCAGTTCACTTTGGCAGAATGAAAGTTAAAATTGGATGTATTTCTAGTCTCAATCATAACTACAATAATACTATAAAAAAGGTAGAAAAAAAAACTTATGATTCATCGTCGCTGATCAGGTCGTAATCAATATCATCTTCGTACCGGAAATGATGTGCCCATGTGGATGTAAAATCACATTTGAGTTCGACCAAAAAGAGGTGAAGGGTCTCCTAATCGCTTCTTCAAGTCTAACACAAAGAAGGGATCATCGGGCCGTGGCTATACTCGAACATAAGTATTCCGAGTTTCGATTTCACCACACGGATGACTGTCAGCCAGTTCACATTGTCTTTGTTCTTATCCTTTGGAAATTAACTACTGCAACGCTTTAGTGGAGTAGAGATCGTCACTTGTCATTTTAGTGACTTTTTCAAACTTTTTCTTGTTCTGCTTACAAGATGAAACAATTTTGATGATTTGCCTGCATTTATATTACGCCTACGTAGATTTTCCTCCCAAAATTTAGGCTCAGCATGATTACGTATTGTGGGACACGGAGGCGAACCTACGTTCTCCTGATGAGAATCCGGTTTTTTTACAAAACGGTTCATGTTTGACCCAAATAGGACAATCCAAGGTATATTAAAAATATTTTGAGATTCACCCAAAAATACTGTATTACTTTTTCCCCAACCTAATATTAAATCCAACGTTTGAGTAACATATTTTAACATTGCATTTAGAATGTTATGTTCCCCAATATGATTTTGGGTAGCTAACGTCATATGAACCAAATTTCAATAAAATCGAAGAGGGTCGCGTCATAATTTACTTTTTGTCATCTTATTAAACGTGAAATTGCTCTATATTACGCAGAATGTAAAAATCACTCGGCTTTCCGACACCTCAAAAACCGTAAAAAATGAAACCTAAAAAATGAAAGATACAATTTTTAATCGTTAATTTCAAGTATACTGAAATACCTATCATTTGTTGGTAAGTGGTTAAAAATCGACCCAGCGTTTCAAAAATTACAAATTTTTGTAGTTTTTGATATATATTATGGCGTTTATGAAAAAATCCGACCATTCAGCCCACCCTTATTTAGGACAGTTTTTCCTAGGGGTCAAATAAAAAACGGGTCTATGCTTTCTCGATAGCTTCTGTTTCTAAAGCTTACAAATTCGGAATTAATTTGAGTGAATTCTGGTGTTTCGGTTTGTTTTGTTCAATTCAACAAACAACAACAAAACGTGACTGTGGTGCTCCCGTGGCCGAGTGGTTAGCGTCAAACCTAACATGCCGGGGGTTCGGGTTCGATTCCCGTTCTGGTCGGGGAAATTTTTCTTCAAAGAAATTTCCTCTGACTTGCACTGTGGTCACGCGTATTCTAGAGCTTGCCACTCAGAATGCATTCAAGGCGTGTTATTTGGCATAGAAATCTCAACTAAGTACTAATGAAAATGACGCAAGTAATGCTACGTTGAGACGGCGGAGTTCCTCTAGGAACGTTAGTGCCATATAAGAAGAAGATAACAAAACGTTTTTTATAAATTTGTTCTCAATAAACATTGTTTTTAATCTCACCAAAAATCACATCATAAACATCAAAAACATTGGATCTATTTCAAGGTAGTCAAATAAGTGGTCGTAAATTTAGGAGAAGCAGTTTTCTAAGTTTAGTCATTACAAAACTAGTGGTCACAAGTTTGGCTTACTCCATAACATTCACTAGGCTGACAGTGGAACTAGGACTACTATCAAAATTTCGGCTAAATACTATGGTATGACATGATTGGATTTAATGGGATTATTGTCAGAAAAAAAATGGAAAACATTGAAATTTTGAATTTTTTTTTTGGGATTTAAAAATTCAGTACTACTCTAATTCATGTTTAAATGTGTTCCTACGGCTTTTCTAGATATGTGTGATTTTTTCCCTGATTTCTTTCAGCGCGGTACAAAAAAAAATGGTTTTATATTTCCAAAGAGTCTGGCTGGGTGAGGAGTAAAAAGTGCCCCCAAACTAGATCACCATCTGTATGGAAAATATTGTATTGGGTACTAAATATGCAATTTTGACAGTAGTACCATATATAAAATCAAATACTAAAAAAAAATTTAAATTAATTTTAAATTATCATTTTTTTATTTTGAGATTCAGTATTCAAATTTCTTTATAGGTCTATTTTAGGTATATGTGTTTTTTTCAGATTTTTAGAGTGTTTTTCGCGGTACAAAAAAAAGTTATATATATTTTGCATTTTGAATTAAAAAAAAAACTGCCCAAAGATTTTTTTCTCGTATCTTAAAATATATGAGATTATCTTTACATTGGATTTAGATGGTTTACAAAATTCATAGGAGTCAGCAGTACAATTGAGCTCTGTGAGAAAAAAGTCCTTGTGGAAAGATCACTCGAATTAATTAGAACACTTTAAAAAATCTTAAAAAAAATCTGCAGAGCACTTCTCGAGTAATCGATATCCCCGAGAACACTACCGAACCCCAGTCGTGAGACAAAAATCCCTGTTCAAGTCCATTATGTCATATAGGACTCGCCCAGTGATCCCAGTGTCACACTCACTCACGCAAGTGCAGCAGCAGTGTCTCCTTGTGTCCACAAGTCGCACAATCGCATGCGCATATCCTACGCTATTTTGTGCGAACGCAGAGATCGCGTGGCTGCCCTTTAGTGCACAAACTCACATACACACACTGAACGCGAGACGCGACAAGTGTGCTCGCTTGTGAGCGCATTATCATCATCATCTCGACGAGAACGTCATTCAAAGCAATCAACTTTACGGCGGCCCAAAGGACATCCAACCTCCTAGCTGCCTCGGCTGCTTACTGACGACTCTGACACGAAGGCAAACCATATCACGAAATCAATTTAAAAGCGATTGGGCCTCTCACCTTGAGGATCGTTGTCGAACGAACCGATAGCAGCCGCTTTTATCGGGCTGTCCGACGCGGGTTGTCAACGTTGATGATCCGAAAGAAATGGCGGTAATCCAAGCTGAGATCTTCCTTTTTGTTTGTTGTCTTCAATAAAATGTGTGTCACACCGAACGCGGCTTTGTTTTACTTCATTCTCACCTCCGTGTTACGATTTTCCGAATATTTTTCTCCACTCTCACTCCTGCCCACTCACTGCGGTTTCAAGCCAAAACTTTGTCGGTTAATTGCCGGTAATTTTTCATTCACTTCAATGTGGCAAGAACGTCTCACGCGTTCTCTTTGGGTCGTGTCGTTCACTCACTTCTGCAAATCTTTTCTCACCGGATATAAGCGAGTGTGTGTACACGCGGATGCAGCATCCATCACTTCCCAATCCGTGGGTTGCACCAACATTTTGCTTACTTTTTCTATCTCTCGTCAACCGTGATAAATGACGATACAATTAAAACACAATCCCGATCCCGAACACTTATGGACTTTCCAGCTTCAGATGCTTATTTATGCTTTTTCTGAATTTTTCATTAGCTTCTCCTTCAATGCACGGTTTGGTCAATAAAACGAATAAACATGAAAGAAGAATATTCACTAACTCACTGATTCAATGGTAATCATCATATTTCTCTTTTCGCAAAATTTGCATGTGTTTTTTTCTTGCGTTTTCTTTCTTTGTAAATGTTGGCGTCGTGCACTAAACTCACTTTCTAAACACACAGTGCGCGTTCAGCTACTGTCTAGTGGATGGATTGAAACCAAGATCTGAGCCGTAATCCATAGTTTTGGGTTATTAAATTAATCTGCACCAGAACTCCACGCGGGGATAATAATCCAATTCTTTGGGTCCCATCCTGACATGGGTTCGATAATTTTCCGGGAACTGAATCCGATTTTGACTTTGTTTCGTTTCCAGTTGACCGCTTTCGAGCACAATAAATTGATTTCCTCTCTGTGCTGCTGTCAGAAGCCTTCAAATTGTCATAGTTTTCATAGTTGTTTTGCCTTCATCAGTGTGTACGCAAACTTTCAAACTGTTGCCTCGATTCTGAGGGGGGCGTTTTGTGCGAGGCAAACGGAAACGGAGAATTGCCCCCCAAAAACATAACTCGAAAAGGAATCGCCTTCGAGTCGGAACCGCCGACCAAAACCGAAACTGCGCGCACACGTTGCCCGATCGGGTTCGATTTCCACCGCCGCAAACAATTAGAACCACGAAAAGCACTTCGCGGGGCCGAATTAGAAAAATAAACCACCAACACACACCAACATAGAACAAAAATCACCGAAAAACTAGGAAAAATAAATATAAGAAAAATAAAAACAAAACAAATATAACACACAGGCTGGGATAATTGCGGTACTCTCCACAGGCGAGATGTTCCCGAGGAACCCGTGGCGAAAAAACGAACCGAAAAGAATCACACAATCAACAAACCGTACGTCAACGCGAATCAAAAGCCACAGATTGACTGAGCGCGAGCGACCGAAAGTGTCCGTGTCAGGAGAATCACGACCACGCTGCTCGCGTGGATCGGCCGTACGAATGAACACTCGGCACAATGAACACACCATTGCATTGAACACTATTTCTGTTGCTGTTGCCAATACTACACTCGAGTAGTTAAACCTTCAACGGGGTCTCTCTGTCTCTCACTACAAACGAATCGGAACATGTGAGAGAGTGGGACTAAAACGACGAAAAAGGTGAAAATCGCGCGAAAACAAACCCTACCCGGTAAAAGTTGTTGAACTTTCACATTCCCTTTCGGTCGGCCCTTCGGGACCATTTGGAACCGGATGCTGCCTTCAATCCCATTGCGAAATGTGCATGATCTACCCCAAACCGAATCGGGGTTGGCAGTTTGGGTTGGAATGAATGCTGTGTTGTGGGGTATGCGGGGGATTGGTGTTCATTCGGATTGCCTTGAGCAGATGATGATTTGAAAACTTGACCTACTTTGAATGGGTGCAAGCGTGAGTCTCTCTTCTCACCCGCAAACGAACGGCGGCTCGACCACTCGGGAGATATTGAGTGAGCGAGTGACTCGGTGAGTTTGAGTGTGCAAAATGTTGTCATGTGGTGCTCTCTTCGCGGAATTCAAATCGCGCGCGTAGAAAACAAAAATGTGTTTTCGAATACGTCACCGTGTGATCATTCAAGTTGGCACTGCTTGATGCTGTTACGATGATGCTATTGTGCGTTGTTAGGGGTGTTTCTCTTTAGCCGAACATTCGCCGCATATAATCCGAGCCTCTCAGTTACTTTATGCTGTTGTGTAGCAATGATTGACGATCGTTCGGGGTTTGCGAAGGTTGTTGTTTTCTTGGTGCGTTTCGTTCCCGATGCGCCGCACGCGGTGGATTTTTGGTGGAGGACATCTGAAGCTGGTGCATGTTGTTGCTAAAGTAGGGAATCCTCGAAAGTAGTAGTGCTAAAAATGGTATACTTCAAGTAAAAGAAACAGATCGCATCACATCAAAACAAATGTGCCATATTTGGCATTGCAGAACACTTCAAAAATTTTGCACAGAATCTCTATACCGCTAAGTGATTCCAAATGATTCAGGTCATTCCGAAAATATTAGAAAACTTATCTGACCATCTTTGACTCGGTTGAACCAGGGTGCTCATTCGGGAAAGCGGGAAATGCGGGAAAAAGTCGGGAATTGCTTCATGAAGTCGGGATTTTTTCGCTCAATGTTTTGACGTAGGATTACGTCTTTCGGGAACATATAGGGGTACAAATTGAAAATCGAAAATCGATTACATCGTGAAAATTGTCCAATTTCAAACGCGCTCAGTCATTTCATGATGGATTGATGCAATTTTTTGCGTCAATCGATCTCGGCTCTCCATAACAATTTTTTATATTGAAGAAAATAATATACGTCATGAAACTAACTATCGAACAATTGAAAAATCTTATCCCCTATCCTAAAGGAAATACCCACTTCTGATTGGTCGAAATTGACGACACATGCGACGGGTCCCTAACAAAGACATCAAATCGGTATTGTAAATACATTAAAGTAGGGGGAGCTTTGTTCCTACCGAAATATGTTCCCTAACAAAGACATCAAACTCAAGCTGCCTGGGAGAAATCGGCATTGCAAATATATGCAAGTCGGGGGTTGCTTCGTGAAATTCCATATCAATGACCGATCGTTTATTGTGAAAAATTTAGCACAAGTGTAGGTGTTAAATTGTGTATGGTAGAAGTTGTGTTAAAATGACTTGATATATGAAACGATTTATGTTAATTTCCTAAAATTAAAAACCAAGGTGTGTTCCCGCTCGAGAACGGGTCGTTTGGTTTAAGCTGTCTGTTTAGTTATGTTCATTTTCACCCAAGGGAAGTTTATACGGCGAAAAAAATTGGAAAAGTGAAGAAATATTCGAAAAAGTGATTTCCCATATCTTTTACACATAGTATTAGGTGTTGTTAGTCCAGTTAAAATTCGCATTGGGTTGAATAAACACTCAGAAATAAAAAATTATAAAAAATACCTTTTCCATTTCAAATATGTTTTCTCTATATCAGTACAGTACAGTACAGTAAAACCTATTGTTGTGCGGTTTTTTTGAGGGGGATAAAAAAAAGGATTATTGACGAAGTTATCGTTCATTTAGTCCATATCGTCCATATGCATTTCAGTGCGAAAAAAGCATATTTGCGTCTTAATTATCCACTTCTGAAATCATTCCCCTCCTCCCATCAAATGCTCTAAGTTTTTCTAAGTTTTCGCATGACATGATATCTAACAGCATCACGTTTCGGCATGCAACTAAAAGCACAAAACAGCCACTCGCAACCGAAGAGGCAAAGTGTCCCATCGCAAAGCAGGGAAACAAAAGGAAATTGAACGGTGAACGGCGTGGATTTCAGTTATTTTCTTGAGGGAAACTTTTTTTATGCGGTCCCTATGTACCGGACAAAAAAAGTTGTTTTCAAAATGTGTACCGAACACGGTTTTTGAAAGCTACTGGTGAAGTTTTCCACTATTTTTTATGCGATTTTTTTATGCGGTCCCTATCCCCCGCACAAAAAAAGGTTTGCCTGTAACATATTTTTATCGATGAGAGAAAATGATAATAGTGTTCGGTATTGGTAATTATCTTATATTACACTGGTGAGTTTTTTTTCTTTATTTCATACATACATATCACACGAGGCATCTCGTGTAGGATCACAGAGGGTGGTTTTCATCATATCTCGTTCCACTTCGATATCTTATCTGATACGCACCATCCAACGACTGTCTATCATCCTTCTGCCATCATCACTCGGTAAACACTGGTGGAGTTAACATACAATACCCCACAAACATAACGTCCCTTTTCAGGGCCACCAAATCATTATCAAAGAGTTTAACGATGTAGATCTTCAAACATATCCAAAATCAACAGATAGTCTAACGGAATCCTACGTCAACTATGCGGACGTGTCTCGGACACAACCCTCCTGTGACTTTTTTTCAGCGTTTTAAAATGTTACTGATGTATTTAAGCGCGTCGAACTGTCGCACGCGATGCAACAAATTTCTCTTCTTGATATACCAAGACGAAGAACGTTTTCATTGAAATTTGTTTCGAAATTTATCGGTGTTCAGTTAGACCGGACCATGTGACATTTTTATGATTTCGAAACGGACTTGAAGTTCCGCGTTCTGCAATTATCGAACCTTCCATTTTGTTTTTTCAGTATTCTGCCGCTCTATGCATACTTGGCACATGTTCCAAAATCAGTAACTGAGAAAAACGCAATCGAAGATTTCAGCATATTTGTCCACCAGAAGCTTCAAGCAATTCAACTTGGCAATCCACCAGATTTTTTATAAGTAGTAAACTATTGTTTAATAAAATGTGAAGAGTTCCACTCACTTGAAATGAGTGGTGGGACAGTTATGCCTAGACAACATGGAACAATTGAACTTGATGTTTTTTTCTGAAATACTGGGAACTAACAAAACGTTTTTTGGCGTTTCCCGAAAGATTATGCATATAATCATCGTTTTATGAAGAAGGTAGGGATCTGCAACACCTTTGTGAAATATAAATCACATTGTTATTAGGTATTCGCAAACAAGGTGTACACGTATCCTGTTAAACTTATTCATATTTGTTTGAGAATTAGTTCGCATCAGCCCTGCTGAAAGCGTTACATAAAATGTTTGTACTTGAACCGATACATTTATTATGGACTAGCTGACCCGGCAAACTTCGTCCCGCCAAACATTTGTTTTTTGTCATCAATACCTTCAAGCATTCACGTTTTCTTACTATGAGCAAGTTCATGGATCCAATCGCAGAACTGTTCATTGATTGATTTTCTAATCGACCCCGTTGAATTTACCTTTTACTATAAAATTCTTAGTATTTCTAACAAAACTCATTATAATATCAGATTATTTTCAGACACAATTTTCGTTCAAGATTTTTGAACCACTTGCAAATGACATGTTTCTCCGTTACATGGAATGAATGTTTTATACAGAAAATATGATAGAATAAAGACAGCCCTAAATCGGACAATTCCTTCCTCGAGTTCTGCTCTTATCAACACATCCGGCGATCCTTTTTTGGTATAGATAAAAGGAGATATAGGAATGCGTTTCATCATTTTAAAATCCATTTCGAGTTTCGAACAAAGATCAATTTCGCTAGCGCAAACATCAAATGGACTAACAGCACTTGTCACTATGCAATTGTAGAACATATTTCAATTTAATTTTCCGAATTTTCCCTTCTTCCTTCAGAGTTTCCCGAAAATTTTCAATTGTCATGTTCGGTTGGAATAATTTTGGTTGAAATATGTGTAATATTTTTATGGGACCTCCTCTCCATTCCAGAGGAGGGAGAAGTGTCATACCATCATAGAAACATTTCTCATACCCAAAAACCCTTACATCCCAAATTGTGCT